>NC_135328.1:62208396-62834249 GCF_023851605.1 Tamandua tetradactyla | reverse complement strand
ACAATCCTCTCATATTTTTCCTTCTAGCTGCTCCAGAATATAGAAGGCTAGAGGGCTTAAATACTTTTTTATCATCATAGCCGACTTTTCTTTCCTTCTTTTTTTGTGAACAATAACATATATTCAAAAAAGCTATAAATTTCAAAACAAAGCACCACAATTAGTTGTAGAACATATTTCAGACTTTGACATGGGTTACAATTTCACAATTTTAGGTTTTTACTTCTAGCTGCTCTAAAATACTAGAGACTAAAATAGATATCAATTTAATGATTCAGCATTCATATTCATTTGTTAAGTCCTATCTTCTATGTACAATTCCACCATCCCCTTTGATCTTTCCATACCTCTCTTTGGGGTTGTTTGGGCTATGACAATGATAAATTTTTATTATTGGAAGGGTCTGTCACTAATATGGGGTAGGGAGATGGAACTATCTGATGTTCTGGAGAGGCCGGGCTAGGTTTCAGGACTTATCTGGACCAGGGAACTATAACTCTTTTTTTTTTAATTAATTTTTAAATTTTTTTAAAAATATAACAAAAAAACACAGACATTCTTAACATATGTTCATTCCGTTCTACATACATATTCACAATACATCACATAGTCGCATATTCATCATCATGATCATTTCTTAGAACATTTGCACCAATTCAGAAAAAGAAATACAAAGGCAGCAGAAAAAAATTCATACATACCATACCCCTTACCCCTCCCTTTCATTGATCACTAGCATTTCAAACTAAATTTATTTTAACATCTGTTCCCCCATTATTATCTTTATTCCGTACGTTTTACTCATCTGTTGATAAGGTAGATAAAAGAAGCATCGGACACAAGGTTTTCAGTCACACAGTCACATTGTAAAAGCTATATCATTATACAATCATCTTCAAGATATGTGGCTACTGGAACACAGCTCTACATTTTCAGGCAATTCCCTCCAGCCTCTCCATTACATCTTGACTAACAAGGTGATATTTATTTAATGCATAAGAATAACCTCGGCAGTCAAGCCAACTCACCTGGGACAGAACAGTCTCTTCAATAAATGGTGCCTAGAGAACTGGATATCCATATGCAAAAGAATGAAAGAAGACCCATGTCTCACACCCTATACAAAAGTTAACTCAAAATGGATCAAAGATCTAAACATTAGGTCTAAGAACATAAAACAGTTAGAGGAAAATGTTGGGAGATATCTTATGAATCTTACAACTGGAGGCGGTTTTATGGACTTAAACCTAAAGCAAGAACACTGAAGAAGGAAATAAACAAATGGGAGCTCCTCAAAATTAAATACTTTTGTGCATCAAAGAACTTCATCAAGAAAGTAGAAAGACAGCCTACACAATGGGAGACAATATTTGGAAACGACATATCAGATAAAGGTCTAGTATCCAGAATTTATAAAGAGATTGTTCAACTCAACAACAAAAAGACAGCCAACCCAATTACAAAATGGGAAAAAGACTTGAACAGACACCTATCAGAAGAGGAAATACAAATGGCCAAAAGGCACATGAAGAGATGCTCAATGTCCCTGGCCATTAGAGAAATGCAAATCAAAACCACAATGAGATATCATCTCACACCCACCAGAATGGCCATTATCAACAAAACAGAAAATGACAAGTGCTGGAGAGGATGCGGAGAAAGAGGCACACTTATCCACTGTTGGTGGGAATGTCAAATGGTGCAACCACTGTGGAAGGCAGTTTGGCGGTTCCTCAAAAAGCTGAATATAGAATTGCCATACGACCCAGCAATACCATTGCTGGGAATATACTCAAAGGACTTAAGGGCAAAGACACAAACGGACATTTGCACACCAATGTTTATAGCAGCGTTATTTACAATTGCAAAGAGATGGAAACAGCCAAAATGTCCATCAACAGAAGAGTGGCTAAACAAACTGTGGTATATACATACGATGGAATATTATGCAGCTTTAAGACAGAATAAACTTATGAAGCATGTAATAACATGGATGGACCTAGAGAACATTATGCTGAGTGAGTCTAGCCAAAAACTAAAGGACAAATACTGTATGGTCCCACTGATGTGAATGGACATTCGAGAATAAATTTGGAATATGTCATTGGTAACAGAGTTCAGCAGGAGGTAGAAACAGGGTAAGATAATGGACAATTGGAGCTGAAGGGATACAGACTGTGCAACAGGACTAGATACAAAAACTCAAAAATGGACAGCACAATACCTAATTGTAAAGTAATCATGTTAAAACACTGAATGAAGCTGCATCTGAGCTATAGGTTTTTGTTTTGTTTTGTTTTGTTTTTACTATTATTACTTTTATTTTTTTCTCTATATAAACATTCTATATCTTTTTCGGTTGTGTTGCTAGTTCTTCTAAACCGATGCAAATGTACTAAGAAACGATGATCATGCATCTATGTGATGATGTTAAGAATTACTGATTGCATATGTAGAATGGTATGATTTCTAAATGTTGGGTTAATTTCTTTTTTTCCGTTAATTAAAAAAAAAAAAAAAAGAGAAGAGATAATTGGAGCTGAAGGGATACAGACTGTGCAACAGGACTGGATATAAAAACTCAGAAATGGACAGCACAATACTACCTAATTGTAATGCAATTATGTTAAAACATTGAATGAAGCTGCATGTGAGGTATAGGTTTTTTTTTCTCTCTATTATCGTTTTAATTCTTATTCTGTTGTCTTTTTATTTCTTTTTTAAATCGATGCAAATGTACTAAGAAATGATGAATATGCAACTATGTGATGATATTAAGAATTACTAATTGTACATGTAGAATGGAATGATTTCTAAATGTTTTGTTAATTTTTTTTTAATTAATTAAAAAAAAAAATAGAATAACCTCCAGGGTAACCTCTCAGCTCTGTTTGGAATCTCTCAGCCATTGACACTTTATTTTGTCTCATTTCACTCTTCCCCCTTTTGGTCAAGGTTTTCTCAATCCCTTGATGCTGAGTCCCAGCTCATTCTAGGATTTCTGTCCCATGTTGCCAGGAAGGGCCACACCCCTGGGAGTCATGTCCCACGTAGAGAGGGGGAGGGCAGTGAGTTTGCTTGTGTTGGCTGGAGAGGCCACATCTGAGCAACAAAAGAGGTTCTCTTGGGGGTGATTCTAAGGTCTAATTTTAAGTAGGCTTGACCTATCCCCTGTGGGGTTAAGTTTCATATGAACAAACCCCAAGATTGGGGACTGAGACTATTGCTTTGGTTGTCCCCACTGCTTGTGAGAATAAGGGACCTAAAACTCTTGAAGGAAAGTTTGCTGATGCTTCCCAGTCAGTGGGTCCAAGATAAACCAACCCAAGGATTTCACCATTCTTACCTGTTCATAGAGGTCAATGAGGGTTTTGTCTGGCAATTTTAGAGACTGTATAGCCTGTAAAACAGTATCCCAATGGCCACTATTAATGTCAGCCACAAAACTCTCAATGCTGTCCACGGTATTCAAAGACACAGTAGTCTCCTCCTGTAAGGTGGCTAACGCCCGATGTAAACTGTTCTCCTTCAGATACTGCATGATAAGTCGGATCACACTAAAAAACAAAAGTTAGTCATCCAGTTCAGTGATCCTCACTCATCAAAGAGGCCAAATTTAAAGCCCATTCTATCCAATTTTTCCTACTCAGCCTCTTTTTACCACCCACTTTTCATTTCTTTATCATGTCAGCAAAACTTTCCAATTATCACAGAATCTGAGTTATGAAGGATCTGGGGGATCATTCAGCCTTCCCCCATCTCAGAGATAGGTGAACTGGGATTCAGAGAAAGAAACAACTTGCCCAATATCTCACAACCAGCTAGAAAAGGAGTTAGTAAGCAGGTGATTCTCTTACTTTCAGGGCCACGGATCTTTTTATTATGCCCCATTTCTTCCTATGCCTCCTCATTTGCAAAAATAACAACTACCCACTGTATTTATTACTAAACTTTCAGGACAAGGGAAATAAAAACATTGCAGATTCAGTTTCAAGGACAATTTCCAAATGTTGAGAGAATAAGTAACAATTTTTAGTATGTAACAAACAACTATTTATACTAAGACTTTTGATTCCCTGGGGCTTGATAGTAATAGGGAGTCTGGTAAAAAGATCTCTTCATACAGACTATACAAATTCACTGGATAATACTGTGATATGCTGTTCTTTCTCTTCCTTACTTTCTGTTCCCACCCATCTGCCTACAGAGAAACCAAGCATGTACAACCTTCTCTCCCCTTCTTGCAAGTCATCAGCTCCACTGTGCCTCATATATTTACTGGTATAAAGCTGCAATGTCTAATATGGTAGCCATTAACCATATGTGGCCAATGAATACTTGAAATATGACAAGCATCACTGAGGAAGTTAATTTCTAATATTACCTAATTTAAAAAACTGATATCTGATTCAGTAACGGAAAACTTTTAAATACATGTGGAACAACTTGGGTATTTGAATCTACTTTTTCAACCAAAAATTTTATGAACTCTAAACACATCAACTATTTCCTATAAAAACTGAGCAATCAGTTCAGTGGTAGAATTCGCACCTGCAGGAGACCCAGGTTTGATTCCCAGTCAGTGCACTTCCCAAAAACAAAAACCAGAACCTAATAAATGGTGCTGCAATAACAAGACAGACACATGGAAAAAGAATGAAATGTGACCCCTACCATACAACATAAAAAAAAAAAAACTGAAATGTGTTATCAGTGTAAATTACATGCCAGATTTCAAAGATTTAGTATAAAAAAAGCCAACTATCAGTAATTTTTACAATGACTACACGTTGAAATAATAGTATTTTGTATTATTGGGATGGATAAAATGTATTATTAAAACTATTTTCACCTGTTTTGTTCCATTTTTTAATATGTGGCTATTAGAAAATTTGTAAGTACATACATAGCTCACATTACATCTACTGGACCATGCTAGTACAGAGGTCAGATATTCTAGTCGGAAGGGACTTCAGATTGGAATATAATCAATTCCCTTTCATAGGAAAGAAGCAATAATCATAAAACAATAACAAACATTTTGTTGTATTTTTACTAGGTTTATGGTGTTTATAGCACCAGGTACAGTTCTAAGCATTTTAGATAGATTAATTCATTTAGTCCTCAAAACGTTATTATCGTTCCCATTTACAGATAAGGACTTGACCGAGTGTCAGAGATAATAAGTGGAAAAATGAAGATGCAAATCTAGCAGTATAGCTCTTGGAAATACATTCCTGACAAGAAAGCAACCATACTCTTAAGGAAATTAACTACTGCTATTCAAAGCACTATGAGAAATACATATATATTTTTCTCTCAAGGTCCCTTTAGGGGTGCCCCTGGCTTACACTTCTGCTTTTCTATTACCATATTATTTTCCTTAGCACACTTCCTTTTTGTACTCCCAAAATGAGACCCTCCCACAAAGACCTCATACTTCTCTTAAGCAAAATCAAATTCACTACCTTCGAACATAAAGTAATATATAAATCGCTAAAAGCTATGAAATAGACTGGGATTTGAATCAGAGCTCTGTCACTTACTAGCCATGACCTTGGGCAAGTCAGTTAACATTTCTGAGCCTGTTTATCCAACTGTTAAGAAAAATGCCTACCCTGTCAGGTTACTGAAACGACTGACTATACTGCTTAGGAAGTGCACACAGAAAGCATTTGGTAAATAGTAGTTATTACTAATAATAAAAATATGCAACAGCCACTGTTGCTACAGCCTGGGTGCCAAGGCTGGGAGAATGGTCAGTGTCCTCTATCATCCAGACTCCAAATCATGTTGCCCTTTCCAACTCCTGCCCTAACGTAGCTGTCTTAATCTCTAGTACTCTCAATCACTCTTTTTTGTTTAATTTTTCTCCCCAGCACTTACCAACATATGTTACACCTCCCATTTTACTCATTATTTTTGTCTATTGTTTTGCCTTTCCCAATCACAGTTACATTTTATTAGGGCAGGAATTTTGGTCTGTTTTGCTCACTGCTGTATCTTTGGCATCTAGAATAGCAATAGCATATAGCAAACTTCAGTACTTGTTGAATGAATAAATCACCCTCTCTTCTATGAGAGCTCTTCAAGACAGATCCTCTTTCTCCTTTCCACGCAAGACACAAATGTTATGCCTGCTAATTTAATTACTGAGTGTTGGCAAGGACATGGTGGAATGGAATTCGAGAGAAGTCTTTAGTCACTCACCTCACTCATTAGTTTTTCAATCCACCCCGCCCCCCAATCTATCATTCTCCTGGCCCAATCTTCAGATTCTGTCTGTCCTTTGTGGCTACACCGAGCTCACAGACTAATCTAGAGCCTGGTAAATTAGCTAGTTGTTCACTCATTCCAAAAGCAGTAATTCAGCCCGTCTACACAAACAAGTGGCGAGGGCACACAAATAAACAATGACAATTTTGGATTTAAGTGCTACACAAAGGAAAGCAGAGGGGCTGTGTAAGTATAAGAACGAATCACTTTACTTAAGGAGGGGGGCGGGGAGAGGAGGGCTTTAAGAGACCAACCCCTCCTGTACATACAACTTAAATTAGAGTTCAGAGTGGATCGTTAATTTGCTCACAGTTCCGCCAGAAGTCGGCGGGGATTAGAACGCGGGTCTTCAAGGCATGTATTCTTCCCACAACACCGCGCAGCCTCCAGGAGGGCTTTGGGTTTCACGTCCCAAAGATGTCCCTTTTCTTGATTGCCCGCCTCGGAAGAAACCAGATCCAAGAAGCGTTTGTGGGCATGAAATACCGCTCGACTTCTCAACCTCTCAGACCCCTCCACCTCAGCACCCTCCACCCCATACTTATCACCTCCCGGCCCCCGCTAAGGCGCAAACACTCGCCACTGCACGACTCACTCAGAAGACTCGATTTCGATCGACATGGTGATATCTTTCCCTGCGGAGGCCTCGGTCCGCTATTAGGCCCGTCGCGCCAACGACACTTCCGGCGGCCGCCTTGCGTCACCTCCGCTCGCTGTCTTGACGTCAGTCCTGGAGGCGGTGTGTACCTAGAGGAGCGTGGGGTACGTGTGGGGCGGGACCTCGAGTGCGGCCGAAGGTCACCGAGTCTATGAGCCTGCTCCAAGAAAAAGTCTCTTCCGGTCTCTTCCTTGGAGGAAGTCGCGCGCACCCGTAAAAGCTCCTCGGAAATTATGCTTTCGTTTGATGCAGTTAATTGGTTAGATTTAAAAATCGGATTGAAATTACGATGCCTGATTGGGCGATTAATACCTTACAAAGCAATGGAACACTAGCCAACATCAGCGTTTGTAGGAATAGTTAATAGAATCTTAAAAAAAAAAGTCGTTGACACCAAAGCACAATTTAATCAAACTAATTATAAAAGGTTTGGAACCTAGTTAAGATTTGCATACACACTTCTTGGAAAGAGCTAAATTATTTACAGCATTTCTAACTAAGTATTTAGTTGAAAAGAGTTTCCACTGCAGTTGCTGCCGTTACTGGAAGAGCAATGAAACGAAATGCAAATATGTAAAGGGAGATTTGAGACTCCTTTTAACAGGCTTAAAATCATACATCATTAAATTAGTAGAAACAAATGAAATGTAGCGATATCAATGAACTTAAAGACTTTTAAAAGGTTTCATTGCTATCCTATATAAATTTTTGAAAATATTTGCAGCACAATGATAAATCTATGTTGCAAGAAATTACATATTGAAATTTTTTATTTGGACATTTCCTGTGGGCTTTCAGTATTATCTGATACTCACTCTAACGGTCTGCGACACAACTTCCCTTTGGCCTCTTAAAAACGTCTTTTTTCAAAGTATTCTCTATTTCCTATCACATTTTGGAGGACATGCTCCAAAGAAAAAGTCTCTTCCTGTCTCTTCCTTGGAAGAAGTCACCAGCTGGACATTTTCATGCCCTAAGAACTATAAATTGTAAGTTAATAAATCCCCATTTTAAAAGCCAGCCCATTTCTGATGTATTGTATTTTGGCAGCTTTACCAAACCAAAATATGTCATTAAAATAAATGAAGTTCATTACTGATACATGCTACAACAACATAAATGAACCTTGAAGACATCATGTTGAGTGAAATAAGCCAGACACAAAAGGACAAATATTGTGTGACTTCACTTAAATAAAATACCTAGAATAAGCAAATACATAGAAACAGAAAGTAAGTTACAAGTTACCAGAGTTTAGGGGGAAGGGAAATGGGAAGTTACTGCTTAATAGGTACACCACACAAGTTTCTGTTTGGGGATGGTGAAAAGTTTTGGTAATGGATGATAATAATGGAAGCACAATATTGTAAACGTAATTGATGCCACTGTATGGTGCACAAAATGGTTAAAATGACTAATTTTATGTTTTATATATATCTGTGTGTTACTACAATACAATACAATACAATGCAATAAAATCTTATTTTCAAAATCCAAGAAGTTATAATACTTTAATGTTCAAATTTCAATTATATGAAAACTTAATCTATGTGGAAAACATCAATCCCTGATAATAGTAATTTCAGAGAAAAAAAAATGTCTTTGAACAAAACAAAAATGGTGGTTATTGTGGGGGTGTTGTAAAAATCTATATTGTTTTGCTACTTGAGAAAAAACCCTGGTGGCCAGTGGTCTGTTTTAAGTCAGAACTTGTTATTTGGTGCTCTGCCCCTGTTTATGTATCCATGCCAATCAGATCATTGGATACCACTCTTAAGAAATGAAACCCTATCATTAAAATCATTAGCCACAGAGGTATCCTCATTCTTTTGCTTTTTATGTGTACAGTATTTTTAAGTCTTTCATTGACAGTCAATGCCCCTGACAAATTGCAGAACTTTCTCATCCATGTTTCCTCCATGATAACTGACTTGAGTACGATGATTTTGTGATCATATGTAATGAAACTGTATCTTTACCTAGTTAAAGACTGACTACCCCCCACCGTCCTTTAAACTAGCTGTTTATATGAGTCATCTATCACCCAACTATAGAAACTGTCAGTTTCTATTTCCTCTCTGAACTGACACATACTTTTGTCACCTAACTACTAGCAAGTTGATAAAGGTTGACAAGTGCTAAAGGTAAATTTGTCTAGAAAATTTAACACTGGACAGATGAGATCTCTCTTTTACTATTTCTCCATCTTTATACGGACAAAGAAATTCAAACAGGCACACACACATACAATTTCTAACCTGATCTGAACCAGTCAGTTGTATTCGCCAGGAGACTTCTCACCCCACATCCAGAGGTTAGGTCACAGTCTAGAGTGATCCCAAGGGAAATCTGAACTTATGATCATGCCCTCTTTCCAGAAAGCCGGGCATTCCCACTCCACATCGCTGCAGTCTTGCTAATCCAGCAGAGGGCAGAATGGCCACAGAAAAGCTATCATTGTAAACTGAGCTTTCGGGTGTTCGACTGGTTATTAAGGAAGAAAAGTGTAGGAGAGGGAGACCCTGAGTCCAATGGGCAAGGAAAGTAGAAGGCAGAGGCTAGTTTTACCTGCCAAAATGGAGTGAAATTTTGGCTTTACTTATTAAACTAGGCCAATTTTAGCTAGCGTGATAGTAAGACAGAGTTTAGAGAAAAGTCTTTTAACTCGACCCCTGGCTTTTTACTTTTATTTTTTAATTTTATTGTGGTAAAAGAATATAACATAAAACTGGCCATTTTAGCCATTTTTTCATGCAATTTAGTGGCCTTAGTTATATTCACAGTGTTGTGCAACCATCACCACTATTTCCCAACTCTTTTTTTTTATCAGCCCAAACAGAAACTCTGAATTCATTAAGCAATAACTTCATCCTTCCCTCCCTCCAGCCCCTGGCAATTTGTCTTTTCTTTTTTAAAAACATTTTAAAAATTGTATGATATAACATATATATAAAACAAAGAAAGAAAAAGGCCATAATTTTCAAAACACACTTCAATAAATAAGTTACAGAACAGATCCCAGAGCTTGTCATGGGCTACCATTTCATCATCTTAGATTTTTGCTTCTAGCTCTCCAAAACACTGGAGGCTAGAAGAAATACAAATATAGTGATTCAGCAGCCATACTCGTTTGTTAAATCCCATTTTCTCTGTTATATATCTTCTCCTCCTTTGATCCAATCTATAGGGTTCTTTGGGCATTGCCTGTTCTGACTTTTTCATATTGGGAAGGGTGTCCACACTAAAAGATAGGGAGATGTAATTAATTGAAAATAGTGGAGAGGCTGGCCGCTCTGAGTTTCAGGATTTATCTGAACTAGGGACCTTCCAGGAATTATGTTCCAGGAAGGCAAACCTAGTGCATGAAAACTTTATAGAGCCCTAGGTGTCTTAAGAGTCAACAAGAGTAATTAATGTTGATTGGGGTTCAGCAAACATGGCAATTAGCTCTAACTGAAGCTTGCATAAGAGTAGACTCTAGAATAGCCTCTTGACTCCATTTGAACTCTCTTGGCCACTAATGCCTTATTTTATTACACTTCTTTTCCCCCTTTTGATCAGGAAGGCATTGTCAGTCCCACTGTACCAGAGCCAGACTCATCCCTGGAAGTCACGCCCACATTATCAGGAAGACTTTCGCCCCTGAATAGCCTGTGGGGCCGGGGGAGGGGGGGGGGGCGGGGCACGGGGAGGCACTGATTTTCCTTGCAGAGTTGGGCTTAGAGAGAGAGAGGCCACCTCTGAGAAACAAAGAAGTTTCCTGGAAGCAACTCTTAGGCTTTGGTATGGGTAGTCTTACCTTCTGCCCTACAGAAATAAATTTCATAAGGGCAAGACTTAAAATCCAGGGCTTGGTTTATTTTCTTGGGGTTCCTCAATGTTGAGAGGGTGCCTGGGGTTTCCCAGATGGGAGGGTTTAATAGTTCCATACATATTCCCCCCTCCTTCAAGTCCTCAAGGGACTCTACCAAAACATTTAAATTATCAGCCCATTATAGTCTTGAGGTGTATCCTGGTATTATATTAAACTGTGGAGAATCACAAGGCATCGTTTCGGTTCTTAACTCCAGGAGTTTGGTTTCTTTAAATGAGCTATCCAAAGAGGTTGGTTTAGATTATGTGTTACAAAAAATTTAGGTTCTAGGCATAATAAAACTCTCTGTCTTTGGTTCATACAATAGCTGAAGGTCTAGAGTACGTACACTATCATCTTTGACCCTGCTTTCTAATTTACCTCAGACCCAGCCAGACTGGCATTGTTTTAAACTGTGAGGGCTGATCTCTTTTTTGGTCACTTTGACTGTTATTATATATATATCTATGCTAACTTTCAGGTCTGTAGTACTCCATTTCTGGAACTGGGTGTCACAGAGCTACTCAGAGTTCCAGGGAAATACTAGCTGATTACGTATAGCTCAGTGTTTCAGAATCCAGAAGTGCATCTACAACTTTAGACCAAATGTGGCTGCTATAAGGGTCCACAATCAGGGCTCCAATTTTCTTTTAAGTGTTTTCTGAGAGAGACCTTAGCATATTCTTTTGTTTCTGGCTTATTTTGCACAACAAATTGTCCCCAAGGTTTATTCAGATTTTTGTATGTCCCTTAACATCCATCCTTTTTGTACTTGCATCAAATTCCCTCATATAAATATATCACCGTTCACCATTGTGCTTCTCAGTCATTGTACACTTCGGCTCCCTCCGTCTATTAGTCATCATGGATAATGACCAAAATAAGCAAACCATGTCTTACAGTATCTTCATTTGGTTGTACAATCAACAGCACTCTCAATTTTAGACAATTGTCATTGGTTCATAATGACAAAGAACCAGCAAAAACACAATGTCACCAACTTCTGAATCAAAACTACCCCTTGTCACTTGTCCCTTAATTAATTGCCCCTGGCAATTTGTTGTGGCATTGCAGATGTCCTCCTGTTAACTATTGGCCACAGCATGCATTTTTACTTTTCGATTCTTTGTCCACCATCGAACCATTGAAATAGTCATGCAAGAACTTATTTATAGTTATAAATTTAATCAATGGGTTACATGGCACCATACAACCCCTTTCAATCATATTCACCTTCAATATGGTAATGTTACTTATAATCCACTAATTAATTACTATCAATTCCCTTGCATTTACAGTCAGCCTCTTGGGTAGCCTTTCCTCAGTCTCAGCTTTTGCGTACCTCTCTAGGTCTGCTATATTCTACAGCGCAACCTCTGAGATTACCTTTACCAGAGTCATAATAGTGAAATCATATAGTATCTGTCTTTTTGTGTCTGACTTATTTCACATTCATTTTGTCCTCGAAGTTCATCCACATTGTCTCTGCATAGTATTCCATCATATGTATATACCACATTTTGTTTATCCACTCTTCTGTTGATGGGTACTTGGATTGTTTCCATTTTTTGGCAATTGTGAATAGTGCTGCTATGAACATTGGTGTGCAAATGTCTGGCTGTTTCCCTGCCCTCAGCTCTTCTGGGTATATACTGAATATTGGCATTGCTGGGTCATAGAGCAATTCAATATTTAATTTTCTGAGGAATCACCAAACTGTCTTCCACAGTGGCTGCACCATGGTACATTCCCACCAACAGTGAATAAGTGTTCCTATTTTTCCACATCCTCTCCAACATTTGTAGTTGTTTGTTTAATAGCAGCCATTCTTATACGTGTGAGGTGATATCTCATTATCGTCTTAATTTGCATTCCCCTTATAACTAATGAAAATGAGCATCTTTTCATGTGCTTTTTAACCATCTGTATTTGCTCTTCAGAAAAGTGCCTATTTATGTTCTCTGCCCATTTTATAATTGGGTTTTTGTTCTTTTGCTTTTGAGCTGTATAATGTCTTTATATACACAGATACCAAGCCTTTATCTAATATGTGGTTTCCAAATATTTTCTCCCACTGAGTTGGCTGCCTCTTCACCTTTTTTTTTTATGCTGACAGGTACCCCATAGA
The DNA here is from genome assembly GCF_023851605.1 of Tamandua tetradactyla. NCBI lineage: Eukaryota > Metazoa > Chordata > Mammalia > Pilosa > Myrmecophagidae > Tamandua > Tamandua tetradactyla. Next base: position 62,821,334 of record NC_135328.1, on the reverse strand, counting down.
TTGATATTATGACCTACTAATGGATGGATTCCCACAGTTTGGCTATCAATGTTATCTAGGCATAAAACTTGGTGGGAACAGGGGGTGGTATGAGGTGGTGGAGAGTAGTGGGGAGTGATGGGGCACAGAGAGAACAAAGAAGAAGGAATGCATAGATGCATTGGGAGATGTCTCATAGGAAAAATCTAAGTTACCTGGCAACCAATTGGATGTGATGGGGTGGGAGTCAGGCCGGGGATGGGCTAGTCAACAGATCAGCAGCACTGGCATCCCCTGGAAACTGGTTAAAAATGCAGAATCTCTGGGCAGTGTAATGGCAGCTCAGTGGCGGAATTCTTGCCTGCCATACCGGAGACTTTGGTTCAATTCCCAGAGCCTGCCCATGCCAAAAAAAAAAAGCAGAATCTTGGGCCCCACCCTACTGAATCTTCATTTTAACAGGATTCCTGAATGATTTGTATGCGCTACAAAGTTTAAGAAGCACTGGTTACAGGAAAGGATTGAGTCAAAAGTCACTACAAGGTTTAAAATTGTGTGCCCAAGACAATGAAAGGGAAGATACGAGAAGAAAAAATTGGAAAGATGGTTAATTTCACTGGGGAAAAGCTGAGTTTAAAGAAGCATAAGATATTTAGGTTGAAAATTGGCTATTAAGTGTTGAAATCATAAATTGTCGGAGCTGTAAAAAACTAGTCCCTTCTCTAACAGATGACAACACTGAGGCCTGCATGGTTAAGTCCTGCCCTGACCTTCCTTCCAAGTTCCTGTCTGCAAATAGGGTTCTGAGTGACCCTGCCACTCATCGTTGGTCAGATCACCATACCCTCTAGGATTCAGTATCTGTATTTAAACTCTTTATACTTTCTTCACCTTTTAAACAAAGTCCTTTGAAGCACAGAAGCACTTGGTTTTAAGGAGTTCCCATTTGTCCTTTTTTTCTTTCACTGCTTGTGCTTTAGGTGTAAACTTTAAGAAGCTATCTCCTATTACTAGATCTTGCAGATGTTTCCCTGCATTTCTTCTAGAACTTTTATGATACTGGCTCTTTCATTCTTTTGGCTATTGCTATCCAATGACCCATGCCCGTTTATTGAAAAGTACTATTCTGTCCCAGTTCAGGGGGCCTTATTGAAGATCATTTGTCCGTAATTTTAGTGATCTATCTATGCACTCTCAATTCTATTCCATTGGTCACTACTTCTATCTTTGTATCAGTATCATGCTGTTTTGACCACTGTGGTTTTTATAATAAGCTTTAAAGTTAGGAAATGATAGTCCTCCCACTTTGCTCTACTTTTTTAGGATATCCTTTAGCTATTTGGGGTCTCTTTCCCTTCCAAATAAATTTGATAACCATTTTTTCCAAGTCTTCATAGTAGGTTGTTAGGGTTTTGATTGGTATTGGATTGAATCTGTAGATCAGTTGGGTAGAATTGGATATCTTAATAACACTCAACCTTCCTACCCATGAGCATGAAATGTCTTTCCATCTATTTGGATCATTTTTTTATTTCTTTTAAAATTTTTTCCCCATTTTTCTGTGTTACAAGTCCTTGATATGCCTGGTTAGGCTTATTTTTAAACATCTGATTCTTTGGGTGGCTATTGTCAATGGAATTTTTTCCTTCTCTCCTCAGATAGGTCATTGCTTGTGTATATAAACATTACTGATTTTTGTACATCAATCTTGTATCCTGCTACTTTGCTGAATTTGTTTATTAGCTCAAGTAGCTTTGCTGTAGATTTCTCAGAGTTAAGTTTAGGGTCATGTCATCTACAAATAATGAACATTTACTTCTTCCTTTCTTATTTGGATGCCTTTTATTTCTCTTTCCTGTCTAGTCACTCTGGCTAGGACTTCTAATACAATGTTGAATAATAGTGGTGACTATGGACATCCTTGTCTTGTTCCTGATCTTAGGGGAAATGATTTCAGTTTCTCACTGTTAAGTATGATGCTAGCTACAGGTTTTTCAAAAATGCCCTTTATGATATTGAGAAAGTTTCCTTTGATTCCTAGCTTTTGAAGTATTTTTATCAGGAAAGGATACCGGATTTTATAGAATGCTTTTTCAGCATCAATCAATATGATCATGTGATTTTTCCCTTTCGGTTCGTTAGTGTCCTATATTATGCCAATTGATTTTCTTTTATTGAACCACCCTTGCATTCCTGGTATAAACCGCACTTGGTCATGAAATTTGCCTATTCTTGATATTTCATAAAGTGGATTCATGTAATATTTATCCTTTTGTATCAGGCTTCTTTCATGCAGCATAATGTTTTCAAGGTTCATCCATAATGTTGTAGAATGTATCAGGACTTCATTTACTTTTACAGCTGAATAATGTTCCTTTGTATGGATATTTCGCATATAGTTTATCCATGTGATGGTTGGTCTCATGTAGTGACAGTGCCCAGTTGTCTGGTCAAGCAAGCACTGGCCTGTCTGTTGCTGTGAGGACATTTCGTGGACTTAAATTATCAGTACCTTGGTTGTATCTATAGCTGATTACATCTGCAGTTGACTAAGAAAAGTGTCTCCTGCAATGAGAGACATTTAATTTAATCGTTTAATACTTCTAAAGGGGAGACGATCACTTCAGCAGTCAGAAGAGCAAAACTTTCATCTCTACTTCAGTCAGTCAGCCTCTCCTGGAGAGTTCATCTAAAACTTTCACTGGAGTTGCCAATTTGCAGCCTGCCTACAGAATTTGGATTTGTGCAGCCCTGCAGGTGTGAGAGACACTTTTATAAAATCTCATACTGTTACAGATATCTCCTGTTGGTTCTGTTTCCCTAGAGAATCCATTCATCAGTTGATGGACAATTTATGTATAAATATCTGTTAGAGTCCCTGTTTACAATTCTTTGGGGTTTATAATCAGGAGTGGATTTTCTGTATCATATGGCAATTCTATGTTCACATTTTTGAGGAACTATCAAGCAGTTTTCCTCCAACTCCTCCTTCTTTTTAATCCCCACCTCTCACCTCAGGGCAGGAATCCCTGAATCATTCTGACAAAGGGTCTCCATCCTTTTTGAGACCTATATGAATGAAATCCACCAAATTTGTCCCAAATTTGGAACAAAACCTGCGGTTTCCTTCAGAGACTGCCATGTGACCCTGACCTCAGAGTAAGAAAGGGGATTTTCTCCTTTTGGATTAATTTTTTATCAGGGATCAAAATCCTTTCCCAGAAGTCTCCTACTTCAGCTGATACATCAGTCAAAACAGCATCATCTGTCCATTCTCAAGATGAAACCTTCCTGGCAAAGGGAATGGAATTAACATAGTTGGCCTGAGATAATCAGCAGGTACTACTGGAGGCTGTGAAGGCACCACTTTCCTGTTCTTCCGAACACAATCACAGATCATCCAGTCAGGAAGACAAGATGGAGCTGGTGGCTGGTTGTTGGGTAGACAGCCAGCTCTGTCTGCTGTGGGCTGTGAGGCATGGGAGGAGGCACTGAAAAGTTCCACCACACAGATAAGACAGTGAAAAGAAGGATCTGAAGGCCCTAGTCCAGATCTCACAGTAAGTCCCAAGTTCTGCTGACCTCTGTCCCTTACCCTTCTCTGACCGATGTCCTAAACAACCACTGCAGATTCTGTTCTCACTGGAAAATTATGTGGAAGATACCAGGCTCATACGACAGGAGCAAGTAGAGAGGAAAGTGGCCTTTCCTGCAGTAGGGCAGGGGTGGTGGTGGCGGTTAATGAGAGGTAGGAAAGTGGGGCTTAACATGCAGTTAAGGAAACTGCCTCACCCACAGCAGGGTCTAAAAAGAGTTCAGTAGGTGGCCACGTGACTGCAGTCCCACGAGCAGCCAATCCATGGACTTACCAGCATCCAAAGACATGAGCTGGTTCAGCGATGATCTGAACCACAGTTTTTCTCTCTGTCTCAGAACTGTGACCTTAAAACACATGAGACACCAAAGCAAGTGTTGGCGGTGGGGTGATATATGAAAATCCTGTATTTTATGAATAATTATTCTGTAAACCTCCAACTTCTCTAATAATTTTTTTTTTTTATTTTGCATAGGCAGGCACCAGGAATCGAACCCAGGTCTCCAGTATGGCAGGTGAGAAGTCTGCCACTGCACCCCCATCGCCTGCCCTAAATTTTTTAATAATAATAATTTTTTTTAAACGTGGTGAGATCAAAACACTTAGGAGAAAAATTGAAGATGAAATGTCCTGAGGAGGAGGGAACCCAAAGTCCATGAGTAAGTAAGATAGATGTGTGAGGCAGCTTTAGTCATGAGAGAGAAAAATATATTGAGCTGAGGGTAGGAAAGGCAGCAAGTCTGTAAGACAAGCATGGAGCAGACACTGGAAATATGCCAAGTAATGTTCATGGGGTCACACCAGAGAGAGGAAACTTGAATTCTTTGCTGCTGAGGGCACTGGAGCAAATTGTGAGCCCTAAGGAACCTCCATTTCTAGGCTTATGAAGGCCTGATTACACCATGGTGCCTATCTTTAGGTTTCTGAGCTTCCACCTCTTTCTTTTGATCCCACTTTTATCCTACAATAATCCCTTCTTTTCTTGAAGTATTTTGTGGGAAGCTCTATTTCTTACTTCGAAAAGATCCTAAGCAATGTTTATCATTGGGTTGAAAGTAGCAATACTGATAGTGGGTAAGAGTGCAAGTTACCTATGTATGAATCCCAGCTCTTTCAGTTCCTAGCTATATGACTTTAGGCTCTGGGCTTCAGTCTCCTCATCTCTAAAATAAGGATAATGATAGCACCCACATCAGAAGTTATGAGGATTAAATTGTTGTGGGACGAACTGAAAGAGAGACCACATAATTCAAAACTGCAAGCCAATTTGGAGTCTTTATTAGCCGGCCGGCAACTGCCTCAGAAACTTCCAAGAAGGAAGATTCAGAGAGCAGCCCCCAGAGGTTTTCAAAGTGTGCTTATAAAGCCTAAAATCATGTTGTGGCTTTGCAGTTGCTAGCAAGCAAGTGTATTATAGAAGCAGAAAAATGCCATTAGCTGTTGCCAAAACACATCCTGTTCTATCAGTTTCCTAACATTGGTTATTGTTTAACTCTTGGGGACATTCCGCCCCAATGCTGTAGGGACTTTCTCTGCTTGGGCCTGATTGTTTGTTCCTGGCCCTCCACAAAATGAGTTAATACATATAAAATACTTAGTGACTTACATATAGTAAGCATTAAATAAGAATTTGTTGCTATTATTATTGATATGTTAGGGGCTAAAAGCCCTTCTTTTATTTATGTTTCTTCATACAATAAGAAAATACTGAAAAGCCAAAATAAAGTCTGAAACTGGTTACTTTTGGAGTGAAGGACTGCTCTCTGACTTAGTGTGACATTACTCTCATAGGCAGGTTTGTACCTGCTCACGTGCCACCAAGTGGTAGCTGGCTGGTCATCCTATAACCCTCAACTCTATCTTAAACCCTAGGATCCCTGTCTGTGTCCCACTGGCCAGTTCAGCTCCTGTGACACAAGACCACCGTGGGGTGTTTCGCCAGTAACTCCTTTGTTTTGGCAGAAAAGATTCTACCCACAAGGCTGGTGCTTGTATAGGAGGCCCAGGTTGCAGACCCCAGTTTCCCAAGCCATGACTTGTTATCATTTGTGCTTTCCAAAGGGGCTTCAGCACAGCTTTGATCTGGGAACTGTTCAAACAGAATCCTCAGGGCTGGGGCAGGATAGGCCCTAGCAGCTTCCTGTATTTGCCCCAAAGGGATTTCCCATTGTTGTCCTATGGATCTCTGATCTCCATACCAAGACTACTTTCTTACCCCTCTGGGGACTAAAGGGCATAGGATGAGGTCTCAATGTGCATACCTACACTATGAAGGCTCCAGCCTCTTTCCCCTGGGATCTCCCATTATCTAATTGCAATGGATGGCTTTGGGGGTGTTTGGTCAGCTCACAATTCCCCATTCTTCCAGCGGTACTCCAACCATCCCAAGGGGTGAGCCCATAACAGCTGCATTTGCCAGATTTTCCCCTTTACCATCATACCCGAATGACCCAGGGATGGGACACTGATCCCATCGTGCTGAGGAACTGGGGTACTTATTTTCTTTTATGGTATTGGGAATCAAAGAAATCCAGGCTGCAGAGAAAAGAATGAAACCAGCTCTATAGGGAAAAAGAGAGATGGGAGTCACCAAGAGTGCTACCTGGGTTTCTGATAGCTTTTCTTCCACACAGAAACTCTGCAGTAAGGACAATTAATATCCCACTTTATAGATGAGGAAACTGAGGTGCAGGATGGGGACAATGTATGGGTTGCATCACATCAGTTTCTGGATCTAGTTGTTCCTAAAATGAATACAACTTTTGACATCCTAGTTGTATGAGACAGTAAAGAAGCTTTTTCAGTCTCCATAAGCCTTTTGATCAAAAGAGTGCCTACAAAGAGTGCTGACAAGAGGAAAGGCATTTATATCAGGTAGAGGAACCCTCAGCTGTGGTTAAAGGGATGACTGTTAGGTGGACCCATTCACCTGGCTACGTGTGATTGTTCTCCAACAGGGTTAGGGCATTAGGTGGGTGGGGCAAAAGTGAGAGGAGGTTATTATATTGAGGATACCAAAGAGAGAGCACTCTAAGTGATATACCTGGAGGTCAAGTCTGAAAGGGATAGGGAACTGGGAAAGGCTGAAGGTCTCGGTGAGGTGGAAGATGGATGTGGTTAGAGTCAGCACATGAAAGAATTTGAGAGAGAGGGAAGAAATAATCAAAGCCTGAATTGTTCAATTTTGAGATGTCTGAGGTGTAGCTCTTCCCACTGCTGACAAGGTTCAGATCATGACCATGAGAAGGAGTGGCTGAAGTGGAATGGAACTCTGGGGCTAAATACATATAAATATGTGGGCACACAAGCACCCACAAACATATAACAGATACCCCCTGACACAGGACACAGACATACACGTAGGCATTCACAGGCACACAGCACCAGCAGGCATACACCCGTTCACAGTTACAAGATGAGATATAGATGCTCTCCTTTTATCTCTCTTATTATATACACATGGGCACACAGGTACACTCACAAATACAGGTTTGAAAAATATAGATACACATCGAATCATGTGACGGACATAGAAACTTCAGCACGTGTGCATACGCACACAGATACATCAACCCTGTGACTTAAGGGTTTTCCCCAGTTATTATTTTTTTTTCTTGTTTACTCTGGCCTCGGTAGTGTTCACATGGCAAATCCTCAGTTCTTAGAAAAAGAAACAAGTTACAAAGAAAGTCCCTGGCATAGCCCAGCCCTGGCTCACCAATCCGGGATGTCTGCTCTGACTTTTGTCTCCCTGGAACTGGAGTTCTGGCTCAAATGCTGTCCAAAGGCTCCCAGCCAAGGGAAAAAGAGCCTCCCCAGGCACAGAGTTCCAGTGAACTGCAGACTGAGCAGAGGCCCTGACACCCAGAGCTACCTTCCCCAACCCAGTGACTCTGTGCTACAGAGGCCAGTATCACCACAGAGCAGCTTGCTGGGAAGAGGGATAGAGGGCTGGAGGGATAAGGCTGAAGAAGCAGGTAGGAACTAAGGCTTCTTCTAGAGGAAAATGGGCAGCCAATATGGGTGATGAAGAGGGTGAGTGACGTGTTTAGATTTGTACTTTAGAGCTCCTAACATCTAGAATAGTGCTTGGCACACAATTGGTGTTCAGCAAACACAAATGGCTATGGTGGCTTATGTAGAAGGGGCTGAAAACTGGTGACCCTGATGGCAGGAAACCTGGTCAGAAGCAGCAGATGAAGTAGGAGGGGATGGGGTCTAGGGCCAGAGATGATAATAGAAGTATGTAGTGAAAGAAATTGAAATGATTGTGGATGTGGTAAGAAAGGTTAATTGGAGCTCTGAGACAGAGAAAGTCAAGTTGTTCATTTACTATGAGAAATATATGGAATATTATTCAGTCATAAGGGGAAATGAAGTTCTGCTACATGCAACAACGTGGATGTACCTTGAAGACATCATGTTGAGTGAAATAAGCCAGACACAAAAGGACAAATAGTGTATGATCTCCTCAGTTTAAAATAATCAGAATTCATAGAGACAGAATCTAAATTAAATGTTATTGGGGTGGCAGTGAGGGTGGGGAATGAAGAGTTAATGTTTAATTGGTACAGAGTTTCTGTTTGGGGTGATGAAATGTTTTGGTAATAGATGGAAGTGATGGTAGCACAATATTGTGAATTTTAATTACTACCACTAAATTGTGTATTTTAAAGTGGTTAAAATGAGAAATTTTAGGTTGCACGTATGTTGCCATAATAACAGCTACAAAAACAAAGTAAAAACAATACCACACCACCACCACTCCCCCAAAAAAGGCAAGAAAGGAGAGAAAAAGGAATATAGGGGAATGCGACAAATAGAAACACAATAAAATTATGTTTATAGACTATTGACATATATCAATAATTACTTTAAATGTAAATAGACAAAAGTCTCCAATTAAAATACAAAAATCGTTAGACTAGTTTAAAAAAATCTATATGCTGTGTATAATGGACAGGCTAAAACATAAGGATAGAGAAAAATCGAATGTAAAAGGACATAAAAAATATAGAATGTGAAGATTCTAACCAAAGAAAACTGGTGTGATTATATTAATAACAAATAAAGTTGATTTTTAAAATATTTAGTTCACATAACTTTTAAATGCAATTTTATTGAGATATTTTTACACAGGATAGAAACCATCCAAGGTATACAATCAGTGGTTCATAGTATCATCACATAGTGTACATACAACCCCATGATCAAATTTAGAACATTTTCATTACTCCAGAAAATAAAAATAAAAAAGAAAACCCTAATCCTCCTATACACTTTATCCCTCCATATTATTGACCCATAGTGTTTGTTACGGCTGATGGAAGAATATTAAAATATTACTGTTAACTATGGTTCTTAGTCTGCAATGGGTACATTTTTTTCTCATATACCCCTCCATTATTAATTCCTTATAATAGTATCATACATCTGCTCTAGTTTCTGAAAGAACTTTTTTTATATTTGTACAGTTAATCATGGACATTGTCCTCCACAAGATTCACTGTGTTACACAATCTTATGTTTTAACCCCAACTTTCCTTCTGGTGACATGTATGACTCCAAACTTCTCCCTTTCACCACACTCATACACCATTCAATCAGCACTGTTAATTATTCTCACAATAACATGCTACCATCACCTCTGTCCATTTCCAGTCATTTAAATTCACCCTAGTTAAACATTCTGCACATCTTAAGCAACCACTTCCCATTCTTTAGTCTCATTCTATATCCTGGAGATTTAATTCACATACCTTTTTAAAATATGTTTTATTGGGAAATAGATACAAAAAAGCAATGAATTTCAAAGTACATTTTAACAAGTAACTATAGAACAGATTTCAAATTTTGGTAAGGGTTACATTCCACAATTTCATGTTTTTCCTTCTACCTGCTCCAAGACACTGGAGACTGAAAGAATTATCAATATACTGATTTTTTGATCCTTCTGCTAATTGTTAGGGATATTTGGGCTATGCCCATTCTAACTTTTTCATGTTAAAAGGGGGTATAAACAATATGGGATAGAGGGATGGAATTAGCTGATGTGCTTGGAGAGGCTGACCTCTCTGGATTTCAGGATTTATCTGGATTAAGAACCCTCTGGAGGTTGTAGGTTTCTGGAAAGCAAACAGTGCATGAAATTTTTATGGAATCTCAGATAGAGCCCTAAGTATTCTTTTATTTATTTTTATTTTTTTTTTATTAATTAAAAAAGTTAACAACAAATGAACAAAAACATTCTTAACATATGATCATTCCATTCTACATATATAGAACAGAATCACAATATCATCACATCCTAGGTGTTCTTAAGAGTTAACAGGAATGATATTAGTTGGGGGTATAGCAATTAGCAACATCTAGATGAAGCTTGTATACGAGTAGCCTCCAGAATAGCCTCTCAACTCTATTTGAACTCCCTTAGCCACTAATACTCGTTTTGTCACATTTCTTTTCTCCCTTTTGGTCAGGAAGGCATTGTCAATCCCACAATGCTAGGGCCAGGCTCATGTCCTACGTTGCCAGGGAGACTTTCACACCTACTGTCATATCCCACATAGCTGGGAGGGTAATGATTTTCCTTGCACAGTTAGCCTTAGAGAGAGAAAGAGAGGCCATATCTGAGCAACAAAAGAGGTTTTCTGGAAGCAACTCTTAGGCATAATTATAGGTAGGCTTAGCTTCTCTACCACAGAAATAAATTTCATAAGAGCAAACCTAAAAATCAAGGGCTTGACCTAATAACTTGAGAGTTCCTAACGTTTAAGAGACTCTCAGGGGTTTCCCAGATGGAAAATTTAATAGTCCTATATATTTTTTCTTCAGTCCCACAAGGGACTTTGCCAATACTATTTTTTTCCAAATGCAAAATACATTCATTCCATAACAATATCAGAAAGTCTTAAAGCATTTCAGTAACAACATAAATGCAATACAACATCAGAAACAGTACAAAATCTCAAAGTCATCTACAGGCAGGTTCCCTTCTGGCTCTGGATCTATAAAACTCAAAGCAAGTTATTTGCTACCAACAAAGGAGGGACAGTCATAGGATGCATGTTTCCATTTCTACAGGGAGAGATTGGAAGGAACACAGGGTCACTAGTCCCAAGTAGCTTCAAAAACCTGCAGGGCAAGGACTTTGCCAATACTTTTTAATTATCTACCCAACATATCTGGGATGTATCCAGGTACTACATTAAGCTATACAGAATTATAAGCCCTCATTCCCATCCTAGGCTCCTTGTATTTGGATTGCTAAAATGAGATATCCAGGCAGGTTGAGTTAGATTGTATGCTACAGAAAATTTAGAAATTGGATAAAATAAACCTTTCTTCCCTTGGGCTCATATAGTAGGTTAAGTTCTAAAACATATACAGTATCATCCTTCACCCTATATTCTAATTTATCTTAGTCCCAAATGGAATGTCTTCGTTCCTATCTATAATTGAAATCAGATCTCTTTTTTTGTTTCATTAACAGTTAATTCACATATCTTTTAAAGCATATGATTCAATGGTATTTTAGTATATTTACAAGATTGCACAAACATTACAACTATCTAATTCCTGGATAAAGTTGATTTTAAAGCAAAATGCCTTAACCCAGGAATATTTAACAATTCTAAACTACGTATGCCTCTAACAACATATCCTCAATACATAAAAGGGTAGGTACTGGCAGAATGACAAGAAGAGACAGAAAACTTATAATCATAGTATAAGATTTTTTTAAAAGCAAAGGGTATATAAGGTTTGATTTAAAAATTCAGGTTCTGGGTCAAGATGGCGGCTTAACAACATGCGCATTTTAGTTCGTCCTCCAGAACAACTACTAAATAACCAGAAACAGTACAGAACAGCTCCTGGGGCCACGTCAGTGACCAGACACACAGTGTACCCCAGTCTGGAACAGCTGGACCGGCTGCAAGCAACCCCCCAAACCGTGAGTTCCCAAAGCTACGGCGGCCAGCGCCCCTTCCCCACAGGCCGCTTCCCAGAGGGGAAAGGAAAGGACTTTACCAGCACCAGGGACTGGGCATAATCAAACACCAATTGTGGAACTAATTAACAAATTCTGACTACTAAAAATAGGCCCCCAGCTTAGGTGAACCTGATCAAAGTGGAGGTTGCTCATTTTTGCCCCTGCACCAAGGGGGCAGGACTGACAGAAAAAGGAGGAAAAAAAAAAGAAGGAAACAGAGGTTTTTGTGGCTGTGATCTACAAAAGCTTGACTGCCTCAGGATACAGCGGCAGGACTTTTCAGGTTGCAACTGCCCCAGACATAGGCAGAAGTGAGCTCTTTTGGGGGTTTGTCTGGAGCCTGTGCCTTCCCCAGGGGAGAGGTGAAGCCCAACTCAGGTGGAATCCCTCCATCAAGGAATTCAGACACCAGGGCTTGGTAATTTGAAGTCATTAAAACCAGCCTACAACCTCTCCTGTGTCTCCACCATGCCCCCAGCAAGGAGAGTCTGCCAAAGTTAAAGGTACTGCATCATTTTATGCTGGTGGGACCTGCAGTCAGACAAGCACCACGCACAGGGCAGGATAAGAAAAACAGAGTCCAGAGACTTCACAGGAAAGTCTTTCAACCTGCTGGGTCTCACCTTCAGGGAAAACCGATGCAGGTGACTCTTTCCTCCTGATAGGAGGCCAGTTTGGTTTGGGAAAATCTGGCTGGGGTATATAATATCTAAGTAGACCCTCCTAAGTGTGTGGGGGGAAGGCACCACACAAGCAGGGCAAGACACAAGAAAGCAAGAACTGAAATTCTCCTCTGTTAAACAAAACTTAAGCTAAAGGTCCAGATAAAGCTGAATGGAATGTCAAAGAACAGATAGACAGCAAATTGATCCAGCAAGAAAACCCTAGATAAAAGAAGTGAAAGCAATCTCCAGAATAATCTAATTAAGGTAATTAAATGCCTAGACGCCAGCAAAAAATAACAAATCACACTAGGAAAATTGAAGATATGGCCCAGTCAAAGGAATAAACCAACAATTCAGATGACATACAAGAGCTGAAACAATTAATTCAGAATGTACAAACAGACATGGAAAACCTCATCAAAAACCAAATCAATGAATTGAGGGAGGATATAAAGAAGGCAAGGAAAGAACAAAAAGAAGAAACTGAAAGTCTGAAAAAACATATCACAGAACTTATGGGAATGAAAGACACAATAGAAGAGATGAAAAAAACAATGGAAACCTACAATGGTAGATTTCGAGAGACAGAACATAGGATTTCAAAACTGGAGGACGGAACATCTGAAATCCTAAAAGAAACAGAAACTGTAGGAAAAAAAAAGGAAAAATATGAGCAGGGGCTCAGGGAATTGAAAGGCAATATGAAGCACATGAATATACATGTTGTGGGTGTCCCAGAAGGAGAAGAGAAAGGAAAAGGAGGAGAAAAACTAATGGAGGAAATAATCACTGAAAATTTCCCAACTCTTATGAAAGACTTAAAATTACAGATCCAAGAAGTGCAGCGTACCCCAAAGAGAATAGATCCAAATAGACATACTCCAAGACATTTAATAATCAGAATGTCAGAGGTCAAAGAGAAAGAGAGGATCTTGAAAGCAGCAAGAGAAAAGCAATCCATCACATACAAGGGAAGCCCAATAAGACTATGTGCAGATCTCTCAGCAGAAACCATGGAGGCGAGAAGACAGTGGGATCATATATTTAAATTATTAAAAGAGAAAAACTACCAACCAAGAATTCTATATCCAGCAAAACTGTCCTTCAAAAATGAGGGAGAAATTAGAACATTTTCAGACAAAAAATCACTGAGAGAATTTGTGACCAAGAGACCAGCTCTGCAAGAAATACTAAAGGGAACACTAGAGACAGATATGAAGACAGAAGAGAGAGGTGTGGAGAAGAGTGTAGAAAGGAAGACTATGAGTAAAGGTAAAAAGAAGAAAAATTAGATATGACATATAAAATCCAGAAGCCACAATAGTAGAAGAAAGTACTACCCATGCGGTAATAACACTGAATGTTAATGGATTAAACTCTCCAATCAAAAGACATGGTCTGGCAGAATGGATTAAAAAAACAGGACCCATCTATATGCTGTCTCTACTCAAAGGACACGAGGCCAAGGACACAAATGGACATTTACACACCAATGTTTATAGCAGCATTATTAACAATTACCAAGAGATGGAAACAGCCAAAATGTCCATCAACAGACAGTGGACTAAACAAACTGTGACATTTACATAAGATGGAATATTATGCAGCTGTAAGACAGAATAAAGTTATGAAGTATGTAACAACATGAATGGACCTTAAGGACATTATGCTGAGTGTGATTAGCCAGAAACAAAAGGACAAATACTGTATGGTCTCACTGATATGAACTGACATTAGTGAATAAACTTGAAATATTTCCTTGGTAACAGAGACCATCAGGAGATAGAAATAGGGTGAGATATTGGGTAATTGGAGCTGAAGAGATACAGATTGTGCAACAGGACTGAATATAAAAACTAAGAAATGGGCAGCACAATACTACCTAACTGTAATGTAGTTATGTTAAAACACTGAATGAAGCTGCATGTGAGAATGATAGAGGGAGGAGGGCTGGGGACATAAATGAAATCAGAAAGAAAGATAGATGGTAAAGATCAAGATGGTATAATCTAGGAATGCCTAGAGTGTATAATAATAGTGAAATGTACAATGCACAAATTTAAAAAATGTTTTTGCATGAGGAAGAACAAAGGAATGTCATTATTACAGGGTGCTGAAAATAGATGATAATTAATACTTTAAAATTTCACCTTATGTGTGAGACTAAAGCAAAAAATGTTTATTTGTTACAAAATTTATATTTTGACTACAGCATTTCCTAATGTAACTCATGTAGATAGTTTGATTGAATGTCATAAGTACTTGGAATCTCAGGTCGGACATGAGACTTTGTTGGTTTGTCCAGAGTGATGCCCCGATGAATCCCAGAGTGATTTGATCAGTGACTGGAAAAGTATTTGCAAGCCCCCTTCGGGGAATGGTGAGAGTGAGGAGAAATTCAACTTCCCCAAGTTGAATTCTTGATATTCTCACAAACAGTGTGGACAACCAAAGCTATAGGCTGAGCCCCCAGTCTTGGGGTTTGTTCATATGAAACTTAACCCCACAAAGGATAGGTCAAGTCTACTAAAAATTTAGGCCTTAGAGTCACCCCCAAGAGAGCCTCTTTTGTTGCTCAGATGTGGCCGCTCTCCTGCCAACATGATGAGCAGTCTAACCACCCTCCCCCTCTCTGTGTGGGACATGACTCCCAGGGGTGTGGACCTTCCTGGCAACATGGGACAGAGATCCTGGAATGAGCTGAGACTCAGCATCAAGGGACTGAGAAAAACCCTAGAATGAGCTGAGAATTAACATCAAGGGATTGAGAGAACCTTCTCAACCAAAGGGGGAAGAGTGAAATGAGACTAAGTGTCAATGGCTGAGAGATTCCAAACAGAGTTGAGAGGTTATCCTGGAGGTTATTCTTATGCATTAAGTAGATATCACCTTGTTGTTCAAGATATAGTGGAGAGGCTGGAGGGAACAGCCTGAAAATGTAGAGCTGTGTTCCAGTAGCCATGTTTCTTGATGATGATTGAACAATGATATAGCTTTTACAATGAGACTCTGTGAGTGTGAAAACCTTGTGTCTGATGCTCCTTTTAGCTACTATATCAACAGAAGACTAGAACATATGGAATAAAAATAAATAATAGGGGGGAACAAATGTTAAAACAAATTTAGTTTGAAATGCTAGTGGTAAATGAAAGTGAGGGGTAAAGGGGTATGGTATGTATAATCTTTTTTTTCCTCTGTTTTCGTTTTATTTATTTTTCTGTTGTCTTTTTATTTCTTTTTCTATATCGATGCAAATGTTATAAGAAATGATGAGTATGCAACTATGTGATGATATCAAGAATTACTGATTGTATATGTAGAATGGAATGATATCTTAATGTTTTGTTTGTTGATTTTTTTAATTAATAAAAAAAGTTAAAAAAGAAAAAAAAATCATGAACATTATAGAAGATTTGAACACACAATTAGCAAATTTGACCTAATCAACAGGACACTGTTGCTGCATTAGTTCTCTAGGACTACCGTAACAAATTACATCAAACTTGCTGGCTTAAAACAATCTAAATTTATCTTCTCATATTTCTGGATGTTAGAAAGTCAAAGGCGGTGGCGGTAAGGTGTCACCCCCTCAGAAAGCTCTAGGTGAGAATTATTCCTTGCCTTTTACAGTTTCTTGTGGCTCCAGGAATTCCTTTGCCTGTGGCCCCATAACTCCAATCTTTGCCATCTTCTTCATACAGCCTTTTCCTCTTCTGGCATTCTCTTATCCTTGTGTCTCTGATGTATATATTTGTCATTGGTTTTAGAGGCCAGGAAAATTAAATCTGCTTATCTTTATTACAGCTGCAAAGACCATTTTTCCAAATAAAGTTACATTCACAGATTCTGGGAGTTAAGATGTGGACATATCTTCTTGGGGGCCACCATTTAAACCACTGCAGTCCCCAATAATTCTGACTATACATTCTTTTTATGCATATAAGAATACTTACAAAAACGGACCACATAGCAAGTATCAACGAATTGCAAAGGATTGAAAACATAAGAGGATCCTTTCTGATTACAATGCAATTAAACTAGAAAGCCAATAACAAGAAGATAATGTAAAAACCCTCATTTGATTGGAAATTGAAAAACATATACTTTTATATTACAATTCAATTAAAGAAAAAAAATCTTATATTAGAAAATATTTCAAACCAAATAATAGCTAACACAGCACATATAAAAATTGTGGAAAACAGCCAAAAATATGCTCAGAGGAAAATGTATTGCTTTAAATGAATGTATTTAAATATACATCAAGGTGCTAAGCTTTTATCTCAAGGCATGAGGAGAAGAAAAGCAATTTAAACCCAAAGAAAGTAGAAGGAAGGAAATAATAAAAATTTGGATAGAAATTGATGAAAAAAAAATAGGAACAAAACCAAAAGCTTATTTTTTGAAAATTTATAAAATTAAAATTAAAAGGTGAAATAACTCTTCCAATGATACACAAACCCAATAAGGGTACTATGAGAAAGGAAAATTACCTTCCAAACTCACTCATGAACATACATACAAAAATTCTAAACAATATATTAGCAAACTAAATCTTGCGATATATATAAATAGGGTAATACCTAATAACTAAATTGGTTCTAGCCTAGGAATGCAAGGTCAGTTTAATATTAGAAAACTGTATTAGTCAGGGGTTCTTCTGGGAAACAGAACCAATCTACATATGTCCACATAAAGAGATTTATTATAAGGAATTGGCTTATATGACCATAGGGGCTGGCAGGCCACAAGTTGGAAACTGATAAAGATGATTCTGAAGCCTGGTTATGGTAATTAGATTCAGTTGTCAACTTGGTCAGGGGAAGGTGCCTAGATCTATTGCTGTGGACATGAGCCAATGGCATGTGAACCTCATCTGTTGTTGATTACATTTGCAGTCGGCTAGGAGGCGTGCCTGCTACAATGAATGATGTTTGAGTTAATTGGCTGGTGCTTAAATGAGAGAGCTTAACGTAGCACAGTCCAAGCAGCTCAGCATACCTCATCTCAGCACTCACAGCTCAGCCCAGGCCTTTGGCGATGCAGAAAGAAATCACCCAGGGAAAGTTGTTGGAACCCAGAGGCCTGGAGAGAAGGCCTGGAGATCACCCTGTGCCTTTCCATGTAAGAAAGAACCTCAATTGAAAGTTAGATGCCTTTCCTCTGAAGAACTAATGAAATAAATCCCCTTTTATTGAAAGCCAGTCCATCTCTTGCGTATTGCATTCCGGCAGCTAGCAAACTAGAACATCTGGCAAGTTCTAAACCCTGTAGGGCAGACAGCAAACTGGAAACTCCAATAATGGTGATACTGAAGTTGAGTCTAAGTTCCCAGGGGAAGTTAGCTGACTGGAATTGTGGCAGAAATTCTTTCTGATTTCTGAAATTCCATAACCAGTTCGATGAGGAGACTCCCCACATTGCCAAGGGCAATCTCCTTTGTTGGTTGTAGATGCAATCAACCATAGAGCAGTCAACTGTTTATAGGTGCAAATCCATCCATAAAATACCCTCACAGAAACAATCAGGCCAGCGCTTGCTTGACCAAACAAGTGGATTCCATAACCTATGCAAATTGACACATGAAATTAACCATTGCAAAAAACACATCCAAGTAATTCACCTCATTAAAAGAATAAGGGAGAAAAATCATAATCATTACAATAGATGTCAAAAAATCATTTAAAAATCAAGATTCATTCATGATTTAAAAGACAATTCTCAGTAAACGAAGAACAGAAGTGAATTTTCTTAATATGATAAATATATATATAAAATAACATCAAACATTATTCTTAATAGAGAAATATTAAAAGTTTTCCTTTCAAGATCTAGATCTAGAATAAGTAAGATCACCTACCTCCACTACTTCTGTTCAACACTGTAATAGAAGTCCTAACAGAATGGCAAAGCAAGAAATAAAAGCTATAATGAGTGAAAGGAAAAAAATAATCTGTCATTATTTGTAGATGATAGGATAGTAGAAACAGAAAATCCAAAAGAATCTGGAAAAAAATTATTAGTCGATGAGCAAAGTTACTGAATACAAGGTCAGTTGTATTTCTATTTACCAGCAACAAAAAGAAAAATAAATTTTAAAAGGTTATTTAAAATAGTATAAATACATCAAATAGCTAGAAAAAAATGTACATGACATATATGTAGAAATTAAAGAAGATCTAAACCAAAAAGGATGATATCATGTTTATAGATTAAAGACTCACTGTTTTAAAGATATCAACTTTCCTCATACCAATTCATAGACTCATCATCATTTCAATCAAAATCTCAACAAGTGGTGGTGAGAGTGGTGGTTGGTTTATTTTGGTGGAACTGGATAAACTGATTATAAAGCTCAAAGAGAAATGTAAGAGCCAGGAATAACCAAGGCACTCTTGAATGAAAAGAACAAGACTAATTTAAAAGGCACACTGATTAAGACAGTGTGGCATTGGCACAAGGGTAGATAAATAAAGCCAGGAACAAATTTGGTTCATCCAGAGACAGACCTTGTCATAGGTAAGGACACCTGCTTTATGACAAAATTCATACTTCAGAGCAGTGGAGAAAAGAGGACAGATTTTCTGATAAATGGTGCTGGGACAACTGGATATCTATATGAAAAGAAGTAATTTGTCCAAGGTTCCAGCTATAACATCCATACTCCTTACAATCTACCAGAGGCCCTGCCTACTTCCCAAAGCTGTGGCGAGCAGCAGGGCCCAAAAGTTATGGAGGTGATTTGTGAACCAGCAAATCCTGTGAGCACCTGCAGAGAGAAGCTGTGAGGCAATTACTGTCTTCCAAGGAAGCAAGGTGGCCTTATCCCAGAGCCCCAACCCCCCGTGGGTCCCTGTGCTGGTTTGAAAGGAAGTATGTCCCCTAAGAAAAGCCATGTTTTAATCAAAATATCATTTCATAAAGGTAGAATAATCTCTATTCAATACTGTATGTTTGAAACTGTGTTTGGATCATCTCCCTGGATGATGTGATTTAGTCAAGAGTGGTTGTTAAACTGGATTAGGGGACAACATGCCTCCACACATTTGGATGGGTCTTGATTGGTTTATTGGAGTCCTATAAAAGAGGAAATATTTTGGAGAATAAGAGATTCAGAGAGAGCAACATTATGAAGCAGAGAGTCCACCAGCCAGCGACCTTTGGAGATGAAGAAGGAAAATGCCTCCCGGGGAGCTTCATGAAACCAGAAGCCAGGAGAGAAAGCTAGCAGATGATGCCGTGTTTGCCATGTGCCCTTCCAGCTGAGAGAGAAGCCCTGACTGTGTTCACCATGTGCCTTCTCACTTGAGAGAGAAACCCTGAACTTCATCAGCCTTCTTGAACCAAGGTATTTTTCCCTGGTCTATAGACTTGTTTTACTTGGGACATTTTCTCAGCCTTAGAACTGTAAAGTAGCAACTTATTAAATTCCCTTTTTAAAAGCCATTCCGTTTCTGGTATATTGCATTCCAGCAGCTAGCAAACTAGAACAGTCCCTCTGCTTGCTCATAAAATGCAGTGGACTCCTGAGCCCCAAGTCCCTTTGGAAAGGAGTGGCCCTCTGTTGGCCACAGAAGGCAAGGGGCCAAGCTGGGCAATGGGACTTGAGCAGGAGGCTAGAGTGCTCCCAGAACCCCAGGAGGATCATGCTCAACTGGGGTCTCCCCCAGGGCAGTGTTTGGAAGACAGCAGGAGCCAAGTCAACAGAGAACCAGGGGACAAGTTTTGTGTTTGAGTTTGTCAGCTGAACTTTGGGGTTTTGCCCTTTCAGTCCAGGAGGTGAGGCAAACTAAAGGAGGAAAAGGAAGAGCACCTTCCAGGAAGGCTTGCAGAAAAGGCCTAGCTCCCTCTGGAGTCCAGGCCATGCCCTTGGGGGTTTTTCAGGGCTGCCAGGGCTTGCCCTTACTTCCTTCTTCCCCCTTCCTGGTTTCCTGAGTTGACAAAGAAGACTTTGTTCGGGGCCTTGAGGACTCAGGGGAGGATGGGAGTTCTGTCTTTGGTATGCCAGCAGCAACCTCAAACTGGTGGGAGCTGGAGGGGTAAAACTCAACAGCAGCTCAAGGAGTTTTCTTAGAACCACAATCTGGCAGCCCTGAAGGCTCCCACAGCCTCTCCACCCCTATTTTCTGGATGGGGACCAGAGACAGATGATCTGGCCTGGGTAACACAGGGAGTGTCAGAGTCCTCTACTGCCTGTATCCCCCAAAGTGGGTTGTACATCCTCTCAGGGCTGGCCAGGGACCCGAGAAGGGCCAGGCAGGCCTTGTTTCCCATGAAGAAAAACTCCGACACAGTCTCCTAAAGGTTGTGGGCAGTGAACCTGAAAGATAGGGCAGGACAGAGATGGGGAGAGTACCCACAGACCCCAGGAAGCTGGTAGGGCCCAGCTCCGTCAGCCACAGGACCCATGGTTGCTGAGGCTGAGGTTTGTGAGAGACACAGCATCCAAGCTAGAGTGAGAGAACAGGCTGGTAGGAACAGCTCAGGCTGGTGTCTGAGACACTTTGCCAAACAGGCAAATTAAACTGGTCATGGTGGGTGTTTCTTATGTCCTTAGCATGAAGTTTTCCTCTCCCCTTTCCATGGCCTCATTGTGGCAGGCCAGGGCTATCCAGAGCGATCCACAGGCAATGCAAATCACTGAGGTCTGGAGTCGGATGAAGTTAAACCCAATGCCCTGAGTTTTTAGAGCTCTTGGTTCAGCTGGTTTAAAAGTCATGAATCATCAGACCAAACCACAGTCTCTGGCTTCATTTAGGAAAGTGCCTTTGGCTGGGGACACTCAGGGAGGTTAGGGATTGGTGCGGCTGCTGCCTTCCTTTGGGGAGAGGGTGTGTGTTGTGGGGAGATGCCAAGGGAAAGAGAAGGGGGATGGAGCTAAGCCAGAGTCCAGGCCTCAGCAGAGCCGTCTGTCTCCACCTGCCCCTCTGGGTCCCCTCAACCTTAGGACACATCTGTCCCAAGCCCTCCTGGACCCAAGGGGCTGGCTGTAGCTGCCCAGAGTGATGCTTTCAGAGGGAGAAAACAGTCCCCAGTTCTTCTTCAGGCCCATGAGGGGCCTCAGCACCCAGGGGACTCCTTGCATCCTCGTGGATGATTTTGGCATTAACCTTTTCTGCATATCTCCCAGGAGGAGGCAGCACTGATATTTCTGGCATTGGGAGCTACTTTCTCCAAGTGTTGCAAGGTTCGCAAACCCCCTAAAACTGCAAAGGGAAAGGAAAAGAAACCCCCCCAAAAATTGCACTCAATCTCCCCTGAGAGATGCTCTTGGGTCCAGCCCTGGTCTAGGCTTTACGTCTCTTGGTAATGCTGTTGAGGCCAGGCTCTAAGCAAGGGCCATGCTTCCCTGGGTTGGGAGTAGGGTATCTCTCAGCAACTCAGCCTCCAGCTCCCATGGTAATTTGGGGAGGGAGGGTTGGTGAGCCTGGATGAGTGGCTGGGTTCTGGTCCAGGGGCCAGAGCCCTAGAGAAGGACTGAGGAGGACACTGTCAGACACTCACTTCCATGTCAACTTGGGCAAATCATGTGACCTCCGAGCCATAATGGGGATTATCATCAACACCGAGAGCAGGAGGAAAAGTGCTGAGCCCACATGAGGAATTACAACCGTGCAGAAGAGTCCAGCCTGCAGCCTCCTGCCCTCATACCAGGCATACCCTTGGTGAAGCTGGGGCTAGAGAGCTAAGGACCTGGAGGTGGTCTGTCTCCAATGTGCTGTCATCAGAGGAGATCAAAGTCACTGTAGCCATAGCAATATGACACCTTCATAGGCAGGGAGCATTCTGACCACCCCAGTCCCTGGCTGGATAACGTCTAGTGGCTCACCCTGTTAAGGCTTTTAATGCAGGAAGCTCCAGCTGGCTGGGTCCTATGGACTTGAATAGAGTGGGGCATGGCTGGGCACAGAGCCCTTGGCATCCCACCAGATATATTCAGGGATAGAGACATGTACTTTTGCTGGTACCCACCTTGTCCCTGGCACAGGCCTCTCAGGCAGGGACCAGGTCCAGGAGCACCTGCTGATGGTCCAGCACTCACATCTGACCCAGAAGTGAATCTATCACAACTCAGGCTCTGATCTGTGTCAAAATCCAAATGTCAGGGTCTCCCGCCACAAAAACCTACTGGATTCTAAGGCCCAAAGATCTATGGGTAAGGGAGTCCCCCTCATTTCCTCCTGAACTCACACTCTTTACAAGTCCCACTGGGTTAAGAGATAGTTGTGCCCATGTCCTAGCACTGCACAGTCTAGCCTCCTCAGGAAAGGCCAACATTTGTCTTAGGAAAAGATAGCAACTGAGAAGCCCAGCTGGATTAACAAACTGAATTCGAAAACACATTGCAGGAATTACATACCAAGATCAAGCGGGATTTATGCCAGATATGCAAGGGTGGTTCAACATAAAAAAATTAATGTAATACACCACATTAATAAAATAAATGGAAAAAACACATGATCATTTCAATTGATGCAGAAAGGCATTTGACAAAATCCAGCACTCCCTCTTGATAAAAACACTCAGAAAACTAGGAATAAAAAGAAACTTCCTCAATCTGATAAAGGGCACATATGAAAAATCCACTGTGAACATGATACTCAATGGTGAAAGACTGAAAGCTTTCCCACTAAAATTGGGAACAAAAAAGGGTGCCACACCCACTAATATTCAACAAAGATAGTACTGGAAGTTCGAGGAATTAGGCAAGAAAAAGAAATAAAAATGTGCTGGTTTGAAAAGATGTATGTACCCTAGAAAAGCCATGTTTTAATCCTAATCCCATTTTGTAAAGGCAGCTGTTTCTTCTAATCCCTATTCAGTACTGTATGTTTGGAACTGTAATTAGATCATCTCCCTGGAGATGTGATTTAATCACGAGTGGTTGTTAAACTGGATTAGGTAAATGTTAAAATTAAATTTAACATTTAATTGGGACATTTTTAATTGGGACTCACACTTCTTGATTTTAAAATTTATTACAAAGCTACAGTAATCAAAACAGCATGGTACTGGCACAAGGACAGATATATAGACCAATGGAATCATCTTGAGAATTCAGAAATAAACTCACATCTATGGCCAATTAATTTTTTAAAAATATTTTTATTGAGAAATATTCACACATATACAATCCACACATGGTATACAATCAATGGCTCACAAAAATATCATCATATAGTTGTGTATTCATCACCATGATCATTTTTAGAATATTTGCATCCCTCCAGAAAAAGAAATAAAAAGAAAAAAGAAAAAACTCATACATACCATATCCCTTACCACTCCCTCTCATTGACCACTAGTATTTCAGTTTACCCATTTGGGTGGGTCTTGATTGGTTTACTGGAGTTCAATAAAGAGGATTTCTCATTCTGGAGAATGAGCGATTCAGAGAGGGCAGAGCAGAATGACGTAGCCACAAGAAGCAGAGTCCACTAGCCAGCGACCTTTGGAGATGAAGAAGGAAAATGCCTCCGGGGAGCTTCATGAAACAGGAAGCCAGGAGAAGAAGCTAGCAGATGATGCTGTGTTCGCCATGTGCCCTCCCAGATGAGAGGAATTTGACCGTGTTCACCATGTGCCTTTCCAGATGAGAGAGAAACTCTGTGGTCGCCATGTGCCCTTCCACTTGAGAAAGAAACCCTGAATTTCATCGGCCTTCTTGAACCAAGGTATCTTTCCCTGAATGCCTTAGATTGGATATTTCTATTGACTTGCTTTAATTGGGACATTTTCTCGGCCTTAGAACTATAAACTACTAACTTACTAAATTCCTCTTTTTAAAAGCTGTTCTGTTTCTGGTATATTGCATTCCAGCAGCTAGCAAACTAGAATAAAAAGGCATCCAAATTGGAAAGGAAAAAGTAACACTTTCATCATTTGCAGGTGACATAATCTTATATATGGAATGTCCTCCCAAAACTAACAGAGCTACTAGAGCTAATAAACAAATTCAGCAAAGTGACAGGGTACAAGATCAACACACAAAAATCAGTAATATTTTATACACTAGTAATGAACATGCTGAGGAGGAAATCAAGACAAAAATTCCATTTACAATAGCAACTAAAAGAATCAGATATCTAGGAGTAAATTGAACCAAGATGTAAAGGATTTATACACAGAAAACTGTAAAATATTGCTGAAAGAAATTTAAGAAGACCAGTAAATATAAAGACATTCTGTGTTCAAAGGTTGGAAGATTAAATATTGTTAAGATGTTAATTCTACCCAAAGCAATTTACTGATTTAATGCAATCTCAATAAAAGTTCCAACAGCCTTCTTTACAGAAATGGAAAAGCCAACCATCAACTTTATATGAAAGGGTAAGAGGACCCAAATAGCAAAAAGTCACCTTGAAAAAGAAAAAAAAAGTTGGAAGACTCACACTTCTTGATTTTAAATTTATTATAAAGCTACAGTAATCAAAACAGCATGGTACTGGCACAAGGACAGATATACAGACCAATGGAATCATCTTGAGAATTCAGAAATAAACACACCTATGGCCAATTAATTTTTAAAAAATATTTTTATTGAGAAATCTTCACACATATACAGTCCATGCATGGTATACAATCAATGGCTCACAAAAATATCATCACATAGTTGTGTATACATCACCATGATCATTTTTAGAACATTTGCATCCCTCCAGAAAATGAAATAAAAAGAAAAAACTCATACATACCATATCCCTTACCACTCCTTCTCATTGACCACTAGTATTTCAATCTACCCATTTTTTGCCCTTTATCCCCCTTCTATTATTTATTTATTTTTATGCTCATTTTTTTATATATATGTCCATAGCTTAGATAAAAGGAGCATCAGATACACGGTTTTTACAATTACACAGTTACGTTGTAAAAGCTGTATCATTATAAAATCATCTTCAAGAATCAAGGCTACTGGAACACAGCACAACAGTTTCACGGAACTTCTCTTCAGCCATTCTAAAGTACATAAACTAAGAAGCGTAACTATATAATGCATAAGAATACCCTCCAGGATAACCTCTTGACTCTGAAATCTCTCAGCCACTGAGACTTTATTTTGTCTCATTTCTCTGTTCCCCATTTTGGCCAAGAAGGCTTTCTCAATCCCATGAAGCTGGGTCCTGGGTCATCCTGGGAGTCCTGTCCCACACTGCCAGGGAGATTTACACCCCTGGGAGTCATGTCCCATGTGGGGGTAATTTTTGACAAGGGTCCTGTACTGATTTGAAGCTATTTTGTACCCCATAAAAGCCATGTCCTTTAATCCTCATTCAATATTACTGTGTGGGACCTTTCTGATTTTTCCATGGAGATGTGTCTTCACCCATTCAATTTGGGGTTGTTACAGGAGCCCTTTAAGAGGGAATCATTTTGGAAAGAGCCACCAGAACTGACAGAACAGATAGAGCCCCGGGCAAGCCACTGAAGAAGCCTGGAGAAAAAGCTTAAGGACGTTGCCATGTGCCTTTTCAGCTGAGAGAGAAACCCTGAATGTCCTTGGCCTTCTTGAACCAAGGTATCTTTCCCTGGATGGTATTGATGGTATCAATCCCTAGATTGGACATTTTTATAGCCTTGCTTTAATTTGGACATTTTCACGGCCTTAGAACTGTAAACTTGCAACTTGGTAAAAGCCATTCCTTTTCTGGTATATCACATTTTGGCAACTTGCAAACTAGAACAGGTGCCAAGTCCACTCAGTGGGGAAGCAAAAGTCGCTTCAATAAATGGTGCTGGAGAAAAAAATGAAGGTGGACTCCAACTTCACACCACATACAAAAATTAAGTCAAAATGGATCAAAGACCTATATATAAGAACCAAAACTATAAAATATCCACAAGAAAACATATAAGAAGCATCTTCAGGACCTTGTGTTAGGTAATGGTTGTTTAGACTTTATGTCAAAAGCATGAGTGACAAAAGAAAAAAGTAGAAAAAATGGAGCTTCATCAAAATTTAAAACTTTTGTGTATCAAAGGACTTCATTATGAAAGTAGAAAAAACAACCTGCAAAATGGGAGAATATATTTGGAAACCACACAGCCAATAAGAGTTTCATATCCAGAATATATAAACAAATCCTACAACTTAACAACAACAAAAAGACAAACAACACAACTCAAAAATGGGCAAAGACATAAACAGACATTTCTGCAAAGAAAATATACAAATGACCAAAAAGCACACAAAAAGATGTTCAACATCATTTGTCATTAGGGAAATGCAAATCAAAACTACAAGATACTATTTCATAGAACCGCTCGCTACTATTTAGAAAACGGAAAAATAAGTGTTGCAGAGGATATGGAGAAATAGGAGCTCTTATTCATTACTGGTGGGGATGTAAAATGGTACCGTTGCTGTGGAAAACAGTTTGGCAGTTCCTCAGAAAGTTTAGGTATAGAATTACCATATGACCCATCAATCTCATTTCTAGATATCTACCCAAAAGAACTGAAGGAAGGGACACAGGCAGATATTTATTCACTGATGTCCATAGTGGTGTTATTCACAATTGCCAAAGGATGGAAACAACCCAAGGGTCTATCATCAGATGAATGGATAAGCAAAATGTGGTACACTCACATAATGGAATATTATTCAGACAAAAAAGGAATGAAGTTTTGATACATGCTATAACAAGGATGAACCTCAAAAACATGTTGAATGAAAATAAGTTTAGACACAAAAGGACAAATATTTGTATGACTTCACTTATATGGAAATTAGAATAAGCAAATTCATAGAGTCAGAAACTAGATCATAGGTTACCAGCAGCCAGTGTGGGAGTAGGGAATGGGGAGTTAATTAACTGGTACAGAATTTCTGTTTGGAGTGATGAAAGAGTTTTGGTAATGGCTGGCAGTGATGGTAGAACAACATCGTGAAAGTAATTTATGTTACTGAATTGTATTTTTAAAAGTGGTTACCATGGGGGCAGGCAATGGAGACCCAGGTTTGATTCCTGGAACATGCCCATGCAGAAAAGAAGTGGTTAAAATGGGAAATTTTAGGTTGTTTATATGTTACCAGAATAAAAAAATTTTAAAAACACAGTGAACCTAAATGTAAACTATGGACTATAATAGTATAATTATAATACCACGGTTTCATCAATTGTAATAAAGTACCACACTGATGCAAACTGTTAATAGGGAAAATGGTGTGTGCATGTGGAATATGGGAACTCTGTACTTTCTGCATGTTTTTCTGTAAACTTACGACTTCTCTAAGGAAAAAAAGCAAGCCAAGCTGGATTCAGCAACCAACCTGAGTATTCCTAATTAGTTGATGCTTAGGTAGCACTTACCACCTGGCCAGCCCATGTCATGCTCAGCATCTTCAGGTGGGTGTTGGGACTCTTCACCCCACTCTGCTACCTCTACAGGATGAGGTGGTGGAGCCTTGGCCACAAAAGAGCATTCTTATGGTCAGGACATTCAACGCGCTCCTGTCTCAGAGCAGATACTTCAGTTGACAGGAACTTGGTTCAGGTCTCCTTAATCCTAACTCCTTCCCTTTCCTTCTCCCAGAGCTGAGCAAAGGCTCAGCTGCCCTCCCCCTCAGGGCTCAGGGGTACTAGTGTGAAAGGGGGTGGTCAGGAGCCCTGAGATTTGGGAGTTTATGGGGAGAGCAGATTAGAGAAAAAAGGAATAGAGTTAAAGAAGTGCTTCAGAGAGTCAGCAACCATAATGGGCAAAGAGTGCCCTGAGCACAGAGGGGACACAGGCAGAAGAGAAAAATGGCATCAGCACTTGAGATCCTGCCCTCCCTTATCAGATGAAGCTTTAACAGTTTACCTTCATACAAGAGAGGGTACAAGTAGGGATGATCCTGCTGGTTTTAGAAATGAAAATGAAGTGACTTACTTAAAGATCACAGGAAGAAAACTCAAGACCAGGGCTTTGGGGATCGGGCTGGATTATGGGGAGACCAAGGGTGGATTCTGAGAGCAAGTCATAAAACAGAAGAGCAAACCAAGGTTCAGAGAGGGGAACTGACTTGCTCAGAGTCACACAGCAAGTGGGAAGGCGGAGCCAGAAGTAATGATCATGTATGCTTTTTCCTGGCTATCCTCCCCGGGTGACCTGGGCATGTGCTCTGCCCATACACTGGCCATCCTCGTACCCTATTCGCTTGGTGACCCTCACATACATCTTGCTGATAGTATGGGCGCCCTTAGAATGCCATGTTTCTCTGGTCTTCAGTCTGTTGACCCTGTCACATCCCATGATAATCATGCCCAGGTCCTGAAACCCAGACAAAAGCAGCAGCCATGATCCTTGCCTGGGGACTTTGCCAGAGAAGGAAATAAGGTTTATCTGGCCTGACAGGCCCAGCCAGCCAAACCTCATTTCCTTTTTGACAGAGTAAGAAGTTCCATTTCTAAGAAGTAACTTGTCCAAAGGAATGTCCAAATTTGCCTCTCCTGGAAGAGGTAAATGGAGGGGAGCCTGGGAGTGGGACATAGACTCGGCAACACCTAGAATATGGTTATCTGCTCATTTCTTCATTCTCTCCCCAGACCTCCCACACACAGCTTCCCTCTGCTGCCAGCAACCAACACCCCTTGCCTGGAGAGGCTCCTTTATGTACTTCCACTGGCAGTGACCTACTTGGGCACCACAGTCCACCTCCAAAGGGTACGTGTGAGTTAACGATTTGATACTCAGGCCACAATCTCCCATGGAAAAGAGGTTCTACATGGGGTTCTTATGCCTACTAAATCCATGCGATTACTGGGCTTTGCCTGGCTCAGGTTCTGGTCCTGTGTGAAGTGGGAGATGAGAGAGGGCAGTGCCTCACAAGGAAAGAGCTGAGCCCCCTTCTTCCTGCCCCCTTCTCTCCCCAGGGCTGCCAAACAAACTCCTTTGCTCAGTGGGTGGGGAGAGAGGTTAGGAAACACCAAGGGCAGGGTGGGTGTCTCTGGAAGAGGGGCAGTCACTCAACCTGAGGTTCATCCATCCAGTTGCCACATAGTCAAGTCTTAGATGTGTCCTAGAAGGTGAAAAAGCAAGGTCTCCAGCACTTGGGCGTATGCCTAAGTATAACTATCTGATGCACACATGGCAGCCTGTAAGTATACATCAACACATGTGCCCAAATAAATTTTTTTTTACAGTTTAACAAACATTTAGAATACCTATATGCTTATTATGAGCCAGGCATGTTCTAAGTACTTTAAAAGTACTAACCTGCTTAATCTTCATGACAACCCTATGAAGTAGGTACTATTATCATCCTCATAAGTTTCTTCAAGTCGTTTGCCCAACATCACAGAACTAATAAAAGGCAGGGACAGGATTTGAAGAGAGGTATTCTAGCCTCTCGCAGGCACATGTCAGGTGTGTTATACACATTAGTGTGCACACATCTAGGTGGATAATGTGCGTCTCTGGAGAGGAAAGAGCGAGTTTACCTTTCTTTCATTTGCATAATGCATACTCCACCTACCCCAGACAGACAAAGCCCTGTAAGGCAGCACTTTCCCCAGAGGACCCGAGTCTTCCTGTCCAAATGTCAGAGCTGAGCCCCAAGACAACTTTGCTCAGGCCTGAGGCCACCAGGGTCCCACGTTAGTCACATGGATAGACGGAGCCAGCCAGCTGGCTCGGAGTAGCTACAGGGGCTGCCCTTCAGCCTCCTGCTACCCCATCAGTCCCCATGTACACAGCATTAACCTGGCAGGATGTGTGCAGGTTCCCTGTTTCTTCAGGAGTGGCCAGTTTAATCCAAACAGGCTGTGGGAGGCTGCTGGGGGCCCAGGGGCACCAAGGAGGGAACTGGGGCACTTACAGAGATGAAAACCTGGGTCACAAATGGAACATCTGGTTACATTTCCTGGGGCCAGCAGGAACCCTTATTTAGGATGATGTCTTTAAGGTTATTCTGTGAACACCTTGTGAAAATGGCTCTAAGAACTCTCAGAACTATCCCAGCATTTGTTAAAAACAGCAGAATGTGGCCAACAAACTGCCAGGGAAAGGCATAAGGTAGTAAGCGCCTGCGAGGCAGCAGGCACTGTCTTAACCTCACCTTCTTTCTGCCTCAAAGCCTCTATCACCTCCATTTTAACAGATAAGAAAAGGCCCAGGTGGGAAACACATGCGTTGAGGGAAGTGTGAGGAGCGTAGCCGGGTGAGACAGCACCTCATCCCCCCAACACCTATCCCACCCAGCCCCTCCCTGCAGCCACAGACATGCCCCAGGTGGGAGGTGAGCAGACCCAATCATTGCCCTCCAGCCCTGGGAGAGCCCAAACCCCTTAAATCAGAAGAGAAACCAGTGTTTACAAAGATAGGGTCATTTATTCACGTTATATTACTGGATTTCAAAGGCAAAAAATACAGTTCTTATCTGTTTTGAACACCAAGATCAGACACTCCCCTATCCTGTCCCCCCCCCCCCGCCCCATTTACAATGGTAAATACACACATTTGCATACATGGGAAATCAAAACACCCAGCAAAGTAGGTCTGTGGGACAAGAATACTGTCCCTGGCTGTGCGGGGGAGGGGGGCCTCCACCCAGCCGGGATGCCAGAAGAGACCCTGTCTGTGCTGAGCCCCAGCACCAGCATTTCCTTTGCCCTTCCAGGCCATCTCTGCCCTCTGACCTTTCCTGAAGGCCATTTCAACAGGGCTGCCAGCAACAGGAGGGACAGAAAGGCACAGCTCACAACGACTTCCTGGTCACAGCTCCCAGGTGAAGGGCATGCTCCCTGAACCCTCAGCCCTGAACTTCCCCGGAGGAAAGAGGACCTGCGCCCTGGGGCAGAGGTAAAGGTCAGCAAATGGGGGGGAGGGGGAACACGTGAAGCCGTATTTCCCCTGGTACTGAGAATGAACCAGATGCTTGACTTATTCCAGGAAACATGAAGGAGATGTAATAGGGATAAAAAAGAAAGAAAGGAAAAAGAAAAGTGAGAGTTTTGTTTAAGAGCAAAGTAAATTACAAAGAAGTTACCACCCAAGGCATTTGTCTCCTTTCTTTTAAGGCACTTTGGATAGGACGGGACCTGGGGACAGAAGGGGGGCCCTCAATCTCTGCATTTCCCAAAACTTCTTCTCAGTGCAGTCATTCCTAGTTTTAAGACCCCTTCTTACGAAGGAGTGGGGAACCAACAGAAGGAACACTCTGCACAACCCAGCTGCTTTGGCAGTAGGAAAGAACTTCTGACCAACACAAAGGCTTCTGGAAAAAGAAGTTAACACAGAGTTAGCTTCTGAGATGCCCGAAAGAAATAAAGGCACAGGTAAGATCGGGGTGGGGCATCAGCTCAGGCTCCATGCTGAGGGCTGGTGCCCAGGAGGGCAGTGGTGATGGTCCAGGCTGCCCCAAGCCACCAGGGCTCAACCCGGAGGGTCGGGCAGCTGCATCTTAAGATTTGTGCCCAGGTGGGACCCAGCAAGGGCACTGAGTGGTGAGAACTGCCTCATGCCATCTCCCCCAGGCAAAGAAACATCTCCAGAAGAGGTGGGTTGGAGAAGGCACTCCAGTGGGTTAATCTCACTGGGAGTGGGGAGCACCTGCTAAAAAGGGGGAATGGGAGGCTTCAGGCACCAGAGTCCTTGCGAGGGAGATGGGCTTTGGGTTCAACTGAATTTCTTTCTAGATCTCTAATTAAAAGGCACGTTTGGGCTGGAAAATGAACAGTCTGTTTGACCCTGAGTGCCACAGGCAAGTTTTAGGGAACTGGCAAGAGGCAAAGGAAGAAAAAGGGAGAGGAAGGAAGGAGAAAGGCAGAAGCGTAGCCATGGGGGAGGGTAGGGAGGCGAACCAGCAATGCAGGGTGCACCAAGGGATGGCAGCTCCCAGCCTCTACCTGCAGGAAGGCTCCCCCTCCGCCCTGCCCGGGAGGCACTGGGTGTGGGGTGGGGGTGGAGGGGCTAGTAAACAACCTGATTGTTGTTATTTACAACTCCACAGCCTTGGGGCCTGAGAGGAGGTTGGAGGAGGTGGTTGGTCCCCAACACTGCCCCCCTGGGGAGGGAGGGCTTGGAAGGGGGAGCTCTGTCCAGAAGGCACAGGCAGAGGCGAGGGCAGAGTCCCTGCCTTATAAATTCAGCAAGATAATGCGGACTAGGGACTGGAAGGTGAGTTTGCTTTTCACATAGCCTGGCCTGCCAGTAACATCAGAGGCCAGTCACGGCTGCTACAGCATGTTTTTTTTTTTTCCCCTTAAAAAAAAAAGCGCAATCCCCTCCCCAAGTGTAAAACACCACAATAAAAATACATAGGAAATTCAAGTTTACATAGCACGCCCAGAAAAATAAATTGTCATGACTCAGTACTAAACAGCTAGATGCAAAACATGGATCGACACAAAAATGAAGCTAGATCATAATAATTCGAACCTGATTTGTTCTTGCTTTAAAATATTACAAACTGCAATTTAAAAAAAATCTTTACATTCAGAAATCAGACAATCTGAACACCGGCCATTGAATGTAAGAATTCCCAAGGCCTTGGCTCTGATGGCTAAATTTGCCTTGGATTTTACACTGTAGCAGGGCAAAAGGTCCAAGGCTCAAGTTTTTAATTTATGTTGCTAAGAAAAGACACATACGCAGTGATTGTAACAATTGCATACCATTGAAAGAAGTTGGGGGGAGGATAATCTGAGAATGGTTGAAATTACACCTTTTTTTGTAAAAATATGACAACCAAAAAATATCACAGCAGTCCAATTTCAGCAGCACTATCCAATTTTTCATGAAGTTATAAGGATACCACAATTTAAAGCGAAATGCTTACCTATTTCACAATTTAGCAGTTTTACTGCTGGGAATGAGTCCCACAGTCACCAAATTTTTGGCCATGTACAGCTCTGACTCTTTGGGGTGACACCAGGAGCACACCAAGAACCCCCAAATGCGGAGAGTTTCTACACTTGCAAATGTCACGTCGAGCTAAGAAGTCACATGCGAGCTGAGTTGGGGCCCAAATACCCCACTCGTCCTGGTCATCTGTAAAGGCATCTGAATGATGAGTGACAGAGACCTACCACTCTGATTGGTAAAAATGAAAGAGGGACCAGCCCAGCAGACTGGCAAAGAGACGGTGGCAGAGGTCTCTAGCCATTTGCAGTTCTCTTCTGAGTGTACCAAAGTGCTAGCTTGGTGTCCCGACGTCCACTGTGATTTTGGTATACAACGGGTATCTCTGCATGTCCAGCACCTGGTAGGTAAGCGTGTTCAAACCATCAGAGAGCATTGTCTCCTTCGTATGTGCGATTCGCTCAAACCTACCGACCAGGAGAAAAGGGCAAGGGATGGTGTCAGAACAGAAGTCTTTGAAAGAAACCATTAAACATTGGCACTTCATTCCTCCCCCTCCCTTGCTCCCACTCTACCTCTCCCCCAAGGACTGACCTCCGCCATCTTCCTCCAGGCACGGAGCCTTCTCCTGAGCCTCATGTCTGCAGAAGGCTCCCTCCTCTAAGGGGAAGGAGGAATGCGAACAACCCACACAGAACGAACAACCCACACAGAACGCACCTCTGAGGATTGGGTTCATTTTTTTTGTCTCTTGAGTGGCGAATCATCCGGCACTTCCCAACTACAGCATTTGGGCGAGATATAGACATGCCTCTAAAAACTAATCTGCAAAGAGTAAAGGGACAAGTCATCATGACAGAGCTGCCGTAAGGCTTGTGGTCTGATAGCTGTACCTGTAAGACCACACGGAGGCCCCACCTGCCATTCTGCTCACTGTTCTCACTCGGTGTACCCCCAGCCATCATGCCAGCCCCACCCAGTGGGGTCCAGTTGGAACTCACACTCCTTCCCACGTCCATTCCCCACTGGTTCTGTAGTTTAAGAGAGGGGGAAGGTAAGGTCTGGGGCAAGACAGAGCCACGTCGTGTGGATGAAGAGGTATCTGCAGAGCATTTTTGGTGGCCAGCAAAGCACATGCAGGGGCACAGAGGTGAGAGCAAACACGGTGACTTCAGGAAGTAGCAAGATCCTGGGGGCTGGTGAAAAGGGTCTGATGCAGGGAGTGGCAGAAGATGAGTCTGGAAAGAAAGGCAAAGGCTAATCACAGAGGATTCTGAATGCTGAGCTAAAGAGTTTGAACTTCACCCTGTAGGAAGGCCAGTGTTTCCTACATGTATCTGGAAAAAAAATAGTCCTAGAGTTAGATAAATTCAAGCAACTTTGGATGAAAAAAAGAATTTTTTTTTGCCATAGGCCTTCTCAGGGCCCTTAGCATCCCAACAAACAGTGCGAGTCTCTGGTATAGTAAAAGAAAACTCGCCTCTTTACTTGGTTCATATTTTACACTTTCCAAGACTAATCCAAAAACCTCAGATGCTAATTTTCCTAAAGATACTCTCCAGCACCTACAGGAAGACAACTAAGAATAGTTCAGGAAGAACAGAACGAACAAACATGCATCCTTTCTGAGTCAATCCTTGCAGAATAACCAAGCACTGATAGAAAGCTTAGAAGTGAAGGGAGACAGGAAGGAAAGGGATCTGAACTGTGACCATTACCTGTTAAAAATGTCATCATCTTCACCTCCCCAGCCCCAGTAGTTATTAGGAAATCCATTGATGGTGAGAAACTGTTGTTTACTTAGAGCAGAGACACCTCCAAAATACTGAACATAAGGTAGCCTGGAGAAAAAGCACACACATATACAAAAGACCAGTGGTTAATAAGTTTTGACAGTCCCCAAATAAAGCTTGCTGAAAAGCTAAACACTTTTTAAAAGTTATTATTTTCTGGGATTTTTTTGGGCAGGGGGGTATGGGAAGTGTATAGGCCAGGAATTGAACCCGGTCCCCTGCAACATTCCACCCCTGAACCCCCCTTACACCCCCCCTGGGGCTTTCTCATGGGAGATTTATGAGGGTTTTGTTTTGGTTTCAGGACAAGGATTATTTTAGAGAAGACACAGATGTCAGTGTGGAATCAGCACCTTTCCAAAATAGAGTGCTATTTCTGTGGTTATCTAAAAAAACCAGTCAGTGACAAGCACGTAAGTATCTCGCGGACTCAGGAACCTGCTTCTCATGCCTCCTGCTCCTATAAAGGAGTCCTTGTCCAGGAAGTCCTGCCATCCCAGATTGTTTTAGAGTCTCTGAAAATCATCTTCTGCCCCTCTCTCTACCCTCAACCTATCTACTAGTAGAGCTTTAATTCTTTTAAAGATGATCTGGCTCCAACACCAATCCTCAGAGTGAGGGTAACATTTTGGAAAATTTGCCAAAAATAGATTTTGCTTGGAAATTTCTACTTTCACCAACTTAGCAAAATGCATATTGGTGAACGTATTTTTACATACTTCCAAACAGTAGGTCTCTGAGCTCTTAATCTTCCAAATCTTTTCTTATTTCAATGTCAATGGGTAGGAATGGGGACTCCTGAGTGAATCAAAGTAAGCCTTGATTAACGATGTGAGGGTTCAGGCTATGCCCCAGAGGCCACCCAGAGACCCTCCTTTGGGTCCTCTAAGGCCTGAGGTTTTGTGACTATGCCGTTGTGCAGCTCCAAACCACACTCAGGCTCTTACTGGAATCCAAAGGACCAAAACCCATCACAGAAATTAAGAAAAACTTGAACTCAGACTTCAAGGGAGAAGTTAGCCAAACTATGAATAGATGAAAAAAAAGATGCAATTATTATTTTCAAATACATTCAGGTATTCTGACTGCAAGTATTTACAAGCAAAGATCTCTGGAGATCCCTTGATTGAATCTAAGGACATCTATTTGCAATTAGGTGTCCTCACTTAGGTGCTAAGTCAGTAACCTTTCAGAATACCTCACATTACTCCATGTCCGAGGTGGCTGAGCTAATAGGGT
Source organism: Tamandua tetradactyla (assembly GCF_023851605.1). NCBI lineage: Eukaryota > Metazoa > Chordata > Mammalia > Pilosa > Myrmecophagidae > Tamandua > Tamandua tetradactyla. Next base: position 62,785,286 of record NC_135328.1, on the reverse strand, counting down.
CATTTTTTTCTTTTTTTTTTCTGGTAACCAGTATTTTCAGAGAAATGGATTCTTGACTTAGCTGCTTCAAGGGGGAGTACGTGCTAAATTTGATGAGATTTGCATTTGCTGGCTCTACTGCTTTCCCTTACCCACCTGCGCCCTCCTCCTGACCCAAGCCTGACTGGTTCTCACTGGTGATCACTTGGACCCCAGCATTTTTCACTACTATACTTCAAGGGAGGGATTAAAAGGAGTCAGGGGTTGAAACTATGTATATCAAAGAAAAGAATTAACACCAACAGAGGGGGAGGAAAAAGAGGACAGTACAGTGTGATGTCTGAAAGGTCTAAAAATAAAATTTATGTTCAAGTATCTTTCCCCCTTAAAACAGCATGTTTGAGGCCTGAATACATGTGATTTGGGGAAAGGACTTCATAGCATCCTTAGATTTGTTTCACAGCCTCCATGTCCCCCAGTAAGGGGAAATAAAAAGAACTGGTGAGCACAGTCTGAAAGAGAGTAGTTGTTGATGGGATGTAGCTAAACAAAAGAGCATGATGGGAGCACCACACAGTGGTACTCAGCCTAAACCAGGGGCACCCGATGCGCAGGATATAGCCATAGGCCAGCTTCCTGGAGCTTCAGTTTACTTAGAGTGGGGAGGGAAAGGTTAGGTTTTTCAACAGACAGCTGATTTAAATCAAATTTATATTAACACAAACACAAATAAATTATGGAACAGAAGACAAACTTTATATATATATATATATAAACTTTATATATATAAAATATATATATTTTGGGGGGGGGTGCATGGTCCAGGAATTGAACCCAGGCCTCCCGCATGAAAGGCAGGCATTCTAACTTCTGAACTACCCGTGTACCCCAAACTTTATAGTTTTAAATGAGAAAACACAGTACTTCAGCTCAGGAATTCAGTGGGGAAAAATGACGCTGGAGTTTCCTTCCCAAGCTGTGTGGGGAGAGAAGAAAGTGAGGAAATAATATAGCTGCTTAGAAACCAAACACAAGAGCCATCCCAAACATTACAAACTCGTCTCACTCAGAGGTGCTGAAACAACCGTTTCTGGACTTCTCTTTCTTCCTCCAACAGTAGCTGACTTTGGGCTTAAAAAGGCACCAATTTCTCAGAGGAAACATTCTTCCCCAGAGCCTAAAGAGGTGTTCCTGGGCTAGAGGAACTGCATGTTCCACTTGCCATATAAGAGAGAAACATCTTTTCTGCAGACTCTGGTTGAATATCTCTTACCGAAATCCAAACTTATCCATCGCCACAGAAATGTGCCGTGGCTGTGAAAAACACCTGTAGGTGTTATGGTCATCCATTGGGATGAGGTCCACGTCGCTGAACACAAAGCAGTTGTAGTCATAGTCCTTCAAGGCCTCTTGAAAGCCAATGTTGAGGAGCTTAGCACGATTGAACATGGAGTCTCCAGCCTGGTGCAGAAACAGAGGGAACAATATCAGAGGCCTTAGGCAAAGCGTGTTTGAGCAGAGCATCCATAGGGACTGGTGATTTGTCCACTAGATATGATCATTTGTCCACTCTTGGGCCTCATTTTCCTGACCTCATTTTATAAATCAATACCGAGTGTCATACCTTGTGACCCAGCAATACCACTTCTAGAAATGCATCCTGCAGAAAGATTTTTTTGCACATGTATGAATGACACATGAATGTTTTTTACTATGAGGTGTTCATCACAGCAAAAGATTACAAACAATGGTATAAGCCTCACTAGAAAACTGTTTAAAATAACCATGGTACAGCCACACAATGAAATAGAGCTGCTTTGAAAAAAAAAATAATAAGGAAGCCCTAAAAGGGAAATGATCATGAAGATATATTGTTAAGTGAAAGAGGCATTTAAACACGTTGTTTATTTATGTAGATACACTACACATAGACTAACTCCAAGGACCCAGGAAACTGGTGAGAAAAGCCCGGAGGACTTTTCACTTCTCCCCTCCTTATATGGTTGACGAGGGTTTGATTATCACGTTAGGTGTCTCGCATATGCCTGCTAGGCACTAAATAAGGCACCAGAGGTATACAATGAACACAACTCAATCCCTACCCTCACAGGGCGTTAATGCAGGGGGGAGGCAGTGTGATACAAGCTGTGACACAGGCAGGTGTTTGAGAAAAAAAAGGCACATTTGCTTCAGGTACCTGTAAAAAAGGTACTCGATATTTTACTTATTTATTTTCAGTCTTCCTCACATGTAAGCTCAATGAAGGCTGAGATTTTTTATTTTTATTCACTGATATATATACCCAGTGCCTTGAACACTGCCTGGCACATATTTTTAAAAAAAGCTAAATTAGTCATTGCTGGATCAATGAATGAATGACTGAAGAGTTTGACAGATGGATGGGTGCCAACATATGATGGCAGATGGCAACGCCTTTTAGGATGCTCCAACCACAGGGTCAGCCCTGTAGGTCTCTGCTCTTATCAACTCCTATGGCTCCAGATCAGTAGGGAGAGTAACAGCAGGGTCACCGCCACCCCTTGCATTTAGCAGTTCACAAAGCCCTTCTACACACCCTGATCAGAATCCTCAACAATACCACAAAGCACCTAAGGCCTCCTAAATGACAGAGCTGGGACTGGAGCCCTACACTTTGAAATCCTCACCTAGTGCTCACGTCTCTTGGGATCACCAACTTCAGGACCCTCTACTTTGGCAGGAAACGTGCCCTATGAGGGCCTGCAATGGACATACAATCTCAAAAGTGGGATGCTCCAATCCTCCCTCCCTGCCCCTGAGAGAAGACGTGGGGACTGGTGCTCCCCAGCGCTGCCTGTGTGAGCACGGACCACGTGGGCAGCAGCTCAGCAGCCCTGACTCAGGTGGGGAACTCAGGGCAGCAAACCATTTAGAGAATGACAGGGACCAGGAAGCCAGGAAAAGCAGCCAAGGGAAGAGTAAATGTACCCAAGATACATCTGAAACAAAAGCCTCTTTCTTTAGCCTATGACAAAGCTTTCCAACCGCACATAGTGAAGGGAGAAGTGTGTACCCACAGGCACACTGTGTTCTTTGGATGCCCCATCAGATAAATCGACTTTAAATTCTGCCTCCAGTTAGGACTTCAGCTAATTCCATGAAAGTCATGAGGTCAGAATATAAATTAAAAGGTTCAAAGTTTAGAGATTGCATATGGGACCTTTGAAAATGTAGAAGCAGTTTTAGGTTATTATTATAATGACACACATTGCTAATATTCATGGGGCGGTGCTAAGGGTCTGATGTGCATAGCATACCATTTGTTCCTCTCAACAATCCTGTAACCACCTTCACCCCCTCCCAGGCTTACTGCATTGCCCCTTAAGCCCTTCTACATTCTGTGGCTGGGGAAAGAGGCCGGCACTGGTGCGATCCATCTTGCTCCCCCAGGTCCACTAAGACCCTAAAAGAGGTGCTTTCTCTGAATATTTTCAAACATAACGAAGTCTCATTGAATACTTTCCCAATAAGTCTGAGGAAGGGATCCCAACAAAGCCTTTTTACACCTATGTAGGAGATGCCAAGGGTGACTGCCACTTTATGACAGTTCTCCCTTCTCTTGGTACCCTCCCCAATAACAGGGGCAGGGGGCTCTTGGAGGCATGTCTGTACCACAGGACCCACCTTTTGACCATGGTATTTGCTCTAATAAGACACCTGACTTAGTTGAACTAAGCATGTGTCCTGTCCCAAGAAACAGAAATCTGGAACCACAGAGAGGCACATCTGGACCCAAGCCCCATGAATGGCAAAGGCCTGGAGGAAAAGCCCAAGGAACAGACCTGTTCTACCCCTTTCCCCATGGGTGATGCAACAGTTCCTTCAACTCAGTAAGGTGCCCCAGTGCCCAGCCCATACTTAAAACTGAACAAGCAGTTTCTGCTGCCACAACCAAAATAACTTGAATTATACATCATCTCTCTCTTCCCTCCTCCCAGACTTGCCTCACTTGTAAGATCTGGGGAGTGTGGAAAGGCAGAAGTTATTACCTACAGGACCTCTAAGAAGACCTCAGCAGAGAGACATGACAGAGAAGCAAAGGATGTGTCTTCCTCTTCCTCCCCTAGTATTACAGGGAAGTCAAGTCTTTTTAGTTAACTTTCTAAGCTTCTTTGGGTGAAACGCTGTAACACCTTGGGTACTCACCCGTCTTAGATAAGAGGGACAGGGCCTGGCGTGCCCCCAAAGCTGTACCATTACCAGGTGTTCATTCCTCTCCAGGAAGTGGGGAGACACCCAGGCCTCATTCCTGCCCCTCGCCACCGAGCTCTTTCATCCAGCCACCTTACTCATACAACCATTTGTTAAGCACTGACTGTCAGACTAGGCCAAATGCACCACCATGAAAGACATGCATTTTCATTCCAGGAGCACCAGCTTCCAAACTTAGTGGTGTGACTTTGGGCACGTGGCAGCACTATGTTTCCTCATTGGCATCATGTTGATGACGAGAGGTGAATATTGAGGATTAAACAGACAGTGCACAAAGAGCCTCAGCATAGAGACTGGCAAGTAATAACTGAGCAGAAGTGTCAGTTGCTCTCATTATGACAGGAATAGAGTTTCCCAGCCATCTCAAACAATGAGACCTTTCAGAATGTCTCCTGGACTTCTGGGTATAGTAGAATCCTCTTATGGAGGATTTAGTGGGAGAGGGCAAGGTTGCCAACCAACGTCACCCCACAGGATGGAAAACAGGCTCTCAGAGATGAGGCAAGAGGATCTGCAGTGATCTAGGACAAATGGTCTGATCAGAGAAAGCAAAACAGGTTAGATCTACAAGTAGGTGCCCACAGTTGGAAGTCTAGCATCTAGTAGAATATTCCTGAGCCCTACAGGTGGCTTCCTAAGCCAGTGGAGCCCTCCTTCAGTTCCTACTCATTAGAAGAGAATCAGCTGCGATGTGGGGAAGAAAAGGGCCTCTGTATTCCAGCAATAGTAGGCCCAGGCTCAGACAACAACCCCAAAAAATGGCCCAGTGGAGGAAGAGTCCCTATATCAACTCTGAGGTCATCACTCAGGGATCCAACCAGGAGATTTGGCCTTCTCTGGTGTGTCTGTGTGTGTCCTTCCCGATGAACTTCAGCATTCCTCCCAAATCCAGCTTCTCTGATGGAGGAGGGATAAAGAGCATTAAGGCTCAAGAGCCTTAGCCTGTGGCTTATAGGCTTAGAGTCTCTATAGCAGTAGAAGAAAGTCAGAGAGACCTTTGGAGACCTGTGAAATAAATGCGTATAGCTTAAGAAGTCCTAGGGAATTTCCTAATATAACTTATGTAGGCAGCTTAATTGAACACCACAAGTACATGCAACCTTGAGTAGGACATGAGATTTTGTTCGTTTGTCCAGAGTGATGCCCCGATAAATCCCAGAGTGATTTGAACAGTGAATAAAAAAGTATTTGCAGTCTCTTTCGGGGAATGGTGAGAAAGGGGGAATATTCAACTTCCCCAAGTTGAATTACTGATATTCTCACAAGCAGTGTGGACAGTCAAAGCTATAGGCTGAGCCCCCAATCTTGGGGTTTGTTCATATGAAACTTAACCCAACAAAGGATAGGACAAGCCTACTTAAAATTAGGCCTAACAGTCACCCCCCAGAGAACCTCTTTTGTTGCATAGATGTGGCCTCTCTCTCCAGCCAACACAATAAGCAAACTCACCACCCTCCCCCTGTCTATGTAGGACATGACTCCCGGGGGTGTGGACCTTCCTGGCAATATGGGACAGAAATCCTGGAATGAGCTGAGACTCAGCATCAGGGGATTGAGAAAACCTTCTTGACCAAAAGGGGGAAGAGTGAAATGAGACAAAATAAGTATCAATGGCTGAGAGATTGCAAACAGAGTCGAGAGGTTATACTGGAGGTTACACATTAGGTAGATATCACCTTGTTATCCAAGATGTAATGGAGAGGCTGGAGGGAACTGCCTGAAAATGTAGAGCTGTGTTCCAGTAGCCATGTTTCTTGAAGATGATTGTATAATGATATAGCTTTCATGATGTGACTGTGTGACTGTGAAAACCTTGTGTCTGATGTTCCTTTTATCTACCTTATCAACAGACGAGTAAAACGTATGGGATAAACATGAATAATAGGGGGAACAAATGTTAAAATTAAAAAAAAAAGTCTTAGAGAAGAGGGGCCACCTTGTGGGCTGAAGGTATCCCTCTGAAAACCTAGCTTTTTAAGTGTAGTCTTCATCTTATGTTGGTAGGTGAGAGTTAGATTTATCACTTCCTTCCTGGGCAACTGGCTCCTCATCACAGAGAGGACAAGGAAGAAAGAAGGCCAAAAAATATTTAAAATCTCCAAATGATTGAACAAAGTTGCTGCAGGAGGGGTCCATAGAGAGCAGACAGAAGGCAAGCATAAGTCTCTACAAAGATCCTGGAGGCAGTGGTGGAAGAGGAGAGGGTACTTAGGAGTAAGAGAAGGCACTACACCCTGTGAGGAGGTCTGCTCCAGGAGTCTGGAACTAAGATAGGTCTCACGCAGCCCTCAGGACTGTCCAAGCTGCTACGTGGCTGCTTGGCTTGAAGTTCAAAGACCAGAAGCCTGGCATTCTCACAGCCAGAGAGAGCAGCCATCCCATGGACCAAATCTCATAGAAAAGGCCATGAGACTTTTATGACTTGGCATTTGCTCTTCACAGTGGGTATATAAGTCAGGCAAGCAGAACTCGCAATAGCCAGTTCAGCAAGGACAGGAGTTTGGGCCAGCTCAGGCCTGCCAGCCAGGGGCACAGTAAGAAGATGAGGGAGGAGGACTGGCATGGAAAGGCCTGCACGGCAAGCTCCTTGGAGAAAAGAGAAGAAGAAAGAAGAACCCCTCAGACACTTTGTGCTGCATACCCAGTGTCCTTCTAGTAGATCTAGGTGGCAGGGAGGAGTGCCTTAATAGGCACTGGATGCTTGGAGGTCACTCTTATGCAAGCTTCTGCTAGACATTGCTACTTATGGTTTGCCAATCCCCAACCAAAACCATTCCTGCCAACCATAAAGATCACCTAAGGCTTTATCTGAGACTCTACAAAAGTTCCATGCACTATGATTACTTTTCAGAAACCCACAACTTCCAGATAGGTTCCTAGGCCAGATTAGTCCTGTAACCCAGAGGGGCCAGCCTTTCTAAGAACAAAAGTAGTTTCACCCCCCATCCTATATTATCAACAGCCCCTTCCAACATGAGTAAGTTAGAATGCACATAGCCCAAATATCCCTAAAAAGTGTTAGAAAGATCAAAGGAGAAGATGTAGTTATAACAGAGAAGGTAGGGTTTAACAAATGAGCATGACTGCTGAATCATTATATTGATATTTCTTTTAGTCTCCAGTGTCTTGGAGCAGCTAGAAGTAAAAATCTAAAATTGTAGAACTGCAACCCATACCAAACTCTGAAATCTGTTCTACAACTAATTGTTGCAATGTGCTTTGAAATATGTTGCTTTTTTTGTATATATGTTATTTTTTACAATTAAAAAAAAAAAGGCACTGGATGGCAGATTGGGGTTGTTAAAACCTTCTCCTACAGCCCTCATTCACAATAAAGAGAGAGAGTAAATAGTATGTGCCCTGAAAATAGATGACACTTCTGCAAACAAGGAAAAGGAAACATATTTTAAAAGTCAACCCCATAGCTACTAGGGAGCTGCAAATAAAAGCACAGTGGAATGTGATTTCACACCCAAAGGTTAGCTATGGTGAAAGAGCCATATTATAACAAGTGTTGGAGAGGATGTGGAGAATCTGGAAGCCTCATACACTGCTGGTGGGAATACAAAATAGTGTAGCCAGTTACAGAAACAGCCTGGTAGTTCTTCAAATGGCAGAACAAGGAGTTTCCACATGATCTAGCAATTCCACTCACAGGTATACACCTAAGAGAAATGACAAGTTATGCTCACGCAAAAACTTGTACACAGATGTTCATAGCTATATCATTCCAAATAGCCAAAAAGTAGAAACAATCCAAATGCTCATCAACTGATAAACAAATAAACGAAAGTGGTATAGCCATATAATGGCTTATTCAGCACTAAAAAGAAATTAAGTCTGATACATGCTACAACATGGATGCACCTTGAAATCATTAGGCTAAGTGAAAGGAGGACCACTTATTATATAATACTGATTTCATGAACTGTTTAGAATAGGCAACTCCATAGAATCAGAGAGTAGATATATTAATGGTTGCCTAGGACTGGGCAGATGGGAGGGATGGGGGTGATGGCTAAAGGGTGCAGAGTTTCTTCTGGGGTGATGACAATGTTCTAAAACAGTGGTGGAATGCACAACTTTGAATATATTAAAAATCAGTGAACTGTACACTTTAAATAAGTGAATTGTATGGAATGTGAATAAAATGTTTGCCAAACAAAAACTGTCAACTCCAGTGACAGGAGAGGCTCAGAGGGCACCATGTCTCCCTCTCTCTCATATTTTCACTCTTCCAACAATTTTTTGAGTGTCTACTTCATGCTTAGCAATAGGGATACAGCAAAGCAAAGAAAAAACACAGGCCCTGCATTTGAGGAATTTCTAGTTAAATAGGCAATTATAATGGGGCAATGAGCTCTTTATTGTGGACAGCTGTGGGGAAAATGGACCTGCAGAAAGAGGCATGTCTGGAGAAAGGGGATGTTGAGACACAAGCCTAGTTCTAAGGGATCTGAGAAGGCTTTCAAGAAGTTAGGGAAGTAAAGTAGGGTGGCATGAGAAAAGAATTCCTAAGAGAGAAGGCAGTATTTGTAAAGTGAGGAAAGGGAACATCAGAGGAACTACAAGAAATTCAGAATGGATGAAACCAGAATGAGGTGTGAAGGTAGAGGTCAGCTTGATCATGGGGTCAGCCAGGTGCCCGGCCAGTGCTCAGGCTTTATCTTTTATTTAGGCCAAAGAGAGCCCTTGGAGATTTTAAACAAGGACTGTGTTTTGCTTGTAAAGGAGGAATTTGCGTCCCCTACCCCCAGACCTGAAGGCAGGGAGACCAGTTAGGCTACTGCCATGATTCAAAGATACTGGAAACTAGAAAACAATGGCAGGGAAGGAGAGACTGCCTCCCCAAGGGTTAAGGCAGAGGCTCCACTTCCCCATCTCATGCCTCACCTGGTCCATGGAGATGACCATGCAAGAGCCTTCACGGGGCCTTTCAGGACATGAACCAGGGTCTGGTTCGATCCCCCAGCCTGTGGCTAAGGCTGGGGTTATGTCTGATATGAATCCTGACTGGGGTTAAGACAAGAATGATCTTCCCTCTCATTGCAACAGGGGAACAACTACAGAAGCTACAGCAACCCCCTTGCCCAACTCCTAAGAGTCTCTAGAAGATCTGTTTCATCAAATCACTTGCCTTCCCGGATCCAGGCCCATGTGTGTATACCAGCAGACGTATCCCCAGACCACAGCGACTTGGGGACTAACCACAGCTGGCCTCTCCTCCACCAAAAGACACAGCAGTAACAAGGCTGGAAATACCAACCCAAAGCCAGGAATTGGAAAAAACCAGAATTTCCATACGACTGCAGAGACACTATCACTCTCATACATGTGCCCTGGTCCATCTCAAAGTCACCTCTCCAGATGCCTGCAGATCCCCCCAGGGTCCCAGCCCGGCAGATCCAGAGGCTGATCTGCAGACAGTAGGAATGTCTCCTGCTGAAGTGTCCGCTGAGTCTTTTCCATGCCCTCTTAGACATGAGAGGATGGGCCTAGGTCAAGTAGGTTGTAGGAGCGTGCTAAGAGGTCAGGGCAGAGGAAGCTCTGGTGGGGATGGACTGGCCTACTGACCTAAGTGTGGGAGACGGAGTGGGAAGTGATCCCCAGAGAATTACTAGGATCGGCCTGGGATTATAAAAATGCCGAGTTTGTGGAGGGCTAATATCCACTCATTCCTGAGTTAACAGCAGTTGGGCCTCTGGTTTTTAACCATAATAACAGGGTAGACATGAGCTTAGCCAGGCCCATCAAGTAAACCTGGATCTGAGCCTTCAGCTCTTTACCCAACAAGTGAAAGAATGAGCCCTTCAGGATCAGGTAACAACCAAGGGGCTGATGGTCTAAGGAATCGCTCAAAAGAATGAGCACACAGTCTTGACCCCTGCTGGATGAGAACAGAGGTCAGAACAGAAGTCAGAGGCCATAAAATCGACTTCAGTGAGAACTGAACTAATAGAAAATCCCAATAGGGATTTGGGTGGGACCAGCACAGAGGCGAGTTTAAACCCCAGCTCCACAGAAGCCTTAGCAGGATATGCCTGCCTCTCTCCCTGGGCTTGGTAACCTTCCTGAGCAACGAGATGTGGCTTTCTGCAGAGTTTGTTAAGTGGGTGGCACTAAGCACTTACAGGATGTTTAAGATCCAAGCTAGAAATAAAACACCTTAGAAAACAAAGATTTCCCTTTCAAAAAAGTCATCTGATCATTTGTATTAAGAACCATACAAATATTTACACCACTTCTGAACCCATAATCCCGAATCTGAAAATTCAGCCTGGGGAAACGATCTTAAAGGTGAAACAAGCAAATACAGAATAAGTTTCAGACTCAAAGAAGTTCATTACAGCATTACTTAGACTAGTGAAAAAGTGGCAGTGATTTAAATGTCTTCCAATGAAGCAATGGTTCAGTTAATTATGGTAGAACTATATGGTCGACTACTAGGGAGGCATGAAAAGTAATGATTATGAAGACTATGAAATAACATGGGAAGATGCTGATGATATAGCATTTAGGGAAAAAAGCAAGATACAAAAGTATATACTCACACACAAACATACAGAGACACACATATATACATATATGCACAGTATGAGCTCAACCCGTGGTTTAATTTTAAGAAGGCAAAACCACCTAGACCTCTGCACAACAGGCTGGCTTCCGGCGACATCGGCACTTGGGTGTGAGCCCTCAGAGGCCCTGCCCTTGGCTGGGAGAGCCCGGGGTCTGAGGACGGCACAAGTGTGAGATCGCTTGCTTCCCCTGACCATGGGGCTTGGCTCTGGGTCTGGTGTGGGGCATGTGGACATTACCAGGGTGGCAGCGGCAGTGGCGGCGGTGGCAGCAGCAGCGGCTAGGTCGGCACTCCTCTCTCTCTTTCGTTATAGGAGGCGGAGGGTGCAGAAGAGAAGGTAGGTGGAGAGTAAGAAGCAGATCACAGAGAGGAACTCCTCCTTCAGCTTGCTTTGCTACAAACAGGATTAACAAGTAAAGGCAAAAGGCCCCCGCTAGAAGGGATATAAAAAAAAAGAAGGGTGGATGCAAGGGAGGGGGGTGAGGAAAAGAGAGGCAAACGTCAAGGCTGCAAAGGAAAAAGGGCCCGTTCTGACCACCCCAGTTTGAGGGCACAGGCATGTTCCTAATCAGCTGCCACCCCTGGTCACCGAGTCAAGGGTAAGTAGAGAAAACCAGCTTTCCCAGAACAATGTCCAGGAAGGCAGTTCATGGGTCTGTGAGTACCTTTAAGTGCTTCAACACATTCCCCAGGAGGACGGAGGGAAACAGTGACAGAGGGAGGGGCAAACACACATAAAGCAAACCCCCAGTCGCAAGGGCAGAAGGGCTCACCCAGCCGCCCGCACACCAGCCCCCAGGAAGGGCCTGTCCCTCCCCTCCAGAGCCCGAGACCCCATCCCCACATGCACCAGTCTGGGCGCTGACAGCTCACGGAAGACATGGAAAGCAGGGAAGGGGCCTGGAAAACAGATGACCACAATGGGAACCAACTCAGAGGGCCACAGGCCCAGGCAGCTGCCCTGAGTAATGTATGACCCGCAGGTCTGCTTCACACCAGCTCATCTTGGCCTCGTGGACGACCAGCTGCCTGGCTCGCTGACAGAGATAAGCTGCTGGGGGTGGTCAAAGACCCCTCCATCACTGAGGGTCCAAGGGCCTGTCTCCAAACCTGCCCATACCCGGTCTCAGGGTAAGCAGCCTGGCCCCATATGGAAGGCGAGCGTTCTACCACTGAACCACCTCCTCCTGCACGTTTTATACCCACTCTCAGGACCTCTTGCTCCTGGTTTTCTGTCCAGCTCTGTGTGCCTTGAAAGTGAAGCCCCCTTTTCCATTAGGGCAGGGCAGGCCCCTGGTCTGGGCCTCTCCCCAAAGCTTCCTACTTGTTGCTGATGGGAGTAAGTGCTGCCAGGCCGCAACTCACAAAAAACTCTCCATATGGGAGACCCAGGTTTGATTCCCAGACCATGTACCGCCGCCGCAAAAAAAAAAAAAAAAAAGTTCAGCAGCCACAGGGAGATGCTGTGAGTTTCATGCCCACACTGGGAAGGCACTGACTGTGCACGTGCATGGAGCTGTGTGGTCAGGGAGGCAGAGCCAAGGGGCTGGGGGTAAAGAGTGGGGGTGGGGGGTGGGCTGTGAAAGGCAGCGCTTAAACACTAGTCAGAAACCGAGCAAGGAGGGGGAGAAAGGAAGGCATGCAAGGCAGAGGGGACAGATGAGCAGAGGCACAGGGAGGGGAAGACAGACGTGCGTCTGGGCAATGATGGAGAGGATGACTATAGCCTCTGTGAGGTGTGAGAAGGGAGGCTGGGGAGGACATGGCTGGAGGCAGGTCCAGCATGGAGTGCAGAAGCTCAGATGCCAAGTTCAGAGCATCAAACCATTCAGACCCTCGCCTGTGGGCAGTGGGGATATACTGAAGGGTGTAAAGAGTGGAAGTGGCAAAGTCAGATTCAGAAAGATGTGACTGATCTGACTGAGGCGACAACAGGAGGTAGAGGATACTGGGTGCCTGCTGGGGCAAAGTGCTGTGTGGTTACTGCAAACTCACCCAACCAGCTGGGCCTGCATTCCTCACCCTTTAGTGTTTTACATGATGGTTAATCCCACAAACATCCTGTATCTTTTTAGTTAAAGCTCCTGCTGCCAGGTGGCAACCTGCCTTTCTCCTCACCTTGGGTGGGTTTGCAGTCTCCTTTCCTAGTATGAGGAAGTGCAGGGTGCACCCCTCTATTTGCTATGACATCTCGCTGAGCGCCCAATGCTTGAAGAGGCTGGATGTGCCAGGATCGTCAGGATCCTGGTGGGCTAGGGCAGGAAGAGGGACGAAGGAGACCCTTCTTCTCCATCTCAATTGGTAAGGCTCACTCCAACCCCCACCCACATCCACACCTTTGGTAATTGCCACGTGCAGGGTGGAGGGACCTGAACCAAAAGGGGATGGTTAATAAGATGTGAGCCCCCAAAACTTGTGAAAGCTCACCCCTGCACGTGGAGCCCGAGACACAGCCCCCTCTGAAGAAGCTGGCAGCAAGGCATGGTCCTAAGTCCCCGGATGGGTCTCAGGCTTTACGCCATTATCCTCTGACCACAGAGGCCACAACAAGTGGGAGCAAGGGTCTTGATGCTGGTATTGCGTGGGGGTAAAGCAGGGAGAACAGTAATGAGTTTATCGCCCCAGCACACGGCAGGGGAAACGGGTAGGAAGAGTGAGGTGTAAAGAGGGAAGAATAAAATCATAACTAACAGCTAACGTTGGCTGAGTGCGCTCTGTGGGTGCAGCACTTCACAACCCCATGAGGTAGGTTCTAGAACCATCCCCATCACACCAATGAGCAAGCAAAGGCATGAAGAGGTCAATGAGCTGACCCAGGGTCACTGAGCTGAGAAGTGGCTGAGCCAGGACGGAACCCAGGTGTTATGGCCTGGAGCTCATGCCCAGTCCCTGACCCAGCTTTGAGGTGCACTTAAAGGAAGGGCTAACTGGCCTCGAGGAGAGTCACTGTGCTGCAGTGAGAGGGCACTAGCTGTGGGAGTCGATGCAGGGGCTGGGGGTCACAGCCCTGCAGCTACTTATGTGACTTTACACCGGTCACTTCCCCTTCCTGAGCCTCAGTTTTCTGACCCATGAAACGGAGTTTTCACATCCCAGCAAATAGGGAAGGGAAGCTAAAGAGGTAGGGCTGGGGACAGGGTCCCTGCATCAAGTAGAACTGCACCACTGATCCGCTGTGGTTGGGTGGAGAGGGGGTTTGTGTAGGACTTCATGGGGCCGGAGAAGGTTCTGCTCTTAAAATACTGTTTGATCTGCAAGTGAAAGCATTGTCCTCCCTGCTACATGGGACATGACATCCAGGGGTGAAAGTCTCCCTAGCGACGTGGGAGATGACTCTGACCCTGGGGTCACGTGGGGATGAGTCTGACCCTGGCACCGTGGGATCAATAATGCCATCCTAACCAAAAGGGGGAAAAGAAGTGTAACAAATAAAGTATCAATGGCTGAGAGAGTTCAAATAGAGTCGAGGGGCAACTCTGGAGGTCACTCTTACGCAAACATCAGTTAGACATTACCACCTATCATAACTCGCCAAACCCCAACCAAAACCGTTCCAGCTAATCCTAAAGAACAACCAGGGCTTTATGTAAGATTCTGCAAAGCTTCCAGAACTAGGGTAACTGTCCAGAAACCTACAACCTCCACATGGGTCCCTGGTCCAGATAAGTCGTAGAGAGGATAAAACCTAGAGAGCCCAGGCTCTCCAGGACATCAGCTAGTTCCATCTCCCTACCCCATATGAATGACAGACCCTTCCAAAATTCAAAATTTAGAATTGCCATAGCATAAACACTCCTAAAGAGTGGGATGGAAAGATCAAAGGTGATGGTGGAGTTATACAGAGAAGACAGAATTTAACAAATGAATATGAATGCTAAATCATTAAATTGATATGTCTTTTAGTCTCCAGTATTTTAGAGCAGCTAGAAGCAAAAACCTAAAAGTGTGAAATTGTAACCCATGTCAAACTCTGAAATATGTTCTACAACTAACTGTGGTGCTGTGCTTTGAAATTTCTAGCTTTTTTTGTATATATGTTATTTTTCATTTAAAAAAGAAGGAAAAAATGTTGATTGTGATAAAAAATATTTAAGCCCTCTAGCCTCCTATATTCTGGAGTAGCTAGAAGGAAAAATCTGAGAGGATCATATGGTAGCCCATGACAATCTCTAGGATCTGTCCTGTAACTACTTGTTGAAGAGTGCTTTGAAAACTATTGCTTTGCTTTGTTTATATGTTAGACTATACAATAAAAAAAGTTGAAAAAAAAATCCTGTTTGAGAGCCAATGGGCCAGATCATCTCAGGGCCCCCCTTCACTCTCTCTAATCTAAAATGAGGGTGGGTAGAAGGACAGAATGAAGAGTCAAAATGGCAGCAGCTGTCCTTGGGACAGGGACAGGAGGAGGTAGGGGTAGATGCTTATCAGCTCATAATGTTAATCTGCCCAGCAAACGATGCAGAAAAGTCAAAGCCAGATGCTACAAAATCCCTTTCTTCCTCTTCTAGAAAATAACCAAGAAACAGAGAATACAGGAAGTTCCTAATTTGCATATGGGGAGTGCTCTAAATGTTTCTCCTTCCTCCTCTTTCTTTTTTACGTCTTTTTTAGAGTCTCTTATGACTACTTCAATATGTGCTCCTTAGAAATACTATGAAGTTAATAAGCTTTTACTTGGAGTAAAAGGAGACTGGGTGGAGGAGACTTCAATTTCCTCTTGACTTGGTTATCTGGAAATTCAGGCAACACTTTACATTTTTCTAAAAAAAATAATCAGGGTGGAGTTGGAGCAGAAGAGGTAAGATGAATTGGGAGAAGGAGAAAGAAGGAAAAGAATTACCCTAGGTAAAAAGTTAACCTTTGAAAGAGGCAATATAAATATATATATATTCCCTATGTATGTATATGAAAAAGAAGACACTGACACTGTTAATTAAGCTGCAAAGGAGAGATGGGGAGCAAGGGGAATTCCTGGTATCTAAGGAAAAGTAAGGAGGTGGTGGGGAGGAGATGCTCATTTAGCCCTGCTCTCCCCAAAGTGTGATTTACAGAGCATTCATCACTTGAGACGATTCTTGGAAAACACTTCTCTGGTCACACCCACACAGGACTGTGAGCTGAATGCATCTCCTGAAGGTCACAATGTGCAGCAGGGTACTGAAGGTTCTGCAAGAATGAGACCTGCTTCATGTTGTTTAATCCAACACACCTCCAATCTATTTAGCCTGAGCTCTGCTCTGGAAAGCGTACTCTGGGAGGAAGGCTGACATAGGCAGTGTCCATCCGGTGTTAGCCACCACGATGGGGGTGTCCCTAGTCCAGGCCAGGATGTCCTTCAAGCTTGGGCTGGGGAGGGCAGGAGCATGGCCCTGGGAAAGGACATTTGGAAATCTCTTGTTGTTGGAAGCCTGGGGACTATTTATGTAAATTGTGTCATAGAAATTAAGCTGATAGCTAAATTTTACTGGTCCAGTATTTGTTTTGATTTTATAAATGAAGAGAGAATCTCATATTCACCTAAAATACAACATATCTATACATTTGCATTCTCCTCTCCAGTCTTCCTTGATCATGGTCACTAGAATTCATGAACTTAGCCTCATTACTGACTCTCTTCTATATTCTTTGCCCAAATACATATGTTAATCTAGCCATATGCCACCCAGACACATTGTTGTCCATTTTCTACTCAGGCAGATTTGTAGGAGGCCATTAAATGGGCTGCATTTTGCATGACATTTACCTGTTATCTCTTATATGCTCCAAAATTCTTCCAAGAGGATGCACAACTGCCTGGCTGTCTTGCCTGCAATTTTCTCAGGGCCTGGGTGTGTACCTCACCTGGCTGAGAGAATCAAAATCAACCTTGAGGGGTTTTGCCTTCCATCTGCTCTCCTGCCTTGAGCTTCAGCCTCCTTGTAACAGGGCTCCTTCTACTTTTTCCCGCTTGACAGGCTCAACTCCAGCCCCTGGCCCTACAACCTCTGCTGCTTTCCTCCCACAGTGGTCATCTTGTTCTCCAGGAACACGCAAGGCTCATTTAGGCATTGAAGTCCCCACCAACAGGCCCTAGCCTTAGATTCTAGTTTAGATCCTGGCTCTTCGGGGTCATTACTCTCTCCCTCTGCTCCTCTAAAACATTGGGCAGCCACCATCCAATTGCATGCTACCTGGGATTTTACCAGTTTGTTTTGGGGAAGGTCCTACTTGCCATATGTGAAGGTGGAAGTTCAGGACAGGTAGGCCTGGACCTTTATACTTTAGTTCTTTAGAATCTTTCTGCAGCAATTAGTGCAATAAAGTCCTCAGAAATGCTGACGGACAGAAACTGTTGTTCCAGCTTCCCTCTCAAGTCACACAAATTCCCTCATCTTTGATGGCAGCTGTAAACTGCCAATAATGTTCGCTATCTCAAGCAGATCCAGAGTTTGTCTTGAAATGAAATGGACAGTGGGCCTTTTAGAAATGGGTATACTTTGTCTCTTCAAGTGGATTTCAATGGTATTTGGTACATAGAGAAATGTGTGATTTGTACCTAGGAGGTTACAGTTTACATAAATTACCACTAAAGACATGAACTTAGGCATTTGGGATAAGCATGAAATTCCAAAGTTAAGCTCTTGAGAAAATAATAATGTTCCTCAAACAAACTAGAAGTGAGGTAATTTCAATAAAAATTCCTCTTAGGTCAATCTTGTTCTCCAGGTCGTGGTGATAAAGGCTGGTGCAGCTTCAGCTTTAGCTTCCTAAGCAGGGCTAAAGCCCGACATACCTGCAGACCAGATAGGTATGGAGAAGCTCTCATTTCTCAGACCTGACTCTGTCCACGTGACTCTCAGATGGCCCACAAATCAGACTTCCCCAGACATTTCGCTGGAGGCTGGCATGTGGGCATGCGGCCTGTACTAAAGATGCCATCTCCTGTGGGTGCCCCAAAAGATGCAGAGTTAGACTAGATAAGCTTCCAAGTTGCCCAAAGTCTGATATCAAAATGAGTGTTTAAAAAAAAAGAAAGAAAGAAAACATACAGCTCTCAAAGATAGGAAATATCATCAATGCTTCACTTTAGAAGAATTAAGGTTGATTTTTTTTTTTTTACTTTTCTAAAAGCGTACGTCCAAAACAAACCACCCCAGCAGTTTCCCTTGACAAACAGAGTTAAGAGCAACGAGCACAAAGTATGATGTTTAGTGCATTGGCACAGTTAAATAAGGATGGTGGCAGTGGTGATGGTAAGGTTGGCTCCTCACTGTAAAATGCTGGTATTCATGAAATTGCTCCCCATGCCCCCTCCCATGACCCACACACCTGCACACATGCACACATAAGCTCAAGCCCTCCCTCTCTCCATCTTCCCAGACCTCACCTGGTTAATAACATAGATGCCATAGTCCAACTGCTGGCGCTGCAGAATCGGGTGTAAGTAATACAGCCAGTACTTGAGGTGCTCCTGCCGGTTGCGGAATGGAATGATGATGGCCACCTTGTGAGGAGAGATGCAATTTTTGGGGGTGTAGCGGCCGCCAACCTTCACCTCCGGGTTCTCCTTCGCCACAAGCTCCAGATTCACGGGTATATTAAACTCAATCAGCATGGGGCCCACTAGAGAGGTGGAGGAAAGGAGAAATTAGCAGACCATGGAATGCACTATGTGCCATGTTGGCTAGCCAGGCTGCAGCTGCAGGGGAGTAACCAACCATCCCAGGAAAACCTTAGAACTGAAAGTCTTGCATCCCAAGAAACGCCTCAGTCCCGGACAAACCAGGACAGTTGGTGACCCTATCCAGCACTCACCTACCCAGGACCTACCACCCCGCAGACCCTGTGTTTCTCACCTGTAAAATGGACACAGGGATAATAATTCCTGCTCAGACTTCCTCACCGAGTTGTTGTAAAGATCAGAGGTCATGGATGAGAAAGCACTCCACAGAAGTCTTGAGGTTGAGCCTAGCTCTCGCACTTTCAGCTGTGTGACCTTAGATAAGTGATTCCTGTTCTCTGAACCTAACCTAAGTTGGGGAATGTTGTGTGTGTGCACACACATGTGTGCATTTTGGGGAGGTGGTGTGTCAGGAATGCCAAGGTGAGGAACTCAGCCTCAAATCAAGTTGCAGGGAAAGAGGCATGAGTAACCCATGTTTCAGGAAGAGATGTGATGCACAGGTAAAGCAAACTCGATGAGGAGGGGCTAGAGGTAGAAGACCCCAGAGGAGACAGGGAAAGAGAGAGAAAAAACAGCCAGAAAGAACACCAAGGAATGCTTAGTTACAGTGTAGTCAAACAGGATGAAAAAGGGAGGAAGAGTTAGGGAAGTCCCCATAATATCTGGGTCTGCAGGAGTGGCGATCCAAATGAGAGAAATAACTAAAGAGGGCACTTGGCTTAGATGGAAAAATTGTGAGATTTGGATGTGGATTTTGAGGTAGTCGCAGGTTAGAAGTAAGGGGAGGGGAGAGGCCAAGGTCCCAACACAGACAAGGAAGGCCTTGTCTCATAAGTAGAAATAGGTACAGCAAAGAGAGGGGGTGCCCTCCTTGAGAACTGTCCCTCATCTGGCACACATGTGAGGCAGGAGAACTATAACTGGCCAGCGATAAAGCAAGACTCAAACCCATGGCACCCAGTATTCCCTGAAAGACAAGGTGGGTTCCAGGAAATATTAGTCCCAACAAGATGCTCAAAGGAAAAATACATCCTCTGGTCCAATAAAGATGCAAGCTCTGCATACTAAATCCTGCTTCTGGAAAGTCACGACACACACCGAAGTCTCTGAGAAGCTATACAATCACAACACCCCCTTCACTTTATTTAATTCACCATTTACCAAACTTGTTTGGCCATAGAATCATTTTGTCAGGGAACACACTTTGGTTATCATGACACTAGTGTATCCAGCTTTGCTTGTAAGGCAAACTAGCCACAGGAACAGAGGCATGAATGCTGATTATAGTTCTTAGCAAAGTACACCTGAAATGGGCTGGTGAGAATCCACCTGAGGCCCAGTGCACCCACCCTGTTTGTTTTGCAAGATGTAGCTCACCAAGAAGCCCTAGTTTCCAGGGACCAGAAGAGGCTCAGACACTTGCTCCTCCTGCCTGGCAGAAGGTAAGGGGCTTATACAGCCTCCTCCTCTTCTTCCCTCCCCCGTACACTCTTCTCACCTTCCCTCCATCACTGACCCAGCCCCATCACTATAAGACCTATTCCCATTAGTTCACAGCTCTGATCATATCACTCCTTACTACTGCCAAGGTAAATCTTTGGCCCCTTAGCTTGCCAACAAGGCCCTTTAGTCTCAGGCCTGTCTACTTCCCTCCTCATTCTTATAAACCATGCCTAGGTCCACACTTTTCCCTTTGCCAAAAATACCTTTCTTTCCCTCTTTCCCCTACCAGTTAACTACACATCCTTCAAAACCTAGTTCAAGGGGGTCTTCTGGAAAGATGGTAGAATAGGATAGGCTGAGTTCACCCCTGCTCCATGGAGCAATAAGCAAAGTGACAGAAAAACGACCAGGACTACAGTTTCAGGGTGCGAGTGACCAGAGAGGGTCTTCTACACTACATAGAGAGGTCCTGGATGAAAAAGTGGAGAAATTGGGATTTGGAGAACAGGGTGAGTGACCTCTGTCGTGACAAGCAGCAGTGCATAGGAAAATGCGGCTCCCAAAGTAGCGGGCCACTCCTATACTGCAGACTACCACTGCACCTAGCTTGGGAGATCTTCCCTCACAGCTCTGTAGCCGGGAGCTCCTGTGGAGTACTCAGAAGCCAGCATACCTGCTTTCCCTGTGTAAAGAGACCATCCAGCAAGTGCACAGTGCCTGCCCCCAACCCCTGAAATGGGTCACTGTGGGCACCTGGACTTTTGGCAGAGACTGGGGGGCCCTCACTCTGGGAGGAGGGGGAGACAGAGTGGAGCTGGTCTGACAACTGGCTGACAAAAGAAACTCGTTGGGTCCCAACACTGCTTCCCTTTCCTCATGGAGGCTCAGAGACCTCTGGAGTGCATGGATTGAGAGGCACGAACAAGGAAGTGAGACGCACCATGCACAACCTACACTGCCCCAAGCTGCCAGGCATTTCAGGATTGGCTGTGAGCAGGGGCAGTTGAAATAACCAGTCCACAACCCAAGGTCATTCTAAGCAGAAGCTTGGAGTCCACCAGACCCATCAGGCCCACAAGTGGGGTCTCTGCTGAGGTGGACATTGCCCAACCCCCAGCCCTGGGCTTTCAATGCACACCAAGACCAGCAGCACTGGATGAAATTACACCAGGTTTCCAGGTGCAGTTGAGGAGAGGTGGGCCTGAGGGGAAGAAGTGGCCTAAGAGCACCATTTGCTGGGAAGTGGCAGAAATTGCAGCCTGGCAAACTGACTGGTTAACTTTTAATGGATCTTCAGGTAGAGTTGTATCCCTTATATGAGGTTGGGGCCTTGGTTTGGTGGGGAATTACTGACAAACCCAGTGCAAAAGAAGACCTTCAATGCAAAACCAAGCAAATACAAAACCTTAGATGTGTAAGGGAAATCAATTTTCAAACTGACCTTATCAAGATAACCAAATGCTTCAAGGGCAACAGAAAATCACAAAGAACATGAAAATGCAGCCACATGTGGCCCAGCCAAATGACCAAATTAAAAGAACGGAAGAGACACAGAATTCGGAACAACTAATCAAAGATGTTTACACAAATCTCTTACATAAATTCAGTGGGTTGGCTAATGACATAAAGGATAGCAACAAGACATTAGAAGAGCATAAAGAAGAATTTGAAAGAATAAACAGAAAAACAGCAGATCTCACAGAGATGAAAAATACTATAGACTAAATTAAAAATAAACTAGAGACACACAACAGCAGATTTGAAGAGGCAAAAGAAAGAATAAGCAAGCTAGAGGACAGGACAACTGAATTCAAGTGCACGAAAGAACACATGGCAAGAAAGATGGAAAAACTGGAATTAGGTCCCAGGAAAATGATGGACAATAAAGAGTACAAATATAAGAATCTTCGGTGTCCTAGAAGGAGAAGAGAAGAATAAAGGGCTAGAAAGATTAGTTGAAGAGATAATGGGGAAAAAATTGCAACCCTTATAAAAGATAAACATGCAGATCAAAGAAGTCCAATGAACCCCAAATAGAATAAATCCAAATGGGCCTACTCCAAGACACCTACTAATCAGACTGTCAAATGCTGAAGAGAAACATAAAGTCCTAAAAGCAGCAAGAGAAAAGTAATTCAGATACTAGGCAAACTATATAAGACTGAGTTTGGACTCCCCAACAGACACCATGGAGGTGAGAAGGCAATGGTATGATATATTTAAGAGCCTGAAAGAGAAACCTTTCCAGCCAAGAACTCTTTATCTAGCTATGTTGTCCTTCAAAAGTGAGGGAGAGATAAAAATTTTCACAGACAAACAAAGGCTGAGAGAATCTGTCAACAAGAGACTTGCCCTACAAGAAATACTAAAGGGAATTCTGTCAGCTGGAAAAAAAAAAAGACAGGAGAGGGAGGTCTGGAGGAGGTCTTGAAGAATATTAGTAAGGGTAACTAAAGGATAAAAAGAAAGAAAGGGAAAATAATATATAAATCTGACAAATAAAAAACAAAGGATAAGATGGTAGATTCAAGAACTGCCTTTAAAGTAATAACTTAGAATGTTAATGGACTTAACTCACCAATTAAAGGTTATAGATTGGCAGAATGGATTTAAAAATATAACCAATTTATATACTACTTACAAGAAACTCATCTTAGACCAAGGATACAAATAGCTTGAAAGTGAAAGGATAGAAAAAGATTTTCCATGCAAATTGTAACCAAAAGAAAGCAGAAGTAGTTATACTAATATTGGACAAAATAGACTTTAAATGTAAAGACATCATAAGAGACAAAGAAGGACACTATATACTAATTAAAGGGTCACCAAGAAGATAAAACAATCATAAATGTTTATGTTCCCAATCAAGGAGCTCCAAAGTATATGAGACAGACATTGGCAAATCTGAACAGAGCGATAGATGTTTCAACAATAGTAGGAGACTTCAATACACCACTCTCCTCTGTAGATAGAACAACCAGACAGAAGATCAACAAGGAAAAAGACACATTAAATAACTTGATAAACGAATTAGACCTAACAAACATATATAGGCCATTGCACCCTAAAACACAAGGTTATATACATTCTTCTCTAGTGCGCACAGGACATACTGCAGGATAGATCATATGCTGGGGCAAAAAACAGATCCTCAAAAAAAAAAAAAAATTTAATAACCGGCACAGACAGGGGGAAGCTAATACTAATTAAAAAGGAAGAAATTCCCCAAAAAGCTATCAGGGTAGGCCCCAACCCTGTTCTGACTATGAAAAACCCAGGGCCTCGTGCGAAGCCTACGCCCCCAGGAAGGCCTAGCAATAGCTCCCTAATTCCCACTTCTTCCCCCCTTCCGACTCCCAATAGTACTTCCCCCTACAATCCAGAGACTCCTGGCGACCGATTATACAACCTAATTCTAGGAGCCTTTTCTGCCCTCAATCACTCCCGAGCTAATCTCACCCAGTCATGCTGGCTTTGCCTGTTGGCTTCGCCGCCCTATTATGAAGGAATAGCTATAAGTAAGTCATATACCATCCTCCCTAATGGCACGTCTTGCGACTGGGACAGCGACCATAAACTCACCCTGTCTGAGGTTACGGGACAAGGGACTTGTATAGGTAACTCTCCTCCCCATGTTAAAATCTTATGTGCCACCATTAATCAAACCCAAGATAATGATAAATTCCTTCAACCTCCCCCAGGTTTAAAGTGGGCATGTAACACTGGAATTACCCCTTGTGTATCTACAAAGGTTTTTAACAACTCTGTCAACTATTGTGTGTTGGTTTCTATATACCCCCAAATTCTCTATCATTCAGGGACAGAATTAGAAACTATACTATTAAGCCAAACCAGATACAGAAGGGAACCAATCTCAATAACCCTGGCAGTTCTTATGGGGGTAACCGCCGCTGCCGGTATAGGCACAGGGACTGCTGCCATTGTACATAGCAATCAACAAACCAGTCAATTACAGGCCGCAATAGATCAAGACTTAAACGAAATAGAAAGATCTGTCTCAGCCCTTCAGAACTCTCTAACCTCCCTTTCAGAAGTAGTTCTGCAAAATAGGCGAGGACTTGACTTACTTTTCCTTAAAGAGGGGGGACTATGTGCAGCTTTAAAAGAACAGTGCTGTTTCTATGCGGATCACTCTGGTGTTGTTAAAGAGTCCATGACAAAACTCAGAGAGTGCCTTCGTGAAAGACAAAAAGAACGAGAGGCGCAACAGGGGTGGTTTGAATCTTGGTTTACTAAGTCCCCCTGGTTGACAATGCTATTATCTGCTCTCGCTGGGCCTTTAATTGTGTTACTTTTAATAATAACTATAGGACCATATATTCTAAATAGAATTATACAGTTTTTACAAAGGCAGATTGGAAATGTCAAATTAATGCTCATCAGACAACAGTACTCAGTATTAAACAACCCAGAAAATCTCTAAGATTAGAGATATGTACAAAAAGGAGTGGGGAATGTAAAGAAGGATTTTATGAAACTTAACAGTAGCTAACTTTTCTTATGTAAAGAAGAATTTTATAAAACTTAACAGTAGCTAACTTTTCTTATGTAAAGAAGGATTGTAAAGGAAAGAGTTATGGGCCCCATCAGGCTAAGAAAAACAACTCAGGACCTTCCGGGGTGGTTATCTGCTTCTCCCAACCCCCATGACTCCTGGCGCCAGAAATACTTGTTGTGAAACTGTTCGTTATCTACTTCCTGCATAAAGCAGAACTTGTAACTCATGTTCAACCCTCAAACCCCATCCCCTTATCCTGGCCCTTAAAAGGCTTCCCAAACCCAGGCACGGGGCTCTCTGTTCCTGCGTGTTCAGTGAGCCCCACGCACGTGTGGTAAATAAACCCCTTGCGTGTTGCATGAGAAAAAAAAAATTTTAAAACGTTGAAATTATTCAAAGCACTTTCTCTGATCACAATGGGATGAAGCTGGATCTCAATAATTACCAAAGAACACGAACATTCACAAATACATGGAGACCAAATAATACACTCTTAAACAACCAGTAGGTCAAAGAAGAAATTATTAGAGAAATCAGTAGCTATCTGGAGATGAATGAAAATGAGAATACAACTTATCAGAACTTATGGAAGTGGCAAAGGCTGTGCTGAGAGGAAATTTCATTGCCCTAAATGTCTAAGTTAAAAAACAAGAAAGGGCAAAAATCAAGAACTTTACAGCACACCTGGAGGAACCTGAGAAAGAACAGTAAAGCAACCCCAAAGCAAATAGGAGAAGAGAAGTAACAAAGATTAAAACAGAGATAATTGAATGGGAGAACAAAAGAACAATAGAATCAATAAAACCAAAAGTTGGTTCTTTGAGAAAATCAATAAAATTGATGGGCTACTAGCAAGACTAACAAAGAAAAAAAGAGAAGAGGATGCAAATAAGCAAAATCAGAAATGAGTAGGGGTGCGTTACCACAGACCCTGAAGAAATAAAAGAAAAATGATTTTATGACACCAATATCATTTTACTACCAAAACTGGGTAAAGATGCTATAAGAAAGGAAAACTACAGGTCAATTTCCCTAATGAACATAGATGCAAAAATTGTCAATAAAATATCAGCAAATCGAATCAAAGAGCACATTAGAAGAATTATACACCATGACCAAATGGGGTTTATACCAGGAATGCAAGGATGGTTCAATACAAGAAAATCAATTAATGTAATAGCACACATTAACAAATCAAAAGGGAAAAATATATGATCATCTCAATTGATGCTGAAAAAGTACCTGACATAATTCAGCATCCTTTTCTGATAAAAACAACCCAAAAGATAGGAATCACAGGTGACTACCTCAATATGATAAAGGGAATATATGAAAAACCGACCAGCAACATCCTCAATGGAGAGAGACTGAAAGCTTTCCCCATAAGAACAGGTACAAGACAATGATGCCAACTGTCATCACTATTATTCAACACTGTGCTTGAAGTTCTAGCTAGAGCAATCAGTCAGGACAAAGAAATAAAAGGCATCCAAATTGAAAATGAAGAAATAAAACTCTCATTACTTGTAGATGATATGATACTATACTTGGAAGATCCTGAGAAATCTACAGCAAAGTTACTTGAACTAATAAATAAATTCAGCAAGGTGGCAGGATATAAAATTAATGTGCAAAAATCAGTAACACGGGCAGGCCACGGTGGCTCAGCAGGCAAGGACGCTTACCTGCCATGCCAGAGGACCGAGGTTCGATTCCCAGTGCCTGCCCATGTTAAAAAAAAAAAAAAAAAAATCAGTAACACACAGAGGAGGCACCCATAGCTCTGGGAGTACTTGGGCCATATTCATGACTGATGACACTGTCAAGTGCATTAAAGGAGAGTCCTCCATAAAAATGGCACTTTTTCTAGAGTGAAAAAGTGGAATTGGACTGGAATTTGGTGAGGGTGCATCAGTAAATCTGCCTCAATCAATATGGTTAATTTGAAGATTAAATATATGTTATTCTCCAAGCACATTAATACAACATTGTTTATGTGAACTCAGGTATAAATGGATGGGCATGGTTATTCTAACCTCATTTAAAAGATATTCAAGGATCTGAGCTAAAGTTATATTTATCCTGGCCTCTGGGATAGTGATCCTTCATCAATCTTTCCAGCACAAGTATGTTCCAGACTCCATTAAGTCTCTGAATTCACTGGAGAGCTGAGAGAGTTTTTTTCTCATTCAGTTCATGTCCTCTTTGGAGAAATAATGCACTCACTGATCCTGTTATTGCCTGCAAATGGCTTAGGCATATGGTGAACTTAGGTGATAGAAGAATTAGTGAACTTGAAAGATGTAGTTACAGAATTCACTCAGGAAGTGAGGACCATTCTGGATACATTCTGGCCTTAGAAAAATGAGAACACTCACACTGGAGAGAAAACCTTGGACTGTCATCTATATGGTAAAGCCTTCACTCAATATTCTGGCCTTAGACTACATGAGAACACTCACACTGGAGAGAAACCCTATGAATGCCATCTATATGGAAAAGCCTTCACTCAATGTGCCCAGCTGAGATAACATGAAAGATCTCACACAGGAGAGAAACTGTAAGAGTGCCATCTATGTGGGAAAGCTTTCACTCTTGGTTCTTATCTTAGAAAATATGAGAGAATTCACACTGGAGGGAAATGTTATGAATGCCATCTATGTGGAAAAGCCTTCACTCAAGGTGTGCCCTTAGAAAACATGAGAGAATTCACACTGGATAGAAACCTTATGAATGTTATCTCTGTGGGAAAATCTTTGCCTGTTACTCTAATCTTAGACTACATGAGACCTCTCACACTGGAGAGAAACCCTATGCATGTCTTCTATGTGGTAAGACCATCAGTGAATGTGCTCACCTGAGAAAACAGATGAATTCACAGAGGAGAGAAACTTTATGAATGCCATCTATGTGAAAAAGTCTTAACTCGAAGTTCTAACCTGAAAAAACATGAGAGAACTCACATTGGAGAGAAAACTTACAAATGTTATTTATGTCAGAAAGTCTTCACCCATTTTTCTAACCTTAGAAAACAGAAGAGAACTCACACTGTAGTGCAACTTTAGGAATATCATCTATGTGGGAATTTATTCAATGTTTTAACCAGAGACAAGTAAGTGCTTTCTAAATAGCATTAAGCTTGACTAAAGGATAGTCTTCAGAGTTCCTAGGTGAAGGAGCTCATGTGCAAAACTTAAATCCAAACACAGTACTGTTTCCATAGCATCACAAAATCATTCCAAACACTGAATACAAAATGGTCATTCATATAATATTCACTCACTACCTCCTTAATTAAATTCAAATTTACTATCACAATTTTGAGTGAAATTGATTTATTTAGAGTTTAGTCTTTATAATGGGATTTAATCTTGTTCTCCCTTAATGATATGGTATTGACATTGTAATTAAAAATATTTTGAAACAAAGAAGAAGATCAGTAACATTTCTATACAAAAGCAATGACCTAGCTGAGGAGTCAATTCAGGAAAAAATTCCATTCAAAATAGCAACTAAAACAAAGGAATGTCACCATTGCAGGGTGTTGAAAATAGATGGTAATTCATATTTTAAAATTTTAACTTCTGTGAGACTAAAGCAAAAAATGTTCATTTGGTACACAATTCATAATTTGACTAGTGCATTTCCTAATATAACTTATGTGGACAGTTTAACTGAACACCCTAAGTACATGGAACCTCGAGTAGGGCATGAGAATTTGTAGGTTTGTCCAGAGTGATGCCCTGATAAATCCCAGAGTGATTTGAACAGTGAATAAAAAAATATTTGCAAAGTCCCATTGGGTGAGAAAGGGGGAAAATTCAACTTCCCCATGTGGAGAATTCCTGATATTCTCACCAAAGCAATAAGCCAAGCCATCAATCTTGAGGTTTGTTCATATGAAATTTATTCCTGCAAAGAATAGGCTAAGCCTACTTAAAATTAGGCCTAAGAGTTACCCTGAGAGAACCTCTTGTGTTGCTTAGATGTGGCTTCTCTCTCTCAGCCAACATGACAAGCAAACTCACTGCCCTTGCCCTCTCTACGTGGGACATGACTCCCACGGGTGTAAACCTTCCTGGCAATATGGGACAGAAATACTAGAATGAGCTGGGACTCAGCATCAAGGAAATGAGAAAACCTTCTAGACCAAAAGGGGGAAGAGAGAAACGAGACAAAATAAAGTGTCAATGGCTGGGAAATTCAAAACAGAGTCAAGAGGTTATCCTGGATGTTATTCTTACACATTATATAGATATCACCTTTTTAGTTAGGGTATATTGGAGAGGCTGGAGGGAACTGCCTGAAAATGTAGAGCTGTGTTCCAGTAGCCATGTTTCCTGAAGATGGTTGTATAATGATATAGCTTTCACAATGTGACTGTGTGATTGTGTAAACCTTGTGTCTGATGCTTCTTCTCTCTATGGTATGGACAGATGAGTAAAACACATGGGTTAAAAATAAATAATAGGGGAACAAATATTAAAATAAATTTACTTGATTGAAATGCTAGTGATCAGTGAAAAGGGAGTGATAAAGGTTATAGGAAAAAATAGGGGAAACAAAGGCTAAAATATATTGGATAGGTGGAAATACTAGCAATCAATAAGGGGGAGGGGTAAGGGATATGGTATGAATGAGTTTTTTTCTTTTTATTTCTTTTTCTGAATTGATGCAACTGTTCTAAGAAATTATCATGGTGATGAATATACAACTATGTGATGATATTGCGAATTACTGATTGTACACCAAGAACAGAATGAACATATGGTAAGAATGTTTGTGTTTGTATGTTGTTATGTTCAAAAAAATAAACTACTAAAGACAAAAAAATAAAGAAACAGCAACTAAAAGAATCAAATACTTAGGAATGACCTTAACTAGGGACTTGTACACAGAAAACTACATAACATTGCTAAAAGAAATCAAAGGAGATCAAATAGGTGGAAAGACATTCCTTGCTTATGGATAGGAAGGTTAAATACAGTTAAGGTGTCAATTCTTCCCAAATTGATCTACGGACTCAACACAGTACCAATCAAAATTCCAACAAGCTACTTTAAAGATTTGGAAAAGCTAACTATCAAATTCATCTGGAACGGAAAGAGACCCCAAACAGCTAAAAGCATCCTAAAACAGAAGTACAAAGTGGGAAAATTAACACTCCCTGACTTCAAAACCTATTATAAAGCCACAGTGGTCAAAACAGCATGGTACTGGCACAAAGACAGAAACACTGACCAACAGAAACGAATCGAGAGTGCAGAAAGAGACCACGAAACCTATGGCCCACTGATTATTTTTTATTAATTTTTAAAAACATATAACAACAAACAAACATAAACATTCTTAACATATTATCATTCCATTCTACATATATAATCAGTAATTCATGATATCATCACATAGTTGTATATTCATCATCATTGTAATTTCTTAGAACATTTGCATCAATTAAGAAAAAGAAATAAAAAGAAAACAGAAAAAAAATTCCTACATACCATACCCCTCACCTTTCACTGACCACTAGCATTTCAATCAACTAAATTTACTTTAACATTTGTTCCCCCTATTATTTATTTTTATTCCATATGTTTTACTCATCTGTTGATAAGGTAGATATAAGGAGCATCAGACACAAGGTTTTCACAATCACACAGTTACATTGTGAAAGCTATATCATTATACAATCATCTTCAAGAAACATGACTACTGGAACACAGCTCTACATTTTCCGGCAGTTCCCTCCAGCCTCTGCATTACATCTCCTGACAAGGTGATATCTATTTAATGCATAAGAAAAACCTCCAGGATAACCTCTTGACTCTGTTTGGAATCTCTCAGTCATTGACACTTTATTTTGTCTCATTCACTCTTCCCCCTTTTGGTCGAGAAGGTTTTCTCAATCCCTTGATGCTGAGTCCCAGCTCATTCTAGGATTCATGTTCCACATTGCCAGGAAGGTCCACACCCCTGGGAGTCATGTCCCACTTAGAGAAAGTGAGTTTGCTTATTGTGTTGGCTGGGAGAGAGAGGCCACATCTGAGCAGCAAAAGACATTCTCTTGGGGGTGACTCTTAGGCCTAATTTTAAGTAGACTTGACCTGTCCTTCGTGGGGTTAAGTTGCATATGAACTAAGCTCAGGGTTCGAGCTCAGCCTATTGCTTTAGTTGTCCACACTGCTTGTGAGAATGTCGAAAATTCTCCACTTTGAGAAGCTGAATTTTCCCCTTCTCGCCATTTCCACAAGGGGACTTTGCAAATACTTCTTTTTTTTTTTTTTTATGCAACATTCTTTTATTATCCATTCATCTGTCTATGGACAGTTGGTTTGTTTCTACTTTTTGGCTATTGTGAATAATACTGCTATGAACATTCATGTACAAAAATCTGGTTTCCTGCTTTCAGTTCTTTTGTGTATATAACTAGGAGTGGAATTATATATTGGTTTTTAAAGTTCACTCAGGTATCTGAGGAGAGAATTGAGGGGACCCAATAGTGAAGGCAGGGAGACCAGGTAGGAGGATATTGTAGCTGTGCAGATGTGAGAAGAGAATGGCTTGGACCAAGATGATGGCCGTGGCCATGGCAAGAAGTCCACACTTCCAACTTGAGAGACTAGTGAGAGTTAGCTGAGTAGCGGCGAGGGGCAGTGACCTCTACAAGGGTGAGCATAGCTTCTTGCCAGTGAAACTGGGACGAGAGGTGCAATTGTCTTTGGCTCTTCATGTTCTCCTTCAGTGTTCTTACTTCAACTTAGTGGGTAACTTCGTTTCGCTGGTTGTTGCCTCTAATAATTGCCTTCTGTTCTAGTTTGCTAGCTGCGGAATGCAATATACCAGAAACGGAATGGCTTTTAACAAGGGGAATTTAATGAGTTGCTAGTTTACAGTTCTAAGTCCAAGAAAATTGTCCCAATTAAAACAAGTCTATAGAAATGTCCAATCAAAGGCATCTGGGGAAAGATACCTTGGTTCAAGAAGGCCGATGAAGTTCAGGGTTTCTCTCTCATCTGGAAAGGCACATGGCAAACACAGTCACAGTTTCTCTCTCGATTGGTAGGGCACATGGCAAGCAAGGCATCATCTGCTACTTTCTCTCCTGGCTTCCTGTTTCATGAAGCTCCCCAGGAGGCATTTTCCTTCTTCATCTCCAAAGGCTGCTAGCTGGTGGACTCTGCTTCTCGTGGCTATGTCATTCTCCAAATACTTCTTTATTCACTGTTCAAATCACTCTGGGATTTATTGGGACATCACTCTGGACAAACCTACAAAATCTTATTCTCTATTCAAGGTTCCATGTCTTATGGTGTGCAATTAAGCTATCTACATAAGTTATATTAGGAAATGCACTAGTTAAAATATAAGTTTTGTACCAAATAAACATTTTTGCTTTAGTCTCACACATAAGTTAAAATTTTAAAATATGAATTACCATCTATTTTCAACAACCTGCAGTATTGACATTCCTTTGTTCTTCCTCATGCAAAAACATTTCTAAATTTGTACTTTAGTCACTATCATTATACACTCTAGGCATTCCTAGATTATACCATCTCAGTCTTTATCATCTATCTTTCTTTCTGATTTCATTTGTGCCCCAGCCCTCCTCCCTCTATCATTCTCACATGCAGCTTCATTCAATGTTCTAACTTTATTGTATTATAGTCAGGTAGTATTGTGCTATCCATTTCTGAATTTTTACAATCAGTCCTGTTGTACAATTTCTATCCCTTCAGCTCCAACTATCCAATTTCTTACCCTATTACTATGTCCTGATGGTCTCTGTTACCAACTGAAGTTCTCCAAGTTCATTCACTAATGTCAGTCCATATCAGTGAAGCCATACCGTATTTGTCCTTTTGTTTCTGGGTAATCCCATTCAGCATAATGTCCTTAAGGACCATCCATGTTGTTACATATTTCATAATTTTATTCTGTCTTACAGCTGCATAATATTCCATCATATGTATATACTACAGCTTGTTTAGCCAGTAGTCTGCTGATGGACATTTTGGCTGTTTCCATCTCTTGGCAATTGTAAATAATGCTGCTATAAACACTGGTGTGCAAATGTCTGTTTGTGTCCTTGCCCTCATGTCCTCTGAGTAGATACCTAGCAATGGTATTGCTGGGTCAAATGGCAATTCTATACTCAGCTTCCTGAGGAACCACCAAACTGCCTTCCACAGCAGTTGTATCATTTGACATTCCCACCACCAGTGATAACTGGGCCTCTTTCTCCGCATCCTCTCCAGCACTTGTGGTTTTTTGTTTTATTGATAATGGCCATTCGGGTGGGTGTGAGATAATATCTCATTGTGATTATGATTTGCATTTCCCTAATAGACAGAGAAGTTCAGCATCTGTTCATGTGCCTTTTGGCCATTAGTATTTCCTCTTCTGAGAAGTGTCTGTTTAAGTCTTTTGCCCATTTTGTAATTGAATTGTCTGTCTTTTTGTTGTTGAGTTGAATAATCTCTTTGTATATTCTGAATATTAGACCTTTATCTAATATGTAATTTCCAAATATTATCTCCCATTGTATAGGCTGTCTTTTTACTTTCTTGACAAGCTTCTCTGATGCACAAAAGTGCTAATTTTGAGGAGTTCCCATTTCTTTCTTTCTTTCTTCAATGCTTGTGCTTTGGGTATAAGCTCTAGGAAACTGCCTCCTATTATAAGATTTATAAGACATTTTCCTACATCTTCTTCTAACAGTTTTACGGCCTGAGATCTAATGTTTAGGTCTTTGATCCATTTTGAGTTAATTTTTGTATAGGGTGTGAGATATGGATCCTCTTTCATTCTTTTGCATATCCAGTTCTCTACGCACCATTTATTGAAGAGACTGTTCTGCCCCAGGTGAGTTGGTTTGACTGCCTTATCAAAGATCAATTGTCCACAGACGACAGGGTCTATATCTGAACACCCTATTCTATTCCATTGATCAGTTTATCTATCTTTATGCCAGTACCATGCTGTTTTGACACTGTAGCTTCATAATACGCCTTAAAGTCAGGTAGCGTGAGTCATTTGTCTTTCTCAAGAAACTTTTAGCCAATCAGGGCACCCTGCCATTCCAGATAAATTTGCTTATTGGTTTTTCTATTTCTGAAAAGTATGTTTTGGAGATTTTAATTGGTATTGCATTGAATCTGTAAATCAATTTAGGTAGAATTGACATCTTAACTATATTTAGTCTTGCAATCCATGAACACAGTATGCCCTTCCATTTACTTAGATCTTCTGTGATTTCTTTTTTCTTATAGTTTTCTTTGCATAGGTCTTTTGTCTCTTTAGTTAAATTTATTCCTAGATATTTTATTGTCTTGGTTGCAATTGTAAATGGAATTTTTTTCTTGATTTCTCCATCATATTGTTCATTACTAGTGTATAAAATATGATTTTTGAGTGTTGATCTTGTAACCTGCCACTTTGCTGAACTCATTTATTAGCTCTAGTAGTTTTGCTGTGGATTTTCTGGAGTTTTCGACATATAGTATCATAACATCTGCAAACAGTGAGAGTTTTACTTCTTCCTTTCCAATTTTGATGTCTTGCATTTCTTTTTCTTGTCTAATTGCTCTGGCTAGAACTTCCAACACAATGTTGAATAACAATGATAGTGGACATCCTTGTCTTGTTCCTGATCTTAGGGGGAAAGTTTTCATTTTCTCCCCATTGAGGATGATGTTAGCTGTGGGTTTTTCATATATTCCCTTTAGCATGCTGAGGAAGGTCCCTTCTACTCCTATCCTTTGAAGTGTTTTCAACAGGAAAGGATGTTGAATTTTGTCAAATGCCTTTTCTGCATCAATTGAGAAGATCATATGGTTTTTTTGCTTTGATTTGTTGATATGATGTATTACATTAATTGATTTTTCTTATGTTGAACCATCCTTGCATACCTGGGATGAATCCTACTTGGTCATGGTGTATTACATTAATTGATTTTCTTATGTTGAACCATCCTTGCATACCTGTGATGAATCCTGAATTGGTCATGGTGCATAATTCTTTTAATGTGCTGCTAGATTTGATTTGTTAGAATTTTTTTTGAGGATTTTTCCATCTATATTCATTAGAGAGACTGGTCTGTAGTTTCCTTTTTTTGTAATATCTTTGTCTGGCTTTGGTATGAGGGTGATGTTGGCTTCGTAGAATGAGTTAGGAAGCTTTCCCTCCTCTTCAATTTTTTTGAAGAGTTTGAGCAGGAATGGTACTAATTCTTTCTGGGATGTTTGGTAGAATTCACATGTGAAGCCATCTGGTCCTGGATTTTTCTTTTTGGGGAGCTTCTTAATGACTGATTCAATTTCTCTACTTGTGATTGGTTTGTTGAGGTTGTATATTACTTCCTTTATTTCTGTGGGGTCAGTGGTTATGTCTCCTCTTCCCTTTCTAATGTTATTTATTTGCATCCTGTCTTCTTCTTCTTTTTGTCAACCTCGCTAAGGGTCCATCAATCTTACTGATTTTCTCATAGAACCAAATTTTAGTTTTGTTGATTTTTTCGATTATTTTCATGTTCTCAATTTCATTTATTTCTGCTCTAATCTTCATTATTTCTTTCCTTTTTCTTGCTTTGGGCTTAGTTTGCTGTTCTTTCTCTAGTTCTTCCAAGTAGACTTTTAACTCTTCGATTTTTGCTCTTTATTCTTTTTTGATATAGGCATTTAAGGCAGTAAGTTTCCCTCTAGCACTGCCTTTGCTGTATCCCATAAATTTTGCTATGCCATGTTTTCATTTTCATTTGCCTTGAGATATTTACTGATTTCTCTTGTAATTTCTTTCTTCACCCACTGGTTGTTAAGAGTGTGTTGTTTAGCCTCCACATGTTGTGAATTTTCTGGCCTCTGCCTATTATCGATTTCCATCTTCATTCCTTTATGATCTGAGAAAGTGTTCAGTATGATTTCAATCTTTTAAAATTTACTGAGATTTGCTTTGTGACCCAGCACATGGTCTCTTCTTGAGAATGATCCATGAGCACTTGAGGAAAAGGTGTATCCTGCTGTTGTGGGGTGTAATGTTCTATAAATGTTTGTTAAGTCTAGCTCATTTATTGTATTACTCAAATTCTCTGTTTCTTTATTGATCCTCTGTCTGGATGTTCTGTTCATTAGTGAGAGTGGGGAACTGAAATCTCCAACTATTATGGTAGATGTGTCTAGTTCTCTTTTCAATGTTTGCCGCATGTATTTTGGAGCATTCTGAGATGGTGCATAAATATTTATGATTGTTTTGTCCTCTTGTTGAATTGTTCCTTTTATTAATGCATAGTGTCCTTCTTTTGTCTCTTTTAATTGTTTTACATTTGAAGTCTAATTTATTGGATATTAGTATAGCAGAAAGAGCAGGCTCTTTTCTGACTGTTATTTGCATGAAATATCTTTTCCCAACCTTTCACTTTCAATCTATGCTTATTCTTGGGTCTAAGATGTGTTTCCTGTAGACAGCACATAGAAGGATCCTGTTTTTTAATCCATTCTGCCAGTCTATGTCTTTTGATTGGACAGTTTAACCCTTAACATTTAGTGTTATTACTGTATGGGCAGTACTTTCTTCTACCATTTTGCATTTTGGATTTTATGTCATATCTCATTTTTCTTCTTTTTACCTTTACTGATAGT
The DNA here is from genome assembly GCF_023851605.1 of Tamandua tetradactyla. Classification (NCBI taxonomy): domain Eukaryota; kingdom Metazoa; phylum Chordata; class Mammalia; order Pilosa; family Myrmecophagidae; genus Tamandua; species Tamandua tetradactyla. The sequence continues at coordinate 62,749,218 of NC_135328.1, read as the reverse complement.
CTTCATGTGTACACTCTTCTCCAACACCTCCCCTCCTGTCTTTTCGTATCTGTCTCTAGTGCTCCCTTTAGTATTTCCTGCAGAGCTGGTGTCTTGGTCACAAAGTCTCTCAATGATTTTTCTGTCTAAAAATGTTTTAATTTCTCCCTCATTTTTGAAGGACTATTTTGCTGGATATAGAATTCGTGGTTGGCAGTTTTCTCTTTTAGTAATTTAAATATATGATCCCACTGATTTCTTGCCTCCATGGTTTCTGCTGAGAAATCTATGCATAGTCTTATTGGGCTTCCCTTGTATGTGATGGGTTGCTTACCTCTTGCTGCTTTCAAGATTCTGTCTTTTTCTTCGACATCTGACATTCTGATTAGTATGTGTCTTGGAGTATGACTATTTGGATCTATTCTCTTTGAGGTACGCTGCTCTTCTTGGATCTGTAATTTTAAGTCTTTCATAAGAGTTGGGACATTTTCAGTGATAATTTCCTCCATTAGTTTTTCTTCTCCTTTTCCCTTCTCTTCTCCTTCTGGGACACCCACAACATGTATATTCATGTGCTTCATATTGTCATTCAATTCCCTGAGTCCCTGCTCATACTTTCCATTCTTTTCCCTGCAAAAGAATGGAAAAACCCGAAAAACAAAATCCGACTTTTGCTTCTCGGATTTTAGATGTCCCGTCCTCCAGTTCACTAATCCTATCTTATGCCTCCTGAAATCTGACATTGTAGGTTTCCATCGTTTTTCTCATCTCTTCTACTGTGCCTTTCATTCCCATAAGTTCTGTGATTTGTTTTTTCAGACTTTCAATTTCATCTTTTTGCTCATTCCTAGCCTCCTTTATATCCTCCCTCAATTCATTGATTTGATTTTTGATGAGGTTTTCCATGTCTCTTCAAACATTCTGAATTAATTGTTTCAACTCCTGTATCTTATTTGAATTGTTGGTTTATTCCTTTGACTGGGCCACATCTTCAATTTTGCTAGTGTGATTCATTATATTTTTCTGGCATCTAGGCATTTAATTACCTTAATTAATTTATTCTGGAGATTGTTTTCACTTCTTTTATCTAGGATTTTCTTGCTGGATGACTTTGTTGTCTACTGTTCTTTGACATTCAGTTCAGCTTATTTTGGAACACTAGCTTTGATTTTGTTTAACAGATCAGAATGTTCAGTTCTTGCTTTCTTGTTTCTTGCCATGCCTGTATGGTGCTTTCCTCTGGCCCCCTTAGGTATTATAGACCCCAGCCAGATTTTCCCCAACCAAACTGGCCTCCTCTCAGGAAGAAAGAGTTACCTGCATCAGTTTTCCCTGAGGGTGAGACCCAGCAGATTGAAAGACTCCTATGAAGCGTGTGGATTCTGAGTTTTTCCTATCCTGCCCAGTATGTGGCCCTTTTCTGCCTGTGGGTCCCTTCAGCATAAGGTGATGCAGTACCTTTAATTTCAATAGACTTTCCCAGCTGGAGGCATGTTTGAGACAGAAGAGAGGTTGAATAAAGAAACAGAGAATTTGAATATTACAATAAATGAGCTGGACTTAACAGACATTTATAGGACATTTCACCCCACAACAGCAGGATACAACTTTTTCTCAAGTGCTCATGGATCATTCTCAAAGATAGACCATATGCTGGGTCACAAAGAAAGTCTCAACAAGTTTAAAAAGATTGAAATCATACAAAACACTTTCTCAGATCACAAAGGAATGAAGTTGGAAATCAATAATAGGCAGAGCACCAGAAAATTCACAAATATGTGGAGGCCCAATAACACACTCTTAAACAACTAGTGGGTCAAGGAAGAAATTACAAGAGAAATCAGTAAATATCTCAAGGCAAATGAAAATGAAAACACAACATATCAAAACTTATGGGATGCAGCAAAGGCAGTGCTAAGAGGGAAATTTATTGCCCTAAATGCCTATATCAAAAAAGAAGAAAGAGCACAAATTCAGGAATTAACTGTCCACTTGGAAGAACTGGATAAAGAACAGCAAACTAACCCCAAAGCAAGCAAAAGGAAAGAAATAACAAAGATTAGAGCAGAAATAAATGAAATCGAGAACATGAAAACAATTGAGAAAATCAATAAAACCAGAAGCTGGTTCTACAAGAAAATCAATAAGATTGATGAGCCCTTAGCAAGATTGACAAAAAGAAGAAGAGAGAGGACACAAATAAATAAGATCAAAAATGGAAGAGGAGACATAACCACTGACCCCACAGAAATAAAGGAGGTAATAACAGGATACTATGAAAAACTTTATGCTAATAAATACAACAATGTAGATGAAATGGACAACTTCCCAGAAAGGCATGAACAACCAACTTTGACTCGAGAAGAAATAGATGACCTCAACAAACCAATCACAAATAAAGAAATTGAATCAGTCATTAAAAAGTTTCCCAAAAAGAAAAGTCCAGGACCAGACGGCTTCACATGTGAATTCTATCAAACATTCCAGAAAGAAATAGTACCAATCCGGCTCAAACTCTTCAAAAAAATTGAAGTGGAGGGAAAGCTACCTAATTCATTCTATGAAGCCAACATCACCCTCATATCAAAACCAGACAAAGATATTACAAAAAAAGAAAACTACAGACCAATCTCTCTAATGAATATAGATGCAAAAATCCTCAACAAAATTCTAGGAAATTGAATCCAGCAACACAATAAAAGAATTATACATCATGACCAAGTAGGATTCATCCTGGGTATGCAAGGATGGTCCAACATAAGAAAATCAATTAATGTAATACACCACATCAACAAATCAAAGCAGAAAAATCATATGATCATCTCAATTGATGCAGAGAAGGCATTTGACAAAATTCAACATCCTTTCCTGTTGAAAACACTTCAAAGAATAGAAATACAAGGGAACTTCCTTAAAATGATAAAGGGAATATATGAAAAACCTACAGCTAATATCACCTCAATGGGGAAAAACTGAAAACTTTCACCCTAAGATCAGGAACAAGACAAGGATGTCCACTATCACCACTGTTATTCAACATCGTGTTGGAAGTTCTAGCCAGAGCTAGAAAAAGAAATACAAGGCATCAAAATTGGAAAGGAAGAAGTAAAACTATCACTGTTTGCAGACGATATGATACTATACGTCGAAAACCCTGAAAAATCCACAGCAAAACTACAAGAGCTAATAAATGAGTATTGCAAAGTGGCAGGTTACAAGATCAACATTCAAAAATCTGTAGTGTTTCTATACACTAGTAATGAACAATCTGAGAGGGAAATCAAGAAACGAATTCCATTTACAATTGCAACTAAAAGAATAAAATACTTAGGAATAAATTTAACTAATGAGACAAAAGACCTATACTAAGAAAACTACAAGAAACTGTTAAAAGAAATCACAGAAGACCTAAATAGATGGAAAGGCGTACTGTGTTCATGGATTGGAAGACTAAATATAGTTAAGATGTCAATTCTACCTAAATTGATTTACAGATTCAATGCAATACCAATCAAAATCCCAACAACTTACTTTTCAGAAATAGAAAAAACAATAAGCAAATTTATCTGGAAGGGCAGGGTGCCCCAAATTGCTAAAAGTATCTTGAGGAAAAAAAAACAAAGCTGGAGGTCTCAAGCTGCCTGATTTTAAGGCATATTATGAAACCACAGTGGTCAAAACAGCATGGTACTGGCATAAAGACAGATATATTGACCAATGGAATCAAATAGAGTGCTCAGATATAGACCCTCTCATCTATGGACATTTGATGAGACAGAACAGTCTCTTCAATAAATGGTGCCTAGAGAACTGGATATCCATATGCAAAAGAATGAAAGAGGACCCGTATCTCACACCCTATACAAAAGTTAATTCAAAATGGATCAAAGATCTAAACATCAGGTCTAAGACCATAAAACAGTTAGAGGAAAATGTAGGGAAATATCTTATAAATGTTATAATTGGAGGCGGTTTTATAGACTTTACACCCAAAGCAAGAGCACTGAAGAAAGAATGAAATAAATGGGAACTCCTCAAAATTAAACACTTTTGTGCATCAAAGAACTTCATGAAGAAAGTAAAAAGACAGCCTACACAATGGGAGACAATATTTGGAAATGACATCAGATAAAGGTCTAGTATCCAGAATTTATAAAGAGATTGTTCAACTCAACAACAGAAAGACAGACAATCCAATTACAAAATGGGAAAAAGACTTGAACAGACAATTCTCAGAAGAGGAAATACAAATGGCCAAAAGGCACATGAAGAGATGCTCAACTTCCCTGGCCATTAGAGATCCTTTGCCATTAGAGAAATGCAAATCAAAACCACAATGAGAGATCATCTCACACCCACCAGAATAGCCATTATCAACAAAACAGAAAATGACAAGTGCCGAAGAGGATGTGGAGAAAGAGGCATACTTATTCACTGTTGGTGGGAATGTCAAATGGTGCAACCGCTGTGGAAGGCAGTTTAGCGGTTCCTTAAAAAGCTGACATTTGCACACCAATGTTCATAGCAGCATTATTCACAATTGCCAAAAGATGGAAATGAACCAAATGACCATCGACAGATAAGTGGATCAACAAAATGTGGTATATACATACAATGGAATATTATGTAGCAGTAAGAAAAAATGATGTCCTGAAGCACATGACAAGATGGATGAACCTTGAGGACTTACTTTGCTGAGCGAAATTAGCTGGACACAAAAGTATAGATACTGTATGATTCCACTTTTATGACCAGCATAAAAGTATAATCAGAGGTTTATAATACAGAATACAAGGACTTAGAGATACATAGAAGCAATAAAGATGGGAGAATCATTAGCTAATGACGCTGAACTCCAATGTAAGAGAATAGACAGTAGCAAAGGTGATTCTCCAGTGGGTCTACAAATAATATTATCATGTTGAAGATGAACAAGATAGAAAGGGGTTGTCCCACTGATTCACACTAGAAATAAGAACTAGTTCTCGCAAGAATTACTTCAGAGATATGATTCTTGTATAAGAGTGTCTAAGTCCAGGGTACAGGGAGAAAATTACTATTGCATGCTATGAATTCTATTCAAAAGCACTACCAAAGCAACAGCAGAGGTAAATAATGGGGGAGGGACAAGAGTTAAGAGGAGGTTTAGATTTTCTATTTGGCAAGGGTGTGTTTACTGGTTTTCTTTCTCTTGGGAACAATGAAATTATCTAAAATTAAGAGTATTGATGGACTGTGGACTTTGGGCCCTCTACATGATGCCCGATGAAGGTAGGTGGCTGAAGGATGCACTGATGGAGAAGTAGATTGGCGAACGATGGTGTATACTTACGAATGAAGGTTGTGCTGCTATAAAAAGGAACACAGTCTTGAGGCATGCAACGATGTGAATGAACATATGGGACATTTGGTGAGACAGAATAAGCCAGAAACAAAAGAACAACAATGGTATAATCACCTTTAGAAAATGTTTATAAGAAAACAGGGGTCTAGATTGTAAGCTTTTAGAGCAGACACATTAAGTTCAGAGTGGTGATTATTATTTCTGGATTTCGAGAGGCTGTTTTATATATTTAACCTGATATTTAGAGATAAGAACAAAGCCGAACAGGCTGGGGTTAAAGTAATTCAGAACATAGGGGTAAGGAAGACAGTGTCTATATTTTAGGACCACACACACTCTTGGAGACCAATGGAAGAAAGGTTTATTTGACCTTGAACTGAAATTTTCTGTAGTGTACAATCAAATTCAACCTATCTGTATAGCTCCTTTGAACAACTGAAACACAGGGAGCACAGAATAAGAAAGAGGTCCTTTAATCCTGTATAGATTATTGTAACGCCTGGAAACATTCTAGAGCATATTAAGCAGATAATCAAAAAGTATTGACAAAGTCCCCTGAGGGAAAAGAGAAAGACTACAGAACCATTAAACCTTACCATCAGAGAATCCCCTGATACTATGTCAAATCAATAGGCCATGTCCTTGATCATGAGGCTTACTCTTGCAAAGGTTATATAAGTAGCATAGAACCTTAGACTACCTATAGGTATGCCTAAGAGTTACTTCTGGAGGACCTCTTTTGTTGCTCAGATGTGTCCTCACTCTCTCTATGCCCAACTCTGCAAATGAGATCATTGCCCCCCCGCCACATGGAAGATATCCAGGGGTGAAAGTCTCCCTGGTAACATGGGAGATGACTCCCAGGGATGAATCCAGACCTGACACTGTGGAATCAGCAATTACATCCTGACCCAAAGGGGGAAACGAAGTATAATTAATAAAGTATCAGTGGCAGAGTTCAAATAGAGCCAAGAGACTACTCTGGGGGTTGCTCTTATGCAAGCTCCAGTTAGACATTCCTACTTATCATAACCTGCCAACCCCCAACCAGGACCATTCCAGCCAATCCTAAAGAACACCTAGGGCAATATATAAGAATCCACAAGGGTTCCATGCACTAGAGCAACTTTCCAGAAACCTACAACCTCCAGATGAGTTCCTGGTCCAGGTAAGTCCTGATACCCCCAGCTTCTCCAGGACATCGGATAGTCCCATCTCCCTACCCCATATTAGTGACAGACCCTTTCAATATCAAAAATTTAGAATCGTCATAGCACAAAGACCCCTAAAGAGTGGATGGAAAGATCAAGGGTGATGGTGGAGTTATACAGAGAAGATAGGATTTAACAAATGAATATGAATGTTGAATCATTAAATTGATATCTCTTTTAGTCCCCAGTATTTTAGAGTAGCTAGCAGTAAAGACCTAAAAGTGTGAAATTGTGACCATGTCATACTCTGAAATATGTTCTACAACTAATTGTGGTGCTGTGCTTTCAAATTAGTAGCTTTTTTGTATATATGTTATTTTTCACAAAAAAAGAAAAAAGTCAATTGTGATGATAAAAAATATTTAAGCCTTGTAGCCTCCCATATTCTGGAGCAGCTAGAAGGAAAAGTATGAAAGGATCATACAGTAGCCCATGACAAACTCTGGGGTCTGCCCTGTAACCACTTGTTGAAGAGTGCTTTGAAAACTATTGCTTTTTTATTTCTTTGCTTTGTATATATGTTATACTATACAACAAAAAAGTTTAAAAAAAGATTACATACAAATAGTAATTTTTTTATACAAGTAATGAACTAAGGAGGCAATTAAGGAAAATTTTTCATTCAAAATACCAACTATAATCAAGTATCTAGGAACAAACTTAACCAGGGATATAAAAGACTTGTATATAGAAAACTACGAAACACTGCTAAAAGACATCAAAGAAGATTTAAATAGGTGGAAATACATTCTGTACTCATGGATAGGAAGGTTAAATATTATAAGCCAGACATAAAAGGATAGATACTGTATGATTTTGATATTACGGGCCCTGAATATAGGGGACCTAGAGATATACAGAAGCTAGAGATAGGTGAACGGTTACCCAATGAGGTTGAATTTAAATGTACAGGAATGGATAGAAATGATGGTAATTCATTAATGTGGTGATAAGTAATACTGCCATAATGAAGATGAATGTGATTGAAAGGGGTTGTATAGAGCCATGTGTCCCAAAGACTAACACTACAAATACAAATAAGTTCTAGCAAAAACTACTTCAAAGGTATGCATCTTATACAAAGAGTCAATAATAGAGGGGTACAGGGGAAAACTACTATTGCATGATATAGCCTACACTTAAGAGGAAGACAACAACAGTACCACTGCAACACCAGGGGTAAATAATTGGGGTGGGGGTGGGGGGAGAAGAGTTAGGGGGAGCTTTAGATTTTCTATTTGGTGAGGGTGGGTTTATCTGTTATTTTTTCTTCAGAGCAACGAAAATTGTCTAAAATTGACAGTGTTGAATGTACAACTGTTTTGATTTGCTAAAACTGCTGGAATATAATGTACCAGAAATGGAATGGCTTTTATGAAGGGAATTACGAAATTGTAAGTTTACAGTTCTAAGGCCATTGAAATGTCCAAACTAAGGCATCCAGGGAAAGATACCTTGACTCAAGAAAGGCTGATGGGTCCAGCACAACTCTGCCATCTGGGAAGGCACATAGCTTTTGTCTCCTGGGGTCTTTGGCTTCTCATATCAAACAGTTTCCTCAGGAGCATATTCTTTCTGCAATCTCCACATGTCTGGGTCTCATGTTGGCTCTGAAGCTTTTTCCAAAATGGTCCCCTCTTAAATAAGCAACCCTACCTTAAATGTGCAGAGACACATCTCCACAGAAAACATCTAATCAAAAGGTCCTACCCACAACTGGGTGGGTCACATCTCCATGGAAACAATCTAATAAAAAATATCACACCCACTATATATATATATGATGGAATATTATGTAGCCGTAAGACAGAATAAATCAATGAAGTATGTAACAACATGGATAGACCTTGAGGACATTATGCTGAATGAGATTAGCCAGAAACAAAATGACAATACTGTATGGACTCACTGACATGAACTAACATTAATGTATGAACTTGAAGAATTTCAGTTAAGAACAGAGGCCATCAGGAGATAGAAATAGGGCAGATTTTGGGTAATTGGAGCTGAAGGGCTCCAATTCAGACTGTGCAACAGGACTGATTGTAAAAATTCAGAAATGGAAAGCACAATACTACCTAACTGTAGCACAATAATGTTAGTGCACTCAATGAAGTGGAATGTGAGAATAAGAAAGAGGAGGACTGGGGGCACAAATGAAACCAGAAGGAAAGACAGACGATCGATTTGAACAGTGAATAAAAAAGTATTTGCAAAGTCCCCCTGGGGGAACGGCGAGAAAGGGGGAAATTTTAACTTCTCCATTTGGAGAATTCCTGATATCCTGGCAAGCAGTGGGGACAACCAAATCAATAGGCCAAACCCTCAATCTTGGGGTTTGTTCATATGAAACTTATCCCCACAGAGGACAGACTAAGCCTACTTAAAATTAGGCCTAAGAGTCTTCACCAGAGAACCTCTTTTGTAGCTCAGATGTGGCCTATCTCTCTCTCAGCCAACATGACAAGCAAACTCACCACCCTCCCCCTCTCTACGTGGGACATGACTCCCAGGGGTGTAAACTTCCCAGGCATCATGGGACAGAAATCCTACAAAGAACTGGGACTCAGCATCAAGGGATTGAGAAAACCTTCTCGACTGAAAGGGGGAATAGAGAAATGAGACAAAATAAAGTGTCAGTGGCTGAGAGATTTCAAACAGAGTTGAGGGGTTATCCTGGAGGTTATTTTTACGTATTTTATAGATATCTCCTTTTTAATTTAAGGTATATTAGAAAGGGTAGAGGGAAGTGCCTGAAACTGTAGAGCTGTGTTCCAGTAGCCATGTTTCTTGAAGATAAATGTATGATACAACTTTCACAATGTGACTATATGAGTGTGAAACCTTGTGTCTGATGCTCCTTTTATCTATGCTATTGATGGGTAAGTAAAAAAATATGGATTAAAAATAAATAAATAATAGGGGAACAAATTTTAAAATAAATTAATAAGATTGAAATACTAGTGAACAATGAAAGGGAGTGGTAAGGGGTATAGAAAAAAAATAGGGGCAACACAGGTTAAAATATATTGAGCAGATGGAAATACTGGTGATCAATGAGAGGGAGGGGTAAGGGGTATAGTATGTATGAGTTTTTTCTTTTCTCTTTTTATCTCTTTTTCTGGAGTGATCCAAATGTTCTAAAAAATGATCATGATGATGAATATACTACTATGTGATGATATGTGAGCCATTGATTGTACACCATGCATGGAACATTTGCATGCTAAGAATGTTCATGTTTGTATGTTGTTTTGGTTTGATAATAAAAAATAAATTTAAAAAAATCCCACCCACAATTTTGAATGAGGATTAAAGAACATGGCTTTTCTGGGGTGCACAACAGTTTCAAACCAGTCCAACAACTAAATGAGGACACTGTGAGACGTGGATTGTTTATTTTGGATATTATCCATGAATGCACAGAGGATGGAAGTGGTTAAAGGATACACTGACTGAGAAGCAGAAATATGAACTGTGGTGTTTACATATGATGGATTATTGTGCGGCTACAGAAAGGAGCAAAGTCGTGAGGCATGCAATGAGGTGAATGAAGCTTGGGGACATTGTGTGGTGCAAAATAAGCCAGAAACAAAAGAACAAATATTGTGTGGTCTCTTTTAAAAAATATTTATAAGAAAATTGGGGCCTGGATTGTAAACTCTAATAGCAGTCACATTTAGTCCAGAGTTGTATTATTTCTAGATTAGGAGATGCTGTAATATATGTGTATAATCTGGTGTTTCCCTGGAACTTTGGGTACCTGTGTGACACCTAAGACTCAAAGCTGGACTTCCGCAGCTCTGAAAGTCAGCATTGCTGCATACAACTCTATGCTGCATACAATTGTTTAAGAAACTGAAAAAGAGATCAGGCTTCAATTAGAGATAAGAACGAAAGTGATCTGGTTGAGACTAACATGAATCAGAATACAGGGCAAAAGATAATATTGTCTATATTTTAGAGCTTCACTTACTGTATGAGACCAAAGGAAGAGAGGTTTATTTTGTCCAATACCTACATTTTCTGTAGCACACAATCTTACTCAAACTGCCTGGATAGCTCATTTAAACAAACCAAACACACAGAGCTCAGGATAGGAACTAGGGCTTATAATTCTGTATCGCTTAATATAATACCCAGATACATCCTAGAGTACGTTGGGTAGATAATTTAAAAGTACTGGCAAAGTCCCTTGAGGGACTGGAGAAAAAAATTATAGAAGTATTAAACTTTCCCATCTGGGAAACCCCTGATACTCTCTCAAATGTTAGGGACTCCCAAGTTAATAGTCCTAGCCCTTGATCTTGAGGCTTACTCTTATGAATTTATTTCTATGGCAGAGAAGTTAAGCCTACCTATAATTATGCCTAACAGTTACTTCCAGAAAACCTCTTTTGTTGCTCAGATATAGCCTCTTTCTCTAAGCCCAACTCTGCAAAGAAAGTCATTATCCTCCCTCCTGCATGGGACATGACATCCAGGGGTGAAAATCCCTGGCAACTTGGAACATGACTTCCAGGGATGACCGTGGCCCTGTACCATGGATCAACAATGCCTTTCTGACCAAAAGGGGTGGGGGGGGGGGGGGGGGAATGAAGCAAAAAAAGGTATCAGTGGCTAAGAGGGTTCAAATAGAGTTGAGAGGATATTCTGGAGGCTACTCTTATGCAAGCTTCAGCTAGATATTGCTTATTACTATGGTTTGCCAACCCCCAAACAATCATTCCTGTTAACCCTAAAGAACCCTAGGACTGTATCTGTAATCTTTCTACAAAAGATTCACACACTAAGTTTACTTTCCAGAAACCTATAACCTCCAGATGGTTCCCAGGCAAATTAATTCTGAACCCCAGAGGGGCCAACCTCTCCAAGAACATCAACTAGTTCTATCCACCCCCAACCCATATTGTTGACACCCCTTTTCAACATGAAAAAGTTAGAATGGACATAGCCCAAATATCCCTAAAGATTGTGAGGAGGATCAAAGACGGAGGAGTTATAACACAGAAGATAGGATTTAACAAATGGGTAGGACTGCTGAATCATTATATTGATATTTCTTTTAGTCTCCAGTGTCTTGTAGCAGCTAGAAGTAAAAACCTAAAATTGTGGAACTGCAACCCACACCAAACTCTGAAATCTGCTTTATAACTACTTCTTCCAATGTACTTAGAAATTTATTGCTTTTTTTGGTATATATATGTCACACAAAATAATTATTAAAACAACAAAAACCTAGTTTAAATATCATCCAAGAGGCCTTCCTCATCCCCCTAGTTGGCTGCTCCCACAGAATCCTGTATAAACGCCCCTTATGGCTGTTATTCCATGAATTGTGTTGAGAGGCAAGAAACTTATAGGCAAAGACCCAATCTGGCTTTATCCTTTTGATATTTTCACCACCACAGAGCTCAGACAACAGATACTCTAGAGTGGAGAAGGAGACCTTTGGGACTCCAAGGGCCCTGGCTGCCTCTCAGGCCATGCACTTCCTCCCTGGAAGGAGAGGGGACTCACAGAACTGTCCCTCCCATCACTGCCTGTTGGCCCTGCCCCAACCTCCCAGGACCCTCAGTTGAACAGGCACTATGCTCTAAGGACTAAAGGGGTCTCTCCAGACCAGTTTTCCCAAATTTATCTATCTGCTCATCAGGATCACCCAAGGCTCTTAGTAAAAATGCAGAATGCCATGCCCTTCCCCTGGACAGTCAACAGATCTTGGGAAGGATCTAGGTGGATAAATAACAAGGAGCCCTGGTGATTCTTATTTGGCTCTATTAGGCCACAGGGAGCTGGACTTCCCATCTTCACAAACCTTGGGGCTTTCAGGCAAGGAGCGCCATCAGGGACTCCCACAACTTATATTTTCATGACTACAGCCCTTTCCCATAAGGTCCACAGGGGAATACCCCAACTCTGGGTGAAGCCCTCTGGGAGGCCCTGCTGCTATGAACTTGTGAAAAACATGACAGAAAGATGCATGACCAGGTACTTCTCAATTCAGAAGGCCCAACAACATCTGCGACCCAGCCCCCACCTTTAGTTCTGAAGATGCTAAATATAACTCCATTTTCAGGAACCCAAGAAGCACCTGGACTGTCACTACAACGTGCCCACAACTTCTGAAATCAACCCAGAAAACAGGAATTCACACTAGGTCTGCCCAGTTTCCCCAGATCAGACACTCGTGAGCTGGAAAGCATACTAGTTTTTGCCACTTCACAGGTTCCAGAAATGTGATCTTGGGGCAAAGGGTCCTGGACAGGAGATGGGATGGTGGGCCCTGGTCCATCTCCACCAGTGATTTGCTCGGTGACCTTTGAGCAAGTACCATCCACTCTCGAGACACTGGTTTTCCATTTGTAAAGTGCAGGGATTAAACTGGATGATACTGCTAAGGTCCCCAAAAGCCCTGACATGCCCAGAGGTATTTGCTAAACCAGAATGGAAAGTCGAACCTAAACCAAGACATTTTTTTTTAATAGTTTTTTTAATTGTGAAATATGTATATACAGAAAAACAGAGAAAAAGCAATAATTTTCAAAATACATTTTAACAAGTAGTTACAGAACAGATTTCAAAGTCTGTTATGGGCTACCATTCCACTATGTCAGATTTTTCTTTTAGCTGCTCCCAAACACAGGAGACTAAAAGAAATAACAATATAGTGATTCAGCAGTCACATTAATTTGTCAAATCCTTTTTTTCTGTGTTATAACTCCTCCTCCTTTGATCCTTCTTCCAATCTATAGGGATTTCTGGGGAATGCCCATTCTAACTTTTTCATGTTGAGAAGGGGTGCCGACAATGAAGGATAGGGGGATGTAATTAGTTGATAGCCTTGGAGAGGCTAGATCCTCTGGATTTCGGAATTTATCTAGCCTAAGAACCCTCTGGAGGTTATGGGTGTCAAGAAAGTAAACTTAGTGCATGAAACTTTTATAGAGTCTCAGTTAGGGCCCTGGGTGTTCTTAAGAGTTAATAGGCATGATGTTGTTTGGGGTTTAGCAAACCATGGCAATTAGCAATATCTAGCTTAAGCTTGCAAAAGAGTAGCCTCCAGAATAGTCTTGACTCTATTTGAAATCTCTGAGCCACTGAGACTTATTTTGCTACACTTCTTTTCCCACTTTTGGTCAGGAAGGCGTTGTCGATCCCACAGTGGGCTAGGCTCACCCCTGGGAGTCATCTCCCACATTGTCAGGGAGATTTTCATCCCTGAATGTCAATTCCCACATAGGGGGTAGGGCACAGATTTTCCTTGAAGAGTTGGGTATCAATTCCCTTGCAGCTCCAAGACCTTGACTATCCATCTAAGAAGTAGCTACAGGGCAAAGCTTTGTCACCCTGATCTCAAGAAAGGGAGAGACTCATCTGAACAACAAAAGAGCTTTCATGGAAGCAACTCTTCGGCTCATTACAGGTAGTCTTGGCTTCTCCGCTACAGAAATGAGTTTTATAAGGGCAGGCCTCAAAACCAAGGGCTTGGGCAGGCAACTATGGTTCAGTGGCAGAGTTCTCGCCTTCCATGCCAGAGACCCAGTTCGATTCCCACTGCCTGCCTATGTTATAAATAAATAAATAAATAAATAAATAAAACCAAGTGCTTGGCCTATTTTCTTGGGAGTCCCCAATGTTTGAGATGGTACCAGGGGTTTCCCAGATGGAAAAATTTCTTAGTTCCTTATTTTTCACTTTGGCCCCTTAGGGGACACTACCAACATGTTTTAATTACCAGCCCATCATAGTCTGGGACATATGCAGGTATTACATTAAGAATTACAATGCCTCATTCCCAATTGGGGCTCCATGTGCCAAGCCAAGATCTTTTGAGAAATATTTGCTCCCACCCTTCCTGCCCCCAGAGCACACAAATGATCAAGCAGGCAGCAAGAAATGAGTGACCTGGACGGGAGAGGTAGATGCCTTGACTATCAAAGGCACGGCTCAACTAGGTGTCCTCCTACCTCTCCCACCATGCTCTCTTAGCCTTTTCCCTTGATGTCCGCATTTGTCCTCTTATCTTTTCATACTCCCTGGGCAATCTCACCCAAGCCTTTGGTTTCAGCACATGGTTGCAACCAAACCCCTGTCTCTACCCCATATCTCTCTCTTGACCCTTCTCTCTAGAATATACCCCTCAGCAACTTAAATTCAACCTGCCCCAACGAACCCTCTCTAACCACCCATGCCCATTGCCCCTGGCCAAACCCGCTTCTCCTTCAGCAACTGATATCTATGTCTACCCAACCATGGGCACCAACACCTGGGTGGTCCATCTTCTATTCCCTGCTCTCCTTCCTCTAACCCCCCGGATCCATGATATCCTTACATTTTCTCTCCATATCCCTACTCTTCTCTTCTCGCCATTCCCACAGATTGGCCTGAGTCATACACAACTACCTCCCTGCCTCCTGATGCATCCCAGCCAACCTATCCTCCACCGTCCCCAGATGCTCATCCTCGAATTAAAGTCTAACCACACTTCCCTGGTGGCACAACTGTGTTGTTGTGGCTGAGGTGGTGGCTGCTACCCAGCCCACAGATTCCCAGCACCTGGACCTGCACACAGCTCAGAGGGCCTGACCCACCAGCCAGCCAACCACCATAGGTCCTTTTGGGATAAATTCTGGGATTGAGCTTCATTCAGAGGCAGTGGAACATGGCAAGGAAAAACTGGAGACCTTCATCAAAAACAGTGATAGCTTTGATAATCAGCTCCTAGACCTAGACTATTCATCTAAGAAGGAACCTGCAGGGCAAGGCTTTGTCACCCTGATCTCTTAGCAGCTTATCAAAAGAATTATATGGGGTTAAAAAAAAAAAAAAGAATTATACGGGCAAGTTGGCAAAGGTCCCTGCTGTGAACGAAATCATCTGTCCATCTCAAGATGAAGATATTCCAGCATGCACCTATAAAGAAAACCACTGCTAAGATTTGCGCTCTGTGAACCTGCATTTGTGGTTGGTAATTGCCTCCTGATAGCATCTGACAGCCATCAGTATGATCAAATTTATTGTGGAGCCAGAGTCCAAAAAAAACATGAAAATAATCCTAAAAGTTGAAGGCATTCTTGTCATGGTTATAGAGGGTAAGTTAACACAAATTATGTGAACTGGACAAAACACTGGGGAGAGTAAAAATGTCCTTACTGTTTCATTTACTCCACTTTTGTTCAATCAAGTAAAAATGACAATGGCAGACCAGATTTCCTGCCTGCAGTCAGGAATCTACAAGACTTGGCTCGTATTTACATTTGACACACTCGGAAATTTCATAAATCATGAAATACAGGTGAAGGGGATTCCTCAAAGGGCTTCACCAAAAAAGGAAACAGAAGAGAGCCAAACAAAGAATTAACACTTACGTGTTTGTGGATAACCAGCTTATTCCTCAGTCTCATGATGGCAAGGAGAATGAAAAAATGGAAGAAGATAACAAAGAAGAGGAAAAGACAGATTCACAATGAAGCCATGAAGCCAGAGCAACCTCCTCAAAATCTACCAAGGAAAAACATCATGAAGCTGCCCCTCTCTGAATCTTGAAAAGCTTACTTGACATATATTAGAGAAAAAACAACTTAGGTCAAGAAGAAAGAATGCCTATTGATAATTCCTTTGTTCTTGAAATGTAGCATTTGTTAGGAGTTAAAAGAGAGAAGTATTCATTCCTTTCAGAGCAACTGTAGTGGAAAAAGTGTAACATGTTTCTGTTTTGGTAACAATAATAATGTATTTAGTGCTTAAAAAGAATCCCTTTTATAAAATCTATTTTTCTTTAAATCTCAGGAAAAAAGCTGTTTTAACTCTGAGTGATTTCAAAGTGGAATGCAGCAATGGTCAAGACTTTTTGTACTGTAAATCCTTTTCTGATTCCTAATAGATTTGTAGTGGTGAGGGTAAAATTTAATTTTATATAAGGTTAAATAATGGTTAAGCATAGATAATCTGATTTGAATCGCAGCTGTTTGAATTTCTGCTAGGAAAACCTTACTAATAAGGAAATCAAATGTTTTGCAAGCCTATTTACCTTACTTATGTTGAAATCACTACCGCTGAGTTGCTGTAGATGTATTCCAGGCAATATATGAGTTCAACAGCAATAAAGATATTGACTAATTAAGCATTAAAGAAAAAGAAAAACATGTTTCAAGGAATTCAACAGTCCTGCTACTTTTGCTTTTGAATCCATTGCCACAATATATGAGGAAAATAACTGCTTCCTTAATAGAGATCTTAAGAGCACAACAACTGAATGTTAAAGCAAATGCTTATGTTTAATATAACTTTCAATTTTTACAGATCCTTTACGTTTTCAGTATTTATAAATAATGAGGCTAACTTACTCTCTGGAGTTCTAAAAGATGACATATTAAGGATTGGTTTTTCTATTGTCCACTGTACAAAGTATATAGTTTTAAAAAGCCCGTCATTCTACATTACTCTATTTATAGCCAGATCATGAGCAAATAAGCATGAGTGACTGCCACCTCTTGATTAGCAGTTAGTAGCAGGGCCAGAGCAGACTTGTTCAGCAGATGCACTTAAGCAAATGGAACTTCTTTGCATCTGAGTATTCATCTTTGACAAAGTAGGGCTGAGCTAGCTGACATTTGCTTTGGAATTCATCTTTTTTACTTTAAGAAATATTCATAGAAATTGTATATAGGCACATTTTATGTTGAAAATTCTGTTAAGAATCATAGTATAATCTTTGGGACCTATATTGTGCTCATTTAACTTCTTCCCATCTTTTCCTTAGTTTCTTCAGGTAAACTTAGAGTGGTTTTGATTTTTGGCTTAATATCAGATGCATAAACTATCCATCGTTTGAATTTTAGTTGTAGCTTATCAGTAATAAAGCAGGTGGTAAATGCTGTTATTGGTTTATTTGGTGTGTTTTCCCAGTAGGCTCTGAAAACAGTCATTCCTTGTCAAGAAAGTACACACTGTAACACATTTACTACTTAATGTTACATGGATTGCATATTTTTTTAAATGAAAAATCTGAGAGTACCACTTATTACACTAGTATCACTATTGTAGTATTAGATCAGATTTGCTTATAGAAACCTAGTCAATCAGTAATGAAAGGATTATTACCTCTTTGCAGAGATTGAAATGTTGGTAATACATAGATGGTTTCAAAAATTTCAGCTCTGGTAGTTCCACACATCTGAAAACAGTATTAGAAGTATTCCAAGCATTACTTGTCCCAAATAGATGAGCATATTTTAGTAATGTGAAAGAATTTCATTGAAGATATTGGTTGTGTACCAATGACTGGGGCAGGGTGTGGAGAGGAGCTCCACAATTTATTTTAGGTGATTACTAAGGCATTGTTAAGAAATGCCCCATCTCATTTTCATCAAAAACAGAAAACATAACTTAGTTTGTTTCATCCAGTTATCAAATGTTAGAAATGTTCATTTTATTCTGATTTAAATGTGTGTTTAAAAGTTCAATCCTGAATTCATGCTGCCTACATATTTTATCTAGAAAATCTGGAAATATCTTATTGCCACCCCATACACATTATTTTGTTGCAGCTGGTGTCTAGATACAAAAAGATGTATATTCTTAAATGATTTTCCTATTTAGGAAAGAGTTTATGTTAAGGATATATTTGAAATTGACTTCTTCTATATTGTCTTTTTTTTTTAATAATAACCTACTTTTTAAATTATTATTATTATTTTTACATGGGCAGGCACTGGGAAACGAACCAGGTCTCCAGCATGGCAGGAGAGAACTCTGCCACTGAGCACCGTAGTCCCCAAATTGTCTTCTGACCTTGGCAAAATGTACAGTAGATACTCATGATCATTGCATATTTTTGTCATTAAAATACATCTTTTATGTTTTTAAATGCATTCACTTTACAGTTGTAACTTTATTATGAACTTTAGAGAAAGAAGTAGAAGTGAAAGAATGGAAGAAAAATCTAACAACACTTAACTGTACAAATACAAGAAAGTTCTTAGAGGAACTAGAACAAATGTACATCACTTTACAAGGTATTAATAATAGGATGGTATACAACAAATGCAAACTAAGGACTACAGTTAACAGTAACATTGTAATATTCTTCCATCAATTACAACAAAGGTACTATACCAAAGCTAAGTGTTAATAATAGGGAGTATAAGGTGTTTGGGAATTTTTTTTTTTTTTAGAACAATGAGAATGTTCTCAAATTGATTATGGTGGTGAATGCATAACTCTGTGGTCATAACAAGAACCATTGATTCTTTTATTTTTTAATAAAACATTTAAAAAAACACTACAAAACCATACAAGAACATTACTTAAATATAATAATCACAACTGTAAGAATCTGTCTTGAAGAAATACTACTAGATGCAGAAAAGATTATATTGATAAAGATAGTGCCTATTTGAGCATTAAAATAGAGGGAGAATTAGAAAATGAACATCCATGTCCTTCACCAGAAAAAAAGTAAATAACTGTGGTACATTTAGTTAGACATTCAACTAGAATGTAAGAAGTTTGGGGAGACACTTTCCCTTTTCTCTATTTTCAAGTTTTCCATTTTATAGTTGTTTTATTCATTTATAACTTGTAAGTAGTTTTAATCTATGAATTTCACTCTACAATGTGGACGTGAACTTTTTCCAGAAGTAAGCAAATCTTGTATCTTTTCTTAGTTCTTCCCCCTCCTTCATTACTTCACAAGTGCCCAAGTTTGAGCACATAGTGGGTATCGATTCAACACACATGGCAGATGACAAAGTGGAGCACACTTCTATACTCTGCTTTCCTAAGACTATAAGGAGAAACAACTTGACACAACATAGCTTTAATACGTGCTAGACACTGGTCTAAGCACTTGACAGATATTAATTCATTAAATACAATGATCCTATGAGATATTATTATTAATTTGTTTTATAGCCTAGCAAATTGAAACACGCAAGGTTATGCAGCTAGTCAGTGACAGAGCTGGGATATGAACCCAGAGAGTATTGCTCAAGGATCTCGACTCAATCACTCAAAAGAGGCAGCTGGGTAATAGCCAACTAGTTAAAGTGAGGCAGGCAGGCAAGAAAACCCTATACAAACAACCAGGTGGTAGGGATGAGGCATTGGGGTCAGAGAATGGTAAGAAGGAGCAAGAGCTCAAGGGTGTCTAATGTAAACCCCTTCCCAAATGGAATCCTCAATCTTCTGCAGCAATTCTTCTTTCTTTCAGAGCAAGAGAATGGCAGACAGAATGGCTTGTGAAATATGAGCAATCACCTCTGAAGTAATTATCAGGCTTAGAGTTGAAAAGGGATTAGAGGTAGCACTGAACATGCTACCTCTAAACATGCTGAACATGCAAGACTTAAGGGAGCTATGTGTTTCCCTAAATAGGGTCTTGATAACTTCCTTACCTATTGTTTTAACAGCAGACATAAGGATTATTTCTTCTCTGGGGAGTTTATTTAAATATCAGAGTTCAGGCTTTACCTAGAATTTTAGATACCCCAGGGCTAGCACAGGCCTTTTGTGGCCATCTAATCTAGACCCTGCCCATCTCTTCACCATTAACATATACACACACACCTTCTTATAAACACAACAGGAGAAATATAAATTAGAAATAACAGGTGGAGCACCTGGTACATAGAGAGGCACTGGCATCCATGCCCACCCTGCCCCCACCTCCCCATTAAAAGAACTCAACCAAAGCAGGCAGAAGTCATTATGCAAATAAAACACAATGATAGGTCCAAGGATATTAAATATTGAATTAAGTATTGAGTGATTCTTTTGTTGGATCTGATTGATATGTCTTCATGAACTCTAGATTAACTAAGGCTTCAGATATCTGGCTGCTTGGTCTATGATACAATATGCTTTTAATTCAATGCAGATCATGAAAAGAAGCTCCTTAAACATCCATACCAAATAAAGATTAGGCTAATTCACAAGCTGCCAAGATTTTGAAGCAGCTGACCTAAACTGGGGCACAGTTCATCAGGGAAGACGCCACTTCCATGGCACACCTGAAATTATCATGTTCTATCAGTCTATAATGATGTGCATTTCTGCCTTCAGCCTTATCCAAGAACAACCAGAGGTTCTGTTTGTTCCTGGAAACCTTCCTTCCACCGCCTACACAAAGCATTCCCAATCATTTTTGAAGAAGAGCTGGCATCTTACCCAGCCCTACCTGATCAGCATAGGAGACTCTCCTCTGTTCTCCCCGTCAAAGATGTATCTATGGTAGACTAAATCATGTACCCCAACAAAGGGCATGTTCTTAATCTTAATCTGTGCTCCTGTGGGTTTGAATGCATTCGGAAATAGGACCTTTTGAAGATGCTATTATTAGTAAAAGTGTGGCCAAATGAATTGGGTGGGTCAATCTATTTCACTTAAGGCTTTATAAAGAGGAGCCAGAAAACGGAAGTTGGTAGAAACCAGAACAGACACAAGGAGAGAGAGATAACCATGTGACGGGAGGCAGAGATGCAAGCCAAACAGCCCTAGGGATTGCAACAAGCCTGCAACAGAATTCTACAGACTGTGGGGAGAAAGCAGTCTTCTGACACCTTGATTTTGAACTTCTAGCTTCTGAAATCACGAGACAATAAACCCTTGCTGTTTAAGCCAAAAAAAATCTAGCCACACAAGATTGTCTCATGACCCCCACTTGAATGAAGTCCAATGCCTTTGAGGGGGGCCACGATCTAGCCCTACCGGACCCATTTCCCTTTGTCCCCTGTACGTACTCCATATTCTAGTCATATTGAACCACCCATAATTTCCCTAAAGGGCTTTGCCCAGATTCATGGAAGCCTGGAAGAGCATGCTGTTCCCTCTGCCTAGAATTGCCCCCACCCACCACACTAAATCTAAATCCTTCTGTGGAATTCCTAATCATCCCTCAAGACCAAATAAAAGTATCAGCTCTTCTGTGAAGATTTCCCTAATCCATTCAGAGAAAAGAGGGCCTTCTGACGGCACTGGTCACACCACACGTCCATCACCTGCCCCTCCTTCTACCTGGGAGCTGCCAGAGAGCTGTGCTTTATCTGTCTCTGCAGCCCCAGTGCCTAAGATGGGACAAGGCACTCAGTGGGTGCTCAACAAATGATGGTTGAACTCATGTGTGGCCGAAATAGGAGGCAGAGGGTGGATAGGAAAGAGTCCCTGTGTTCTGGTTCTCCCACTTATGAGTGACTTGACTTTAGCAAGTCACTTCACTTCTGAGATTCATCTCACAAAATGGGGATCACAAACCTCCTTCTGTGGTCAATGTGATGATTAAAACAGTTGCCACCTC
The DNA here is from genome assembly GCF_023851605.1 of Tamandua tetradactyla. Classification (NCBI taxonomy): domain Eukaryota; kingdom Metazoa; phylum Chordata; class Mammalia; order Pilosa; family Myrmecophagidae; genus Tamandua; species Tamandua tetradactyla. The sequence continues at coordinate 62,727,386 of NC_135328.1, read as the reverse complement.
CTCCGCAGTGGCACCTACACTCTCACACACACACCCATGCACATTCATACACACAGGAAGTATCAAAAGCACATTGGGTGTTCTGGAGCAGCTAGAAGAAAAAATCTGAGAGGATGGTATGGTAGCTCATGACAAACTCTGGGATCTGTCCTGTAACTACTTGTTGAAGAGTGCTTTGAAAACTATTTTTTTTTCTTTCTTAGCTTTGTATGTATGTTATATTACACACAAAAAAAAAAGGTTAAAAAAAAAAAAAAAGCACACTGACAATCCACAGGAGCCTTACTCAAGGACCAAACTGGAGTCTTTATTGAAGAGTTCATTTAGTGCAGACTCTCCCTGTGATATGTGCCAAGGCCATTTCCATTTGTTTCTGTCAATACTTTGTGGGTACCTACTGTGTGCCAAGTTATGAGCAAGCCTTGGCAGAGAAAGAGGTGGGCAAGACCGCCCCTGCCTTCAAGGAGTTCTCTGCTGAGCGTCAGGCAGAACGAAAGTGAAAACTGTCTTGGCTCCTCGGATGACTCCGTGGAGAGCTTTACCACTGAACAGCTTCTCCTGCTCCCCTGCATCCCTCTCACAACCCTCAGCAGGCCTCCAGTATGTCGAGAACAGGCGAACTCCCTAATCCTGCCCTCCTTGCCCCAACTAGCAATTCTTTCTCCACAGCTCTGAGAATCCTGCAGCTTATACCTCTGAGATAGGCTTGCCCTGGAGTCAAATGCCTTCCTGGATCCAATGTGAGCTGGAGGGTGGGGGGTGCCTCCCTGACTGCCCTGCCCACCTCCGCTGTAGGCCTGGCCCAGACTCCAGGAAGGCAACAACCAGCTCTGCCCAGGACCCCGCAACCTGCTGCCAGGGTTCAGAGCCATCGCCCAAAGCCAGAGAGAGAGAGAGGCTGCAGGAGGAGGCAGAGAGAGGGCAGAGGACTTGGTGACAGTCTGTAGGCCGAGCCGGGGCTCCCTTGCTGAGCGGCGCATGGCGTATGCTACCACAGGCCCTCAGCCCCGCTGGGCTGGCTTTGTGTGTTTTCTTGGCTCTGGGAACTGGGGAGCAGGGTTACGTAAGCAGATGAGCAGATGTGAGTCTGTCCTCAGCTCCCATGGCTCCAGCCCTGCCACGTGGCGTCTCAGCTGGGAGCCCAGGTCACGGCCTTGCGTGTAAGTCACTCAATAATTTCAATGTGCGAGCTCAGCTCAGACAAATTTCACTGCTCCCAAACCCTGCACGCAAACCCAAGCATATGTGTGCCCGTCCATTGCCATCCCGAGCCCAGAATCCCTGCCTTGCTTTCATATTGGCTGAACCCACCTACGCAGTCCTCTAGTCTCGGCTTGAGAGGGTGGTTCCACAACACAGGCTGAAACATCTACTCACTGCTTCTCAACAGATTGGTCAGTGGTCCAAGACACAATTCTTGGCCACCCGATGCTGGCTTGTGCAATGTTTTTGCCAGCCTGGGACAAAATGATAAAAGTTAAGAACAAAGTAGATGGTTTTTCAACAAGCGAAATGTAATCGATATACAAGGATGACCTTTCTTTCACAATTAACATTTCTTTCAATGTTAAATGTCTTTTCACTTATAAAATGATTGTGATGCTGGACTGATTTTTTTTAATTAATTTTTAATCCTTACTTGGCATCCTTGAGCAGGTCCCTAAGTTTCTTTAGAAATTTTCCTGAGCAATTGAGACTCAAACACCTGTGAACCATGAGAAAACGCAGTGCCCAGAGAGCTCTGTGATACTAAAACCTGAAATGTTGGAATATCTTTCTCGCTGGGTCTCGGACCTGACATTCCATAGCAAAGTCCCTCTTCACACCATCTCCCGCACTAACATCTTTTTCATAGGTTCACTTGGGTGGGTCCTTTTTCTCTGTACGCATCTTCCTAAAGTCAAATATGCACTGGAAGCTGAGGCAGGTGCTACCTCACTCTCAGGCCTGGGAAAAACTGCCATTTGCTGTGGTCCCTATGAACTCATGGTGCCCCTGTGAACCCTTAAGATTGGAAATAAGAAAAGTACGGTCTAGTCACAGGGCTCATCCCAAACCTTCTCTCTAGGATTGTCATTACTCTAGGATGACACGCTCTCTAGAGGTCTTCAAAGACATCTGTATCACCAAATGCAGCAGCTGCTTGTACTTGGCTTAAACATCACCTCCTCGAGGAAGCCTTCCCAGATGTCTCAAGGTAGTTCTCAATATTCCTTTGGGCCCTTTAAGTGCTCACAGCAGCTCATGCGTTCAGATACACACCCAGTAAATACACACCATATGCCAGGCATGCAGAGGGAGAGCTGGGATTGAAAGAGATCTTTGCTTTGGGGGAATCGAAGGCCAGAGAGACTGACAGATCCCCTCAAGGACACTCTGAGGATGGCAAAAACGACACGCTTGCCTTCCCCTTAATCATCAGTTAAGGTTCTAATGATCATGGATGCATCTACAAGGTAGACAGCAAATGGCAGCACAAATGCCTCCACTCTCCAATGGGAATACCGCCTGAAAATCCGTCTCAACCTTGGGTTCCAGGGAGCCCACACTGACTGACCTAAGATGTCGCCAAATGCGAATCTCACTTCACATCACTGATCTAATTCCTTACCAAGCATATTTCTATAACATACATTATCATGGCTCTCAAATTTGGGGGGGGGGGGAGGCAGTGGGAACAAGAAGAGCACTCTAGGAAACCTGTGGGAGACCCCAGAACTGGGACATGCCAGTACTCTTGTCCTGGAATGACCTAAGGAGAAAGTTTCCACTGGTGGGGAAACCAGAGATGCACTGCCTTAAGGTCAAGACACAGTGCCCAGGCAAAAGGACATATACTGTATGATTCCACTTATGTGAAAAAGCTAGAATATACAAATTTAGGACAGAATGTACAATACAGGTGACCAGGGCTGGGAGAATGGGATAGGAGTGGGGAGTTAGTGCATTAAGGGTGCAGGGTTTCTATTTAGGATGATGGAAAAATTGTGGTAATAGAGGATAGCAAAGGCAGTGCAACACGGTGAATATGATTGTCACTGAATGGTATGCTTGGAAATGACTGAGATGGGAAATTTTATGCTATATGTTCCCACAATTATAATAAGAGAGACTAAAGAGACAATGACAAATATATTACATGATCCCAGGCTAGATCTAATAAGGGAGGTGAAAATGCCCCAAAAGTCATTATCAGGACAACTGAAAAAATTGGAATATGGACTGTAAGCTTTATATAATTGTTAAATTTCTTGAACTTGATAACTTCTTAAAGTGTGTCCTTATTCTCAGGAAATGTACATGGCATGTTAAATGTTAGAGGAGTAGACATATGCAATCTGCTCTCAGATGTTCAGAAAATGATACACACGATAAATAGTCAGACACCTAGAATAATATAACAAATGTGGCAAAATGTTAATAGTTGGTAAATCTGGATATCTGTGAGGGTGTGTGTGAATATGTTGGCATTCTCTAGTGTTTCTGTATCATTTTTGCGACTTTCCTATAAATTGGAGATTATTTCAAATAAAAACTTAAAAAAGAAAGAAAGAAACAAGAAACAGTGCCCAGAGTTTTTAAAGCCCAATGAACAGTCTTCCCATGGTTTGTCCTCTGGGGAAAAATATCCCAGGAGGAATTTCTGCTTTGTTTGGTCCTGGCCCAAAGGCAGACTGTCTCCTCATCCAGCTGGCCTCATTCCCTCCGCTGACATTTGTGGAAACTGCAGGTGCCCAGTTATAACTACCAGGAAAGGCTCAGCAGGCCAACTTGCCTGGAAACCCCATGTCAGACCCAGGAAGATATTGCTGCATCTCTCTCCTCCTAGAACTAAAGCACTTCCTGAAGGGATGAATTGAGCTTCTCGGAAAGGATTAGAATAATACAGTGCTTTATTTTCCGACCTGCCCCCCCTAGGCTGAGGTAGCACCCTTGCCTCCTCTGGGTCTTCCCCTCACACCTAGAGACGCTCACCAGCAGGCAGCCCAGGGGCCCCTCCATGAGGGCTACATGCCTCACTGCCAAGTCTGGGAGGGCATTTCACTCTGCACCTTGCTAAGTCACCTGGAAGAAGAGATGTAGGAATTTGACCCATGGCCCCTTCCTGTAGGGAAGCAGCATGGTAGGAAGAGGTCACAGACCAGAGCTCAAATCCCTACTCCACCTCTGAAAAGTCACAAGCAGATTCCGCAACCCGTCTGAACATTTTCTGTGATAGCACAGTCCCTAACCCACAGTGGAACAGCAGGATAATTACATAAATTGCACCTGCGTGCAGGGCTCACATGCTACCAGGCAAAGAAAGTCATTCCTCATAGGAAGAAATCAATAGAAGCTAAGATGACATGAAGAGACACTGTTTGCTGAGGGCAATCAGCAGAGTTCAGAGTCCAGTTGTACCAGCATGCCTAAAATGTGGAGGAATAAAGGGTATTTATCAACGTGCTTCCCGAGAAAGGAGAGTGGTGGTGACAAAACCGCACAAAACAAGGGGGAATAAGTCTTTTGTTCAAAAAAGGATACCAGGGGCAAAGTTAACAGAGAGATGACAGATTTGGAGACGATATCTGCAATGTCTGTGACCAGCAAAGGATTGGTATCCAGGGTATACAAAGAATCTCTGCATATCATCAAGAAAAACATAAGAACAGCAGAGGAGGAACAGGCAAAGAAGATTTTGAATAGGCAATTTACCATAGACGAATCCCAAAGTCCACCAAACCTAAGAAGAGATGCTCAAGCTCATTAATAATCAGAGAAAAGCAAGTCAAAACAAAAATGAGATATCACAGCACATGTATTAGCTTGGCAAAAAAATAAATAAATAAGCTGGTTCCTGCCAAGTGTTTGTGGAGCTATAGGAATGCTCATGCTCTGCCAGGGGAAATGTAAAATGCGGCAGGCATTCAGAGAGCTATCTGGCACTCCTGAATCATTGAGAACACATACACGCACAGGTTCATGACACAGAGCTGGAGATAGCCTGCAAGTTCATCGTTAAGGGAGGGAGAAAATCGGGATGCCCACCGTGGGGTACTGCACGTCACTTAGAAGTGACATACAGATGTCCACATAGCAACACGGTTGGCCCTTAGACACAGTGCCCAGCACCTGGCATGCTGTTTGTGGTTTCTAAATCCCATTCGCTACTAAAAAGAACTAGGGCTCCTTGGAGAAGTGGCTGATTCTAGGGCTGAGGCACAGAAAGAGCAAGAGGAGCCTGGAATATCTTGCTGTACCTAAAGGTAAGGAAGAGCTCAATAATGGGATCTGTCAAAGAGACAAACAGGCCAGCCTGAAGCTGATCCCATTGGCCAAATCTGGTACCACTTGGGTGTCAAATGACTATAACTAATAAATAAAGAATAAAGTAAGAATCCATGAGTCTGCACTGACATATGACTTAACTGGGGGGAAGGGAAAGTTCTTCCTTACGGGAGAAGGCCAACTAGTAAATGAAGAAGAAACACTGTGAATGTATTTAACAGTGCTAACATGTACCTGAATGTGGTTAAAAGGGGAAACTTTAGGTTGTATATATGTTACTAGAATAAATTTTAAAAAAAAAAAAAAAGGATTGTATAACACAGAGAACCCTAACATAAAACATAGACTATAATTAATAGTATAATTATAATAATACTCTTTTGTTAATTGTAACAAATGTACCACACTAATGCAAAGAGTGGTATATTCCATATACCAATGGGGGCGGTATATGGAAACTCTGTGTTTTCTTTTCTGCAAGATTTTTCTGTAAATTGGCAATTTCTCTAATTAAAAAAAAGTTCAATTGTTAAACTAAAAAAAGAAAGAAAATTCCCAACCATTATAATAATAATTGATTCAGACAAGAATCCTCAATCAATAGATGCTAAAAACTAGTGGATATATAGATTTGAAAGTGGTTAAAATGGGAAATTTTATGTTGCATATGTTACCAAAACATAACAAACACAGAACTGTACAAACAAAAAATGAACCCTAATGTAAGCTATGGACTTCAGTTAATAAAATAATTATAATAATATTGGTTCATCAATTGTAATAAATGTACCACAAGAACACAAATGTTAATCACTAGGAAAACTGTGTGTGTGAATATATATTTATACACTTTGTATGTAATTTTTCTGTAAATCTACAACTGTTCTAAAAAGTAAAGTCTATTAAAAAAAAAACTAGCACATGAAAGTTTGAAGAATAACAGCATATTTACATAACCTCAAAGTATAGGCCCATAAGATACTTTTAAATTTAAATTTAAATGGTAACTTTATAGTAGAGTAATGCGGCAGACACCACCATAGTAAAAGGGTCAGAGCTCACCCTACCAGCAAGGATCTAACTGATAGCTGGAGCTTCCCGGTATGATGCTTTGCAAACTAATTTCTTCTGTGATGTTCCAGGCAAAAGTGCATGACCTGACTCTAATCATGAGGAAACATCAGATACACATACACTGAAGGACATTGTACAGAAAAACTCACACGTGCACTCCAAAGATGTCAACGTCATAAAATACAAAGACTCAGGAACTGTGCCAGATGAAAACTACACTAAAGAGACATGACAGCAGAGTACAACACAGGATCTTTTACTACAGAGGACATTATTGGGTCAACTGACAAAATCTTCATTAGGTCTGTGGATGAGAATAGAAATGTTTCAGTGTTAATTTCCTGATTTTGATAATTATACTATGGCTATGTAAAAAAAAAAAGAAACTCTTGTTTTAACACAGACCTAAGTATTTAGGGGTAAAGGGGCATCATGTCTGTAACTCACTCTTGAATAGTTCAGCAGAGATATACACATACATACATATATACATACATAGAGAGAGAGAGAGAAAAGGAAAAAGGAAGTAAAATGTTAGCATTTGTAGACTCCAAGGGAATCCAGAAGACATCCAGAAATTCTTTGAGTAATTCCTGCAATTTTTCTTTAAGTCTAAAATTATGACAAACTCAAGCCTACTTAAAATTAGGCCTAAGAGTCACCCCCAAGAGAACCTCTTTTGTTGCTCAGATGTGGCCTCTCTCTCCAGCCAACACAACAAGCAAACTCACTGCCCTCCCCCTGCCTATGTGGGATGTGACTCCCAGGGGTGTGGACCTTCCTGGCAACATGAGACAGAAATTCTAAAATGAGCTGAGACTCAGCATCAAGGGATTGAGAAAACCTTCTCAACCAAAAGGGAACAGAGTGAATGAGACAAAATAAAGTGTCAATGGCTGAGGGATTCCAAACAGAGTCGAGAGGTTATCCTGGAGGTTATTCTTACACATTAAATAGATATCACCTTGTTAGTCAAGAAGTAATTGAGAGGCTGGAGGGAACTGCCTGAAAATGTAGAGCTGTGTTCCAGTAGCCATGTTTCTTGAAGATGATTGTATAAAGATACAGCTTTCACAATGTGACTGTGTGATTTTGAAAATCTTTTGTCTGATGCTTCTTCTATTTACCTTATCAACAGATGAGTAAAACATATGGAATAAAAATAAATAATAGGGGAACAAATACTAAAATAAATTTAGATTGAAATGCTAGTGATCAATGAAAGGGAGGGGTATGAATTTTTTCTGTTGTCTTTTTATTTCTTTTTCTGAATTAATGCAAATATTCTAAGAAATGATCATGATGATGAATATGCAACTATGTGACGATATTGTGAATTACCGATTATATATGTAGAACGGAATGATCATAAGTTAAGAATGTTGCTTTTTTTAATTTAAAAATTAACTTAAAAATTATGACAAACATAAGAAACTAAAACACAACAAAGCAAAAACAGTACTGTGTGGAAAAAAAAAAGTCGGAATGAGCTATAAAATAATACCATTTACATAAGTTAAAAAGACAAAACAATAGTAAGGAAGAACAGACAAGTGCTGGCCAGTGGTTAAGGGAGGGGTAGAATGTAATTACAGAGGGGATTTTATGGGGGTGATGGGACTGTATCCTGATTGCAGTGGTGGTTACATAAATACATACACATGTTAAAATTCAAAGATCTAATACCACACTAATGCAAAGTTTTAACAATCAAGAAAACGGGGGGGATACCCGGGAACTCTATTTCCTGCATGAATTCTGTAAACCCACAACTTCTTTATAAAAAAATTAAGTTAAAAAAAATACATACCAAAAAAAGGAGAAGAAAAAGAATCATAGAACTATACACCAAAAAAAAAAAAAAAAATTTCACTGTATGTTAACCTAAAATTTAAAATTTTAAATTTTAAAATTAATAATATATATTATATATACATATAGCAGCCACTCCTGTTTTGATACATACTAAGCACATCAGAATGACTGCCTATGGTGGAGTTGGGAAATGGAAGTTGGAATGAGGAAAAAACAGAACGAACGGGCAAGACAAGAGAATCCATGAGTGGATCAATGACAAAGGAAGGAAATAAATAAGGGAGTGGTGGAGAATGGAGCTGGATGTGTCCCACCAGGGAAGGACAGGGAAGCAGGGGCCCCTGACCTTGAGACCAGACCTAGGTTCCCAGGACAGGTTGTCTGTAGTGTGGGGGATGCATTAGTCACGAGAGCCGGACATCGCCCACACAGTACAGCCCACCTCCCTGCCCTGACTCCAACCCAGCAGCTGCCTGATTACACTGTGGCCTCCCTTATTACTGCTACCTGCAGGCAGAGAATTCTCAGTCATCTAACAATTCTAACGTTCCCTACAAAGCAGCAACTGCTCTCCCGTCTGAGCAGTTCGGGAACACTGAATTCCCAGACCTACAACGCTGGTTCCGGATACATCCTTCTCTTTCCATCCACTAGAACTTGGAGTGTGGTGAGTCTGCTGCCCTATGGACCATCTTGGCAGTTAGCCAGCCATGCACTCCTGGCAGTACCTCTCTGTTATTAGGGCCACTTCGAAGTGGAGCCAACTCCAATTTCCGCCTCTAAAGGGTGGTGATAACAATGCCTTCCTTTTAGGTGATAAATAACATAAATACATACCACAGTGCACAGCAGTAATAGATGGTGTATAAACGTGACTGCCTTCCCCCTGACTCCTCAGAACTTCCAAACTTACGGATTACAACTCTACAAATACAAGCGGCTAAAATTTCTATTATACTATATTATATTATATCATATCATATATCATATCATATTATATCATATATAAGGGTTTCTTGCCACACAGGTCGGGGGAGGGGCTGAATGGTGAGTTTGTTCATCTTCTGCCTTCTGAAGCAGGACTAAAATGTTAAAGAGCCAGCTCAGAAGAAACAAGAGAAGAAAAATTTATAATCTCAGAGTGAAGTCCTTCCTAACTAAGAATCAGCCTTAAACAAGCCCTTGAACTTGAGGCTCACTCTTGTGAAACTTATGTAGGTAGTAAACAAACTTAGACTACCTATAGTATGCCTAAGAGTTACTTCTGGAGGACCTCTTTTGTTGCTCAGATGTGGCCTCAGTCTCTCTAAGCTCAACTCTGCAAATGAAATCACTGCCCCCCACCACGTGGGACATGACATCTAGGACTGCAAGTCTTCCTGGCGGCATGGGATATGACTTCAGGGAATGAGTCTGGCCCTGGTACTGTGGGATCAACAATGCCAGCCTGACCAAAAAAGGAGAAAGAAGGTTAACAAATAAGGTGTCAGTGGCAGAGAGAGTTCAAATAGAGTCGAGAGGATACTCTGGAGGTTACTCTTATGCAAACTTCAATTAGACATTGCTGTCCATCATAACTTGCCAAACCCCAACCAAAACCATTCCAGCCAATCCTAAAGAACACTTAAGGCAATATATAAGATTCTACAAAGTTTTCATACTAGGGTAACTTTCCAGAAAACTGCAACCTCCTGATAGGTCCCTAGACCAGATAAGTCCCAAAACCAAGAGGGGCCAGACTTTCCAGAACATTAGCTAGTTCCATCTCCCGATCCCTTATTATTGACAGCCTTTCCAATATGAAGAAGTTAGAATGGGCATAGCCCAAATACCCCTAAAGAACGGGAGAAAGATCAGTGGTGATGGTAGAGTTATACAGAGAAGGTAGGGTTTAACAAATGAGTATGACTGCCGAATCATTATATTGATATTTCTTTTAGCCTCCAGTATCTTAGAACAGCTAGGAGTAAAAACCTAAAATTGTGGAATTGTAACCCATACCAAACTCTGAAATCTGTTCTACAACTAATTGTTGTGATGTGCTTTGAAATTCATTGCTTTTTTCTATATATGTTATTTTTCACAAAAAAAATTTTAAAAGTGATGATGAATTAGCCTTAAGTCATAAAGGAAAAGGCAGATTTAAATAAACACTTAAAACTTCTATATGGCTGAAGATGCCGGATATAAGGTCAAAGATAGGTGCCAGATGGAGAGACCATATTAGCAAACAATATGTAATAAAGGAGTATTATTTAGTACTATTCATAGTACTAAAACTACTATAAACATAAAAAACTAATAAAGCCACCTGCAGATAAGCAGCTACCAGGTGTGGGCATTTAGGACACCCTCGGCAGATGGGATATCATAAAAGACATTAACACAGGTGGTTCAGTGGTAGAATGCTCGCCTTCCATGCGGGAGACCAGGGTTTGATTCCCGGACCATGCACCATTACATTACATTAATATTGCATGCACCATTACATTACATTAACATTCTCCCCACAAAAAAGGCATTAACAATGGATAAAATTGGGAAAGATATCAAAAAGATACCATCAGGCCTAGATGGTGTTACAGGTTAAAAAAAAATCCTTCATGAAGAAGAAAAGTCATAAGCAACATGATGGATTCAGAAGAGCATGCGAAGAGGCTATGAATCATAACATTTTCAAGACAAGATATATCACCTCACATTACAGATGTTGGTGAAATGAAGCATTACTCATGTGGCTGCCGTGCAGCTTTCAACAATATAGCAATCACTTTTCCTATTCAGAAGGTCCTCTTTCAGCAACAGCTATATGGAATCAAAACCCGGGGATGCAATACTTCAGTTGAGGAGGGATGGATTCCCAAACTTGGATTGTGGAATCCTTCCCCCATTAATGCAGAAGACAACTACACGGGCCCTTATGTTTGGTCTGTATGAGGATTTTACTTGCCTTCTCTGTAAGCACGTCCAGCTCCCCAGAATAACTTGGAGAATGGAAGCAGTACTTTCAAGGACAATGGAAGAAACTTTACTATACAGCCTACGATGCTGAATATACCACACCTTCTGGACTCAAGAGGATAGGGTTGGCATAGATCAAAAGACATCCAGAGTACTGCATATTATTACATACCTCATCTCATTCAGTCCTCATACCATACACGAAGAAACTGTGCCTTGCACAGGTAATTGTTAGGAAATGGCTTGTCCTAGATTAGAATCTGATGTTTCTGGCTCTTTGTCCTACACAATATGCCTTTAGATGTTAGCCTTTGGAAGGTGGGGTGGGGCCTGGGTTTTTGGAGGAACCGAAGACAGCCTCTGACACCATCCAATCACAAAGACCCTCAGGAGTCTGCAGGGAGAGAGCCAAGTGGGAGAAATGGGAGCACTGGGAGGCCTCAGGCAGCAAACACTCACCCCATCCACGGCTCTCTAGCCCTTTCTGAGAGAAGCTGTGACTCACTGGGTAAGAATGTGATTTTAATGGGGTTCCTAACTTATCACTGAACTCTACCAACATAAAAGGGCCTTATCAGGAACCTCCACACCGACTGGTCTAGTACTTCCAGGTACTCAGAGATAATTCTTCCTTTCAGGCCTCTGAGGGAGGGAGGGGCAGAGGGGAAGTGGTCCTACTTCAGCCAGGTATGCCAGGCCCACTATTCAGGCTTTCTAGGTGACAATCTCCTGGAACATAAATGTAAGACACCAAGAAGGCAATGTCTGAGGCTGGAGTGCAGTCTCACCAGCCTCAGGGCTGCTTCAGTAGGGGGCTCTCAGGGGGCTTTGAGACTCCCTCCATTCCACTTCCCAAACCCACAGAGCACCCCCACTCCTTCACCTTTTCCTCTTCTTGGATCTTTCAGTCTTACCATCCACAGCCTCCTGGAAGAGACGGACCCTCCCCCACTAATTATCTTCCTACTTCCAGAAATTGGGATGTCCCCTGCCAAGGCATGGCCCCACAGAAACACGTAATAGGTTCTAAAACCACTCTGAATGTGGGCAAGTCTGGCCTAGGACCAGACCCTGATCACCAGATTAAAAAAGCAAAGCCACTCCTCAGAAAGTAAAATACAGAAATAAGTCAGCCACTAAAGGACAAATATTATATTATTTCACTAATATGAACTAACTAGGATATGTAAAGAAATGGTCATAAAACTTAGAATATAAGTTACCAGAGATAGAATGAGGCTAGAGAAAGGGGAGCAGTTGCCTAATATGTACAGAATTTTTAACGAGGTTGAACTTAAATGTTCGGAAATGGATAGAGGTAAGAGTAGCTTGTAATTGAAAATTATGTCATATGGAGGTGAATTTGTTTGAAAGGGGTCATTTAGAGTCATGTATGTCACCAGAAGGAAAGCTAGACGGTAAAATATGGGATTGTATAACACAATGAACCTTTTTAATAGATTTGTTTATGATTAACACCACAAATATAAATAAGTTCTTTCATGAACTAGTACAAACGTTCAACACATGATGCAAAGAGTTAATAATAGAGCGGTATATTTACAAGCTACAAACTATAGTTAACAATAATTTCTTAATATATTCTTTTACCAACAGTAAGAAATGTACCACACAAATACTAAGAGCCAATAATACAGGGGTGTTCTAGTTTGCAAGTTGCCAGAATGCAATATACCAGAAATGGAATGGCTTTTAAAAAGAGAAATTTCTTAAGTTGCTAGTTTATAGTTCTAAGGCCATGGAAATGTCCAAATTAAAGCAAGGCTATAGAAATGTCCAATCTAAGGCATCCACCAAAGATATCTTGGTTCAAGAAGGCCGATTAAGTTCAGTGTTTTTCTTTCAACTGGAAAGATACACGGTGAACATGCTGACGTCTCCCAGCTTTCTCTCCAGGCTTCTTGTTTCACGAAGCTCCCCCCGAGGCATTTTCTTTCTTCATCTCCAAAGGTTCCTGGCTGCGTGGGCTCTCGTGGTTCTCATGGCTCTCTCCAAAATGTTTCCTCTTTCAAAGGATTCCAGTAAACTTATCAAGACCCACCTGGAATGGGTGGAGTCACATCTCCCTGTAATCAAAGGCTAAGACCCACAATTGGTGAGTCACATCTCCATGGAAATAATCTAACCAAGTCTCCAACTGACAGTGCTGAACAGGAATTAAAAGAAATGGCTGCCTCCACGAGATGGACCAGGATTAAAACATGGTTATTCTAGGCACATAATCTTTTCAAGCTGATACAGGGGGATAAGCGGTATGGGGTGTTTTGGGCTTTCTTTTTTTTTATATCTATTTGTTATTTTTCTTCTTGGAGTAAGGAAAATGGTCTAAAATTGAGTGGGATGATGTCTGCACAACTAGATGATGGTACCATGAGACAGTGACTGTATACTTTGGATGGATTATATGGTATGTGAATATATCCCAATTAAATTTGCAGTTAAAATAAAAATTTAAACATAGAATTACCATATAATTCTGGGACCTGGTAATCCTAGAATGCTTTCTCGGTAAATACCCCAAAAAAATTGAAAGCAGAGACTCAAAACAGATAGTCATACACCAATGTTCACAGCATTATTCACATTAGCCAAAAGTTGGAAGCAACCCAACAAAATGGATAAACAAAACATGGATGTAAATATAATGGAATATTATTCAGTCATGAAGATGAATGAAGTTCTGATAAATGCTACAACACCGATGATCCCTGAAGACATGTTGAGAAATAAGCTCAAAAGGACAGCATGATTCTATTTTATGAAATAACTAGAATATACAAATTCACAGTGAGAAAAGCAGGGTACAGGTTATGGGGGGGGGTCAGTTAACACACAATGGGTGCAGAGTGTCTGCTTGGGGTCCTGGGAAAGTTTTGGAAATCGGTGGTGATAAAGGAGCACAACACCATGAATGTGAAAATTCCACTGAATGGCATGCTTGGGAGTGGCTGAGATGGGAAATTATATGTTGCAAATATGTTACCACAATTTTAAAAAGAGAGAGACTGAAGAGACAATGACAATTAAATGCAATACTTGATTCTAGACAGGATCTAAAAATGAAGAAGAAAATGCTCAAAAGGACATTATTGAAACAACTGAAAAAATGTTGGAATAAAGAGTGTAAGCTTTATATCAATGTTAAATTTCTTAAACTTGATAACTGCACTGAAGGTGGTTATGTAAGTGACTATTCTTGTTCTTAGAAAATTATACATGGAAGTATTAAGTATTAAAGGAACATGATGCATGTAACCAACTCTCAAATGGTTAGAAGATTGGATAGACAGATGATAGGTAGACTGATAAACGTATATAAGACAGCACTAATTCTCTGAGAGAAACACACATACATACCCACACATTCCTTTCTCCAATTCTTTGCTCCAGTTCCAGTAGGAACCATTGGGTATTTGAATATTTGTGTATCTCTTTTCAGTTGGTCACCTAACAACCTCCACTCAGTCAAGTCAACCAATGTATCAAATGATCAAAATATGCTGCCCCACTGAACTAAGGAATGTCAATAATGCAGGGTGTTGAAAATAGATGGTAATTGATATTTTTAAACTTTAACGTATGTGAGACAAGCAAAAAATGTTTATTTGGTAGAAAATTTATATTTTGACTAGTGTATTTCCTAATATAACTTCTGTGGACAGCTTAATTGAACACCATAGTACTTGGAACCTTGTGAAGGGCATGAGATTTTGTAGGTTTGTCCAGAGTGATACCTAGATAAATCCCAGAGTGATTTGAACAGTGAATAGGGAAGTATCTGCAGAGTCCCCTACAGGAATGGTGAGAAAGGGGGAAAATTCAACTTCCCCAAGTAAAGAATTATTGATATTCTCACAGGCAGTGGGATAGCCAAAGCAATAGCCCAAGCCTCCACTCTTGTAGGCTAAGCCTACATAAAATTAGGCCTAAGAGTCACCCCCAAGAGAACTTCTTCTGTTGCTCAGATGTGGCCTCTCTCTCTTGGCCGACACAGCAAGCAAACTCACTGCCCTCCCCCTCTCTACATGGGACATGACTCCCAAGGATGTGGACCTTCCTGGCAACATGGGATAGAAATCCTAGAATGAGCTGGAACTCAGCATCAAGGGATTGAGAAAACCTTCTCGACCAAAAGGGGGAAGAGTGAAATGAAACAAAATAAAGTGTCAGTGGCTGAGAGATTCCAGAGTCGAGAGGTTATCCTGGAGGTTATTCTTATGCATTAAATAGATATCACCTTGTTAGTCAAGCTGTAATGGAGAAGCTGGAGGGAACTGCCTGAAAATGTGGAGCTGTGCTCTGGTGGCCATGTTTCTTGAAGATAATTGTATGATGAAACAGCTGTCACAGTACGACTGTGTGGGTTGTGAGAGCCTTGTGTCTAATGCTCCTTTTGTCTACCTTATCGATGGACAAGTAAAACATATGGATTAAAAATAAATAAATAATAGGGGGAAAAAATGTGAAAATAAAATAGTAGACTGAAATGCTGGTGGTCGGTGAAAGGGATGGGTAAGGGGTATGGTATGTATGAATTTTTTTCTGTTTTCTTTTTATTGCTTTTTCTGAATTGATGCACATGTTCCAGGAAATGATCATGATGATGAATATACAACTATGTGATGATAGTGTGAGTTATTGATTATATAACAAGAATGGGATATGATATGATAAGATGTTTGTGTTTCTTTGCTGTCATATTTTTTTTTTTAATTTTTTAAAAATGCTGCCCCAAATTGGCATTCACATATAATGTTAGTGGAATTATAAATGGGAGGGAGGGCCTTTTGGCAATATCTAGTGATATAAAAAATGCATATCCCCTTTGACCCAGCAACCCCACTTCTAGGGGTTCATTCTATGGAATACATTCCCGCATGTAAAGTATTTAAGAATATTCATTGCAGCAAAGCTTGTTATAGCAAGAGTGAGGAAACATTCAAATGTCCAGTCAAAGGAAGCTATTCAAATAAATGACAGCACATTCATGCAATGGAATACTATGCTGCTGGGAAAGCAAAAACAGTTCTCTGTTACTGATTTAGAAAGATTCCAGGATTCATTAACTGAGTGAGATAAGAAAACAAGTTATAAAATGGCATGTACTACCTTTTAAGTTAGGAAAAAAAGAGGAAGTGCATAATACATATTCATATTTGCTTGTATTTACTTAAAAAACAAAAAGGGTACACAAGAAACTAATAAAAGTGCAGGAAAGATAGCAATTGGGTACATGTGAACAACGAACAACGTTTTATATTTAAAATTCTTAGAACCATGTGAATATATTATTTATTCATATTTTTTAAAAATGTGACTCACTACAATACATGATACTTAGTGGGATCTGAGAAGGGAGGAGCAAAGGCTTAAAAGGACATGTATTAGTTTACTAAAGCTGCCAGAATGCAATATACCAGAAATGGAATGGCTTTTAGAAAGGGAATTTAATAAGTTCCATGTTACAATTCTAAGGCAGCAAAAATGTCCAAATTAAAGCACCAACAAGAGGTTACCTTCACTTAAGAAAGGCTAATGCATCCGGAACATCTCTATCAGCTAGGAAGGCACGTGGCTGGTGTCTGCAGGTCCTTATTCCCGGTTCATTGCTTCTACTTCCAATACCAGTATTTTCCCCTCTAAGTATCTGTGGGCCTTCACTTAGTTCCTCCAGGACACAGCTCTGGGTGCTGGCTTGCTTAGCATCTCATGGGTAGGCAGATAGTGGTATCTATTGGGCTCTCCCCATGTCTAGGCATCTGATCTCTCTGTCAGCCCTCCATGCATCTCCAAACATCCATGTCTCTGTCAGCTCTAAAGCAACTGTTCTCCAAGCATCTGCATTTGCATTTCCAAGCATCTGCATCTGCATCTGAGGTTTCTCCAAAATGTTTCCTCCTTTAAATGACTCTAGTAAACTAATCAAGACCCATCTTGGATGGGTGGAACCACATCTCCATCTAATCAAAAGGGCACACCCACAACTGGAGTGTCACATCTCCATGGAGATAATCTAATCAAAACTGCTTCCACCCTACAATATTGAATCAGCACTAAAGGTGTACACAACACTTTCAAACCAGCACAGGACATTAATGGGATATAAGACAAAACTGGAATATAAAATATAAGCTTTATATCAACGTTAAGTTTCTTGAACTTGTTAACTGCACATAAGGTAATTAAACAAATGAATATCCTTGTTCTTAGGAAATGTACATGCAAGTACTGTGTGTTCAAGGAGTATAATGTGTGCAACCAGCTCTTAAGTGTTTAGAAGATAGATAAAGATAAGATGGAGGAGGAGGAGGAGGAAAAGAGGAAGAAAAAAGAATGGAAGGGAGGGAGGGAAGAAAAAGGAAAGACAGTAAAGGAGACAAGATGTTAAAATCTGTGGATGTGGGTATGGAGGGAGGGATAGGGAGATATGTTGGAGTTCTCTGTATGGGGTTTGTATTGTTTTTGCAGCTGTCCAGTGGGTTTGAGATGGTGTCAAGATAAAGTTAAAAAAAAAAAGTGGTTCACTGGAAAAAGTCTGTGAAAATCTCTTCCAAGTTCTGGCCTCTAGGGGCTTTTGGATGGGACTCTTTTGAATGTCCCATTTTGTCATGCACATGGCCTTACGTTTCTTCTTAAGGTGTGTGTGTTTTCTAGATTGGGTTCCAGATATAGGAACGAGAGAACACACACTGCTCCAGAAACAGGAGCCCTCTACTTCAACAAAGAAGGAAGCACGAAGGTCAGCAGGCTTTGCTGAGAGAACTAAAACCCTGATGGGCGTAGATCTTATGGTGGGATGCTGAAGTTCTAGCTGAGACCCCTCCATACAATAAATTAACTCCAAGTGATTATGAGACTATGGGTACTCTCACAGTCTCTGACCAGGACAGATGTGCAGACTGAGAGTCAAGGGCCAACCTTCAACAAGAAATAACAACAAAAAGCTAGATGAATCTTCCTAAATTAGACCAGTCCTGGCCATCCTGTTAATTACACAGAGGGGATGCCATTTCAGACCTAATAAACCAGACTCTGAGGAATACTCCAAGTCAGGAATACTCCAAGCACTGGCTGCCTTTCTGGGAACTCTTAAGTGGGCTGTCAAGTGCAGGACACTGTGCAGTCACATACTCACTGAGGCTCACACTCTAGTTCAAGGACACAAACTGTACCTGAATGGGAAAAGACCAATGCATTCATGGAGGCTTAGTATCTTCTGGACTGTCAAGTCAGCCTGGGGAGGGGTACAGGGGAAGACTGTATTGCTCAGGCTTGAAACTAGAGCTAGATGCAGGACCACTCCAGAGAGGTTCAACAGAGGTTCAGTCAGTTCAATAGAGTATATCAAAGATTTTACAGGTAACAGAAATTGGGGGGGAGGGGTGTACATCTATTCATAGCTTTCATTCCCAGGAAGGACAATTTCAGATGGGATCAACTGCCTGTGCTTTAACCAGGGCCATTTGGAAGTGCCTTTGGTCTGACCAAAGGAATCTCCAGGCTTGCACTGGGAAGGGGTCCAGGAGTGTCAGAGGGGGCAAACCAAGAATGGGGAGCAGAGGCACCCAGGCAATGCCAGCAAGGCACCTGTGAACATGGGCATGATCCCCTTTGAACATCAGAAAAAGATTGCCCCAGCCCTGTACTTGTATGCAGGAAATTGGCTGTATTTATTTTGTGCTCTACATTTATTGTTTACCTTTGTTCTCTTTTTACTTTATGAGTCCTCTGAAAGCCATCACCTGTCTCAGCTGTGCAAAGAAGAAGCAAAAGCACTCCGGTTTGTCCCCCTTTGAAGCAGAACATGTATGGGAGGG
This sequence comes from Tamandua tetradactyla, assembly GCF_023851605.1. Classification (NCBI taxonomy): domain Eukaryota; kingdom Metazoa; phylum Chordata; class Mammalia; order Pilosa; family Myrmecophagidae; genus Tamandua; species Tamandua tetradactyla. The sequence goes on along the minus strand of NC_135328.1, from coordinate 62,708,430 downwards.
AGGATGGGAAAAGTGAGGGAGGATGGTGACAGCCATCCCCGAGTGAGAAAACCCAGTGGTGGATGGGGGGAAGTGAGGAGGGGCGGGAACTCCAGGGACAGAGTGGAAACTGTTTCTTTTGGTCCGGCCTCCAAAAATTGCCTGCAAAGTATTTTTCTGATAATGTACTTTGGAGGTTTGGGGCCTTGTTTTATAAAAGGGAGTAAGTTCTATTGCAGTCACCCATGCCCTGCAAAAAGGGGGCCTTTGGTTAATTTCCAGGCTTTTCATAACCTCACCGTTACTCAGGACCTGACCCAACAGGACACACACACATCTCCACTGAACCACAACTGGAGGACAGTGTGATAACCTGGGCCTCCTGCTGGCTCAACTGGCAATCGCTGACACACAGACACTCAGAAGTCTGACATGAGGTGATTCCGGCTAGGAGCCAGCCCTGGGAAGCTCAGGTCAGAGGTGCAGTCCCTCAGTCTTTTATCCTATAAGAACTTCACCCAAGGCAGCCCCATCCTCTTCACAGGAACTAAAGAGGGATAAACTGTGGTTGACCACCAACTCCTAAAGATGCGCTCCTTTGTTAACAACATCCCTCCACAAATAGCTTCCACTAGGATCCAGCTTTTGTACTTCCTTCCGCTAACTAAACTTCACCGAGCACAGACGATGCACCAGGCATGGCAAGACGTACCAGGGACACGAAAGCAGACGTCACTCTGGTCCTGAACTTCTGCAGCTTATGATGCATGAGGGAGACAGATATGAGATCACAATTTGGATAAGCGTTTCCAAAATATAGAGTGATGTAAAACCTAAATAAATATGGATTTCTTTTTAACCTTCATTGGATTTTTGTTCAAAAATTCTTGATTCTATAAAAAGGGAAAATCCTTTCATAATTTTAAAATCTTGCCCTGGGGGGGTCCCTAAAACAATATGTTGGACAGCAGCTGGGGCCTGATTCCAGATGGACTCAGAGGGTAGCCTGTTAGGTCACAACTGACCGTCCTGGAAAGCAGCAGAAGACAGGAAGGACCCATGGAACGACTGGGAGATGAAGAGACCGGCTGCCACAAGTTGACTACAGCCCCACCTGGTGACTATGTCAACTTTGGGGTCACAATCTCCAAAATCAATCACCATGTATATAATTCAGCAGGCTCTTGTTTATCCAAAAAAGAGAGCGTGCATTGTGGGGAGGGGAGTGGGGGTAGAAGGGACGTGGAGATACAGAGACGGAACTGGCAATTCAATTTGCAGGCTTTAGGAAACTTATAATTCTTTTTAATTTTCTATTTTGAAATAATTTCAGACCTACAGGAAAGCTGGAAAAATAATACACAGGGAAAAACTGCTATTGCATTCTATGAGCTATGTTCAAAAGGAAACCATCAGCATTACCGCAGCAACAGCAGAGGTGAATAATGGGATGAGGGACAAGAGTTCAGAGATTTAGATTTCCTATTTGGCAAGGGTGTGTTTATTGGTTTTCTGTCTCTTGGGAACAATGAACAATCCAAAACTGAGAATGTTGATGGACTGTGGACTTTGGGCCCTCTACATGATGCTCGATGAATGCAGGTGGCTGAGGGATGCACTGACGGAGAAATAGATTGGCAAACGATGGTGCATACTTATGAACAAATGTTGTACTGCTACAAAAAGGAACACAGTTGTGAGACATGCAATGTTGTGAATGAACATGTGGGACATTTGGTGAGACAGAACAAGCCAGAAACAAAAGAACAACAATGGTACAGTCACCTTCAGGAAATGTTTATAAGAAAACAGGGGCCTAGAATGTAAGCTTTTAGAGCAGACACATTAAGTTCAGAGTGGTGATTATTATTTCTGGATTTTGAGAGACTGTTTTATATATATAACCTGATATTTAGAGATAAGAATGAAGCCGAACAGGTTGGGGTTAAAGTCATTCAGAACATAGGGGTAAGGAAGACAGTGTCTGTATTTTAGAACCACACACACTCTTGGAGACCAATAAAAGAAAGGTTTATTTGATCTGGAACTGAAATTTTCTGTAGTGCACATTCTAATTCAACCTATCTGTATAGCTCATTTGAACAACTGAAACACAGGGAGCACAGAATAAGAAAGAGGTTCTTTAATCCTGTACAGATTACTGTAATGCCTGGAAACATTCTAGAGTATATTAAGCAGATAATTAAATAGTATTGGCAAAGTCCCCTGAGGGAGGGGAGAAAGACTATAGAACTATTAAACCTTACCATCAGGGAATCCCCTGATACTATGTCAAATTTTAGGGATACCCAAATCAATAGGCCATGCCCTTGATCATGAGGCTTACTCTTGTGAAGCTTATGTAGGTTGCATAGAAGTGAAGACTACCTGTAGGTATGCCTAAGAGTTATTTCTGGAGGACCTCTTTTGTTGCTCAGATGTGGCCTCAGTCTCTCTAAGTCCAACTCTGCAAGTGAAATCATTGCCTCCCCCCTATGTGGAACATGACATCCAGGGGTGAAAGTCTCCCTGGCAATGTGGGAGAGGATTCCCAGGGATGAATCCAGACCTGGCACTGTGGGATCAACAATTACATCCTGACCAAAAAGGGGAAAAGAAGTGTAATTAATAAAGTATCAGTGGCAGAAAGAGTTCAAATAGAGTTGAGAAGCTACTGTGGAGGCTGCTCTTACACAAGCTTCAGGTAGACCTTGCTACCTATCATAACCTGCCAACCCCCAACCAGGACTATTCCAGCCAATCCTAAAGAACACCTAGGGCAATATATAAGATTCCACAAGGGTTTCATGCTGAAGAGTAACTTTCCAGAAACCTACAACCTACAGATGGATCCCTGCTCCAGGTAAGTCCTGAAACTTAGTCCAGCCTCTCTAGAACATCAGATAGTTCCAGCTCCCTACCTCTATCCAATATCAAAAATTCAGAATTGCTATAGCCCAAACAACCCCAAAGAAAGGTATGGAAAGATCAAAGGGAATGGGTGGAATTATACATAGAAGATAGGACTTATCAAATGAATATGAATGCTGAATCATTAAATTGATATCTCTTTTAGTCGCCAGTATTTTAGAGCAGCTAGAAGTAAAAACCTAAAATTGTGAAATTGCAATCCATGTCAAAGTCTGAAATTTATTTTACAACTAATTGTGGTGCTGGGCTTTGAAATTTATAGTTTTTTTGTACATATGTTATTGTTCACAAAAAAGGAAAAAAAAGGAAATTGTGATGATAAAAAAGTATTTAATCTACAGCCTCCTATATTCTGGAGCAGCTAGAGGGAAGAATCTGAGATGATGGTGTGGTAGCCCTTGACAAACTCTGGGATCTGTCCTGTAACCACTTGTTGAAGAGTGCTTTGAAAACTATTGCTTTTTATTTCTTTGCTTTGTACATATGTTATACTATACAATACAAAAAAAATTTTTTTAATAATAATACAAAAAATACAAAGAACTCCAATATTCCCCTATCTAGATGCCCAGATTTACCAACTTTTAACATTTTGCCACATTTGTAATATCATTCTATCGGTCATCTATTTACTAAAAATTTGAGAGTAGGTTGTACACATCAGGCTCCTTTAATACAAATTCCATGGATAGCTCCTAAAAACAAGGATGTTCACCTATGTAACCATATTAAGTACAGTTATCAAATTCAAGAAACTGAATGTTGGTTTAAAGCATATAGTCTATATTCCAATTTTTTCAATTCTAATAATGTCATTTTGGACAGTTCTCCTCGATCATCTTTTTTTAATCCATAAATTTAAATGCATTTCTTCATTTGGGCCATGGTTTTGGATCCCATGAGCCAAGACTGCAATGGGTTAAATGGCCAAGTGCTCAGACTAGCCCATCAGAACCCAACATGGTTTCTATGGATCTCTGCATAGTATTTCCAGCAACCAAACCACAAACAAAATTTTAAATCAACGCCATCCTATTAATCTGGCTTTGGCCACAAAGGAAGAATGAAAGTTCTTACTTTGGGTAAACAAACTCTTCAGCAAAGTTTCATGATGTGTTAAAAGAGCCACCAGTAAGGCTCCTTTTGTGGACAGTAGGTAAACTCAGCATTAACTGCCTAGAAATAATTGCTTATAGGAAAAGTCTCATGTTCAGAGCACCTGCTGTGCATTACACAGGGAACTTCATACTTCATACACATGCACACAGACACAAAGATACACAAACTCCCAGCCCCTGTGATACACAGCTGGGACACATAGTTTAAGAATGAGGCTCCAGATAGATTCTTCAAAAGCCAGTATCTCAGGGATTTACAACTTAAAGGCTGAGTTATTCCAACTATTCTCGAAAACAATGTGACAATGTAAAATCATCACCCTAAAAACAACCACACCACAAGGAAATAATTCAACTAAAGCATAAAGAGCTATACACAGTAAAAATGTTTATCTCAGGATTTTCTATGATGATAAATTTTAGAATGTCGAATGCTGGGGAAATATCCCACAACAAAAAGGATATTACCCACAACTAAAGATAATTAGGTATAGCTTAATGGGTGAAAAGTTACTGTTTGAGAGGATGCAAAAGTAGGGGTAATGGATATTAATGATGATAGTGCAATATTGTGAATGTAACTGACACAACTGAACTGTACACTTCCATACAGTTAAAACGGGAAAATGAGTTATTTGTTATTACAACAAAAGTTTAAAAAACTGAAAAAAAAAAAGAATTCAGAAGCAATGTAAAGTTTCTAGGATAATGGTGAACAAAAAGTGCAGAATGTAAAATAGTTTCACACTATGAATGCAACATAGTGTATGTATTTGGAAAGTAATATGCAAATATGTTACAGTGGGAGGAAGTACATTACAGGTTTTTTTTTAAAGGTTTAACATGGTAACACTGTATTTTCAACTTTAGAAAGAAAGAAATCCGATAGAGCAAAAGCCAAACTCTTCACAAATAGAAGCAACTATTATTACCAATAATAAGTAATATACATTCAGAGCTTATTCAGGGTCAGCCACGGTTTGCAGCCCTTTCATGCCTACTATCTAAACTTCACAATATCTATAAGGCAGATACTATGATTGCCTCCATTTTACAAGTGAGAACTCTGAGGCACAGAAAGGTAAGTAACAACTGTCCCAAGATGCCAGTGTGATCAGAAGAACTATTTCCCCTGTCATTTCTAAGAGTCATCCACCTGCTGAGATCCTTAAGCTGCTTTAACTGAGACGACAAGCTCCTTAGCAGCAGCCCGGACAGGAGAATGCTGAAATGGTGGGTGATGAGCTTCACAGGGAATTTCAGAGGCCTTTCCTATTGCAGATCTGAACAAGCTTTTCTCCACACCAACCTAGAATCTGGGAAGAAGAAAAGGAAGAGTGCTGGAACCAGCACGTCTGGCTCTCTCAAATTTTAGAGATGGGCACACAGCCCAAAAAAGGAGTCAAGACTTGCCCAAAATGAGGTCCTGGGTTAGGAAAAGAACAAGGAAAGGGCTAGAGCTCAGGAGCCCTGACTCTAGTGGTCTTCAAGGCTGGACCCTACCCTCTGTAGACTAGGAAGCCCTTTCCCTGCACCCCTCTCCCACTTCGCCTCTCCTTGCTTTGGCCCCTCAGTCCAGCCTTCCTCAGCCCTGCCCTGTCCAGGACAATTCCAACTACACCAACCTCTCTTATGCTCTTGTTTTTATTTCAAAGAAAGGAATTCCATGCATGTCTCAAACAAATTTAAAGAAAATTTTCCCAGCAAAGGAAGAAGGCTAGAAGAAAAAAATTTTAAACAAGATCAAACCCATATCTATAATGGTTATCATACACGCCCAGATTGTTGCCGCTTTACCATCAAACATCATTTCCTGGAGGTGCTTGACTATTTATGCTGGGGCTTAGAACTATTTTTAAACTACCTTTTTATTCAGATTATGTATTTTTCTTTTTGTTTAGAAAAAAAAATTTTTTTTTCACTTTTTAGTCTGTTGATATATATATAATTCAAATTTCCCAGTTTAACCACTTTTGGTGTGCAATCAGTGATATTAATTACCTTCACAAAGCTGTGCTACCATTACCTCTGTCTATTACCAAAACTTTTTCATCACCCCAAACAGAAACTCTTTTTAAGTACCTTCCAAGTACTAACTCCTCATTTCCCACTCCCACCCTCACTGCTGGTAACCCCTGATCTTTCTGTTTCTATGAATTTGCTTATTCTAAATATTTCACATAAATGAAACCATACTATATCTGCCCTTTTGTGTCTGGCTTATTTCACTAAGCTTGCTGTCTTCAAGTTTGTTGCATTTGTTACATCCATTTGTTGCATGTAACAGAAATGCAGTGTCTTTTTTTTTGAAGGGTGTGCATGGTCCAGGAATCAAACCCAGGTCTCCCACACGACAGTTCTTTTTATGGCTGAGTAATATTCCATTATACAGATACATCCTATTTTGTTTATCCATTCATCTGTGGATCAACACTTGGGTTGCCATCTGTTCTAAAATCTTCTGCTCACTCTACCTCCATTCCCTTTCCTCTCCTGCTCGACTGTAGGACTTCAGCGATGACTTCCCCCCATGTGACAGCCGCTAGAGGAAATCACAGGCCACTTTCAGTAACAGACATCTGCTCTTCCTAACAAGGGGGGCTGTTCAAATGCGCTGACAGGCATGGATGCTAAAATCAGTGTCTAGAAAAGAGGTCCTGTCATTTTAACTCTGGCCCTAGCCAGGACCTAGCCCAGTGCACCTCTTCAGTGTCCTGGGAGCACCCGGACTTCCTCTCTCTGACCGCTCTGTATTGCCAGAGTCTGTCAGCTGCCTAAAGGGCTCTCTAGGAGTGGGGGCCAGCCCTTGTTCTTGGGATAGTCTTGCTGCTACCAATAAACGTTTGGTCAATGAGCAGATGAGTCTCCCCATTCATCTTTTTCCTTCTGGCCGTTCCTGACTCTTGCGAGAAGACTTGAGTCTACCTGTTCTCAGCCAGGCAGGGAGCGTGCCCAGGCTAACCGAAGTGCTCACCTAAACGTCAGAAGCTACCCCGGCACCGAGTCCCCACATTCCCTAAAACATAAATACAGCTGCCCTAGGCCCACCCTTTGCTGGTCGTCCTTTCCTGTTTTTTTAAAGCTGGCTGTGTCCTGCAATACCAAAAGTTTTGCAGTTTCAGGATGTCAAAGGCAAAAGGACATTATGCAAAACAGGAAGAAACTTTTAACATAATTCATAAAGGCATTTCTAGAATGCACTCTGTCATGGGGCCAGGCAAATATTGAACCCCCTGCCAGGATCCCTCCCACCCAGCCCCCCAACCCCCCTCCCCACCCACCCGCAGCACCCCGTGACTTCTGGGTCTACGTGGGAAGTGGGAAGGAACCTGACTCACCCTGACTCGCCCCTCAGAGCAGACTCCCCAGTGATGTCTAGGGTCTGTGTCAAATGACCCCTGGCAGCTTCCAAAATCCAAACCATCCCTCAGTGCAAGATAATTTATCTTCATTGAGGACACTGAAAATGAAGTAACTTCAAAATACACTCCTTAGGCCGAGCCTGGCACAGCCACCCGACCTGAGGCTGTACTGTATGCCAGGCTCTGCCGGTCTCTGAGGCGTCTCCCTAAAGGAGTTCCTGGGAAGCTAAAAGCTCTCATTCATGTCATCCTCATGGCATGAATGGCCCCTCCCCAGACCCCAGGGCCAGCTGAGCTGCTTTATATGTGTCAGAGTCTAATATGCTAGCTTGTTTCCACACCTCTTGTGGGAACAGGCACATCTCAGTCATGTTGAAAGCACTGGGTTAGCTAGCTGATGTTCACTCAGCACCACCGTCCCAGCTCCTCCGTCCTCTAAGCCTAGCCCAGAGATGAGGATTTTAAGGAAAGCCAACTTCTGGAGCATCACCCCCACTGATTCTATTCAGGGATTTCTGCTCAGCCTGGCCCTCTGCTCCTGCCCCAGGCATTTCCTGGACGTAGCTTCCTTTTTAATCAGAATCATAGATACTTCCTTCATTCAGCAATATACATTATTCATCTGCTGACACTAAGTAAACCTGTATTTTTCAATGGGTTTCTCCCTCAGTAAAATCGGTTTAAAAACCAAGCCCTTCTCATAGAGCATTCACCTTTTTTTTCTCCCTTAGAAAACTATACTATGGAAACAATCCAAAAAAATGCTTAATGTTTTATGCACATACTTCACTGCACCACTAAGGATGACAAAAACTCTCTATATCAGAATGAACAGAAATGCTCTACACCAGTTGAATGATTAAGAAGGTTATGACATATATAGCTGAAAGAATGTGATTCTGCTCTTATATTTTTTAAAGGTCAAAGACCAATCCTGCGACAGAATCTTAGGTGAAAAATGTTAGACATCAGGCTGTCTATATTTATCTACATTTAACTATCCACCTATCAATATTAAACATGGACAGAAATAAACCTAGTAGGAAATACGCCAACACGGTTCCTCTAGGTGAGAGGAATACCGGTGTGCTTTTTCACCTCTTGTAACTTTTCCAAGTTATCTTCAGTGGGCCTGCATTACTTTTTATAAAACGAGGGGAGAATGCCTGCCATGCAGGAGACCCGGATTTGATTCCCAGCCCTTGCACCCCACAAAAAATTTTTAATTACGTTAATAAATAAAAGAGAGGAGAGATTATCATCCCACTGCTTAAAAAATGCAAACACAAAGACCCACAGCTCAAGCTCCCAAAATCCTTAAGGAAAATCATCCCTCTTTCTCTGGGCTTCATGAGGGGCTTCAGAGAGGCCGCAGTGGGGACAGAGGGACAGCTACAGAAAACACCCAGCCCGGATAGTAAATTCACTGCCAACAAATTCAGCAACAGCAATGATAGAGTCCCTGCGCCTTCGTTCTTCGGGTAGGGAAGGGGAGGGCAGGCTGAAGAGTGGAACCCGAAACAACTGCGCGTATGACTCACCCCTTCTGCCTTCTAAGGACAAATCCCTTCAGGCCACGTTTACCCAGAAACAGCTCCCAGCCAAACCCTGGTCCCCCACCCCCAAGCCGCCCCAACCTTCCAACCTCGATGTCTCTGACACTTAAAACAGGATTCAGAGATCTCTCCACAAGCTGGTGACTGCCTCACCTCACCTTGCATGGGCTCCGGTAAACAGAGAAGCCCCCCCAAACTGAGGTCTTTACAGTCACAGTCAGGCTCACAGGAGCCGTCATCAAGCACAAGGATAGGAGAGGCCTCCTGAGGTCACGAGTCCAATCCCACACCTCGTTAAGTCCCTCGGGAGCCAGAGTCCATCCATCTGGCCTTTACAATGACCCCACTAGCCAGAGACCACACTAGGCTGTGCCACAGCCAATGTTAAAACTCCCACAGGGCCCAGCCCACAAGGGATTTAAACCGAAAGGACAGACCATTTGTCCTAAGGCAGTTGAACTGCCACTCAACTGAGTAAGGAAAACTGGAATTTCCAGGTGGGCTTGGATTCCAGCCGAATTTCAGCCTCTGCTTCTTGTCGGGAAGAGGCAGGGAACATTGAGTTGGGAACGAGGCACAGGAAGCACCACGAGGCAAGCGGTCAGTGAAGGAGTCACCAGGTTTGGCTAGAGGATTGAGAGGATTGCCAGGGCCCCTTTCACATATACCCAGAGCCCTGCTGAGCCCTAAGGGGATGAGCCTGCTGGTCCTGGCCCCAAAGTGTGCACAGTCCTCAGCGTGGAATCCCTAGAACAGCTTGGACTCCTGTGGCACTAACTGCTCCAACATTCCCAACCCGTTAATTAGCACAGTCACAGCCTGGAAATCCCTACCCTGCTGCTGCCCAAAGCCCTACTACCCAGGCATGTGGCCACTGATGGCTCGTTATCATTATACAGCAGCAAGTTAAAGATTACCCAGCAGAGCTAATTCATAGCTGCAGAAATTAGAGGAAAATTTTCATAACAATCAAATAATTCAGGACTGGAAAACACTGAAATTAATCTCCGAACTTTTATAAAAGAAAGAACTTTTTTCATACAAGATCTATAAGACAAATGCATAAAATGTAATATTTGGACTCATAATGTAAATATGTGTAATTTGTCACCAATTGATGGAGGTGGCTGAAGGATAAACTAACAAGCAGAAAGGCAAACTGTGGGGTATACATATGACAGATTATTGTGCGGCTACAGAAAGGAACAAAGTCATGAGGCATGCAACAAGGTGAATGAAGCTTAGGGACATTATCTTGCACAATTTAAGTCAGAAACAAAGAACAAATATTATATGGTCTCTTTTTAAAAATATTTATAAGAAAGTTGGGGCCTAGACTGTAAGCTCGATAGCAGTAATACTTAGTTCGGAGCTCTAAGTGTATTACTAGATTCTGAGATGCTGTGCTATATGTATATTTTCCTGAAACTCTGGGTACCTATGTGACACACAAGACTCAGAGTTGAAGTTCTGCAGCTCTGAAAGTCAGCATTGCTGCATACAACAACCGTTTAAGAAACCAAAAAAGAGATCAGGCTTTAATTAGAGATAAGAACAAAGCTGATCTGGTTGGGACTAAGAAAAATCAGAATACAGGGCAAAAGATGATATTGTCTGTATTTTAGAGCTTCCTTAATGTATGAGACCAAAGGTATAGAGGTTTATTTTGTCCAATATCTACATTTTCTGCAGCACACAATCTAACTCAACCTGCCTGGATACAGCTTATTTATACAAGCCAAATACATAGAGCCCAGAATGGGAACTAAGGCTTGCAATTCTATATAACTTAATGTAATACCCAGATACATGCCAGAGTATGTTGGGTAGATAATTAAAAAGTATTGGCAGAGTCCCTTGAGGGACTGGAGAAAAAATAGGGAATATTAAACTTTCCCACGTGGGAAATCCTGGATACTGCCTCAAACATTAGGGAATCCCAAATTAATGATCAAGCCCTTAATCTTGAAGCTTGCTGTTAAGAAACTTATTTCTGTAGCAAAGAAGTTAAGCCAACCTATAATTATGCCTAAGAGTTACTTCCAAAAAACCTCTTTTGTTGCTCAGATGTGGTGTCTCTCTAAGCCCAAGTTTCAAGTAAAATCGCCACACTCCCCCCTACATGGAGATGAAAGTCTCCCTGGCAAAGTGGGACATGACTCCCAGGGATGAGCTTGGCCCTGGCACCGTGGGATCAACAATGCTTTCCTGATCAAAAGGGTAAAAGAAATGGGACAAAGCCAGTGTTAGTGGCTAAGGGAGTTCATACAGAGTTGAGAGGCTATTCTGGAGGCTACTCTTTTGCAAGTTTCAGATAGATATTGCTAACAGTTATGGTCTGCCAAACCCCAATCAACATCATTCCTGTTGACCCTAAAGAATACCTGTGGCTCTATCTGGGATTCTATAAAAAATCCACACACTAAGTTTACTTTTCAGAAATCTATAACCTCCAGATGGTCCTAGGTCAGATAAGTCCTGGAACCCAGAGAGGCCAGCCTCTGTAAGAACATCCCCCTACCCCACACAGTCAATACCTCTTTTTCAACATGAAAAAGTTAGAATGGGCATAGCCCAAATATTGGAATTGGGAAAAGGAACAAAGGAGAAGGGGAAGTTATAACAGAGAAGATGGGATTCAACAGTTTAATCACGCCTTCTTTGCCTAATTATGAGTTTTTAAAGAGGAGGTATTTTGTCTTCTTCCTCTTTGTGGCTCTAGAGCACAGCACAGTACAGTACAGGGACATTACAGCAACTGAATGAATGAAGTTACCAGATGCCTTAGCCAAAGACACCCAAGCCAGCTGCCAGGATACAAGCTCTTCAGAGGGACTCACAGACACATCTACACGGATCTTTCCAAACTCTAGGCTATATCAGGCTGTCTCTGAGCCTCTGCACTCGGTGTCTGTCCAGCAATAACCTTAAGGAAAACAGGGTTGAAAAGAAGGATATCTGGGTTCCAGACCCAGCCTGCTTCTCCATAGCTGGGTGGCCTGAGGCAAGACCCCTCCTCTCACTAGCACAATGAGGGATGGGGTCTGGGAAACTGGATGGGTCCTGGGTCTTGTCCTGGAATGCTAAAGTTCCAAGAAGCTGCAGTTAAAATCCAATCCCATGTTTCACTCTTGTTGGCAGATACCAGCTACTTGTCCATTTCCCATGGAACTGCCAGCTTGCTCATCAGAGGCCCTAAAGCAGAAAAGGCGGCTCCTCAACAGAGTCTAGGGTGGATCACAACAGGCAAAATTACTCCCGCCACCATCATGCCAGGTGGGAGAAAGTTTCTGCATGAGAACAAGCCAGATGGTGATGGAGGGTATTCCTCAATCTCAGACAGATGGATAAGAAGGCATGCATGTGCATCAATAAAACCTTTCTCCCAGAAAAAGCTTCAAGATGAAACCAATCTAAAGGCCTCCCAGAGTTTAAAGGTCTTGACACAGGTGGGGCTCACTGCTCCCCCCACCTCCCAGGATAAGTCCCCATCCCAAGCACAGAAGGGGAGGGGGGAGGGGCCCAAATAACCCATTTCCAAAGGGACAGAGGCTAGGACAGATGTTCTCAAAGGACACTTTGTCCCAGGCAGTCTGCTATGCATCATATGGGGGGTCCATGTGCATCATATGGGGGGTCAGGTGGGAGGAGAGGAGGGACAGGTTAGCGAACTGGTGGAGAAACAACTGAGCGCCAGAGCTGAGGAAAGACCTAGCAAGAGCTTCATCGGAGAGATGGGGATATGGGTAAGTGCCTCTCCCAGGGTCCTGGCTACCTGCAGCTACTCTTTGCTGGCCCAGGTGCCCAAGACTCCTCAGTGCCCAGCTCTAGATCAGTCTTCCCTTTCTAACAAATGAAGGAGATTGCCTCAAAGCATAGCTTGGCAAGAGAAGCCTCTGGGATTTATGCTGTTCTGAAGTCACTCACCCTTGTACCCTGAAGCACTGTCCATAGCAGGCCCCCAGACGAGCTCCCAAGTCAGCCCCGCCCCTCCTACCCAGAGCAGCCTGATGTGCTGCCCACCCCCACACTCCACCCCACCCCTCTCTGGGCTGGCAATGCCAGAGCCAGTCAAATCATGTTGCGCGGCTGCCAATTCTGAGCAATGATAAGCATTCCGGGAAAAGAAACACAGAAAAACGGGGCAGTTGCTCCTCCCAGGCTGACTCCATCCAGGCAAACACTGAGGCAACCAGAAAAGCGAACCTCGCTGTCAGGGTCAGTAGCGTGAATGCTGCACGGCCCCCTAGGTGGGGCCTGGGGCAAGGCTGGGAAACAGGCAGCACCTGTAGGCCTGACCTGCCTGGGTGAGCCCTTTGGAGAAAGTTGTAGGAATCCTCAGGAAAGGCCACCTCCCCCTGCAAGCCTCCCACTGGCCCATGGGACTCAGCCTACTGTGGCTTCAAACACTGTGACCTCTCTTATGCTACACACAGAGCTTAGATAGAGGCAGGATTCAAACCCAAGGCTATCTGAGGTCTACTCCAAGGCTCTGACAGAAGGTCGTGTACAAACCAACCCCGAAACCGATCAAACAGTTGATCCGTCAGCAGCCCAGTCTTCCAGGGATGGGCATGCTCATTACCCACCAACTATCAGCTGGGAAGAGTCACAGCATCTGGCCCAGGCCCCTGGACACTAGAAAGTAGAGCTTAGTCAGGGAAAGGAAATGCAAGTAGTGAAAAGGCCACAAATCTAAACCCCACGGATGCTTTCTCCCACCAACCTCAAAACCACCCGGCAAGGGCTCTGGCTGACACCTGCCCAGCTGAACAGAAGGGCTCAACTCCCCCCACCCACATACCCCCAGGAAGACTTTCAGCCCTCTCGAGGCCCCCTCCTAGCCAGGAACCTCCACTTTGAGAGCAGCACCCAACACCATTCAAATCTTAAAGAGCAATTCAAATGGAGAAAAGCCTTCCGCCTTCACTTTCTGGAGCTGCCTCAGCAGGGTCCCATGCATGTCACGAGAAAGGGCCAAACTAGAGAAGGCTCCGAGCCTCTCCCCTAGTCCCCCAAAACATGATCTCTTAGGAAGTCCCTAAAAGACACCACCAATTCAGTCAATTTAGAAACAGCAGTCGATGGTAACACCATTACAAAACAAAGCAAAGCAAAGCAAAAAACAAACAAACAAACAAAACAAAGCAAAGCTCTCATGCTTCAGAGATGACCTTACACCTCAAACACCAGTCTAATGAGCTTGGGGATACTTTTCTCTAATTTGCTAATTCATTTATCTTTCTTTCTGCATAATGTCCAGGTAACAATTAAAAACAAACTAAAGCACAAAACCTGGTCTCTCTGTGGTTTGGGGGACTCTCTTTCTTCCTCATTCTCTCTACTGTTCAGAGCTATCTCCATGGGAGTCTGAGAAAATGAACTTCAGGGTCCCAAGCAAATATTAGCATTACATTATTATTAACAGACATGTACTGAACACCTATTATATGTGGCATATTTAATGTACACACTCTCATTTGGTTCTAAAAAAAGACCCTGTAAGGTAAACACCAACGACCCCATATTATACATGAGCAAGAGGTTGTGAGAAATTCTGTAACATGCCCGAGGTCAGATGGCAGCAGGGCTAAGAGTGTACTTCCTTTTCTAGGACCAGTCTGTTTTCCAGACTAACACAAGGCTGGAAAAACTTTCTGCCCTAAAAAAGTCACTTCCATCACCACAAGTCATGTCTGACCAATTCCAAAACATTCCTCCCAAACTTGATATGAAAATATAGTAATAGTCACTGGAGAAATTGAGCAAGCGCATGCAGGGGGCCTGCTCTACGAGGGCTCTGGGGAGAAGTGGCTGAGCTCTGATGGGCAGAATGCCTTCCAGCCTGCTGGGGCCCCTCACCAACAATAACATTCTCTAAAACGCGGCAGTAGAAATGAGCAGCCACCTGTCTGGTAACCCTCAGAGCAAACTGTGGCTGAAAGCTTGTAGGTTACAGGACAAGGGAGAGGTCCAGAGGTGGACTTAGCCTCCTCCTGACATAAGGAATGCAAACCACCCACCCTCCACCCCCACCCGGCCCCCAAGCTCCCAGCCTATGTTCTAACAAGCTGGGAGCCAGAGTTCAGATAATCTGAGCAAGGGAATGGAGAGAATGGGTGATAACTGGTTATAGTTTAGCTCTCTGCGCCCCGATACACACAATATACACATACTGAAGGACTCCGACCCTAGGAGCACCCTGCTCGCTTAGGCTGGAGGGACTTAGAAGGGCAGGAAGCAGGGGAAAAGGGCCCCTGAAGCAGAGATCTCGGTAGAGGAGGAACTGAACACAAAGTGACAATGTATTGGGCTCTCACCCACTAAACACCTTGTTTACATTGTTTGATTTAATCTTTTCAAACAAGTCTTTGAAATAGGTAGCATTTAATTACTCTCATATAACAGATGAGAAACCAGAGGTTGAGAGAGGTAAGCCACTTGCCCAAATGCTTAGGAAAAAAGTTTACTTAAACTCAGGAAAGACTGGCTCTATGGGAAGAAAGGAGATGTGAGCTGGGAGGCCAGCTTCCTTCCCCACTTGGGAGCCCTCATTCTCAGCCCCCCCAAACGTGGGGGTATTACTCTGAGTTGCCTCGAGGTCACTACCAGGTTAGCAGGGCGCAGGCTGCTCGAAACTCAAAGCGACCCAAAGTGCAAAACTTCCCGGGGCTTGTGCCAGCGCTGGGACGTCTCCAAGGCCTTCTCCTGTTCTGGAGTCAGAGGGGCCTGCCGGCTTCCCTCCTCCTCCCCAACCCAACCTCCAACGTAAGTCCCAAAAGACCCATTTCCCATTCTCTCTCTCCTCCATCCAACCCGGAGCCTCTGTTTGGGTTTGGGGTTTCCGATCCGGAATAGGGGGGCTGGCTGCCGTGGAAAGGGGCATAGTCCGAGGAACTCTGCCAGGGAAATTCGGGGGAGTCCCAGTCCCGAAACTGGCGCCGACCCCAGTCCTTACCGAGTAGCGGGGACTCCTCAGGGCAAGCGGGCGGCGACTGCGCTGTGACGAGGAGCAACGGCGCCGAAGTCAGGTTGTTCGCGCTGCCAGGGCCGGGGCCCGGGCTGGGACGAGAGTCTGTTTCGGGGCTGGAGTCGCGATCCGGGCGCGGTTCGGAGGAAACGCCTAAGTGCGGCGGCGGCGGATCCCCTCGGAGCCCGAGATTTCCGGAGGGCTGCCTGGCGGCGGCGGCGCCCGAACCACCCTGCATCTGGGTGGTAACTCCGATCAGCTGAGGCAGGCGGCTCAGGTCGCGGCCGGACAGGTAGTAGACGAGGGTGACGCCGAGATGCAGCGCGCAGACGGCCACGAGCAGGCGGCAGGCCCGCTGCAGGGACGTGCCCGGCATCGCGGCGCTGCCGCCCAGAAGCGGCTCCCGGAACCTCATCTTCCCGCCGCGGCTTTAAGAGGGGGGTGGGCTACAAGTGGGGAGGGCGGCCCGCCCGCGGGCCGCCGGCCAACAGCGGCCAGATCTAGGCGAGCCGCGGAGGGGCCGGAGGCTAGGCGAGGGAGGCAGGCGTCGGAGCGCTGAGACTGGCCAGCTCCGCAGCGGAGGGAGGAGAAGGGCGCCCCAGGAGAGGGCGGGGGCGGGGGCGGGGCCCGATCTGGGCTTTCCGGAGGGCCGGGGGGCGGGGCCGTCTGGGGGCGGGGCCGAGTGCGTGGGTAGGCGGTCGGGTGGCGGTAGGTAGCGGAGCCTGCTCGGGTCGGTGGGGGGAGCGACGTGCAGCTCCGAGGTGCGGCTCTGGAAACTCCCGGCAGCTGCCCGGGCTGCCCCCAGGTTTCTACTCGACTCTGCCGTGCAGCCGCCCACAGCCCCCTGCCCCCGAGCCTTCGCCGCGGGGCTTCCGTTTCTCCCAAGCCGCGTCCCCAGCTTAGAGCTGTCCTCGAGAGGCGCCACCACTTCCTGGGGTGCGCAGGGGAGCCGCGGGGACCGAAGCGCTGGTCGGCTTTCTTCCTCCCCGTCGGCGCGAGCCTAGACCTTCAGCGCGGCCGCAGAGAAAAGGGCGGAGAGGAGGGCAGACGGGTCGCTGTCTTGAGGGTTGGGGGTCGTGGCTGCCTTCCAGCCAGTCCAGCCAGGGGGCCTCTGTAGGCCTTTGGGAGGAGGAAGAAGGGCGGAGAAAGGTTGCCGAGGAAACGAGCTTCCATGGCCGGCGGGGGATGGGGCAGCCACCGAGGAATTCTATGGGACATTCGGACCCCTCCCCCACACTCTGCCAACGTGGGGGTCCTGCAAGAAAGTGACTTATCAGGCCCCTTGAAGCAAAGAAAGTGAAGGAGTTTCTGGCTCCCCGGCTTGCTCTTGTGAGGCCCGGGCGGGATCTCAGAGGCCCGCCCAACTCTGTTCCGGGTGGAGGGTGCTCTTTCGTTTCCATTGCATCACGCTCCGCCAGGGTACTTGCTTTGGGTGGGAGTGTAGTGAGCTGCAGTAACTCCCACGCCAGCGTGCAAGAGGAGAGCAGTCGGATTTATTTACAATCTGTACGGCCTGGACCTCAGATATATTGTCTCATCCTATGAGTAATCCCATGATATAGAATTGTCTCCATTTTGCAGAGTTCAAGGCCCAGAGAGGTTAAGAAATTTGCCAAAAATCCCACAGCAGTGAGGAGTAGTGACAGAATTCTGTCTCCAAAACCTTTACTTACCTCAACGTTTTCGCCTTGTTTGTTTGCAAGTAAAGGCTGGAGGCAGTGTGAATCAGAGGTTTGGGCACTGACACTTTGACCAAGGGGCAGCGCCTCACACCCACCTGGTGCCTAAGTGAGTAGGGACACCTTACCCATGAGGAGGATCCTTAAGGATGCTGTCATTTTTGTGGACTGAGAAGCTGAAGGCCCCTGCAGCCAACTCTGAAGTGGGGGGAATGATAATAACTACCTTATATTGAGAGTTTACTAATTACTTTTCATGCTTCATCTCATTTAATTTTAACAGTACAATGAAGTAGACAGTTGGTGCTGTCTCCATGTCACAGATGTGAAAACTGAGGCTCAGAAGTTGATACTTGATTATGAATCTACTTTTTTGGCTTCTTGGACATCAAGCCCCCTTGATTTTGACTCACTAGCCCTTCCTCTGTCACTTTTGTGAGCTTCTCTTCTTCTCCAGTTCTTGAATGCTGAAGGCCATGGTCCATGATGCTCTTTTCTGTCTACACTCCTTATAAGTGATTTATAGTATCTGTATGCTTCCTTTCTTATGTTTTTAATTTTAATGTGCTTTTACTGATACATGTTATATATTCACATACTATGTAATCATCCAAAGTGTACAATCAGTAATTCACAGAATCATCATGTAACTTGCACTCATCAGTCACAATCAACTTTTTTGTGTGTGTGGAAAATAACATGTACAAAAAGGCAAATTTCAAAGCACATCACAATTACTTATAGGACAGATTTCAGCGTTTGGTATGATTACAGTTCCACAATTTTAGATTTTTGCTGCTAGCTGTCCCAAGACACTGGAGACTAAAAGAAATCCCAAGATAATGATTCAGCAATCATACTCATTTGTTAAACCCTACCTTCTCTGTGTAACTCCACCATCTCCTTTGATCTTTCTCCCATTCGTTAGGGGTATTTGGACTATGCCCATTCTAAATTTTTCCTGTTGAAATCATGGCTGTCAATAATATGGGATAGGGGAATGGAACAAGTTGATGTTCTAGAGAGGGTGGGTTTCAGGACCTATCTGGAGGTCATAGGTTTCTGGAAAGTAGTCCTAGTGCATGGAACCTTTGTAGAGTCTCATATATTGCCCTAGGTGTTCTTTAGATTTGGCAGGAATGGTTTTCTATGGGGTTTGGCAAACTATGATAGGTAGCAATGACAGTCTGAAGTTTGTGTAGACACAACCTCCAGAGTAACCTCTCAAGTCTGTTTGAACTCTCTCAGCCACTGATACCTTATTTGTTACACTTCTTTTCCCCCTTTTGGTCATGATGGCATTGTTGATCCCATGATGCCAGGGCCAGGCTCATCCCTGGGAGTAATATCCCATGTTGCCAGGGAAACTTTCATCATGTCCCACATAGCAGGGAGGGTCATTTTACTTGCAGAGTTGGGCTTAGAGAGAAAGAGGCCACATATGAGCAACAAAAGAGGTCCTCTGGAAGTAACTCTCGGGCATACCTAATAGGTAGGCTAAGCTTCTCTGCTACATACATAAGGGTCACAAGAGCAAGCCTCAAGATCAAGGGCTTGGCCTATTGGCTTAGGTATCCCTAATGTTTGACACAGCATCAGCGGTTCCCCAGTGGTAAAGTTTAGTACTTCCATATTTTTTCTTCCATCCCTCAAGGGACTTTGCCAATACTTTTTTATTATCAGCTTAATATATTCTGGGATGTATCTGGGCATTATATTAAGCTGTATAGGATTACAGACCCTCATTTTCATTCTAGGCTTCCTGTGTCTGGGTTGTTTAAATGATCTATCCAGACAGGTTGTGTTAGATTATGTGCTATAGAAAATTTAGGTTCTGGACAAAATAAACCTTTTCTTCCTTTGATCTCATAGAGTAGGCGAAGTTCTAAAATCAATGTCTTCCTTGCCCCTGTATTCGGAACTAACTTAATCCTGACCTGATTGGCTTCTTTCTTATCTTTAAATATAAAATTTAAATGCTTTTGACTCCAAAGTTTCTTTCTCCAGCCTAGATCTTGCTCTGACCGCCAGAGTCATATGTTCAACTGCCTATCTTACCACCAGCAACTCAACTCAAAAAATACAGCCCCCCACAGCCAATCTCCTTGCCTCCATTCCACTTCTTACCCACCTCAGGAAATGGCACCATTGTTCATCCATATCCCCAACCCCAAAACTGAAAAGGGAAATTTTATGGTGCCTCGCTTATTCTCAAATGCTTTTGCCAGTCCCTCAGCAAGATTTCCTCGTGCTACCTTCAAAACATCAGAATCCAACCACTTACCAGCTGTGCTGTGCCATCCTGGACCAAACCACCATTATATTGGCCTGGATTATATGGTAGCCTCCTAACTGGTCACCATCCTGCTCCACCAGCTCCACTACCACCTTTCCTGGCTCTTCTCCACCCAGCATCCAGGGAGATCTTTGCAAACATAAGATTTTACCCAAAATAAAGCCCAAATTTCTTAGCCTTATCTGATCTGGTTGCCTATCTATCTCCCCCACTTATCTCCTACCACTCTTCACCCTGCTTTACCCTGGCTACACTGGCCTAATTGACGTTCCTTGAACTTGCCATGCTTTTCTCCTGTCTCAAGGACTTTGTACTTGCTTTTCAATTAGCCTAAAGCACTATTCACCCATATTTCATTCAGTTCTCGCTCACCTTATTAATGAAACCTTCCCAGACAATCTAGAATAGTCCCCTGCCCAAATCTCCTTAGCCTTCTTGCTTTATTTTTTCAGAGCAGTTATCACTACCTGACATACATTTATTTAATGGTGTCTGTCTCCTCCATCAGAAGATCAGAAGCTCAGGGCCAGAACTTTCTCTCTTATTCACTACTGAATCCTCAGCTACTAGAACTGAGCCTCGCACACAGTTGGCATTGAATAATTGTTAAAATACCTATTAAGTGAATACTTAAGATCATCTTGATGATAGGAGGAGAGAAGGGAGTGTTATTGCTAAGTTATTTTAGAACATAAAAGTCTAGAGTCTTTCACTAGGGAGTTGGTGAGAGTGAAACTGAGCCTAACAGCCTGTGTCTAGAGGAAAATTCTGCTTGGTCAATTGAGTTGGGATGGGTCAGATTAGTCCCCCATCTGCAAAATGATATTGGGGGTGGGAGGGAGGGGTCAATGGAGATGTGCCTTCCATATGTTCAGCTCATGACCAGGAGGCAAAACTGAGGTTAGGAGTCATACACCTGACACTGCTTTCTCTATTGATCAGAAATTGAGGAAAAGGAATAAGACTTGCTAACTGTCTATCTCTTGGAAACGTGCAAAGTCCACTGAAGTGGGAACATCTCCCTCTCCAGACATGCCTAAAATTGGTACAGTTCTTACTTTGGAAAGGTCCACAAAGTCCAGAAACTTTCAAGACAACATTTTCTGGATAACCAAACATAAAAAACAGACGTAGAAGGCAACTTAGTCCCCACTGTCCTCAGCAATTTCTGCCCTTGACCTTATCGGGTTAATAATTAATCCCATCAGTTAAGATACCCAGAAGCAGGCAGTTGTAGGACTGACTGGCCTGAAGCTGGGATTTGGCAGTTTGCCCACTTAAGGCCTATTTTCCCAGAATCATTCAGCTCTCTGCTTCTCCCTGAAGGCTGCTCCAAACTGGTTACTGGTCTTTTCACTTCCCTCTCAAAGCTCCCTAATCTGTACCTGTCAGTTTGCATTTGTCTTTCACCCCAGTAGATCTAAAGAGCAAGGGATAGTGCCTGCCACATAGTAGGCAGTTATTGCTATAATCCATTGCAGCATAACACATTGCCCCAAAATTTAGTGTCTTAAAACAAGCTTTTTTCTCACACAAACTTGTTGACTGGGCAGTTCTGCCTCACATGGTGTTGGGTGGGGCACTGGTACAGTCAGAAGTTACAAAGTCTCCTCATTCACATGACTGGCAGTTGGTGCTGGCTGGGGGTTGGGAGCTCAGAATGGGCCATGGGTCAGGTCTCACCATGCATCTCTCTACAAAGGCTTCTCCACATGGCTTCTTGGGTTTCCTCACAATCTAGAAGGAAGCTTCCAAGCATAAAGCTAGAAAATGCAGATCTATTAGGGTTTTGCTGTAAGCATTACTTCTGAGGCTTTCTGTTAAGTTACAGGCCAGCTTGGATTCAAGGGGAGTGGAAATAGACTACACCCCCCCCATGGGAGGAAATGCAAAGAATTGGCAGCCTTCTTTAATCCCTCATAGTTTACGCAGTGACCACAAATAATTTATATTTCTCCCACATGTAAAATATATTCATCCCCTCCCTAGATCCTCCAAAGGTTCATCCCATTACAACATCAGACAGAGGCCCCAGGTCCAGAATCTCATCATCTAAATCACATCCAAGTGTAGTTCTGCAGGTACAAGGACCTATGAAGCATAAAACCAAGTTATTTTCTTCCTCTTCCTTTTCTTCTTTCTGTTTCTGAGCAATTCCATACAAAGACCACGTTCTAGTTTGCTAGCTGTTGGAGTGCAATATACCAGAAATGGAATGGCTTTTAAAAAGGGGAATTTTATGAGTTGCTAGTTTACAGTTCCAAGGCCAAGAAAATGTCCCAATTAAAACAAGTCTATAGAAGTGTCCAATCAAAGGCATCCAGGGAAAGATACCTTGGTTCAAGAAGGCCAATGAAGTTCAGGGTTTCTCTCTTCCAAGTGAGAAGGCACATGGCAAACACAGTCAGGGTTACTCTATCAGCTGGAAGAGCACATGGCGAAAACGGCGTCATCTGCTAGCTTTCTCTTCTGGCTTCTTGTTTCATGAAGCTCCCCGGGAAGCGTTTTCCTTCTTCATCTCCGAAGCACTGGCTGGTAGACTCTCTGATTCGTGGTGCTGCAGCATTCTCTGCTCTCTCTGAATCTCCCACTTTCTCCAGAATGTTTCCTCTTTTATAGGATCCCCATAAACTAATCAAGACCCACCCGAATGGGTGGAGACACACCTCTACCTGATCCAGTTTAACAGCTGCTCTTGATTGAGTCACATCTCCTGGGAGATGAACTAATTACAGTTTCAAACATACAGTACTGAATAGGGATTAGAAGAAACGGCTGCCTTTAGAAAATGGAATTAGGATTAAAACATGGCTTTTCTAAGGTACATACATTTTTTCAAACCAGCACAGACCATTAGATAGGGCTGATCAATGTAGGACTCCAAATGGCCTAGAGCAGGCTGTCAGGGCATTAACAGGAGGAGGAGGATGTCCACATAGGTTGGGAGGGCAGCAGCCCACTGAAAATTTCCAAGCAGGATAGAGAAGGGCATCAATTGATGTCAGGATCTGAGTCAGGTAGGAAGACTTCTGTGAGCAGGACAGAACATCTCAACATGAGGTGATGGAGGCTAAGTGGCATGAAAAGACTGTTATATATAGGAGGACTGATTAAATAAATAACAATATATAAACGTAATAAGAGTTACTCGAGTTTCTGATTGTCAGAGAAGGGAGTTCCAAATATGCACAGGGAGAAAACTAAAATGAACCCTGTACTGCTGTATTGGAATTGGAGAAATCAGTGTGAGTTCATGGTTTTCAATATATAGATACATAATGAAATAAAGTGTTTGTGTGTGTGTGTGTGCACGTGAGAATGGGTGTCCAGGAGAAGGCCTAGGAGTAGTACTGAGAGAAAGCTGGAGCATAAATTTCCCAATAGCAATGAGCACAGCCAGCACCCAACATTTGGTTTCTAAATACTAATCTCCAATGAGAGGAACCAGGTATTCTTAGAGAAAGGTTCAATTTCAGGAATGGGCCAGAGAAAGTACAAGATGAGCCTGGAAAATCTTTGCAAAGAAGAGCTCAAAGAAAGATGAAGATATGTAGAAGGACACAGAAACATGGTTGAAAGTGCTTCTATTGGCCAAATCTGAGACAATTTATGCCATGAAAATAAATATTAATAGTACAAATTATAACCAATTGAATAAAATAGGGAACCATGAGTCCATACTGTAATCAATTATTAATCAATCAAATGAAAATGTAATAAGTAACAGGATATTTACAGAACATCAAAAACTCTTCCCCCCAAATATTATAATTTCAATAAGGAAAAGAGTAAATTAACAATGGAGAAACCTGGTCAATACCGCTTTAATCAAGTGATCAAAATAAACATCGACCCTTTACAACATGAAAAAGTTAGAATAGGCATAGCCCAAATACCCTTAACGAGTGGGGAAAAGATCAAAGGTGATGGTGGATTTATACAGAGAAGGTAGGGTTTAACAAACAAGTATGATTATTATTATATTAATATTTCTTTTAGTCTCCAGTATCTTAGAGCAGCCAGAAGTAAAAACCTAAAATCATGGAATTGTAACCCATGCCAAAGTCTGAAATCTGTCCTATAAATAATTATTGCGATGTGTTTTAAAATTTATTGCTTTTTTGTATATATGTTATTTTTCACAAAAAAAGAAAAGAATTGTGTTTTGTAGGAGGTTGGCTTGAAGATTGATTTCAATATCTTTTTTGGTAATTTAAATATGTAAAGTATGCAAGAAGTGTTTTTGTTAAGGAAAAAGAGAGTACTTTTTCCCTTAAGGTAAAAAAACTGATTGTTGCAGAATGAGAAACAGGATTGTGCAGTACAAAACGGATGGATACAGAAAGTTGTAGAAGTCTTGCTGGAAGTGGATTTTATTGGTTGTGATTAAGGTTAGCTAAGATTTTATAGTTTATAAGGTTTTTAATAGTTTACTTAGCACACATATCTTCATGCAAAAAAGCATTTAGTTTTCACTCTGTTAAAATAGCAATGTTTTCTTGGATTATTTGTTTGCTCTTATTGAGATGCTATAAAAGGTTTTTAACCATCTGAGTAATCTGCCTAGATGACAAAGATTCTATGTCTTATCAGACCAATATACTTATTGATATGTCTGTTGACTATCTCCTTCCTAATTGTTTTAACAATGCTCCTCACTTTAAAAATAAAATTATATCTTTTTAAAATCATGTTAACTCCTCTATTTACTTTCGAACTTTTATGGCACCTTGATTTAAAAGAGAACCAAACAAGAAAAGAAAAGAAAAGAAAAAGAACATCAATAATGGAACAAATTTAAATTGTGTACCACCTGAGAGAATGCAATGTGAAGAATACAATATGGGCTATATAAAAAAATGTGTAGGCTGAATCTAATTATGAGGAAACAAAGAAATCTAAATTGTGGACTATTCTACAAAATAGTCATCCTGAAATGTTAAAAATTTGCCAAGGTCACAGATGTCTAAGAAAAATTGAGGAACTGTCTCAGTTTGAAGGAGACTAAGGAGAAATAACGACTAAATGCAACACATGACTTTGAAATGTATTCTTTTGTTATAAAAGGATATTATTGGAACAATTGGTGAAACTTAAATGGAACTAAGGATTTAATGATAGCTCCTACTTACTTTAGGCTATAAGTCAGAGTATAATGGGACAAACCCCTAAGATTTTTAAAGGCACTTTTGATTTGCTGAGAGATCTAGGAGGACTGCTTTAAATCTTTCTGAAGTCTTAAAAGAGTCTTACAGCCACTTCCTTGACCCTGAGGCCTCATTTTACTGAGGGTATCCTGAAATTAATCCTTCCTTCGAGGTTTTAATTTACTTTGAGAATCTTTTGCTAGCTGGAGAGATTGTCCTGGGCCCTCTATAGCTCCACTGTAGATCTGCTTGCAAAGAAATAGTTCTTTTTTCCTGTACCTTTTCATAGGCAGCTAAAGAGAGCTGGTTAGAATTTTCAACTTTGCCTCTAAAATGCTAGAGCAAAATCACAAGTTCATTGGATACATTTTTGTCTCATCTATGTAACTGTATGTTGCCAATATGTAACTTAGGTCCCCAATAATCTCTAGTAATAATTTCTTTACTGCACTTCCAGCCTCCTCACCACCCTTCAGGACACCAAAAGCTTTTTAGTCCCAAAGTCAATGCCCTACATTTTAGGTTTTTGTTATGAAAGCAACCTACCTCCAGATACTGGTTTCTATTTCAATGCTCTATTACAGAGGCCAGTAAATCATATACATAGACCCAATCTGGCTTGCTGTCTATTTTTGTAAATTACGTTTTATTAAGAACACAATTATGCTCATATGTTTACAGATTGTTGATGGCTGCTTTTGTGCTACAACGTAGAGTTGAGTAATTGCAACACTGACCATGTGGCCTACAAAGCCTAAAATATTCACTACCTGACCCTTTACAGAAAAAGTTTGCAACCTTTGATCTATTGTTAGGCAAAAATCTACCTCAAAAATTAGTTTCTTGAAACAACAATTTATTATTTCTTGCTTTTTGTGCACTAACCAGGTGGTTTTTCTGCTTTATGGAGTGTCTGCTAAGGTGACAGAATATTGGAAGTTATAAATGGCCTCACTCACATGGCTGAAAATTGGTGCTGGTTGCCAACTGAGAGCTCAACTGGAGTTGTTACAAGGGGTCTCAGTTCTCCTCCATGTGGGCCTCTCCACATGGCTGCTTAGGTTTCCTCCCAGCATGGCAGCTGGGTTCTAAGACCCAACTACATTCCAAGTACATAGGAGGGAGCTGACCATCTTTTAAGACTCAGTCTTGGAACTTATACGATGACATATTTGCCACATTTTACTGGTCATAACAAGGTATGGGGCCAGCCCAGCTTAAAGGGGAGTAGAAATAGACTCTACCTCTTGATGAGAGGTGCAGCAAAGAATCTGTAACCATCTTTACTTCATCACAATACAAATAAATGGTCTTTTAGGAGGTTATCCCCATCAACACTTTGTTCTGAGTGCCCAGCTGCACTTTTTTCCAGGGCCTGATGTGGAATGTGCTTCCTCTCCTCACCTCTTTGCCCTACCCCGATGGAGTACCTGTAGCCCTTGGCCTGGGCTCCACCCAGTGACATCTATATCCAGGACACGTTATGCCCACAATCTATTCAGCTTGAAGTGCTGCTTTCCTAGATCCTAGACAGGTCAGCAAAAACCTAGGAACTGCCTTTGATGCTGTATCTGAAAGTCTTTTGGGATATTCCATTTGTCTTGTTATTACCATAATATTCTGCATAACAGATAACCACCAAATCTAAGTACCATCCAACACTAAAACATTTATTTCCCATTCATGGATTTCCTATATCCATGGGTCAGTTGGGGCAGCTCTGCATAAGGCTGTTAGAGATGTCATCTGTCTACTCTATGTGTCTCTCATTCTTCTGTGATCAGAGATTACCAAGAGCATGTTTTTCACATGGTGATGCAGAAGCACAAGATGGTAAACAAAAAAACTGATGCCTATGCTTCACATGGTCACTTCTACCCACATTCTGTGAGCCAAAGCAAGTCACACGTCCAACCCAATATCAGTAGGGAAGGAGAATGAATTCTGCCTCAAATGGGAGAAACAGCAAAACCAAATGGCAAAGGGATTGGATACAGGAAGTGGGGAAGAATTGGGAATAATGCAATCCTCGATACGGTTCACTGCTGGAGCTAGGCTGCAGGCTAGGAATTGAGTTCCAGAACAGCTCACAATTTATAACACCTCTGGTCTCCCTTCCTCCTGTTTCCATCTAGCTCTTCCAAACTTGCCCTGTGTACTTGGTCAGATTTTGAAATTGGAAGGATCTAGAAGGATGCCAACCCTACTTCATCCAATGAGGGATTCACTGGCCCCAATCACACTTTGCACATACAATATACCCTCTGAGAGTTTGTCCATCTCTGTGTGCACACATCCAGAAATGCAGTGCTTTTATATTGCAAGGCAGCCTATTCCACTGTGGATATCACTAACTTATTAAACTCTTCTTAGATTAAGCTCAAATCCATCCCTATAGCTTCTACCAGTGATGCCAGGATTTTGCCGAAAATAAATCTAATTCTTCTCCATGATGGTCTTTCCGTTATAAAAAGAGATCAGCCATGTGCTACTCCTCTTCTGAAGATACTCCTCTCTAGGCTGACTGATACCTATCATTTCTACTGTTTTTCATGTTTTATAGGCGTGTTCCTTTCCTGTCGAAGGCATTTTTTTTTTATAAGAAGGCTCTAGTCTGTCTATTTCCCCTACAAAAGAGTAGTTTCCAGGACTGATTCCAGCACTCCAGCTACAGTCTGACCAACAGAACAGTACAGAACCATTACCTCCATAGTGCCACTTGTTACATTTTCTTCAGTGCCTCCTATTGTTCATTTGTTGATGTTCATGTCAAATTAAAGTACCAGATTGAATCAGAAACCTCCAAGAAATGAAAAGATCAAGACCAAATGGCTTCACTGGTGAATTTTACCGAACATTCTAAGAAAAATTAACACCAATCCTGCTCAAATTCTTGCAAAAAAATGAAGATGAGGGAGCCCAATCTAACTCATTCTATGAGATTAATATCACCCTAATACCAAAACCAGAAAAAGATGCCACAAGAAAAGAAAGTTACAGACCAATAGCCTTTTATGAATACAGATGCAAAAATCTTCAACAGGGCAGTGCGATTGTGGCTCAGTGGCAGAATTCTTGCCTGCCATGCGGGAGACTCGGGTTCAGTTCTCAGTGCCTGCCCATGTGAAAAAAATAAAATAAAAAAATATATATTTAAGAAAATACTAACAAACTTAATCCAATAGCAATTAAAATAATTATGCACAATGATCAAGTGAAATTTATCCCAGATATGAAAGGATGATTCAACATAAGAAATGAGTTAATGTCATACACCACCTTAGTAGAACAAAGGGAAAAAAATGATCTCAAATTGACACAGAAAATGCATTTGACAAAATCCAGCACTGCTTCTTGATAAAAACACTTAGAAAAATAGGAATAGAAGGAAACTTCCTCAGTGTGATAAAGGGCATATATGAAAAATCCACCACTGTCATTGGGTGAAGATGTATGTACCCCAGAAAGGCATGTTCTTAAATTTTTAAAAATTTTTTATTAATTAAAAAAATATTACAAGAAAGAGACACAAACATTCCCAGCACATACACTTAGCAATTCACAATATCATCACATAGTTGCATATTCATCATCATGATCATTTCTTGGAACATTTGCATCAATTCATAAAAAGAAATAAAAAGACAACAGAAAAATAAAACAAAAACAGAAAAAAAAATTTTACATACCATACCCCTTACCCCTCTCTTTCATTGATCACTAGTATTTCAAACTAAATTTATTTTAACATTTGTTCCCCCTATTATTTATTTTTATTCCATATGTTCTACTCATCTGTTGACAAGGTAGATAAAAGGAGCATCAGACACAAGGTTTTCACAATCACACAGTCACATTACAAAAGCTTTATCATTATACAATCATCATCAAGAAACATGGCTACTGGAACACAGCTGTACATTTTCAGGCAGTTCCCTCCAGCCTCTCCATTACATATTGGTTAACAAGGTGATATATACTTAATGCGTTAAGAATAACCTCCAGGACAACCTCTCGACTCTGTTTGGAATCTCTTAGCCATTGACACTTTGTCTCATTTCACTCTTCCCCCTTTTGGTGGAGAAGGTTCTCTCAATCCCTTGATGCTGGGTCCCAGCTCACTCTAGAGTTTTTCTCAATCACTTGATGCTGAATCTCAGCTCATTCTGGGATTTCTGTCCCACGTTGCCAGGAAGATCCACACCCCTGGGAGTCACTTCCCACATAGACAAGGGGAGGGTAGTGAGTTTGCTTGCTGTGTTGACTGGAGAGAGAGGCCCCATCTGAGCAACAAAAGAAGTTCTCCTGGGGGTGACTCTTAGGCCTAATTTTAAGTAGACTTGACCTATCCCCTGTGGGGTTAAGTTTCATATGAAGAAACCCCAAGACTGGGGGCTTAGCCTATAGCTTTGGTTGTCCACACTACTTGTAAGAATATCAAGAATCCAACTTGGAGAGGTTGACTTTTCCCCCATTCTCACCATTCCCTGAAGGGAACTTTGCTAATACTTTTCTACTCACTGATCAGATTACTCTGGGATTCGTTGGGGCATCACTCTGGACAAACCAACAAAATCTCATGTCCTACCCAAGGTTCCATGTACTTATGGTGTTCAACCAAGCTATCCACATAAGTTATATTAGGAAATGCACTAGTCAAAATATAAATTGTGTAACAAATAAACATTTTTTGCTTTAGTCTCACACATAAGTTGAAATTTTAAAATATTAGTTACCATCTATTTCCAGCACCCTGCAATAATGACATTCCTTTGTTCTTCCTCATGCAAAAACATTTTTAAAATCTATACATTTAGTCACTATCAGTATACACTCTAGGCATTCCTAGATTATACCATCTCAATCTTTATTATCTATCTTTCTTTCTGATTTCATTTATGCCCCCAGCACTCCTCCCTCTATCATTCTCACATTCAGTTTCATTCAGTGTTTTAACATAATTGTATTACAGTTAGGCCTTATTGTGCTGCCCATTTCTTAGTTTTTATATTCAGTCCTGTTGCACAATCTGTATCCCTTAAGCTCCGATTACCCAATATCTTACCCTTTTTCTATCTCCTGATGGTCTCTGTTACCAACGAAATATTCCAAGTTTATTCACTAATGTCAGTTCATATCAGTGAGACCATACAGCATTTGTCCTTTTGTTTCTGGCTAATCACCCTCAGCATAATGTCCTTAAGGTCCATTCATGTTGTTACATACTTCATAACTTTATTCTGTTTTACAGCTGCATAATATTCCATCTTATGTAAATGCACGGTTTATTTAGCCAACCGTCTGTTGATGGACATTTTGGCTGTTTCCATCTCTTGGTAATTGTAAATAATGCTGCTATAAACATTGGTGTGTAAATGTCCATTGTGTCCTTGGCCTCGTGTCCTTTGAGTAGAGACAGCATATAGATGGGTCCTGTTTCATGTTCTTAAAGTGAATCCATTCCTGTGGGTGTGGACCCATTGTAAGTAGGACTTTTTGAGGAGACTACTTCAATTAGGGTGTGACCTACCTCATTCAGGATGGGTCTTAATCCTCTTTCTGGAATCCTTTATAAGGACTTGTACACAAAAAACATCAAAACATTGCTAAAAGAAATTAAAGACCTAAATAAATGGAAGAACATTCTGTATTCATGGACTGGAAGATTAATATCATTAAGATGTCAATTCTACCTAAAATGATTACAGATTCAATGCAATCCCAATAAAAATTCTAATAGTCTACTTTGCAGAAATGGAAAAGCCAATGTGGTAGTTAGGTTCAGGTGTTAACTTGGCCAAGTGAAGGTGCCTAGTTCTATTCCTGTGGACATGAGACAATGGCATGTGAAGCTCATCTGTCACTGATTACATCTGCAGTCGGTTAGGAGGCGCAATGAATGATGTTTGATTTAATTGGCTGAATGCTTAAATGAGAGAGCTCAATGTAGCACAGCCCAAGCAGCTCCGCATACCTCATCTCAGCATTTGCAGCTCAGCCCAGTCCTTTGGAGATACAGAAAGGAATCACCCCAGGGTAATTTGTTGGAATCCAGAGGCCTGGAAAGAAGGCCAGCAGAAATCGCCCTGTGACTTCCCATGTATGAAAGAACTTCAGTTGAAACTTAACTGCCTTTCCTCCGAAGAACTATACATTTTTAATGAAATAATCCCCTTTTATTAAGAGCCAGTCCATCTCTGCTGTGTTGCATTCCAGCAGCTAGCAAACTAGAACAGCTAATTATCAAATTTATTTGCAAGGCAATAGGCCCTGAATGGCCAAGCCATCTTGACAAAGAGCAAAGTTAGAGGGCTCACACTTCCTGCTTTTAAAACTTATTCCAAAGCTACAGTGATCAAAATAGCATGATACTGGCACAAGGATAGACATATAGACCAATGAAATCAAATTGAGAGTTCAGAAATAGACCCTCATACCTAAGGCCAATTGAATTTTGACAAGGGTGCCGAGTCTAAATGAGGGGAAGAACAGTCTCATCAACAAATGGTGCTGGGAGAACTGGGTATCTATATGCCAAAGAATGAAAGAGGATACCTATCTCACATCATATACAAAAAATTAACTCAAAATGGATCAAATACCTTAATATAAGAGCCAGGACTATAAAACTCCTAAAAGAAAATGTAGGGAACCATCTTCAGGATCTCGTGTTAGACAATGGTTTCCTTGACTTTGTATTTAAAGCACAAGCAATGAAAAAATAGATAAATGGGACCTCCCCCAAATTAAAAACTTTTGTGCATCAAAGGACTGTCGCAAAAGTAAAGAGACAACCTACTCGACAGGAGAAAATATTTGGTTTAATACGGTTTAATATCCAGAATATATAAAGAAATCCTACAACTCAACAATAAAAAGACATCCCAACTGAAAAATGGGCAAAAGACTTGAATAGATATTTCTCCAAAGACAGTAAACAAATGGCTAAAAAAAACACACGGAAAGATGCTAATTGTCACTAGCTGTTAGGGGAATGCAAATCAAAACCACAATGAGATATCATTTCACACCCACTAGAAGGGCTATGATTAGAAAAAGAAAAAATTACAAGTGTGGAGAGGGTGTTGGGGAAGAGAAAAACTCATTCCTTGCTGATGGGATTATGAAATGAGGCAGCTACTGTGGAAGTCAGCTTGACAGTTCCTCAGGAAGCTAAGTATAGAATTACCATATGGCGCAGTAATCTTTTTTTTTTTTTTGAAGTGTCTTATTTTATTTTTTAACTTTTTTAATACTTTTTTTTCTAACATGGGCAGGCACCGGGAATCGAACCCAGGTCCTCTGACATGGCAGGCAAGCATTCTTGCCTGCTGAGCCACCGTGGCCTGCCCTATTTTTTAACTTTTTTATTGTATAGTATAACATATATACAAAGCAAAGAAATTAAAAAGCAATTGTTTCAAAGCACTGTTCAGTAAGCAGTTACAGGACAGATCCCAAAGTTTTTCATGGGCACCATACAATCCTCTCAGATTTTTCCCTCTAGCTGCTCCAGAATATAGGAGGCTAGAAGGGTTAAATTTTTTTTTATCACCACAATCAACTTTTTTCCTTTCTTTTTTGTGAAAAATAACATATATACAAAAAGGCAATAAATTTAAAACACAGCACCACAATTAGTTGTAGAACATATTTCAGGGTTCAGCATGGGTTACAATTCCAAAATTTTAGGTTTTTACTTCTAGCTGCTCTAAGATACTGGAGATTAAAAGAGATATCAATTTAATGATTCAGCATTCATATTCATTTGTTAAATCCTATCTTCTCTGTGTAACTCAATCATCAGCCTTTGATCTTTCCATCCCTCTCTGTAGGGGTGCTTGGGCTATGGCCATTCTAACTTTTTCATGTTGGAAGGGCCTGTCAATAATATGGGGTAGAGAGATGGAACTATCTGATGTTCTGGAGAGGCTGTGGCCCAGTAATCTTGCTACTAGATATATATACCTGGAATAACTGAAAGCAGAGACTCTAACAGATATTTTCACACTGATGGTCATAGCGGCATTATTTTCAGTTTCCAAAATATAGAAGCAACCCAAGTGTCCATCAACTGATGAATGAATAAACAAAATGTGGTATATACATACAATGGAATATTATTCCATTGCAGGAAGGAATGAAGTCCTGATGTATGCGACAACATGGATAAACCTGGAGGACACTGTCCTGAGTGAAATAAGCCAGGCACAAAAGGGAAAATATTGTATGATCTCACTAATATGAACTAAGCATAAAAGCAAACTCAAAGAGATAGAATCTAGAATATAGGGTACAGGGGGATAGATTGGTTGTAGAGAATGGGGAACTGATGCTGAATTTGTACAGCATTTCTATTTAGGTGGATTGTAAAGGTTTGGAAATGTATGGTGGTGATGGTAGCACATTATTGTGGATATAATTAATAGCACTGAATTATGTGAAATGCGGTTGAAAGGGGAAGTTTAGGGTTATATATGTTAGTAGAATGAATGTTAGAAGATAAAACATGGGAGTAAACACTGTTGTGGATGATGTACAGGTGTTAATAGTACAAGTATAAGAATGTTCTTTCATGAATTATAAAAAATATACAACTCTATGACAAGGTATTAATATTAATAACAGGGTGATATGTGGGGAAAAATAAACCTAATGTAAACTGTGGACTGTAGTTAATAGTATTATTTTAATTTTTTTCATCAAATGTAACAAAGGTACCATACTAATATAAAGACTCAACAATAGAAGAGTATATGGGAACGTTGTATTTTTTATATGACTTTTCTGTAAATATACAACTTCTCTAATTACAAATAATAGGGTGGTCGACATTGGCTCAGTGGCAGAATTCCCGCCTGCTATGCCGGAGACCTAGGTTCAATTCCTGGAGCCTGCCCAGGCAAAAAATTAAAATAATAATAATAATTTCTTAAAACATTATACTAAGTGAAAGACACCAGACACAAAATACTACATATTGTGTGATTCCACTTATATAAAATATAAATATAAATAAATCTATAAAGACTAATAGATGAATGGTCATGTAGGTCTGTGGAAGGATAGAGAGAATGAGAGGTTATTGCTAAGAGATATGGGGTTTTTCTTTTTGAAGTAATGAAAATATTCTAAAATTGATTGTGGTGATGAATGTAGAACTCTGTGATTATACTAAAAGCCATTGATTATACATTTGGATAGATTGTGTAGTATGTAAGTATAACTCAATAAAACCATTTAAAAAAAAAAGATTAAGTCAGAATGGATTAAAGACCTAAATATAAGAACCTAAATTATAAAACTCCTAGAAAAAAAACATAAGGGAACATTTTCAGGACCTCTATTAGGCAATGCTTTCTTAGACTTTACGTCAAAAGCACAAGCAAGAATAGATAAATAGATAAATGGGACGTTTTCAAATTTTAAAATTTTTGTGCATTGAAGAACTTCAGCATGAAAGTAAAATGACAACCTACACAACAGGAGAAAATGTTTGGAACCTACATATCTGATAAAGGTTTAATATCCAGAATACGCAAACAAATCCTACAACTTAACAGCAAAAAGACAAACATCTAATTAAAAAGTAGGCAAAAGACTTGAACAGATATTTTTGCAAAGAAAATGTACAAATGGCCAAAAAGCACACAAAAGGATGTTCATAGTCACTAGCTTTAGGGAATTGCAAATCGAAACCACAATGACATAACATTTCATGCCCACTAGAATGACTACTATTAAAAACACAGAAAATTACAAGCATTGTAAAGGATGTGGAGAAATAACTCTCTTATTCATTGTTGGTGGGGATGTAAAATGGTGCAGCCGCTGTGGAAAAGTTTGGCATTTTCTCAGAAAGTTAAGTATAAAATAACCATTTGACCCAGCAATCCCACTTCTAGGTATCTATTCCAAAGAATTGAAAACAGGGACTAAGGGACAGCACACCAATATTCATAGTGACCTCATTCACAATTGTCAAAAGGTGGGAGCAACCTATGGGACAATCAACAGACAAATGGATGAACAAAATGTGGTATATACAGGGAGCTCAGAATGAGGATCTTAATCCTGTATAGCTTAATGTAATGCCTGGATATATCCCAGAATATATTAAGCATATAATAAAAAATATTGGCAAAGTTCCTTGAGAAATGGGAGAAAAACTATGGAACTATGAAACTTTACCACTGGGGAAACCACTGATACTATGTCAAACATTAGGGATACCCAAATCAATAGGCCAAGCCCTTGATCTTGAGGCTTGCTCTTGTGAAGCTTATGCATGTAGCAGAAAAGCTTAGCCTACCTATAGGTATGCCTAAATGTCACCTCTGGAGCACCTCTTTTGTTGCTCAGATGTGACCTCACTGTCTCTAAGCCCAAATCTGCAAGTGAAATCATTCCTATCCCCACTACGTGGGACATGACATCCAGGGGTGAAAGTTTCCCTGGCACCATGGGAGATGACTCCCAGGGATGAGTCTGGCCCTGGCACCACAGGATCAACAATGCCATCCTGACCAAAAAGGGGAAAAGAAGTGTAACAAATAAGGTATCAGTGGCTGAGGGAGTTCAAATAGAGTTGAGAGGCTACTCTGGAGGCCACTCTTATGCAAGCTTCAGTTAGATATTGCTACTTATCATAACTTGCCAACCCCAACCAAAACCATTCCAGCCAGTCCCAAAGAATACCTAAGGCAATATATAAGATTCTATAAAGGTTCCATGCACTAGGATAACTTTCCAGAAACCTACAACCTCCAGATGGGTCCCCGGACCAGATAAGTCCTGAAATCTAAAGGGGCCAGCCTTTCCAGAACATCATCTAGTTCCATATCCCTACGCCTTATTACTGACAGCCCTTCCAACATGTAAAAATCAGAATGGGCATGACCCAAGCACTCCTAAAGAGTGGGAGAAAGATCAAAGGTGATGTTGGAGTTATACGGAGAAGGTAGAGTTTAACAAACAAGTATGATTGCTGAATCATTATATTGATATTTCTTCTAGTTTCCAGTATCTTAGAGTAGCTAGAAGTAAAAACTTAAAACTGGGATTGTAACCCAATCAAATTCTGAAATCTGTTCTACAAGTAATTGTTGTGGTATGCTTTGACATTTATTACTTTTTTGTATATATGTTATTTTTCACAAAAAAGAAAAAAAAGGTGATGATAAAAAAATAAGTATTTCTTCTAGCCTTCTATATTCTGGAGCAGCTAGAAGTAAAAACCTGAGATGATAGTATGGTAGCCCATGACAAACTCTGGGATCTATCCTGTAACTACTTGTTGAAGGGTGCTTTGAAAACAATTGCTTTTTTCTTTCTTTGCTTTATATATATATATGTTATATTATATAATAAAAAAGATTTTTTTGAAATGTGGTATATACACACAATGGGATATTATTCAGCTATAAAAGTAATTAAGTTCTGATACACGCCACAACGTGGATTACCTCGAAGACACAGTGTTCAGTGAAATAAGTCAAACACAAAATAACAAATAACAGATCTCCTATGATCCCACTGATATGAAATCATTAAAATAAGCAAATTCACAGAGTCAGAAACTAGAATACAGGTTACCGGGGGCTGGGGTGGTGATGGAGAATGAAGTGTTAATGCTTAATCGGGTTCTCTGTGGGTTGATGAAAAAGTTTTGGTGATGGATGGTGGTAATGGTAGCACAATATTGTGAAAATAATTCACACTACTAAATTATATGTTTTTACTTGGTTAAAAAAGGAAATTTACGAGTATATATAGGTTACTAGAATAAAACAAAAACATAGAATTGTACCACACAAACAGTGAACTCTGATATAAACTATGGAGTATAGTTAATAGTAAAATTATAATAACATTGTTTCATCAAGCGTAACAAAAGCACACACTAATGCAAAATGCTAGTAATACTGCGTGTTTGAAGGGGTTATATGGGAATCCTGTATTTTCTGCCTTTTTTTTTGGTAAACCTACAACTTCTCTAATAAAAAAAAATAGGGGGAGAAAAACACAGGATTGACGGCACAGTCCCGAAACAATGGAAACAGCCTTACAGATTGATTTGGATCCTTAAAATAGTCATTGTGCTTTTCAGGGTTTTTGACTCAAAAACAATTGTGACACTGCTCTGCCACTTCCACCACAGCCAGTTAACACACACCACCACCGCCACTTCTGGACTGTTGGCACTGCTGCTGCTATTGCGATAAATAGTTCCCACACCATCGCTGCATCTTAGTGTTGCCCCCTGAGAATTCAAAGTCCTCCGTGGATATGACGGAACCCAATTCACAATACTTGCGCTCCAGTTGCCCAGAGGCAGAAAACACACGAATCTTCCCCTTTCTGCTTTCACTTTGAGGGTCAGCGCACTGCAGCTCTACATGACATACACTGGAAATTTCTCCCAAAGTAAGACGGGGTAGGGTGGGGTGGGGGGTGCATGCTGAGCGGATAAATACAATCACAAAGGTTTGCACCCGTCATTTAAAAGGTTTCCTTTCTTCTTAATTGTTCTATCACCCAGCCCATATTTTCTATTTTATCCACAATGATATCATACCAGAGATTGTTAAAAGTCTTGCTTAAGACCCAACGCGCTAACGAACAGACTATCAAGTGCAGCTATGTGATCTGTCAATTCAGGGAGCTCTCAAAACAAAAAAAAAAAGGAAATTTGATTGGCCTTGTCCTGACTTGCTCTGAGAAATCTCCATTTTCTTTATCCCTTTAAAAGTCTATTCCTGAACGAGAGTGTGGTTTACAGAATCAACCTTTTCTCGTTGTAATGGACACCCGACGATTTTATCTGCCCTGAATTCACTACAGCCTCAGATAAGAGATGCCCACTGCTCCCCAGGGCTGGTGGAAATAGGCTACCGGCTCCGGGGGGGGGGGGGGGGGCGCCTCGTGGACACGTGACACATCCGGTCACTCAGAGCACAGCCCCTTTCTGGCCACAATGATTGGCTCTGTGATCCACACATGGGCCAAGGAGAACCAACGAGCCTCGACCCACTTTTCCTTTTCCCCCCAATTGTTGAGAATGAAGCTCTTCCTTTCCTGTGGGGTTGAAAGCCTTGGATTGCTGAGGGCTATGATGTGGAAAAAGCCTGCCAGAGAATTAAGCTAACAGGTAGGACATAAAGATGTACCCTGGTGTGGCCATATCTGACTGCTCCTGGACGGGCCAGTTATGAGAGCCAATAAATACTAACCCCCTGCCTTTGTTTTTCTTAAGTTGGTTTGAAACAACAGAAAGAAACTACCGCCCTTCCTTTTGTAAAATTAGAAAGTTATTTGCACACAACAACGTTCCAAAATTTCTCTGCACTGCACTGCTCCAAAAGTCTCTGGCAGGATTGAGCAATCGCTTTTGGAAGTTCTCTTTGTGCCCATGAATTTCTTCATTTTGCGGGTGAACAAATTTCCTTTGAGCAACTACATGCTCTCTTACAATGACTTCAATCATTATTCTTCACTTTTAATTTTTATTATGGAAAATTTAAAAAATACAGGAAAGTAGAGAGAATTGTAACAGGAACCGCCATGTTACACCTTCAGTTACACCCTGCTTTTTAAAAATAGCAACTTATAGGCACCCCCACTTCATATATTTCTCCAACTTCCCTGCATGTCCTGCAGGATTGTTTTAAAGAAAAGATCAAATATCATATAACTAATTTATACTCTTCACTCAGGATTCTTGGCTTCAATCTCCTCATGCCTGCATTTAATTCATCTGTCCCCTGCAGAATAGAGCAAGTAATTTGCACATAAAAAGTACACAGTTTAGGTTTACTTAACAGTTACATCTCTACCCTCAGAATTTTCTATCTAAAACGTAGGAACAAATCCCTCACTCCAGTGCTTCCCAAACTTAAGTGCACTTTGAATCACCTGGGATCTGTTAAAATGCAGATGCTGCTTCAGTAGGTGGGAGAAAGGATTCCGCAGTTTTAATTTTAACAAGCTCTCAGGAGATACTAATTGTGCTAGTCTTTGCATCATACTTTAAGTAGCAGAGAGCACTATCCCAAGGCTGGAGAATTTCCCACTTACTAACTATGTGACCTTGGCCAAGTTATCTAACCTCTAGGAGTCTCATTTGAGAAATGGCCCCGATAATAGTACACTTACCTCACTGTGTTGCCATAAGAATAGTGCCAGACTATAGAAAAGTTGGCAAATATTTTCATACCCTTACCCTTATCCAGTCACTGTCTCCTTCCACCAGTGAGGTTCTCCCCTGGGTGCACGTCAAAGTCCCAGTGGCATGGCTCAGGCCTGGCATATGGCAGTGGAAGGACTCATGCTGTCTCCAGAGGGTTCATCTCATCCTTCCTCTTCCTGGGTGTTTCTGTTTGCTAATGCTGCCAGAACGCAATATACCAGGAATGGATCAGCTTTTAAAGGGGATTTCTTAAAGCCACAAGTTACAATTCTAAGGCCATGAAAGTGCCCAAATTAAGGGACCAATAAGACTGGACTCCCACTGGCGTTTGGAACACCTCAGTCAGCTTGGAAGGGGGGCATCTGCCAGTCGTTGCTCCTGGGCTCCATGGCTGTCAGCCTCTGTTTCCAGTGGGGGTTCCTCTGTCACATGGGAAGGCACATGGCAATGTCTGCTGTCCTTCTCTCCCAGCTTCTGGTTTCAAACCAGAAGGAGCTCTCTCAGCAGCTGTATCCAATGGCTTTCACTCTAAGTGTCTGTGATTCCTCGCTTAGTTTCTCCACGGCAGATTCTGGATTTCAACTCTTAGTATCTCCAAATACCTTTCTGTCTGCATCTCCAAGCATCTGTGTCTGTGTAGCCACTGAACTGTCTCTTTCTCCATGAGCTGTTTTAAGGACTCCAATGAACTAATTAAGACCCACCTTAACTGGGTGGGGTCACATCTCCATGGGAATAATATAATCAAAAGGTCACACACTACTGCCTCACAAGATCGGATCAGGATGAAAAGAACATGGCTTTTCTGGGGTACATAATAGCTTCAAACCAGCGCACTGGGCTCAGGAGTTTGGGCCTCACAGCAGGGTCTGGCTTCTGTCAGTTCTGGGCTGAATCCCTGAAGGGGAAAGTTCCTGAAGCTGGTCAGAACGGTCTAGCCAGAAAGGAGTTGACAAAGGCTGTCAGTGGCTTGGCCAACCCTCTGGTATGGACAGAGAACTCCGTGTTTTGAACCCTGTGTTTCTGGTCCCTCAGCCTGCTTTCTCAGCAGTCATGCCCCCACAGCCAGAAGTGAGAAGATCCAGGCCAGAAAGGATTGTCCCCTGAGAACGCTGTAAACAAATACAGTAGGGGCATGAAGCCATCCTGTGTGGGGGTGGGGAAAGCTTCCACAGTCCTTGCAGCCAGCTACCCTGCCGGACTGTTGTCACCCAAGTATGTCTGTCCCCAGTGGCAGCCTGGCCCGTGTAGATTTCTTTGTCGTTGTTCGCCATGGGAAGGGTATGCACCAATGAAGGCTTTGTGTGTCCTGATGACAGCAGCTCCCATAGCCTTGGTGCTGGGTTTCAGGCCTTCTAAAGGGAAAACTTCAGGAGAGCATGGAGGTCTCACCACCTTTCTTTGGGCCAGCCTCACTAAGCCAACTCTCGAAGGCTTCTTGTCACTGTTCTTTCTCTCATCTTTCCCCACTTTGATAAATGTCCTGGGATTAGCTTTTCTGTGTTTATTGGATGAGCAATTTGTGTCTGTCTGAAAAGCTACATCTGAATAATATTTGGCACGAGCTAAAGAAACGTGATCTGCTGCATTCCCCTCCAGCCAGCTCTCTGGAGCCAGCCTGTCTCCTGCCATCAGGACTGTACCGCTCCGCAGCATGTCTGGCAGCCTAAACATGCTTGCACAGTGGGAGTGGGGGCGGGGGGTAGGGAAGAGGTACCCTGGGATGGGACCAGAAATCCAGAGGGCCAGAGGGGCAGAGCAGCCTTAGGGAACTTGCCAGAAGTTCTGGGGCCCCTTTAACAATTTAGGGATATCACAGGTGGCCACAGTGGTCAGACAGACGTGGGGACAGGGAAACCAGGGCCCACATGTTACCTGGACCTAGAGTCCCAAATGTGAACTTCAGTAAAGGAGATCCCAAGAGAGGCAGGTGGGTGGCATCAAGACCCCAGGTCTAGGAAGGGTAATGGGTGTCAGCCGTTAGGGTTTTTGTGTCTGTGGGTGGTCAGAGATGAGGGAGGTAAGATGTACTGAGGCTGTTTAAATGTTTCTGGCTCCATCTGCGTAGGCCCCAGTTATGAGGAACTGTGGAGCAGAGAGAAGAGGGAATCTGGTAGGGGTAGGGGGTCACCCACTCCACCTCCACCTCCACCGTCTGGGAGCCTTCTGCTGGCCTCCCTTGTGCTCCCTTAGTACTCTCCCTGTCCTGCTCTCAGGATCCACATCACTTTTCCTTTTATCCAACTACTCATGAGTCATGTTTTCCCTGTTAACCCAAGTTAATGTTCACTTTGAAGAAGGTACACCATCCCTTTGTTGCTAACACTGAGCCCAGAGCTGGCCACTTAGGAGGCATCAATAATAGTTTACTGAGTAAAGGAATAAGCAAGAGAGGCTGAGAACTCAGACTTCACTAGTCACAGATTCATAAGTAATTGGCAAATGACAGGTCAGATAGAGGGAACAATACAGGAAATAGGTTCAGGAGTGAGACCATGGCCATGATATCACCAGCCTCAGTATCCTGGCCAAAAGTCTATCAGTCCACCCAGCTCATCAGGGCAGGAATCTTGAGGCACTGCAGTAGCTACCCACACATCCTACTGAATAGTATATGGTGCTTTGCAAGGTGCTTTGCAAGGTTCCGTCTGTTCAGTAAACATTCATTGAATCCTCGACAAGACACCATCCATATTCTCAAATAGAAAACAAAAAACAGATGCACCAATAAAAAGGTTACAGCAGCCTGTCCTCTAAGAGAAGTGTAGAAAGAGGATTATGAAAGTTCAGAAAAGAGAAATTTCACTTGGAGGTACAAGGAAGGCTTCATGGGGGTGGGGATGACATCAGACCTATATCTTGACCACCGTCTGCTAATGCATCCCAACTGTGCTGCCAACCCCTTTTCCCCAACACTCACCGAATTTCACGTCCGTGGCAGATGCTGTGAACTCATCCTGGTTTCACTGAGCCCAGGTTTGTCTACAGAATCCTTC
Organism: Tamandua tetradactyla; assembly: GCF_023851605.1. Lineage (NCBI taxonomy): Eukaryota > Metazoa > Chordata > Mammalia > Pilosa > Myrmecophagidae > Tamandua > Tamandua tetradactyla. The sequence continues at coordinate 62,666,208 of NC_135328.1, read as the reverse complement.
TCAACACAGCACTTTAGCCAGATGATCAGAGCCAGCCCACAAGAGATAAAACCCACTTGCAATCTGTGTTAATTTGCTAGCTTCCAGAATGCAATATACCAGAACAGAATGGCTTTTAAAAAGGGGAATTTATTAAGTTGCAAGTTTAGAGTTCTAAGGCCATGAAAATGTCCACGTTAAGGCATCAAGGAAAAGATTACTTAACTCCAAAGAAATGACCAATGAGGTTCAAGGTTTCTTTTTCAGCTGGGAGGGCACATGGTAACGTCTGCTAACTTTCTTTCCTCATTTCATAAGGCTTCCCTGGGGGCATTTTCCTTCTTCTTCAAAGGTCTCTGGCTTCAAAGGGCTCTGTTGGTTCTGGTGACTCTACAGCTTTTTCTAAAATGGTTCCCTCTTAAAGGGCTCCAGTAAGCAACCTAACCTTGAATGGGTGGAGACACATCTCCATGGAAACTATCTAAAAAAAAGTTACCACAATTGGGTGGGTCATCTCTCCATGGAAACAATCAAAAAGATCCCACCCAGCAATATTGAATGAGGATTAAAGGGCATGGCTTTTCTGGAGTACCTAACAGCTTCAAACTGGCACACCATGGAAAGTATGAATAATTGAGACATGCAGGGATGGGAGACAGAAGGAATAGGGGGAGGAGAGGCAAGATGGCGGGAAAATGCTGAATGTGTAAAATGAAGGCAAGTTGAATGGTTTGACTTGTGGATAAAGTTTGTGAATGGGGAACAGTGGTCAATATGGCTGAGAAGATAGGTTGAAACAATATCTGGATTGGAGTTTCCAGGCTAAGGAATATGGGCTCAGGCCCGCGGGGGAGAAGTGCTCGTGCAGTTGTGTTCAGGGAGATATTTTGGCAGCAGAGTGCAGGGTGGACTGGGGTGGAGAGAAGCCGGAGGCAGTTAGACCAGCCAGACAACTGGCCCAGGCCACAAACGACGAAGTCTCCGCTGAGCTCCTGCAGCACTTGGCAAAAACATCTGTTCAATACTCATCCCATTGTCTCTCTTGGAGCTGTCTTTTGACAGCCTGATGGCTCCACAAGCCTGTGGGTTCCTTGACAGCAGAGACAGTTTGCTGCTTCTCTGGGGCCCCAGGCCTGATGTGGTTCTTGGCAGGTACTCATTTTATATTTGCAAAGTTACTGAACAGGGCAGTGAAGAAAGGACAAAGGTCGTTCAGAGAAGAACACAGATATCTGGGATATCCTATTTAGCAAGTGCAGTTCCTTAGGCCTGGGCTTTGGCACAGCTGTCTTTGGGTGGAGAAGTAAAGGCAAGTGCAGGCACAGCAGGCAGGAAAGAACCACCACTCATTCCAAGAAACTATGGAATTGCTGTGACTTTGTGCGTGTGGTAGGGTAGTGCATGCAAGAGTTTTGGCATTTCAAACAGAGGTAACAGACAGACAGGCGACTTCGTAATCTGTAGTGTCCTAAAGTGCCTTGAGGAGGTGTATTAGAACTCGTTTTTGGCTGCAAGTGACAGAAGCTTAATTCAAGTGCGCTTGGGGAAAATGGCATATGTACTGGCACCTAAGATGTGTTTGGGATCGGCCGGAATCAGGGATTCCAATAATGCCAAGCTCTCCATCGATCTCTAAAGTCTGTTTCTCTCTCCACACATCATCAGCCTCATTCTTGGAGACTGGCTTCCTCTACTGGAAATGGGGCAGCCTATAGCCTTGTCCCATCTCAGAGCTTCCCCACTAGAGAGGAACTAAAGGCTTCCTTTCTAACATCTCAATTTCAGAGATCCCAGGAAAGTGCCCTGGATCAGCTCTGCTTGTATTAGAAGCTTGCCCCTGGCCTAGACTGAATGCAGTGGCTAAGGAAGGGGACTCGTAAGAAGGAAAAAGCTTGCACCTGAACCTAATAGTTGGAGCAGCAAAAGGAGCATTTCTCAGTGTGCATCTTTTGCATTTGTTAATTCTTCTACACAACAACCCAAGAGGTATTACTTTTGTAATTGTTGTTATGCTTGGGAATTATTACCTCAGGAAACTGAGGCACAGGGAGGGTAATAGATCACACGGCTAGTAAATTGCAGACATTTAATCTAGCTTCAGGTTCTATTTTTCTTATTATGTTATACTGCCTGTTTACTACAGGAGGGAAGTCACAGACAATTTTTCCTGGGAAAATCCAAGGGCTGGGCTGAGGGGCTGTGGTGGTTTGAAGCAGTGTACACCCAAGAAGGGCACATTCTTGAATTTAATCCATTCCTGTGGGTGTGGACCCATAGCAAGAACATTTGACCAGGCTACTTCAATTGAGATGTGACCCACCTCATTCAGGATGGGTCTTAATCCTATTACTGGAGTCCTTTATAACTGGGATAAATACAGAGGAACAGAAAGAAAGCAAGGAAACTCAGAAGAGAAGGGAGAGACCAGCAGATGCCACCATGTGCACTGTTATGTGGCAGAGAGTCAAGGATTGCCAGCAGCCAGTCTTTGGGGAAAAAAGCAACACCTTGATGATATCTTGATTTGGACATTTTTCTCAGCCTCAAAACTGTAAGCTAATAAATTCCCATTGTTAGAAGGCAACCCATTTCATGGTCTCTACTTTCTGCAGCCTAGGAAAGTAAAACAGGGGCCTATGGGAAGTGATTGACTCAGCATTGCCATGTGAATCAGGAATAGGAAATCCACCCACCCATCTTAACCTCACTGGAGATATTTGTAAAAAAAAACGTTTCATTTTGACTTCTTCCTTCTCCCATCTTCACTATAAAGCAAAGTGGTGAAAAGGAAAATAGAATATGATGAAGCCAAGAAAAGCACATGAAAGAGCAAGGAGGTCCCATTTTCACCTATTAAAAATTTAAGCAGTCGTTTAATAGCAATTGCTGGCAAAGTGGTGGAGAGATGGTTTGCTTATAAGTGAGGGAGGGAGACAGGTTAAAGTGGTCCAACCTGTGAAAAGCAATTTATTTTGGGATTAAGAGTTATAAAAGTTTTATTACTTTTGATGTGGTAATCTCACTCTTTAGAAGCAGCTCATGGAGTCACAAGATAAAACCCAATTTGTGCTGTGTGTGAGAGGAGCACCTAAAACAGTGTGATTCAGAAAGATCAAAAGTAAAAGTTGGGAAGCACTAGAAGATAAAAACAAATTTCAAGTATGCAAATACTTGAAAGAAAACATGTGGTACAATATTAATATCAGACAGTTGAATTCACAGAAAATCAGTAAACACAGGAGAACACTTTATAATGATAAAGGCTGAGGGCTACAATAATGATCTGTCATAAATATTTATGTACCAAATGACATAGCATCAGAATTCATAAAGGAAAAAAATAGGAAATCTATGGAGAAGTTGACAGAACCTCATAATTAGTAGGAAAGTTTAATTCTCCACTCTTAACCTGTAACTAATCAATAATTAACCATACAATAAGTAAGGAGTCAGAGGACTTAATTTTTTCATTAGTAAATCAGGTTGAATTAAAATACATCAAACTCTCCGCCTTGAAAACCTAGAATATACTGTTTGTAGGTGCCCATGGGTCATTATGTATGACCACGTATAAGGCCACATGAAGAAGAAAGAAAGACAGAAAAATCCTTAATATATTTCAAAAAGTAGAATAAGTACAGATAGCATTATCTGATCACAATGTACTAATACTAGAAAGTAATAGCAAAAAAAATAAAAAAGTTTAAAATTAAACGAAAAAATTAAGAAACCTAGAAATTAATGAAACACTTTCAATGAATTCTCAAAGTACAAAATATCTTTAAAAAAAAAAAAACTCCTAAGGAAAATAGTGCAAAAGACGAGTCAAAGGAATGGGCATTTTTATGGTTCTTGGACACATAGAACATAATCTCTAGGTGAGGTTTCAGAGGCATAAATTCTGAACAGTGCAAACTCTGAAACTGAGACAGTGCCTATGCTCAAAAATATTGGATTTTTTCCTGCTTATTTAATAAGCATGTGTGGCAGGCCCTGTGATAGACTCAGAAGATTAAGGAAAGGGAAGAGTTTGTCACTCTCCTCAGGGCGCCTAGTGGGGAGAGCAGGCCTGTTAAGGTGTTACTTATACCAGAGTGTGAAGCTTGAGGCCAGGGTAGACCCTTGTCTGAAGGGCTATGGGGCCCCTGGGAGGGGGAGGAGAAAGAGGCAGAGCCCCCAACCAGGGACGGGACATTGGCTCTTTCCCTAAAGGAAATCTAAGATTTTGCTGGAGGAGGGTTGTGAAGGGCATTCCAAACAGGAGAAACTGCCTTCAACCCCAGCAAGCACTGCCAAGTAGAAGGGCGGTGGAAAAGTGGGTAAAATGACCAAAGGTTGGGTCTTTCTCCTCTTTGAGGTTATCCCCTTTCTCTACCTAAGTTTCTGGTGGTGGCTTCCTCTTCATGACCTTAGGTAAAATGTTTCACCCCTCTGAGAGTCAGGTTTCCTCATCTGCAAGATGGAACTGATAATATCACCAAGTTTTAATGAGAATCATATGGGGTAAAGTATGTTAAGAGCTTAGATATTCATATATTCTCAAATATGCAGCATTCAGGAAATGCCAGTTTGATGCTGTTGTATTTATTTTAAGAAGATGCACTCTCCAACTTAGCTATGATCCCTGTTTTCTTTGAAGATTTTGATGTGCCTGAATCTTCCTATACACTAGGTTGTCAGCTCCCTGAGGAAAGAGACAAAGTTGACTCTTCCTGGAATCTCTGGAAACTAATACTTAGTCAAAAAAGAATAAAGACTCCTTAGCTTCAGGCAACCTAATCAAAGTCGTAGAACACCTGGGGCCTCAACAGATGTCACTGATAAACATATCTACTGGGACAGCAGCCACTCCACAGCCTTTATTTTATTTATTTATTATCTTTCCTGTACCTGGTAGATAACATCCTTCATATCTAGTGGCTTAGTTGATTTATTAAGTTTATATTATTAGTTTATTTATTTTTCCGTTTCAGACATGTCAACAAACAATTGCAGTAGAGATACATGCAAACTGCATATATTCTCCTGGGGACCCAGGAAGAGGAGCACTTACGCTTCACTGGGCATATCAGGGAAAGCTTCACAGAGGCAGCTTTCCTCTGCCCAGCTTTGAGTATTCAGTAGGGTAAGGACATGGGGGGTTGGAGAAGGTAAATGATGTTAAGGAGCAGAGGGTGGGGTCCCTGGCTGAGCAACTGTTTCCCATGAGGCCATGCCCAGTAACAGGGAAACAGCAGCTGTTAACTCCCTCTAGAGGGTTCTCTGCATTGGCCCTGCCAGCGTTAAATCATTGCTCAGAGCCTTTTCCCTAAGTAGAACTGAGTCCCTGAGTGAGCAAAGAGCAGAGATTAGGAGCTGGCTGAGTTATAGTCCTAGCTTTTCTATTCTTAACTCCTAGGGCTTTATGAAGCTCTAGGAGGTGAGCTGCAATTAAAAAAATTTAAAAGCCCATGCTTTCCCTATACAACTGGCTCACCTTTAGGAAAAAACTGAAGTTAGAGCCCCAGGTCATGGCTGACATTAGAATAAATTCCAGATGGCTTAAAGATTTGGATGTAAAACATGAAATCATAAAATTAGTAAAAGAAAAAAAGAAATGATTATTTAAAATTGTGGAAGGGAGGGGGAGTAGGGAAGACCATTCTAAATTTAACACAAAAGGCAGATAAAGATTAAAGCTAGGGGGAAAAATCATACACCAGAAGACTGATGCAAAGATAAAAATGTTAAACACCAATTTCAGACTTAAATAAAACCAGGAGAAGTGGGTTTTGGGCCATTTCTTGGAGTGACTTAATTGATAAACTGCAGGTGAAGTATCTGAGGTAATCCTCCCGCTCTTTCTCCTGACTTATACTTATTAGCTAGCTTCAATGGAGATTTTTCCCAGGCCAAACATATGAACCTGGGCTCTGGGCCTAGAGACAAGGCTGTGTTCCAAGCAACAACTAACCCCCAGGAGGAGAAGAGAATTCCCACACCCAAAAGACAAGCAGGTCTCGTTCTGCCTGACATACACCCCCCATATACACACCTGACCAGCACATTCCACTCCTCCACAAAATCACTACAGGCTGGCTCAGTAAGCAGAACAAACACAAACAAGAATTCACAACTGAAGGATGAACAAACGTCTAGAAGTACTAAACATTTGAGTAACATCAACATTTATCAGACAGGGCCGTCAAAACTCACAATCAGAAAAACTAATACTCAAGAAACAGAGGTAAGAGGAATAACAGAGCAAGACTTTAGATTTAGTGTAATTAATACCTTCACAAGAAGCATGAAAGCCTATTTCATCTGTTTAGAAGTATCAATTAGAGATTTTAGAAATTCAGTACCCAGTTTTCAAAATAAAAATTCAGTGACTGAATAACAAAATAGACAGGGCTCAAGAGTTGAATAATCACAGAGTTGAAACATCAAGCCGAGAAATTCTCTGAAAATGGAGTTCAAAACAGATGGGGGTTGGTGCGACGTGGCTCAGTGGCAGAATTCACGCCTGCCATGCCAGAGACCTGCATTCGATTCCTGGTGCCTGCCCATGTTAAAAACAAAACAAAACAAAACAAAAAAACAGATGGGAAGGGTATAGTAATGAATTAGACCTTCTGGGGTCAGGGGTGAGTAACCTCTAAATCTTTGCGGGTTCCTGGGATACAAGTGTCTCTTGTTTACATGAAGGCTCCAGGACCACTCTGGATGGTTCATAGGTTAGAGAAGATGGGGGTGGGGGGCAGCTGAACCCCTATGGTCTTAAAGTGGGGGCTGGCCATACCAGAAAGACCAAACATTTTGGAGGTTGGAAATTTGGGCCAGATCATATCAACCTCACCTCCCAGTTTCCGGGAGGGGAAGGGGACTGGAGATTGAGCTCAGCCACATCAGCACTGATTCTATCAATCATGCCTACATAATGAAACTCCATATAAGCTCAGACTTTCATGAGCTCATGAGCTAACCTGATTGTAAATGACATCACTATGCCAGGAAGATGATATCTTCTGACTGTTTGTGACGATTAGACAGAAGCTTGTATGTGTAAGACCCTCCCAGACCTTGCCCCTATGGGTCTCTTCTTTTAACTTCTTACTATAATGAAGCTATAATCCTAAGGATAGTATTTTCAGGGAATGCTATGATTCATTCTAGGAGATTATCAAATCAGAGTGGGTGTTGGGAACCTCCAGATTTGTAACCAGTTGGTCAGAACTGCAGGTGGTCTGGGTCTCCAGATGGTCCTCTGCCTGAAGGACCATCTTGTGAAAGATTTCTCATAACCCGAGGAGTCTGGTGTGATTGAATCGAGTTGTAGTTGCTAATCGAAGGTTTTAAACTGTAAAAGAAAAAGTTAGGGAGCATGGAGGATGGATGCAGAAATTCTATTGCTCGATTTAATAGGAATCCAGAATAAGAAAATGTAGGGAAAAATTTGAAATAAATTATGGAATATTTCCTAGAGGTGAAGAAAGACATAAACTTTCACATTGAAATTGTCCACTGAACACCAAGAACAATAAACAAACAACAACAATGACCTACACCTAGATTAATTGTGATGAAATTTAAGAATACCAAGCAACTTCGTTCAATCCCCTTACGATTTTTCTTTTATTCATTTTTATTTATTCAAACCCCTTTTAAAATGAATTTTTAAATGAATTTTTCTAGGGAGAGGATCCAGAACAATTATCCAATTCTCATAAGAGCAACCAAAAAGGATGTCTAAGAACCACTGCCCTCTATGAAATCCAAACACGGGAGCTCAGTGGGATCTCAACCCTGTTTCAGTTTGCTAATGCTGCCAGAATGCAGTATACCAGAAATGGATTGGCTTCTACAAAGGGGATTTATTAGGTTACAACAATTGTAAGGCCATGTCCAAATTAAGGCACCAAGAGGAAGATACCTTGACTCTGAAGAAAAACTGCTGGATCCAAGGCCCCTCTGACACATAGGAAGGAACATGGCTGGTGTCTGCTGGTCCTTTTCTCCTGAGATCCATTGCTCTCAGCTTCTGAGTCCAAAGGCCTTTTCTCTCAGTGTCTGTGGGACCTTTCTGTGTGTCTCTGGGGCATTTCTCTCTCTGCCTCCAAAATGTCTTTGGGCATTTTCTTTCTCTCACCAAACATCTCTGGGCTTTCTTAGTTTTTACTGTCTTTTTATGCTCTCACAAAGGACTCCAGTAAAGATGATTAAGACCCACGTTGAATTGGGCTGGTCACATCTGCATGGAAACAATGTAATAAAAGAGCCCTGCCCACAATATGTCTGCACCCACAAGAATGGATGAGAAGAATATGGCTTTTCTGGGGTACATAAGAGTTTCAAACCAGCATAACCCCTAAGTGAGGCCCTTCCCACTAAGGTTTTTCCAAAATATCTGGTCCTATTTACTGCTTTTTCTTGCACACTTGGAGAAGGATATTTTGGCCATGCTCAAGCACAGACTGCCCTCCACTCAGGTGACACACAATACTTTCTTCTCTCTGGGAGGAACATCTGCAAAGGCTTTCCCTCAGGAATGTGTCTGTAAACGTCTCAACCATGCTATGTGTTGTTCCTCTGGAAATCTAGACGAGGAAAGGTGTGCTGTAGGAAGGGGGAATTCTAGGAGAGGAGAGTCATGAGAACCCACTGAAGCCTTTCGGTGTTGGGGGTGTGGAGATGGAGACCTCAGGGTACAAACCCAGGGCGGGAAGCTGCAGACTTGCTTGGAGCCCTCGCTTCATGTCCAGGCAGATTACCTCTTCTTCCTGAGTCTCTGTTATCTGATCAGTGAAATGAGAACACCTTGCCTCTCAGGGTAGTTCTAAGACAGCAAATTCTAAACTAAGGGTTAAAAAATGCAGGTGCCTTCAGGGGTCATACAGGTAATGCAAACACGTGAGGTGGGAATGATGGGGGCTTGGCCTGGGAGCCAATTTTGACGCTGGGTCACCAGCTTGTGACTTCTGCTCTAAACAAAAATCAGGGTAATTAAAGTAGCTCCCAAAATTGATGCAGATAAAACTCTGTTTTTCTCCCATAAACAGTTTTATTTTATACCAGGTATGAATTTTTTTTATCTCTAACATGAATTGGTGGGAGATTTCCAGCTGAAGTCCTGGCAGATCCAGGAGTAGGGTGAGGGACGTAAGATGCTCAGACCCCAAATTTAAGGAGACATTCCCTCTCAGTTTCCTGCAATTGTCAGCTGTTCTAGTTTGCTAGCTGCTGGAATGCAATATACCAAAATGGAATGGCTTTTAGAAAGGGGAGTTTATTAAGTTGCAAGTTTACAGTTCTAAGGCTATGAAAATATCCTTATTAAAGCAAGACCATAGAAATGTCCAATTTATGGCATCCAGGGAAAGATACCTTGGTTCAAGAAGGCTGATCATGTTCAGGGTTTCTCTCTCAGCTGGAAAGGCACAAGGTAAACATCTCCTAGCATCTGCTAGCTTTCTCTCCAGGCTTCTTGTTTCATGAAGGTCCCCTGGGGCATTTTCTTTCTTCATCTCCAAAGGTCTCTGGCTGTGTGGGCTTTCATAGCTCTAAAGCTTTTTCTAACATGGTTCCCTCTTAAAGGGCTCCAGTAAGCAACCCCACCTTGAATGGGTAGAGACACATCTCCATGGAAACCATCTAATCAAAAGTTACCACCCACAATTGGGTGGGTCACATCTCCATGGATAATCAAAAAGCTCCAATCCAGCAATATTGAATGAGGATTAAAGGGCATGGCTTTTCTGGGGAATACCGCAGATTCAAACTGGCCCACCAACCCTAAAAGTGCCTTCTTAAGAGGGAGGACTAAAGCTGTGTCTTCGTTTTCCAGCTGCTAAAATAACTATTGTACAATGGATTGGCTTGAACATGAAATTACTGTTTTGAGGCTGGACTGGGAGGAGTACAAAACAAGGTGATGCCTTCTCCCTGAAGACTGTGGCATTCTGGGGCTGTCTGCCTACTCTTTTTTTGGCTTCTTTGTCACATGAACATGTACATGACCATGTCTTCTCCTTTCTTTTCCAGGATTTCAGTTGACTTTCAGTTTCTTCTCCTCCCTGGTGGCTTTTCCCCTGTTCCTTGTCCATAAAGCCTCCCACAATAAAATAAAAACCTGTACTGATTCAGTTGGCTACATTTCTACCAAAAATAACCTCTTCAAAATTTCCTAATGTAATAAATTCACACTCACAGAAATGGATTTAAAACATGACTTTTATTTTTTTCTGGGGTACATAATTCAACCCACCACAGGCTGTTTGTGCTGGGGTTTTTTTTGTGTTTTTTTGTACACAAATGTTCACAACAGCATTATTCACAATTGCCAAAAGGTAGAAGCAACTATGTGTCCATCAGCAGATGACTGGATAAATACAATGTGGTCTAGCCACAAAAAGAAGTTAAGATCTCATTTATAGTACAACACGAATGAACCTTAAAAACACTGTGTGAGTGAAATAATCCAGATACAAAAGGACAGTGTACTGGTTTGAAACTGTTGTGTACCCCAGAAAACCATGTTCTTTAATCCTCATTCAATATCGCTGGGTGGGAGCTTTTTGATTGTTTACATGGAGATGTGATGCACCCAATTGTGGGTGGTAACTTTTGATTAGGTGGTTTCCATGGAGATGTGTCTCCACCCATTCAAGGTGGGGTTGCTTACTGGAGCCCTTTAAGGGGGAACCATTCTGGAAAAAGCTTCAGTGCTAACAGAACCCACACAGCCAGAGATCTTTGGAGATACAGAAGGAAAACACTCCCCCGAGGAAACCTTATGAAACAAGAAGCTAGGAGAGAAAGCTAACAGATTTCACCATGTCCTTTTCCAGCTGACAGAGGTTTCAGAAGTCAAAACCCCAACAGATGCCAGCCAGGTGCCTTCCCACCTGACAGAGGTCTTCCAGACAGCATCAGCCTTCCTTGAGTGAAGTATCTTGTTGGGGCCTATATTTTGACATTTTCATGCCTTAGAACTGTAAACTTGCAGCTTAATAAATTCTCTTTTTAAAAGCCATTCCATTTCTGGTATATTGCATTCTGGTGGCCTTAACAAACTAAAACAGACAGTGTCCTAGTTTGCTAGCTGCCAGAAGGCAATATACCAGAAACGGAATGGCTTTTAAAAAAGGGGAATTTAATAAGCTTCTAATTTACAGTTCCAAGGCTGAGAAATTGTCCCAATTAAAACAAGTCTATAGAAATGTCCAATCAAAGGCATCCATCCAGGGAGAGATACCTTGGTTCAGGAAGGCCGATGAAGTTCAGGGTTTCTCTCTCAAGTGAGAAGGCACGTGGCAAACACAGTCAGGGCTTCTCTCTCAGCTGGAAGGGCACATGGTGAACACCGCGTCATCTGCTAACTTTCTCTCCTGGCTTCCAGTTTCATGAAGATCCCCGGGAGGCGTTTTCCTTCTTCATCTCCAAAGGTCACCAGCTCGTGGACTCTCTGCTTTGTGGTACTGCTCTCTTTGAATCGCCCATTCTCCAAAACGTTTCCTCTTTTACAGGACTCCAGTAAACCAATCAAGGCCCACCCAAATGGGTGGAGACATGTTGTCACCTAATCCAGTTTAACAACCACTCTTGGCTAAATCACATCATCCAGGGAAATGACCTGATTACAGTTTCACACATACAGTATTGAATAGGGATTATTCTACCTTTATGAGATGGGATTTTGAAACTAGGAGAATGGAGAAGATCACCTGAGAGGAGTCTGTGGTGACCTAACCCTGAGACCTGATGTACACCAAATTTAAGGACAAACAAACAAGGAGGATCCCTTGAGAGCAAAAAGGAAGAAATAGTCACAGAATTAAGAGAATCAGAAATAATCACCAGGTAAGTTAAAGCAGAAAGGGACTTACAAGCAGACATAGATGGGAAAAGGACCCAGAAGGACCTAGTTATTCAAAAAGCTCCCATCCTTCAGCATCCCTCAGCAGCTACTTAGAAGGGCTGGATCTTAGGCCTCATTCCAGATCGACTGAATAAGATGCTGCATTTTAGCTGGATTCCCAGGCCATTCATAGCAGAATGTGTCCAACAAAACTTGGGAACATCCCACCACCACCCGTCCCACCATCCCTCATGAACCCCAGTGCCGGGCCCCATCAAAACCCAGTTCTCAAAGCTTGAAAACAAAGCTGAAATGAAACAATGTATAGACAGTTCCTGGCTTTTATTAGCTAAGTTACTAAACCTGCTTAGAGACAGAGTCCCTAAATAACTTCTTATCCCATTTTCAGAAATTCTCTCCTTTCTACTCTCAGCTTACCTTTTCCCTCTCACATCATTTCCTTCCCCAGCACCTGGAAGCGTCTGATAGGTCCCTGCTATGCAAAGGATGGTGCAGAGCAAGCAGCATCACTGAGGAATTTGTTGGAAATAGAGAATATGAGGCCCTACCCCAGACCTTCTGTATCTGAATCTGCATTTTAACAAGATCCCCATGTTTTGTACCATGCATATTAAAGTTAGAAAAATACTCGTCTTAGGTCACTGTGACTTTTTACTGTTTACAATATGAAATAGAACTGGGTTTCAATAATTCACACCACTAAAAGTAATTCATACAACCATCCAGCAAATTACATACTAAACACTAAAACTTCTTAATTGTGTGAGTAATCACAAATCATAATATTAAAAAGAATAATGCTAACACAATTTAATAAGCGTTTGATGCTTTGGTATTTACAACATCCTTCCATGCACACAAAATCTCACCTGATTCTAGAATATGGGTTAGTTATCATTAAGAGTGTTTGAATGAGTGAGTGAATGAATGAATGAATGAATGAATGAATGAATGACTTGGGGCCTATTTGGTGAAGAGAAACTGAATTATGAGAGGGCTTTGGGGGGTCTATTGGTGAAGAATTCTGTTCAGCTAGAAAAAAGAGATCCAAAAGAATAGAGGCCTAAACAAGATAAGGTTTTATTTTCCTCCTATACGATAAACTGTCTGCAGGCAGACCAGGCTGGTGTGGGGACTCTGTGTACTCCCTGGGAGCTATAATTTCTCTCTTCTACTCAGCCATCTCTAACACATAACTTCAGTACTAAGTTCACCTGAAAAGGAGTGCTTGTTAGCTGCATTAGCCCCCTTTAAAGAGCTTTTTCAAAACCCCTCCCAATCAATTCCACTGCTCATTAGTCATCCCCATCTGCAGAGGAGGATGGGAAATGTGGTTTTATTCACCAGACACATTGCTACCCCCCGAGTAAGGAAGGTGAGGATAATAGCTATTAAGAAGAAAGCTGGCATTCTCTGCCAAAAGGAGCATGAATGAAAGGGGAGGGGTTGATATAAAAATCATGCTGTGTGCCAACGCTTTCTTGGAAGTGTTTTGTGATTCTCCCCATATAATCCCTCAGCAGCATAGAATACTCTGGACAGGAGGGTGTTGTCCCTGGTGGGCTGCTTCTGAGGCCCCAAAGTTGGGGTAAGGTGAGAAATCAGAACATTTGGCTGATCCAGCTCCGTTTATATGCTCACATAAGCCCGGACTTTACATGTCTAGCACTTGTTCCAGGTCTCTTCGTGCCCTAGTCTCTTATCCCAACTCTATCCTAAGGGTAGATATCATGTCTATCCTATTCATTGTTGAACTTCCTGCACCTTGTGCAGTACCTGGAACATGATAAGTGCTCCACAAATATCTGTTGGATGAAAAAAAAATGCATCTTATAAGGAAGTTGAGACTATTCCGTAGAATTCTTTGTGTTGCAAATAACAAAAATCTACCTAAACCCAGCTTAAGCAAGAAGGGGAACTTATTATAATAATACTGAGACATCTCACAGAGACAAGGGAATCGATTACAGGTTGGCCTCAAGAATGGAGTAAAACCAGAAACTCAAATTTCACCAGGAGTCCCTTCATCTTTCATTCTCTCATTTCGAACAAGCTTCTGCTTTTTCTTTCTACACATTGAAGATTCTATGACTGCCAGGAGCACCTAAGAGCACATGTTATTGGACCAATCACCTGGAAAGAAGTTAAGACAGTTTTTTCTATCTCGTCAAAATTCCCAAGGAAAAAAATCTTTGTACCCACATGGGTCAGGTGCCAGGTCTTGGAACAATCAAGTGACCAGGGAACAAGGTCATATTGTAGAAACATGGTGTGCCAGTTTGAAGCTATTATATTCCCCAGAAAAGCCATGTTTTGATTCTGATCCAATCTTGTGGGGGCTGCTGTTTCTTTTAATCCTGATTCAGTACTGTAGGGTGGAAACTTTTGATTAGATTATCTCCATGGAGATGTGGTGCACCCAATTATTGGTGTAACCTTTTGATTAGGTGGAGATATGACTCCACATTTAGCATACCTAGCCAGAAGGACCCCATGATATTGTAACAACTAAAAACGGTCCTACAAATTTCTAAAACCCCTCCCCAGTGGGTGGCATTATCCTATTGAGACCCATTATTACATAATATCTCATTTAATCCTTATAATCACCTTTATTTTATGCCTTAATGAGGCTCACAGAAGTTAAAAAAAAACCTGCTTAGGTCCATCTCTGGTACAGCGGGGGTTCAGTCTGAGATCTAAAAAGTCCTGTATTCATAATCACACAGCTGTACTTCCCCTTTGCAATTTGTGAAGGGCTGGGGCAGAGAGTTCTGGAAGAGGTAAAGTCCAGCTGTTCATAGAGAAGGGCTTGATCAGATATGCACTAGTCTGAGAATGCTAGGCTGGCTATAGTAACACATAACCTCAGAATTTCAGTGGCTTAACACAGTAATGCTTTATTTCTTGCTCCAGCAAAGTCCAATGCATAACTTATTGGTAGGATATACTTCTTGAGCAGTGAAATCAGAGATTTGGACTTCTTCCATTATGAGGGCCCACCATCTCAGAGATATTTGCTTCTGTCCTCACAGATGCCAGAGAGAGGGTGCAGAATATTACATGGGATATTTTATGGTCATATGTTGAAGTGGCATGCATCTCCTCCACCCGCCTTCCATTGGCTGAACTCAGTCTCATGGTCTATACTTAAATGCAAGGGAATCTGGGAAATGTAGTCTATGTTTGGTGAACACACAGCTTTGGCTCTGCGGAGCAAAAAGACAGGATGATAATTCAAGTTCTTTGCTACTGATTTTGCTGAATAACCGTTTTCATGTTCTGTCCCCATTTAGGGCCTCAATTTCCTCATGTGTTATATGGTTCTGGAAGCTCATGTACTTTTGCATAGTTTTAATATATATTGAATTTTCAGGAATGTTTTTACCATGTGTATTTGTCAGGGCTCCCACAAGAACCAACATGCTCAAGTTAGATTAATTCAGGAAAGATTTACTTACAAAAGGACTAATTGCAAAGGTATGGACAGGTATAGGAGCCAGAAAGAATGTCAGGAAACTGGTCCAGCAGCAGCAAAACCCTCACACTGACTTTACCCAAGGGGTGAGAGGAGGGAAAGGTTTGGGGAACCCAGAAGGAAAAGAAATCACAGAGTAAGCCACTATATTCATTTCCTAGAGCTGCTAGAACAAATTACCACAAATTGGGTGGCTTAAAACGACAGAAGTGTACTCTGTCACATCTGGAGGTCAGAAGTTCAAAATTTAGAGGTCAGTAACAACCACACTTTCTCCCTAGGCTCTAGGGGAGAATATTCTCTTGTCTCTTCCAGCTTCTGGTAGCTCCAAGCATCCCTTGATTTACAGCTGCATGGCGCCAATCTCTGCCTCTGCTTCATATGGCCTTCTCTTCTCCATATCTCCTCTTCTGTCTCTTATAAGGATACTTGTCATTGGATTTAGGAGCCACCCAAATCATCCAAGATGATTTCATCTTAAGATCCTTTTTATTATGCCATCTGCAAAGAATTTTTTTCCAAATAAGGTCACATTGACAGGTTCTGGGGGTTAGGAGGTGGACATATCTTTTGGGGGCCACTGTTCAACCCACTACAGCAACCCTGAGAGCAGCAGTTACCTTAGGCTAAGGACTATAGCCTGGGAGGGAGCTAGAGGAATGAATGCCTCAAACTCACTTTCTTTTCTCAATCCATCTCCTGCCAGTATACCCACCAGTCAAACTTAATGGGAAGCCAGAGGGCATGAGCATCGTTATTGGGTCAGGCTCCCAGGCCAAGAGTAGGAAGAAGAAAATGGAGAGTGAATCTGGAGGGGTAAAGTATAGACACCAGCACATCATGTAAATCTAAGAAAGATGGTATTCTGTTTTATTTGGAATTTTAGCAGAAGGCTTCATCATTGCAGAAAACTGTACCCCAGAAGGCAATCAACTGATCATATTTGAGTCAATTATGTAATACATCTGTATTTGTCTGGATTTGTAGCTGTTGCACATTCACAGGAATTCTGCCTAAGGTGCTGGTATATGACTGCTTCATTATATCTTTTTCTAGTTTGCTAGCTGCCAGAATGCAATATACCAGAAAAGGAACAGCTTTTAAAAAGGGTTCTAAGGCCAAGAAAATGTCCCAATTAAAGTAAGTCTATATAAATGCCCAAATTAAGGCACCAATCAGAGGTTACCTTCACTCAAGGAAGGCCAATGAAGTTCAGGATTTCTCTTTCAACTGGAAAGGCATGTGGCAAACATGGTGACATCTGCTAGTTTTCTCTCCAGACTTCTCCTTTCATGAAGTTCCCCCAGGGGCATTTTCCCTCTTCATCTCTAAAGGTCTCTGGCTGTGTCGGCTCTTGTAGTTCTCATAGCTATCTCACTGTTCTCAAGTTTTTTCCAAAATGTTTCCTCTTTTAAAGGATTCCAGTAAAGTAACCAAGACCCACCTGGGATGTGTGGAGTCACATCTCGCTCTATTCAAGAGTTAATACTCACAATTGGGTGAGGCACATCTCCGTTGAGATAACCTAATCAAGTTTCCAAACTATAGTACTGAATAGGGATTAGAAGAAATGGTTGCTCCCACAGAATTGATTAGGGTTAAAACATGGCTTTTCAAGGATACATAAATCCTTTTAAACCAGTACAATCTCCTAGTGGGATTTCTTCAAACATCTTCATATTGAAATACATATTCTTGTATTATAAATTCCTTTCATTCCCCCCCTTACGTTAATTGCGGGTGTTTTGGTTTGCTAAAGCTGCCAGAAAACAATATACCAGAAATGGGTTGGCTTGTTCAAAGGAGATTTATTAGGTTACACATTTACAGTTCTAAGGCCACAAAAATGTCCAAACTAAGGTATCAACAACAGGATACCTTCACTGAAGAAAGGCTGATGGTGCCCAGGGTTCCTCTGTCATATGGGAAGGCACATAGTGATGTCTGTTGGACCTTCTCTCCTGGGTTGGTTTCAAATGACTCTTTCAGTCCCTGTGGATCCTCTTGGCTTCTTCTGGGGCGTTTTCTTTCTGAGCTCTCTCTCTCTCTCCCCGACCTCTCTTAAAGGATTCCAGTAAAGGATGAAGGCCCACCTTGAATGGGCTGGGTTACATCTCTATGGAAATAATCTAATCAAAGGGCCCCACCCAACAGTGGGCCCATCCCACAAAAATAGATTAGAAGAAATGGCTTTTCTGAGTGCATACCATTTCAGCACAGGGGGGTATTTCATGGTTTTATTTTATGAAACGATGAGTGGTAATTTGGCTATATTATCTATGTATGCTACAGGTGGTCTACAAAATAATTATTATAACAAGGGGGCATTGGGCCAGATAAAGTTGAGAAGAACTGGTGTAGGGAACTCATAGTGCCTGCACATTAAGTGGTTAGTACCTATAGGTACTAATAAATAATAACAAACTATTATTAAGGAGCAGGAGGAAGCGTGGCTACAATGTCTGAGATGGGAACCTGGTTCCTAGTGGGTGGTGGTGCAGAAAGACCCCCACCGTGTAGTATGTCCATGAGGTGCAGGAGTGACCGGGCGTCCTTTCTCAACCTCAGCGAGCACCCAGAGTGACCAAGGCCATGGCGGCAGGCAAGTTGCACTCTGGGAGGTACATTCAGAAAGTGCCCAGTAGAAACTTCCTGCTGGAAAAACTAAAAAAAAAAAGCAGTATTTATAACACTGGGGTTTGTGGATAAATTGTTAAAATGGCAGAAAATTGTGAAAATAATAGTAAAATTGTATATGTAAGGCACGAAACTAGTCGGAGTAGAAGTGCTCACAGAAAGGATGGTTATGTATGGAGTGGAAAGAAGTTATCTTGGTCAGAAAAGAGTGAGAGCCGTTCAGATGCTGAAGCAGTGAATGTTATAGGGAAAACTGAAGTTCCTTTAAGGAGCCAAGAAAAGAAGCACAGCTGTTCATCCATTGAGTTGGACTTAGATCATTCCTGTGGGTATAGATTTTTAGGCCGATCCTTAAACAGAAACTGCGGGATACTGTGGGCCTTTTCCAATTGTTTGTGTTTTTAAGTGTTTTCCAATCAAAAATTGTAGTAGTTGACACTCTTGAGGGCTTCCATCTAAAAGAAAAATTCGTATCAGTGAATTCAAGTTAGATAAGTGTCCTTTGCCACCTCGATCAGATTTAGCCTTTAGGTGGCATTTTATTAAACAACACACTGCCTCTATAAATCCCAAATCAGATGACTGTACAACCACAGACTTGTCTCAGAATGAACTGAGGGATGGTCATCTAAAACAAAGAAGAAGCATGGATGAGGATGTAATCTGTTTCTCCCATTCCAGTGTTCAGCCTGTCATAACTTCTAATAGTGCTTCATGTAGAACTGGCTCTCTGATTGGTTCTGTGATGAACTTGGTTTCAAACAACAGCATTGAAGATAGTGACATGGATTCAGAAGATGAAATTATAACACTTTGCACAAGTTCCAGAAAAAGAAACAAACCAAATGGGAAATGGGTGAAGAAATCCTGCATTTGGAAACCCTCCTAAGTACCACACTCTGATTATGTTCACTGTTTCGCACCTCCTTCAGATCAATAACAATCCATGCTACTGGGGTGTTATGGATAAATATACAGATGAAGCTCGACTTGAAGGAAAACCAGAGGGTACCTTTTAACTTTGAGACTCAGCGCAGGAAGACTATTCATTTTCTGTTAGTTTTAGATACTATAGCCATTCTCTTCATGCCAGAATTGAGCAATGGAATCACAACTTTAGCTCTGATGCACATGATCCTTGTGTCTTCCATTCTCCTGACTTTACTGGGCTCCTAGAACACTATAAGGACCCAAACTCCTGTATGTTCTTCGAACCACTTTTATCCACTCCTTTAATTCTGATTTTCCCTTTTCCCTACAGCATGTATGCGGAACAGTTATTTGTAACTGTACAACCTATGATGGCATTGATGCTCTTCCAATTCCTTCTTCTATGAAATTATATCTGAAGGAATATCACTATAAATCAAAAGTTAGAGAACTCAAGATTGATGCGCCAGAACGACAATGCTGAGAAAAGGATAGGAACATATGAAAGAGTATATACATATTTTCATTTCACATTTTATTTTTCTTACTATGCCACTTTGAATTTTCCTACAAGGGCAGTTATTAATTTTACTGCCCTAAATCTTACTTCCTGACTAGTTTATTTTTCTTATGATACATTGATTGTATAAGGTTACACACTAAGGTTTAAAGTATAATTTTGATCAGGTTTTTGGTTTTTATTTCTATCATGTGAATTGTATGTTTAATTTTTCATTTCTCAGTTGTAATTCATATATGAGAACAAGCATATTTGAAATTTTCATAAGCATGGCAAATACAATCAAATATTCTGTATTTCATACTTTTCTTTCTAAAGTAATTCTATGTCCACCCTACACGTAATGTTTTGTTAATTTATGCCATCAATATTCTTATACATAAAATATAGTTTTCCCATCCCCTTTCATTGAACTGTTTTAAAATCTTCAGTAAAGCTGAGTGTGTTGTAATTCATAATTCAGACTAATGTAGCTGGCTTTCATAATTGACTAAGAGGGTGTTAAAAGTAACAAAATGATTTAAAATAGAGCTTGATGCATTTTCATTAAAAAAAGAATTGTTATTAAGTTTGTCATCACCCTTCCTCACCCCTGCTCAGTCTGGCTGTGAGTCACTGGTGCACTGGGAAGCAGAGAACACAGCCTGGAGCAGAGGGTACAGTCTGACACAGACTGAAGCAAGCTTGTATCCCCCCAAACCCCACCTCCTCCACTGGAACAGGAACTATCAGTAGGGAGGGGCTCTTTCTCTTGAGCCCTGGAAGCCCTAACGTAGATTAGATCACCAGCGTCCTGGCCCTTCCTCCCAAATCCAGGAAAGCCTGACCAGTCCTGACTACAAAGCTGCAAACCAGAGACTCCCAGGCAGAACTACATCAGCCTGGCAGCCACATGCCCCGGGGGAAGCCTGGGAACCCAGCTGTTTTCATTCCCAGTGGACAGGAAGAGGAGGGCAGGCAGCGGTGGGGAAGGGACCCCAGAAGTCTGATTCAGGCCAGGAAGCAACAGGAAAACAGCATCAAAGAGGAGAGTTAGGATAATATGTTGCTTCTCTGCCTGAAACCTTTCACAGGGTACCTTCCCTAAGCGATGAAGTCTGAACTCTTCGGCTTGGCATTCAAGACCCTGAAATATCTCTCTCCTCATCTCAGGCCATTCCTGCCATGAAGAGGACCTCCCACAGATTTACTTATAGATTTCTCCAAAGACCTGGTTAATTCAGTTCTATGTGCCCTTCTCAGGCTCATCTATTTGGACTCTTCTTAAAGAGATCACTTTCTTCATCAAGCCTTCAGTTCAGATAGAATTATTTACTCTTGCCTCTAGGCTAAAATCTGTGTGTCTAAGGTAGACTAGGACAGCCGCTTATTAATTTAGTACAGTAGTCTCAAGCTTTACTGTGCATCAAAGTCACCCTGAAAGGTTTGTTAAAACACCATTACCAGCCCATACCAAACTCTGAAATCTGTTCTACAACTAATTGTTGTGTCATGCTTTGAAATTTATCGCTTTTTTGTATGTATGTTATTTTTTCACAAAAAAGAGAAAATAAGTCAATTGTGATGATAAAAAAAATTTATTCTTTCTAGTCACCTATGTTCTGGAGCAGCTAGAAGGAAAAATCTGAGAGGATGGTAGGTAGCTGATGACACACTGTAATCTTATAACTACTTGTTGAAGAGTGCCTTGAAAACTATTGCTTTTTTCTTTCTTTGCTTTGTATGTATATTATATTTTACAACAAAACAGCTTAAAAAAACACACAAAACATTACTGTGGTACACCAGCTGTTCAGTGATAGAATTCTCACCTGCCATGAGAGGCCTGTGTTGGATTCCCAGCCTATGCCAGTTTGAAACTGTTGTGTATCCCAGGAAAGCCATGTTCTTTAATCCTCATTCAATATTGCTGGGTGGGATCTTTTTTGATAATTTCCATGGAGATGGGACCCACCCAACTGTGGGTGGGACCTTTTGATTAGATAGTTTCCATGGAGATATGTCTCCACCCATTCAAGGTGGGGTTGCTTATGGGAGTTCTTTTAGGGGGAGCAATCTTGGAAAAAGCTTCAGTGCTGATAGCCCACACAGCCAGAGATCTCTGGATATTTAAAAGGAAAATGCTCCTAGGGAAACCTTATGAAATGAGGAGAGAAAACTAGCAGGTGTTGCCACATGACTTCTCAGCTCACAGAGGTGTTCCAGACCCATCAGCATTCCTTGAGTGAAGGTAACCTCTTGGTGCCTGTATTTGGACATTTTCAGGGCCTTAGAACTATAAACTTTTAAATTACCTTTTAAAAGCCATTCAATTTCTGGTATATTACAGTCCAGCAGCTTTAACAGTCTAAAACAGTTTTGGTACTGGAAAAGTGGGATGCTGCGATTTGCAAATGCCAAACATGTTGGAACAGTTTTGCTTTTTTTTTTTGGATGGGCAGGTACCAGGAATTGAACCTGGGTCTCCAGCATGGCAGGTGAGAACTCTGCCTGCTAAGCCAGTGTGGCCCACCCTACCCCCCACTTTTTTTTTTTGAAAAGCTTTTTAAAAAGATAAGGGGACAACTATAGAAGACTTGTGAGGAACCTGTTAGAGAAGGCCTACAGGACCTTGAAGAAACAGTTGGTAGAAATGTGGACTCTAAAGATACCTCTGATGAGACTTTAGACAAAAATGAGGGATGTGTCACTGTAAACTGGAAGGAAGGCATCAACTAAATGTAGAAAAGGAAGCCTGGCTTCTCCTTGCAGTTTATAGTGAACTGCAACAAGAAAGAGATAAGCTGAGAACTGAACTCTTAGGTACAAAGAAACCAGAAATTGATGGTCTGGAAAGTTCTGGGTTTCCAGAAAGTGAGACCCCAGAGAATAGTGCCCCACATGAAGATTTAACCAAACGTGGAAGCAGTCAGCCCTTACAGGGCAAGCAAGCATTTCAGATGGAGTTATCCAGAAAAGATTTGTGAAAAGTTCTCTTGTCTGATGGGCATGATCCCAGGATACTGCATAGGAAACCAACAAGAGTGTTGTGGGATCTGTATAAATGGAAGTGCTGCCAGTCTGTATGAAAAGGGACAAAAAAGGAACAAATTGAGGGAACAATAACTTCAAAGGCAGAATGATGAAATCTAAGGTCTGAAGCCAAGAAACCTCAGGTCAGGAGAATGGATCCACCCATGCACTTGGAGAGGGTGAGTTTGCCCCAAAAGCAAAGGGCAGGAGTTTCAGTGCCTCAGGCCTCAAAAAGCGAGAAGCACTCCTTGGGTATTGGGGAGAGCCTGGCTGCCACTACTTGACGGGGTTGAATGTGTCTCCTTGAGATGGCAGAGAGCCTGGTTCATCCCCAATGCTTGGAGAGTGTGGAGCTGAGAACAAGGTGGTCTCCCCAGTGTCCCCCAAGGCTGCATTCAGAGAGAGGCAGGCCTCTATGTAGGCCCTTGGAAAGGGTGGGACTGCCACTTTCTAAAGCCCTGAGAATAAATGAGTCTCAGACTTTGAAATCTAGTGGAGTTTGCCTTGCAGGTTTTCAAAATGCTTGGGTCCAGCGACTCCTGTGTTCCTTCCAATTTCTCCTTGTGGAAATGGAAACATGTATCCTATGACTGTTCCTCCTTTGTATGTTGGCTGCAAATAATTTGTCCTGAGTTTTATAGGTCCATAGCCAGAGGATAATTTTGCCTTAAGACAGAACATACCTGTAGCTGATTTGATGAGATTTTGTACTGTTTCTGACTTTGCATTGTATTCATATTGTTACTGAAATGTTAAGGCTTTGTGATATTGTAATGGAATGAATGTATTTTGCATTGGAAAGAACATGTCTTTTGGGGGTCCAAAGGGTGGAATGGCTTTTGAAACTTTCGTGTACCCCAGAAAAGCCATGTCCTTTAATCCTCATTTAATATTGCTGAGTGGGACCTTTTTGATTGATTCCATGGAGATGGAACCCACCCAGCTGAGGGTGGTAACTTATGATTAGGTGGTTTGATTAGGTTTCCATGGAGATGTGTCTCCACCCATTCAAGGCAGGGTTGTTTATTGGAGCCCTTTAAGAAGGAACTATTTTGGGAAAAGCATGCTGATAGAGCCTACACAGCTAGAGATCTCTGGAGATGAAGAAGGAAAACACCCCCGGGGAAGCCTTATGAAACGAGGAGAGAAAGCTAGCAGACATCGCCATGTGCCTTCCCAGGTGACAGAGATGTTCCTGGCCCATCACCCTTTGTTGAAGGTAATCTCTCATTGGTGCCTAAATTCGGACATTTTCACAGTCTTAGAACTGTAAAATTGCAACCTAAAAAATTCCCTTTTAAAAGCTGTTCCGTTTGTTATATTGCACTCTAACTGCTTAACAAACTAAAACACAGCTCACTTATCAAACAAACAAACAAGCAAAAACATTATTGTGATTCATTCCAAGAGTTGTTTGTGTGTTTCTTTTTTGTTTTGTCTTTAAATTTTATTGTGGTAACATACATACAACATAACATTTTCTATTTTAACCACTTTTAAATATACAAATCAGTGATGTTACATTCACAGTTTTATGCTACCATCACTACCTTTCATTACCAAAATTTTTCTATCACCCAATGGGAAAGTCTGCACTCATTAGGCATTAACTTCCCCATTCCCCATCCCCACTCCTCTGGTAAACTTTATACTTCCTTCTGTCACTATGAATCTGCAATTTTTCATTTTCTCATATGAGTGAAATCTGTCCCTTTGTGTCTGGCTTATTTCACTCAATATAATGTCTTCAAGGTTCACCCATATTGTGGCATGTAGCAGAATTTCATTCCTTTAAAAATAAAAGAAATGTTTTTTATTTGTACTTTTAGTCACCATCATTGTCCACTCTAGGCATTCCTAAAGTATGCTGTCTCAATCTTTGTCCTCTATCTTTCCTTCTGGTCTCATATGTGCCTCCAGCCCTTCTCCCTCAATCGTACTCACATTCTACTTCATTCAATGTATATATATTATTGTTATACAACCAAATAGTATTGTGCTATCCATTTCTGAATTTTTGCAATCAATCCTGTTGCACAATCTGTATTCCTTCAGCACCAAATGCCCAATCTTTGCCCTATTTCTTTCTCCCAATAACCTGTGTTCTCTCAAAGTTCACTCATTAATGTTAGTTCATATTAGTGAGACCATACATTATTTATCCTTTTGTTTCTGACTAATTTCACTCAGCATGATGTTCTCAAGGTTCAACCAGGTTGCTACATGCTTCACGATTTTATTCTGTCCTAACCAGCTGCGTAATATTCCATCTTATGTATATACAACTTGTTTAGACACTCATCCGTTGATGGTCATTTGGGCTGTTACCATCTCTTGGTGATCGTAAATAGTCTTGCTATAAACATCAATATGCAATGTCTGTTTGTGTCCTTGCTTCAGTTCCTCTGAATATATACCTAGTAAGAAGATTCCTGAATCATATGGCAATTCTATACTTAGCTTCCTGAGGAACCACCAAACTGTCTTCCAGAGTGGTTGTACCATTTTACATTCCTACCAATAGTGGATAAGTGTTTCTCTTTCTCCACATCCTCTCCAGCACTTGTCATTTTCTGTGTTTTTGATATGGCCATTCTAGTGGGTGTCAGATGATATCTCATTGTGATTTTTATTTTCACTTACCTAATAGCCAATGAAATTGAGCATCTTTTCATATACCTTTAGCCATTTGTATTTCCTCTTCTGAGAAGTATCTGTTCATATCTTTTGCCCATTTTTTAAATGGGTTGTTTATCTTTTTATTGTTGAATTAAAGAATCTCTTTATATTTGCTAGATATGAAACCCTTATCTGATATATGACTTCCAAATATTGTCTTCAATTATGTAGGCTGCCTTTTTACTTTCCTGACAAAGTTTTTTGATGCACAAAAGTGTTTAATTTTGAGGAGTTCTCATTTATTTTTTTCTTTCTTCAATGCTTGTGCTTTGGGTGTAAGATATAGGAAACCACCTCCTATTATAAGACTTAGAAAATATTTCCCTACATTTCTACTAAAAGTTCTATGGTCTTAGCTATAGTATTTAGGTCTTTGACCTAAAATTTGACCTATTTTGGGTTAATTTTTGTATAGGGTGTGAGAGATATGGATCCTCTTTCATTATTTTGAATATGAATATCCAGTCCTCCAAGCACCATTATTGAAGAGCATATATTGTCCCAGATGCGTTGGCTTGACTGCCTTATCAAAGATCAGTTGTCCATAGATGAGAGGGCCTGTTTCTGAACACTCAATTTTATTCCATCGGTCAGTATATCTATCTTTATGCCAGTACCATGCTTTTTTGACCACTGTATTCTTTGTAATATTCTTTAAAGTGAAGTTGTGTGAGACTCCCACTTCATTTTTCTTTCTCAAGATATTTTTAGCCATTTGGGGCACCTTACCCTTGTAAGTAAATTACTTCATTTCTTTTTGTAGCGGAATAATATTCCATTGTGTGTGTGTGTGTGTGTGTGTGTATACAAACACCATTTTGTTTATCTATTCACCTGTTGATGGATACCTAGTTTGCTTCCACCTTTTGGCTATTGTGAATAATGCTGCTATGAACATTGGTGTTCAGATATCTGTTTGAGTCTCTGCTCCCAATTCTTTTGGGTATATTATCTACAAGTGAGATTGCTAGGTCATGGTAATTCTATACAGACTAACTTTCTGAGGGACTGCCAAAGTGTTTTCCACAACAGTTACACCATTTTACATTCCCACCAACAATGTCTGAGAGCCCTATTTCTCTGCAGCCTTACCAACATTTGATATTTTCCACTTGGTTAATAATTTGCAATAATATCCATTCTAATGGGGGTGAAATTATGCCTTTGATTTGTATTTCTCTAATGGCTAATGATGTTGAGCATCCTTTCATAATCTTATTGTGTATCTTCTTTAGAGAAATGTTTATTCAAGTCCTTTGCCCAGTTTTAAATTAGGTTGTTTGCCTTTTATTGTTGAGTTATAAAATTGTTTATGTGTTCTATATATTAAACCCTCATCAGATATTTGGGTATTTCTGATTATTTTCTCCCGTTCTATGGTCTTTTTGCTTTTTTTAGTTAGAGCATTTGAACATTTACAAAAACACATGCAGAAAGTACAAAGTTCCCGTATACCTCCCCCACACACATAGTTTTCCTTATTAACATTTTGCATTAAGATGGTACCTTTCTTACGATTGGTGAACCAGTATTGTTATAATTAAATTATCAATTATAGGGTATCATTCACAACAGGGTTCATTCATTGTCTTGTACTGTTCTATGTTTCTTTGTTGGTTTTTTTTTTTTGGTGACATATGAACAATCTAAAAATTCTAATTTTAACCACTTTCAAGTATACAGTTCAGTGTTGTTAATTACATTCTGTTCTAGCTTGCTAGAATGCAAAACACCAGAGACGGATTGGCTTCCAGTAAAAGGGGATTTATTTAGTTGACGTGTATTTCTTCAGAGGAAAGGCAGCTAACTTTCAACTGAGGTTCTTTCTTATGTGGGAAGGCACAGGGTGATCTCTGCTGGCTTTCTCTCCAGGCCTCTGAGTTCCAACAACTTTCCCTGGGGTGATTCCTTTCTTTATCTCCAAAGGCCTGGGCTAAGCTGCAAGTGCTGAGATGAGGTATGCTGAGCTGCTTGGGCTGTGCTACATTGAGCTCTCTCATTTAAGCACCAGCCAATTAGATCAAACATCATTCATTGCAGCAGGCATGCCTCTTAGCCGACTGCAGATGTAATCAACAACAGATGAGGCTCACATTCCATTGGCTCATGTCCACAACAATAGAACTAGGCACCTTCACCTAGCCAAGTTGACACCAGAGTCTAACTACCACACATTCACAATATTGTGCTGCTATTATCACTAGCCATTACCAAAAATTTTCCACCACCCCTCAGAAATCAATTAAGCATTAAATCCCTATTCCCACCACCACCCCAGCCCTTGGTAACCTATATTCTAGTTTCTGACTCTATCAATTTGCAAATTTTAATTATTTCATATCTGTGAGTTCATACAATATTTGCCCTTTTGTGCCGGGCTAATTTAATGATGCATAATGTCCTTTGATGCACAAGCTTTTAATTTTGATGAAACCCAATCTATCTACTTTTTTCTTTTGTTGTTTGTGCCTTTGATGTCAATTCTAAGAATCCATTGCCTAATACAGGACACTTAAGATATCCCTGTATGTTCATTTCTAGATGTTTTATAGTTTTAATTCTTATATTTAGGATATTGGCCCATTTAGAGATACTTTTACTTCTATATGTTGAGAAATAGGGATCCACTTTCATTCTTGTATATGTAGATATCCAGTTTTTCCATACCATTGCTGAAAAGATGACTATTTCCCCATTGAGAGGATTTGGCACCCCTGTCAAAAATCAGTTGGCATAAATGTGTGGGTTTATTTCTGAACTCTCAATTCTTTTTTGTTGATCTATATATCTTTACTTGTGCCAATACTATGGTTTTTATTATTACAATTTTGTAATAAGTTTTGAAATATAGAAGTGTGAATCTCCAGAGTCTTTGATTTGGTATGC
The DNA here is from genome assembly GCF_023851605.1 of Tamandua tetradactyla. Classification (NCBI taxonomy): domain Eukaryota; kingdom Metazoa; phylum Chordata; class Mammalia; order Pilosa; family Myrmecophagidae; genus Tamandua; species Tamandua tetradactyla. Next base: position 62,638,230 of record NC_135328.1, on the reverse strand, counting down.
ATGGAGTGGGGCAAAAAATTAACATTTCCAACAAATTCTCCAAGTGTTGTTGATACTGCTGGTTTAAGAACAACATTTTTAGAACCACTGGTTTAGTGTAAATTGTCATTCCTGGATGTGGCCTGTGCTTATGTATTTATTCACTAAAAAAATGGCTACTGAGAGGCTGCTACATGCCAGATATAAGTCAAATGTTGGAATATTCAATGATAAACAAAGTAGTCTTGGGGAGACAGATATTAAGCCAATGAACTTGCACCATTAAGTATTTTTAGGGAAATATAATTAAAATAAAAATTCTCCCTCAACTCAGAAAATTTCTTCACAGAGGTAGAAGAGAAAGAAAAACAATTTTATTATTTAATAATCATTAAAAAAAGAGTGTGATACATCAAAGGCAATCCATTAAAGAGATTACAAAGACAGAAAGTTCACCTTTTTCATGGTATCTTTATGATCTGATATAGTTTTGCTACTTGCAGCCAAGGGGCACCTGGAGTTTTTTCCTCCAATAAACTGGGAGATAAGGCCAGCAGCTATCTTCCTTGGTAATTCCATTATGAAGAAATGACTCCTTCCCTCAGGAAAGGAAAATTTCCTGGGTTGTGAAAACATGGGTGGTTTATTTTACCTTTAAAGAAATGATTATTTCAAAGGGGACAGAGAAAGAACTTACATATTTCCTAAAGTAAATGCTGAAAGAAAAAAGAGTTGGGTAGGAAAACTCTTTCCTTTTTAGCAACAGGGAAAACTCATTTTTCTTGTTTTGATTTGTGTTTACCCTCACAAGACATAATAACAATTATGGTAACTGCTTCTGAAGAAAAAGGAAAAGAATAGCATGAGAGAAAATAATAACAAAGACCTATTTCAGATGGGGTGATAAGTTAAGGCCTTTTACTCACATGTACTTTACTTGTGTGCAAGTTTCTCAGAGCAAGCCATGCTCTCTTGTGTCAGTCTTGGAAGGCTTAGTGGGTGGGGGAGGAAGAAGAGAAAGTTTTTCTCTTATCCCTGAGCAAAAGAAAGCATGGAACTTGGTGTTTGGTAAGGAGACTGCCACTGTCATCATTCAGTATGTGACATCATAAAAGCACTTTAAGTGGCACATTTCTTCTGAATATGTCTCTTAGGCTCCTAGGAGAAGGAGAGTGTATTTAGAATCACAATAAAGAAAAAGAAAAATACCCATGGCTTCTAATTTAAAATAAGAATGAACAAAGAAAGCAATATACAGACCCGTCCTGACCCTTTAAAGAATTTCCACTTGAGGATGAAAGCTCGTATGGCTTTGTATCCCTGTAAGAATAAAATTAAGTTTAACTTTCACACAGGATGGTGCAGGATGAGAGAAATGGAACTCACTAAAATGCAAAATGCAAAATGGCTCAGACTGGTCTTGCTGGCAGGAAAAGGGGAGGGCCTCTGATGCCAGCCTAGAATTGGCACCAAATTGTTGTATAGGTAAAAACAAGTTTAAATAAGTAACGGCCAGGGTCACTGAAGTATACAGCACAATCAAAAGTGAGAACCTTCAGTGAGAAATTTGAATTAGTTAGACTATCCTGAGGCTGTAACCTTTGGAGTATCCAATTAGTGGAGAAACAGGGGAGGGACCTGCATGCTAAGCCTACGGTATAAAACCTGTGGCATTCTATTGCTCGGTGTGCCGGCCATCATTTTCTTTTTCTTTTTTTTTTTTTTTAATAAAAGGCTGCGTCTTGCTTTATTTTTTAAATCATGTTTTACCCCAATTATAAATTAGGGTAATTACAGTGAAATTTTCATGATATTCAACAGTACTAGTAATGGGCTTTACAGAAACCAATTTCTTTACAAAGTCTTGACAAACTGTTACCTGACTATCCCAGGAAGGAGAATTTTCCCTCAAAGATATTTTCAGGGGGAACATTTGTTTTTGTTTTTTTTCTAATGGGGGAAACTGTAAAACATAAAAGAAATGCAAATATATAGTAAAAACTGCTTCTTCAGAGTCCTGCTTGTATCAAAGTTCTCTTTAGGAAAATGGAAAACTTATTCAGTACAATTGAACCAACATACAATTTGTTATTTTATGGTAACAGGTTTTTCAAACTGAGCTTTTAAAAAGTACATTTCTACAAAAGTAAGATTAAATAGGTAGTTATAAAATGTATTTATCCTGAAATGGGTAAGAATATAAAACGTTGCTGCCCATGTCAAGAATACATTACACATTTTACACATTATTAAAGGTCATTTTCTTTCCATTAATAACGTAGATAAAACCAACCAAATTATTTATTGCTTATATCAAGTGCATGTTAAAATCCAGATAGCCTCCCAAAACAGATCCTTGTGATAAAGGATTTCTGAATGTGGTCAGGTAAAATATGTTTTTAACATGTGTGAATACAGTTGCAAAATGTATCAGTTTTAACAAACATTAATGTCTTTATTTTATGAAGCCATTTACAGTTTGGGTTTCAGAGGAACCTGCAGTGAAGAGTCCTGAGATGTTGGGCCCACGCCTGGCAGTAACGCTTATCGGGGTGATGGCTATTCTACTGCACCGTTTCGGGGCAGGAGGACTTGGCTGCTAAGTGAGAAACCCTTGGGATTAATGTGCACTGTCAGCCCCTACTGCAGAAGCTTGCTGTGCAAAATTAATTATTTATAGGGCATGTTGCTGAAAAAAGAGTGTCCAGGCAAGAAAAGCGCCAACCAAAACAACCGACACAAACCCCATCTTAGTGAGAATAGGTTGCCAATATAACCACCTTTTTCTTTTTCGTTCAGTCTCATTTAGCCTCTGTTTCATCTGCTGCACCTTCTGAGCTGTGTTAGCTTTCCCGTCCTCTCGAATACGTTTCCGTAGAACACTCTCACTGTTCTCCTCCACAGTATCTTGTCCTTTAGAGGACAATCCTGTACATCTGTCACCTGCCAGTTTTTCTTCTTCTAAGACTATTCTGTTCCTGTTGCATTTTTCAGTCATTATTTTGGTTGGTGAAAGATCAAAAGCAGGAGATAAATCTTCCTTAGAAAGTTCTTTCCACCGTTTCTGTATATTTGAATCTCCCTTTATAAACTTTGCTCCTTCTAGTATAGCCATATATGAGAATCTGAGTTGATCTGGTGTCTGAATAAGTCCCAATCGATATTTCCTCACATTCAGTAAAATCTGTTTAATGTTAATATCATCTCCTTTCTCCATTAAAACAAGACAGGTGTCCACCAGAGAGAAGGTGCCAGACCGCCCGATTCCTGCACTGCAGTGGATCACTGCAGGCCCATGCTCAGGGTTCAGGGAGCCAGACTCTCTCACTTTAAATAAGAAATTCAGAAATGAAGCTGGTGATTCAGGGACTCCAAAATCTGGCCAGGTAGTATAATGAAAGTGCGATATTGTTCTGGTTTCACCACTATTAATATCTTCTAATTGTAGTAAATATACTGTATAATATGATTTCACATCTTCTGACAAGAGCTTCACACGGAATCCTGTTTCTTTAAACAGCATCTCTCGGTCATCTTTTGTTGGCCAGTACTGTGCACATTTAACTGATTCTTTCTCCACAACTCGATTCAGCATGACAACTGCTTTGGTCTTTTGTTGCCAAACCATAAGCCAAAAATGACAACACGTATTAGGGAGTGGACCCTGCGTCAGGACGTAGCTTCTCTGCGCCTCTTCGATGCTGACCAGGCTGGCATTGACATAGTCACTGTCCTCGTTCTGCAGCTTGACACGGCTGTGGTCATATGGGCTTACATCTCTGTATCTGTTTCGATTTCTGTTTTCTGGAAACTTGGCCACTCTATGAGGATAGTCATGGGACTCATTTCGAATTTCCAAGTACAGCTGCTGCCAGCGACTCTGGGCGTCCAGTTCCTCGAACTCCAGCTCGACCGTGACGGACATGGCGGCGGGTGCAAGGACAGCTTTGGCGGGCGGAGCGGCTCATGCCCCGCGCGGGCCGGGAACGCTGGGCACCGCTGAGCGCCCGCCTGTTTCATTTTACATAGAAGGAAGATAAGGACCAGAGGGCCTGTCACTTTGTCCAGAGTTCCGTGGCTAGCTTAGAGGTATAGACCCGGGTGTGCATTTGGTACAAATTCCAATCCAAGGTGCTCTCTCTCACCGTTCCACTGCTGCCTACAGCCTTCAGAAAATCTCTACGGTTGGCAGGATTTCTTTGGTCAGAAGAGGACAGGATTTGAGCAGAAAGCGGGAGAGCCCCGAGTCCTGGAAGTAGAGGTCAGGTGGGGCTGTGGGGCTCTTCAGATTCAAACACCGGACGATGACGTACAGCACGGCAGCCACCGCGGCCAGCTTCACCCCGTCAAACACGGCCGGCAGCTCGGGGGTCTCCAGCATGGCGTTCATCTTGATCCTGGGTGCTTACTCCTCTCTACAGTGATGGCAATTATCCTTGCAGGGTGTACAGCTGGGCTGGTCCAGGAGCGCTCTTATTCAAATTAACCTAAAAGCTGCGCGGGTGTGCGATGAGGGTGCAGTGGGCCCCCAGTCCGGCTCCTGCGGCTCCGCGGCGGCCGGCGGCACTCATGGAAATCCATCATTTTCTTTTGATTGAGTGCCTGTTCATGCAAGATCATGAATAAATTCTTTTCTTCTCCAAAATTGGATGAACATTTGTTCTCTTTCAGGTACAGATTTCTTTCTAACAATCCTTGAGACTCCCATACACTTTTTTTCTAGTCTTACCCATGCTCTTAGCCACCCAAGCCCAGGCCTGTTATGACAAAGGAACTTGAATTCAGAAAGGACTTTCCAAAGTATTTGGAAGTGGAAGCAGTCTCTCTCCATCCAAAAGATGGCAGACTGAACAATCTAGGACATGAAATTCTCTGGAGATTGAAATGAAATAGTTCTCAATTGCAAAGGACCTAAATAGACAATTCTTAAAATAGAGCAAGAGATCAACAAATGTGGAGATGAATGTATAACTCCAATAGTAACTAAAGAAATGCAAATAAAGCAAGATTATATGTAGCTGTATGTATGTAGATATATATATTTTTAAGCCATAATTTTTTATGTGAGTTTTTTTGTTTTCATATGGTCTTTAATGGGGCAATAATTAGTATGACAGTTCTAGGAATCATTTACCAATAGTATCATGCTCTCTCTTCCCCTCCAAAGAAAAGGAGGATGGAAATCTATACTGTTTGATATCAATTTATTTCCAATTCTGATAATCTATCCTAAGATTCTCTTAAAAAAAAAAAAACAATGGCAAATAGAATACTAATCACAAAGATGTTCATCCTTGGTTGTACATAATAATGAAAACCTGGAAGTAGCCTAAAAGTCCAGCAGCTAGAGAATGGATGTTAGGTAGATATTTATAGAATACTATTTATCCATGCCCAATTGTGCAGTCTGAAGAATTCTCCCCTGGGGAAGAATTGTTGGCAGCAAGGTTGTCTGGGGTGCAGGCTGGTTGCTGGCAGGTCCTTCAAGAGAGCACCCCAATTAAATCCTTCAGGTCCAAAGCCTGGCCCCGAGCTTCTCAAGATCAGTGACTAGCTTTTTTAAGTGCATCCAGACAAGGGCAGTCTCAAGGATAAAATTACTCTCACTAATACCATATAAGGTATGATGGTTGGATTCATGTGTCAACTTGGCCAGGTGATGGTGCCCAGTTGTTTGGTCAAGTAAGCACTGGTCTAACCATTACTGTGAGGACATTTGAAGTGTTAAACCATCAGTCAGTTAGTTGCATCTATGGCTGGTTACATCTATGATCAACTAAGGGGAGTGTCTTCCACAGTGAGAGAATCCAATAAGTTGAAGATGTTTAAGGGAGAAATAACAACTTCAGCAGCCAGAAAAGAGAAGTTTCATCTCTACTTCAGCCAGCCAACCTCTCCTGGGGGAATTTCTCCAAAACCTTCATCTTTGTTGCCAGCTCATAGTCTGCCCTACAGAATTTGGAATCCTGTACCCCAATAGTCACATAAGACATATTAATCAAATCTCATACTAATTACAGATAACTCCTATTGATTCTGTTCCCCTAGAAAAACTCTGACTAATACACATGAATTGCCATCAAAGGCCAATTTATTCATTTACAGTGGATGACATTCTTTTCCAAACATCAGAATCTGTGTAACCACTGTCCAAGATCTGTACCCCAGCTGGTCTTGAGGTAGTTGGGAAGAAAAACAAAAGTTTGCTTGATGAGCAGGGTGTTTGGATAAAAGAAAATGGATAGTCTTGAGGGCTATTTTTTTAAAACATTTTTTATTGTAAAATATCTGCAGAAAAGTGATAAATTTCAAAGTACAGTTTAACAAGTAGTTATAGAGTGAATTTCAAAGTATAGCTTAACACAGTTACAGAACAAACACTTGCTAAGTTGTACAACATTGCTGATACCCTAGAAGCCTCCTTTGTATTTGTTTCTGATCACAACCTCCTTTTTCAGGGATATTTGGGCAGTGACCATTCTATCTTCATGCTTAAAAGGGGTGTCAACATCATGAAGAAAAGGAGTCACACTGGTTGATGTTCTTGGAGAAATGGATACCTCTGGGTTGCAGGGCTTATCTGGCATAGGAGCAATCTGGAGGGTTGAAATTTCTGAAAAAATAAACTTAATAAGTAAAACTTTTGTAGAGTCATAGATAGAGCCCAGGGTATTATTTAGTGTTTTCAGGAATACTGTTGGTCAGGGTTGGTTGGGGAGTTTAGCATACTGTGGCAGTTTGCAATATCTGGCTGAGGCTTGCATAAGTATAACCTCCAGAATGACCTCTCAATTCTTGTTTGAAATCTTTTAACCACTGAAACCTTAATTTGTTTCATTTCTTTTCCCCCTTTTGATCAAGAAGTTACTGTCAATCCCACAATGCCAGGATCCTCCCTGGGAGGCATCCCATGTTGCCAGGGAGGCTTACACCCATGGAAGTCAGGTCCCACATAGGGGGCAGGGTAGTAAGTTTATTTGCAGAGTTTGGTTTAGAGAGAGAGAGCCCACATCTGAGCAACAAAAGAGGTTCTTTATGGATGACTCTTAGGCATAATTAAGGTAAGCTTAGCTTTGCCATTACAGAAACGAGTTTCATAAGGGCAAACCTCTAGATCGAGGGCTTGTTAACTTAGGAGTCCATAGTGCTTGAGAGAATATCAGGAATTTCCCAGGTGATGAAGATTAATAATTCCATATTTTTGTCCAGTCCTTCAAGGGGCTTTGCAAATACTCTTAAACTTACTGCTCAAAATACTCTGGAATGTATCAAGGTATTACCTTAAGCTATACAGAATAACCAAATCTCATCCCTTTTTCTAGGCTCCATGTAATTAGATTGTTTAAATAAACTGACCAGACAGGTTAAGTTAGATAGCGTGCTACAAAAAAATTAAATTTTGGAGAGAATAAACATCTTTTCCTTTAGTCTTACACCAAAATTGAGTTTTTAAAATACAAACAATATTATCCTTGACCCTGTATTCTGATTTACCTTAGTCCTAACCACATCAGCTTCATTTATATCTCTAATTGAAGTCTGATCTCTTTTTCAGCTCCTTTAACAGTTACTGTATGGAGTAATGCTGATTTTCAGAGTTACAGAACTCTAACTCTGGTTTTAGGTAGTTTCAGGGAATTACCAGGTTATACCAAAAAAGGCAGCATCTCAGAATTTAAAATTAACAATTAAAACTCAGGAATAAATATGACTGCTGTAAGAGCTTACAACCTAGCCTCTAATTTTCTTATAAGCATTTTCTGAATGAGATTATACAATATTTGTCCTTTGTTTCTGGCTTATTTAGCTCAACATAATATCCTCAAACATCATTCACCTCGGTGCATGCCTCATGACAGCATTCCTTTCTGTAGCCACACAGCATTCCATCATATATATACACAAAAGTTTGCTGAAGATGGACATTTCAGCTGCCTCCATCCATTGGCAATCATGAATAATGCTACCATAAGCATCAGTGTGAAAATGTCTATTCGTGTCCCAGTTTTCAGTTCTTCCAAGTATATTCCTAATAATGGGATTGCTTGATCATATGGTGTGATGGTTAAGTTTATGTGTTAACTTGGCAAGGTTATGGTGCCCATTTGTCTGGTCAAGCAAGCACTGGCCTAACTTCTACTGTTAGGACATTTTGTGCACTTGAATCATCAATAAGTTGATTGCATCTATGACTGGTTATATCTAAAATCAGCTAAGGATTGTGAGGCATGCAACAAGATGCATGAACCTTGAAGAAGTATGTTGAATGAAATGTAAGAAACAAAAAGACCAATGTTATCATGTCTCGCACATGCAGACTAACTATAATATACAAGCTTGGAGATTGAAGTCAAGAGCGTGCATTATCAGGATCATAGATTGCAAGCTCTTATAGCAGTCACACCTATTTTGGAGTTGTAACTGTTATTTCTAAACTCTGAGATACTAAACTATTTGTGTATAACCTGGTGCATTTTGAGTAGTGCATTATCTAATTTAACTTGTATGGTCAGTTTATTCAAACAACATAATTACATGGAATCCTGTGAGATCTCATTGTGAGCTCTTGTTGGCTTATCCAGGTTAGTGTGATGCCCCAGTAAATCCCAGAGTAATTTGGGCAGAGAATAAAATAGTATTTGCAAAATCCCCTTGGTGGACTAGGGAGAAAAGAGGAAATATTCAGTTCTGGAGAATTCTTGATATTCTTGCAAACAGTTGAGACAACAAATTCAATGGGATAACCCTCGATCATGGGGCTTGCTCCCATGAAACTTGTTCCTACAGAGGAGAAGCTAAGCCTACTTAAAACTATGCCTAAGAGTCACCCCAGAGAATCTTTTTTGATGCTTAGATGTGGCCTCTCTCTCTAAGCCAACTTGGAAGGTGAACTCACTGCCCTCTCTCCTACATGGAACATGATTCCCAGGGGTGTAAGTCTCACTGGCAATGTGGTTCAAACTCCTGGAATGAGCTGGGACCCAGCATAATGAGATTGAGAAAGGCTTCTTGACCAAAAGGGAGAAGAGAGAAATGAGGCAAATAAAATTTCAGTGGCTGAGAGATTTCAGAGTCAAGAGGTTATCCTGGAGGTTACTTCTATGCATTATAAAGATATCCCTTTTTAGTTTATGGTGTATTTGAGTAGCTAGAGGGAAGTACTTGAAACTGCTGAACTGTGTTCCAGTAGCCTTGATTCTTGAAAATGATTGTACAACTATATAGCTTTTATAGTGTAACCATGTGATTATGAAACCTTGTGTCTGATGTTCCTTTTATCCAGAGTATGGACAGATGAGTAAAACAATAAAGACAAAAATAAATAAATAATAGTGGGGGGATGGGGTAAAAAAATTGGGTAGATTGAAAGACTAGTGGTCATGAGAGGGAGGGGTAGGGGTATGGGATGTATGAGATTATTTTTCTTTTTATTTCTTTTTCTGGAGTGATGTAAATGTTGTAAAAATGATCATGGTGATGAATACACAACCATGTGATGATATTATGAGCCATTGATTGTATACTTTGTGTGCTGGTTTGAAACTGTTGTATATCTGAGAAAAGCAATGTTCTTTAAACCTATTTTGATATTATTGGGTGAGAACTTTTTTTATTGCTTATATGGAGCTGTGACCCACACACTGTTGGGCAGGGCCTTTTATTGGGTGGTTTCCATGGAGATGAGTCTCCACCCAGTCAAGATGGGGTCACTTTCTGGAGCCCTTTAAGGGGCAACTGTTTTAGAAGATGCTTTAGAGCCCATGCAGCCAGAAACCTTTAGAGATGTGGAAGGAGAACACCCCCAGGGTATCCTTATGAAATGAGAAGCCAGGAGAGAAAGCTAGCAGATATACCATGTGCCTTCCCAGCTGACAGAAGTGTTCTGGACTCATCGGTTCTTGATCAGGGTATCTTTCTCTGGATGCCTTAGTTTGGATATTTTATTGGCCTTAGAATTGTAAACTTACAGCTTAATACATTCCCTTTTTAAAAGACATTCCATTTCTGTAATATTGCATTCAGGCAGCTTTAACAAACTAAAACAGATTTTAGTACCAGAGAAGTGGGGTGCTGCTGAAGTTTGCAAATACCAAACATTTTGGAATAGCCTTTTAAATGGATAAAGGAAGATTCTGGAAGAGTTGTAAGGAGCTTGATAGAGAAAGCCTAGAATGCACTGAAGAGACTATTGATAGAAATGTGGACTCTAAAGATACCTTTGGTAAGACCTTAGACAGAAATGATGCACATGTTATTGCAAACTAGAAGGAAAGCAATCCTTGTTTTAAAGTTTTAAACAATCTGGCAAAGTTGACTAGTGGTTTTACATGGAAGTCAGGTTTAAAAGCCATGAGCTCAGATACTTAACTGAAGAGATTTCCAAATTAAATGTGGAGAATGCAGTCTGGTTTCTCCTTGCAGCTTATAGTGAAATGTGACAGGGAAGAGATAAGATGAGAACTGAACTCTTGGGTACAAAGAAATCAGAAATTGATGGTCTGAAAAATTCTGCACTTCCAGAAAAGGAGACTCCAGAGGATAGTGTCCCACATGAGGATTTAACCAAACATAGAAGCAGTCATTTCAGAAAAAGCCAGGATTATTTATCCAGAAAAGATTTTGTGGAAAGTCCTATTATCTGATGGTTATGATCCCTGAATATTGCATAGAACACCAACAAGAGTGTTGTGGGATCTGTATAAACAGAACCACTGCCAGTCTCAATGAAAAGGGACAGAAAACGGAAAAATTGAAGGAAAAATAACTTCAAGGGCAGAACCATGGAAGCAGAGGTCTGAAGTCAAGAAACCTCAGGCCAGGAAAGCAGAGCCACATAAGCACTGGGCAAGGGTGAGTTTTCCCCAAAGGCAGAGGTTGGGCCTTCCAATGCAATGCTCTGGAAGGGTTGTGTCACCTCAGGCCTTGGAGAGGGTGGCACACATTCCTTGAGGATTGGGGAGAGCCTGGCTGCTGCAACATTGCTCTGGAGGTGTTGAGCATGTGCCTCTGAAATGGCAGAGATGCTAGGTACTGCCCTGATGCTTGGAAAGGGTGGAGCCAAGAAAAAGTGGTCTCTCCAATGTCCCCCAAGGTTGCATTTGGAGATAGATGGGCTGCTGTGTAGGCCTTTGGACAGGATGGGACTACAGCTTTGTAAAGCCCTGAAGATATGTGGCTCACAGACATTGAAATCTAATGGAGTTTGCCCTGCATGTTTTAGAAACTGCTTTGGTCCAGTGACCCCTGTGTCCCTTCCAATTTCTCTCTATGGAAATGGGACTATGGATCCTATGACTGTCCCTCCTTTGTATGTTGGCAGCAGCTAACTTGTTCTGAGTTTTACAGGTCCAGAGCCAGAGGAGAATTTTGCCTTGGCTCTGACCATGCCTGTAGCTGACTTTGATGAGATTTTGTACTGTTTCTGAATTTGTACTGTATTTGTATTGTCACTGAAATGGTTTAAGGCTTTGTGGTATTGTGATGGAATGAATGTATTTTGCATTTGGAAAGAACATGTCTTTTGGGGGTCCAAAGGGTAGAATGTGACAGTTTGAAACTCTTGTGGACCCCAAAAAAGCCAATTTCTTAAATCCTCATTCAATATTGTTGGGTGGAATCTTTTTTACTGTTTCCATGAGATGTGACCCACCCAAATGTGGGTGTGACCTTTTTATTAGGTGATTTCTATGGAGATGTGTTTACACCCATTCAAGGTGGGGTAACTTACTGGAGCCATGTAAGAGGGAACCATTTTGGAAAAAGCTTTAGAGCCCACACAGCCAGAGACCTTCAGAGATACAGAAAACATCCCCGGGGAAGCCTTATGAAATGGGAAACCAGGAAAGAGATGTTGCCATGTCCCTTCCCAGCTGACCAAGTGTTCTGGACTTATTGGCTTTTCTTGAATCAAGGTATCTTTCTCTGGATGCCTTAATTTGGACTTTTTAATGGCCTTAGAATTGTAAACTTGTAACTTAATAAATTCCCCTTTTAAGATTCACTCCATTTCTGTTATATTGCATTGTGGAAACTTTAACAAATGAAAACATTTTGGACAGACTGAATGTATGTGAAGATATTTCAATAAAAATTTTTAAAATAACTAAAATCAACTGAGAAAATTTCTTCAACAATGAGTCATTTAATCCAATCAGCTGAAGGCTTTAAAGAAGTTATGAGTTCAGCAGTCAGAAGAGAGAATTTTCATTTCTACTTTGGCCAGCCAGCCAGCCTCTCCTGGGGAATTCATTGAAAACCTCCATTGGAGTTGCCAGCTTGCTTCATACCCTACAGAATTTGGACTCATGCATCCCCCACAGTTGCATGAGACACTTTTATAAAATCTCATATTTACAGATATCTCCTGTTTGTTCTGTTTCCCTAGAGGACTCTGAGTAAGATGTATGGTGACCAACCGCATTTTTAGCTTCCTGTGGATCTGCCACACCGCCCTCCAGAGAGGCTGCACCATCCTACTTCTTGAGGGTTTTTTTGCGTGTCTTTTAAAATTTTTTTAAAAATATTTTTATTGACAAATCTTCACACATATACAGTCCATACATCGTGAACAATCAATGGCTCACAACATCATCACATAGTTGTGCATTCATCACCATGATCATTTTTTTAGAACATTTGCATCACTCCAGAAAAAGAAATAAAAAGAAAAAAAAAAACTTGTACATACCATACCCCTTATCCCTTCTGTCATCGAACACTAGTATTTCCATCTATCCAATTTATTTTATTCCTCATCCCCCCTATTATTTATTTATTTTTTTATCCATGTTTTTTTGCTCATCTGTCCATACCCTGGATAAAAGGTGCATCAGACACAAGGTTTTCACAATCCCACAGTTACATTGTAAATGTTATATGTTTACACAATCATCTTCAAGAATCAATGCTACTGGAATACAGCTCAGCAGTTTCAGGTTCTTCCTTGAGGGGTATTTTTAAAAACCACAGTGAAGGGCTCTATCTAAGACTCTATAAAAGTTTTACCTATTAAGTTTATTTTTTCAGAAACTTAAAGTCTCCATATGGCTCCTATGCCAGATGAGTCCTGACACCCAGAGGTACCAGTCTCTCCAAGAACCTCACCCCATTTCATTCCTCTACCCCACAATGTCAACATCCCTTTACAGCATGAAGAAGTTCAAGTGGCCATTACCCAGATATTCCTGAAGATTGAGAGAATGATCAAATGAGAGGGAGGAGTTATAACCGAGATGTTAGGATTTAACAAATGATTATGACTGCTGGCTCATTATATAGATTTCTTTTTAGTTTCTAGGGTATTAGAATAGCCAGAGGAAATACTTGAAATTGTTAAACTGTAATCCAGTAACTTTGATCTTTGGTAATGATTGTATTACTATAAAGCCTTCATTTTGTGATGATGTGATTGTAAAAAACCTTGTGACTGACACCCTCTTTATCCAGCGTATGGGGAGATGAGTAATTTAAAAAAGACATGCATGGAAAAAAATAGGCTGAGAATTTGGGGGGAAAAGACCCTATATAAACTATGGAAAATAGTTAATAGTACTATTCATAACCTTTCATCAATTGTAACAAATGTAATTAGTGTTAAAAAAAATAGTAGAATTATGAAAAAAGCACTATCATCAATTGTAACAAATTTCCTCACCCAAGCAAGTGTTGATGGTGGGGAGGTCTATGGGAACCCTGTATTTTATGCATGATTTTTCTGTAAACACAGATTTCTCTAATAAAAAAATTACAAAAGAAAACATCACAGTGAGGCCTAAAGAAATGTCCCTGATCCATAGCAGAGACAACTTCTCTAGTAACTGAAATGCTTGTTTCTCCCGGTCCAGTGTTCTTTCCTCTTTCCTCTGGAGGTTGCTTGGTAACCAGTCTGCTTTTCTGTACTTGCTTTTCCATGCCCACTGCTTTTTTTATTGATACATTTCTGTTCTTAGCACAGGTGGTTGACTGATACAAGGTTCAGCACATGGAATTGGGACTGAGCTGGTTATCATTTTATTTTGACTCTCAGTTCCAAATTCAACTGTCACTGCTTGCTCTAAGAAAAAGTAGCTGGACCACTTAAATATTTTCCCTTTGCCAGTTGGCAGATATTAAGCTTTATCAGTAGAGAGTACTGAAGGGACATTGAAGAAGGGATGACTTTTTCTTCCTGGTTTTGGAGCGCTCTGCCCAGCAGGCCTCTGCACTGTAGTATCTGGCTCCTGCAGTATGGACAGCTTCTTCAGCATTTCAAACAATGATGGCCAGTTTTAGAAGGAGTGCCATACCTGAAGGAGAACAAACACTCATCCGATTGTGGAGGAGAAAAGAATTTATTCACGATCTTGCAAGAATACATGCCTAGCTGAACATAAAATGGTGGCTGGAGCACCAAACAATAGAATGCTATACCTGTGCCCAACCCGCAGACCCTCCTGTTTCTCTGCTGATTGGATACTCCAGAGGTTACAGCCTAGCTGGGAAAAAATCTAACTAATGTGAACTTCCCACCAAAGCTTCCTCCTTTGATTATATTTTACATTTTTAATGACCCTGGTCATTAAGGATTTGCAACAGTTCTAAGCTTGCATCAGAGGTGCTCCCTTTTTCCTGTCTGTGTCACCTTTATGAAAGCTAAACTTAAAAGTTTGATTCCATCATCTGAAGGCCAGATGGTTTACAAAGGAGTGTCTCACATTGGTGAGACATTTCCCCAACATCCCAAAGGCTGGATTTCCAGCAAGTTTTGTCAGTGCAAAACCATATCTACTTGCCTACCAACACTAAACCACAGCCACACCATTTCTAACAAGGTCTGTCTCTTAGCCATAGAGATGGGGTGTGGGGGGCTCTTCCCTGGGTGTTCTATCTCAGCCTGAGAGGTAGTAGTTGTTCCTTTTATCTGTTATTCATATACTTTTTAGAGTTCTCTTTATTTCTTACTGGCCAATAGCATAGTACTCTAATCCTCTGTGATAATTAATAATTCTTTATAATAGGTGTTCTCTATTCATATTACTGGATGGTTTCTCTCTCTTGGTTGGACCCTGACAAACACAGGGACTGAGCTGTAAGTTTTAGTTGCTCTCAAGTAACTCGATTATGCAATGATAAACTTGGAAGTACTAGGTGGCCACATTTTCAGCCATGTGGATCAGAAACATAGAGGAAGCTGGTTTGCAGAGTAAAAGGGAAGGATGAAATAGGTGCACTGAGGGAAGAGACAAGTGATGAGGACATGGAAATCCAATGTCATTTGAGTCTCTGATGCCACTTTTTTCCTGCAGTCCACTGGACCTTATGAGATGTCCTAGGATCCTAATGGTCCTAATAATTAATGCAATCCTTCCCCCCATCTTTTGTTAAGTCAGCTCTGGTGTGATTCTGTAACTTGAAACCAAAAGAGACTTAATGCAATCTGATTCTGGGAAACCCTGTGCCTCCTCTCCATTATATGTATGTTTAATTTTCCTTGCATTATATATTAATGAGAACTTTTAATATCTGAAAGACAGCCCCTTTTAAGTCAATATTATTTATAAAAGTGAAAATCAGAAAAAAGTCTTTAAAGTCCAATAATAGATATGCAATGGGAATAGTGCACTATTTTAAAAATTATTATTACTCCGGATTGCTTTGCCTTTCTCCCCTTCAACCCAAATCATTTGGATTGGTTTTTCTCCATCTGCCCCTTCACATGCATTTTCCACCACTGTCCAGCCTGCTCTGTGTGCTGCGAGGCTGAGCCCTAGAGAGCACATCCCTAGGATTCCCTTGCCCTCTGCCTTCCAGCTCAGTTCTGCTAATGGGAGGCACAGGAAAGAAATCAGAAGGGAGGAGGGGATAGAGGTCAAGGTATTTATCCTGCTAGCTCCCTCCCTGCCAGACACAGGTAGTGCTACAGCAGAAGTGTCTTCCTCCCCCTCAGTTCCTGTTGAGTGCTACAGCTACAGCCTTTGCTGATGCTCCTTCAGGCCTAGCAGTGGCAATGTCCTCCCAGACCACTAGTCCCTGAGCTCTTTGCCATTTCTTTCTTTTCTTTTTTTTTCTTTTATGCCTGTCAAAGTAAGTTGTAGACATCTGTATATTCCCTCCCAAATACTGAAACATGCATTCTATTAGCTGGAATCATAGAATTCTTGCTAATTGGTGTTTTCATTTTTTGATCCAGAGCCCTGGCTTTATTATTTACCTTTTACACTTTTATTGTGATAACATATATGCAACATAACATTTCTCCTTTCAATCACTTTTTCTTTTCTTTTCTTTCTTTTTTTTTTTTTGCATGGGCAGGCACCAGGAAATGAACTCAAGTCTCATGGCAGGCAAGACCTCTGCACTGAGCCACCATGATCCACCCTCAATCACTTTTAAATATGCAATTCAGTGGTGTTTAATTGCATTCTTGATACTGTGCTACCATTGCCACCATCCATTAGCAAAAAATTTCCATCACCCCAAACAAAGCATTAACTTCTTCTCCCTCATTCTTCACCCCCATCCCTGGCACCCTGCAATCTTCTTTCTGGCTCTATGAATTTGCATATTCTAATTATGTAATATAAGTGAGATCATTCAAATGTGTCTATTGTGCGTCACTTATTTCAGTCAACATGACATCTTCAAGGTTTTTCCATTTTGCAATATGCATCAGAACTTCATCTGTGTGATTTTTTTTTTTACTTTTTACTTTAGCCTTGTCATCATCTCTGCAAATGGTCCCTTCATTAAACTATTCAGTGACCATATTGAGTGAGCCATCATTTCCTGCTGAGACCTTGGCTAATATGTCATCCCTGATGGGGAAGGCAGGGATTATAAATTGTTACTGAAGGCATGCAAAGAGAAAGACTGAGGCAAATGGGATTATGTAGCAAAACAAAAGCCTTAAACGCAGACTACTTAAATTATTGATTCAATTCATTCTTAAATTAGACCTTTTAGTTGATTTCCCCTATTAGTCAGGGGCTGAGAAGTTGTGTAGGTAATCAGAACAATGAAGAACAAAGCATATAGAAAGTCACAGTTTCTCTGCACATCTCAGTTGAAGTGTGATATAAATCTATAACCACCACAGATACGTGGCTAAATAAATTATAGAGTCATGGAATGGAACATTAATGATGATTGCAATGACTTTTTTTTAATGAGTAAGAGTTTATAATGTAATGCTGAAGGGAAAAGTAGAGCATGAAGTTTATAGTCATTATGATCTTAACTATGTTAAATATGTACACATATATGCATAGAAAAAAACTTGAAAGAAACACCACAATGTGCAGAGGTTGCCTTTAGGTGGTGGGACTAAGGTTGGTATTTTTTTTTTCCTTTGTATTTTTTTTTTGTATTTTCCAAATTTTCTCTAATGAGTCTGAATTAATTTTAGTTTTTCATATGGGCAGGCACTGGGAATCGAACCCAGGTCTCCAGCATGGTAGGTGAGAACTCTGCCACTGAGCCACTGTTGCCCAAGTCTGAATTACTTTAGTAGCCAGAATGTTATTTTATTTTTTTATGAAAGCATATGCATCATGCTGTACTCACATTGCCATGAACAAATCAGCTTTACCCTGATACGCCTTAGTCAAGGAATCTGCCTCCAGATAAGTCTTGACCTGGTTGGTATCAGGAGCCTCAGCAAACATGAGTTAATTTCTTTCCTCCAAAAGGAGAGGTAGGTGGCAAAGTAGGAACCCTTCTGATCTATGTAGGATCTACATGTAGGAGTGGGACTGTTACAAGGGATCCATGTGAGCTGTGCTGAGTACCTACTATGGTGATACTGTAACCAAGAAATCAGAATTTAAGGTATGATTTTGATTCCTGAATCATTATATAGATATTCCTTTTTGCTTTCTGGTATATTGGAGTAGACAGAGGGAAGTTCCTGAAATCTCTGAACTGTAATCCAGCTGCCTTGATCTCTGACAATGATTGTTTAGCCCTTATCTTCTCCCCCTATGAGTGTAAAAACCTTGTGGATAACCTTAATATGTATTCATTTACCCAGTTTTTCAACTTTAGAGTTTTATTACTACTAAAGACAGCTCCTAATGTTTATTAGTAAAGGGCCTTGGGTCAGGCCTAAACTAACACAACCCATGTCCAACGTTACCTTGATAACTGAGACTGGATCTAACTAAAATAAGCCTTCCTGACATGCGCAGGAGCTTAGACTTTAACTTGCAAGTCACATATATCTCATTCTGCTGTTTTCTTACATGCATTCTGTAAATAAGCATGTAATCATTCTGTGCATGCTCAATACTTAGGTCACCTCTGTTCTAGTTTGCTAGCTGCTGGAATGCAATGTACCAGAAATGGAGTGGCTTTTTCAAAAGGGGAATTTAATAAGTTACAAGTTTACAGTTCTAAGGCCATGAAAATGTCCCAATTAAACCAAATCTATAAAAGTGTCCATTCTAAGGCATCCAGGAAAAGATACTTTGATTCAAGAAGGCCAATGAAGTTCAGGGTTTCTCTCTCAAGTGGAAAGGCACATGACAAACATGGCATCATCTGCTAGCTTCCTCTCCAGCTCCCTAGGAGGCATTTTCCTTTTTCATCTCCAAAAGTCACTGGCTGGTGGACTCTCTACTTAGTGGTTCTGCAGAGTTCTGTCGTCCTTCTCTGCTCTCTCAGAATTTCCAAATGTCACTGGCTGGTGGACCCTGTGCTTTGTGGTTCTTCAGTGTTCTCTGCTCTTTCAGAATCTCATGGCTTTCTCTTTTGTTGTTCTCTCGTTTTTTACAACTTGCTTCTTCTTTTAAAGGATTCTAGTAAAACCAGTCAAGACCCACTGGAATGGATGGAAACACACCTCCACCTAATCAAGTTTAATACCCACACTTGATTCAGTCACGTTTCCATGGAGATAATCTAATTAAAGTTTCCAACATCTAAGACTGAATAGGAATTACAAGAAATGCCTGTCTTTACAAAATGGGATTAGGATTAAAATATGTTTTTTCTAGGGTACACAAATCCTTTCAAACATGCACAACCTCTAATTACATCATCTGGGGTCACTGTGTTCATTATCCTAAACCCTGCCCATCTTTTTCTCTAATAAAACTATCAAAGTTACTGCAGTTTGAGGAGACAGATTTTGGACCACTAGCCCATCTGCTCTCCTACTCCACTACGTGTCTACTAATAAACTCTGTGTTTGAAACCCCAGTGAAACCCCGGTGTCTCAGGAACTGGTTATTGAGTGCGTTGGACAAAAGAATCTATGATTTTTGTCCGGTAGCAATATGGGGAGTCTCCTAGCCTGGGTTAGGTTGGGCCACAATGTAGTATGTTCTTCCCTGGTGGGAGGCAAGTTGAATCAGAGCTGGCCCTGTCCTTGGGGAACAAATGTAAAGAAGAAATTAGGATTTAAAGGACATTTTTGATTACTGAATCATTTTATAGGTACTCTTTTTTGATTCCTGTATACTGGAATACACAGAGGAAAATTCTTGAAATCTCTAAATTGTAAACGAACTACATTGATCTCTGGCAATGATTGGACAGCCCTTATCTTCTGCCCCTGTGATTGTAAAACCTTGTGGCTAACCTTAATTTGTACCCATTTATTCAGTTTTTCAATCTTAGAAAATTGGATAAATTTTGGAATCACTAAAGATAGCCTAATGTTTCTTAATGAAGGGTCTTGAGTTAGTGTAGAATTAACTCATCCCAAGTCCAAAGTTATCCTGTTAACTAAAACTAGATTTAGCCAAAATGGGCCTGCCTGACATTCACAGTAGCTTAGGCATTAACCTACAAGTCACCTATGCTTCATTGTAATACAAAAAATTATGCCCATCATCATATTAAGGCCATCATTTTCTTACATATGTTTTGTGACTAAGCATGTAATCAATCTGCGTGTGCTCAATAATTAGATCACCTCTAATTACATCATCTGGGGCCACTGTGCTCATTATCCTAAAACCTATCCATCTTTTAATTCTATAAAGCTATCAGAATTGCTGCAGTTCAGGGAGACAGATTTTAGGCTCACAGGCCATCTGATCTCATGTTACACTCCTAATGATAAACTTTTTCTCTCTTTGAAATCCCGGTGTCTCAGGAGTTGGTCATTTGAGTACATTGGGCAAAAGAATCCACCACCTTTGTCCATTAACACAAACGTGGGACTAATGATACTGGAAAAAAGGTAGTGAATTCTCTGCCTGATGCACTCAAATGACCAATTCCTGAGTCATCTGGGTTTGAAAGAGAGAAAGAGTTTATTGCTATGCATGAAACAGGAGAGCAGGTGGCCTAGTGACCCAAAAACCTGTCTCCCCAAGTCCAAGTGGTTCAAGGTTTTTATGGATTCTAAAAGGGGAAAGGAAACCATTACAATATCAATAGCAAATGTAAGCAGAAATGGGAAGAGACAGAGTTACTCTCTCAATAGCAAGTGTAAGCAGAAACAATTTACAAATGTAAAGGAGTGAAATTCTGCTGGACTCAGTTAATGATCTGTTTTGAGCTGATTCGAGCTCCTCCATTAGCATAAGGGCATTTGTCCTTGCAAGTTACTTTGAGAAAAAAACTGGCTATAGGGGGTATCCAGTTTTTTTTGGTAATCACAAAGGCCCAAGAAAAGGGCTTTTCAATCATTATCAGAGATCAGGGCAGCTGAATTGTAGTTCAGAGATTTCAGGCATTTCCCTCTCTCTACTCTAATATATCAGAAAGGAAAAAAACAAATATTTATATACTGATTCAGTAGTCATAACTATTTGTTAAATCTTAACTTCTTGGTTACAACTTCACCCTCTCATTTGATAATTTCTCTCAATCTTGAGGGATATCTGGGTGAGGACTCTTTCAATTTCTTCATGCTGAAAAGAGGTGTCAAACTTATGGGACGGAGGGACGGAGGGATGAAACTGGTTGTTCTTGGAAAGACTGGCATTTCTGGGTTTCAGGGCTTATCTGGCATAGGAACAATCTAGAGGCTTTCAGCCTCTGAAAAACAATCTTAGTAAGTAGGTCTTTTATAGAGTCCAAGGTATCCTTCAGGGTTCCCAGGAACACTTGATAGGGTCTTGCCATACTGCAGCAGTTTGCAATATTTGGCTGAAACTTATATAACAGAAACCTCCAGAATGACCTCTTAAATCGTTTTGAAATCTCTTAGCCATTGAAACTCTATTTATTTCTTTTCCTCCTCTTGGACAACCAGTCCCATGGTGCCAGGGCCAGGCTTATCCCTAGAAGTCATGTCCCATGTTGTCAGGGAGACTTACACCCTTAGAAGTTATGTTCCATGAGAGCGGGGATTGGAGATAATGAGTTTATTTGCAGAGTTTGACTTGGAGAGAGAGACTATATATGAGCTACAAAAGAGATTCTCTGACGGTGATTCTTAGGCATTAATTATAAGTAGGCTTAGCTTTGCCATTATAGAAATAAGCATCATAAGGGCATGACTCAAAATCAAGGGCTTGGCTTATTAAATTGGGAACCACTATTATTTAAGATACTATCAGGAATTCCCCAGGTGGAGAAGTTTAATTGTTCTACTTTTTCTCTAGTCCCTCAAGGGACTTTGCAAATACTTTTTCATTTTCTTCCCCCACATACTCTGAAATGCTCCAGGGTATTACATTAACTTGTACAGAATATTGAGATGGTATTCCTTATTCTAGGTTCTGCGTCAAAAAAAACTTAGGAATTGGGAGAACGGGCAGCGACAGTGGTGAGTGGGAGCAGTGTGCGGGAGCAACGCAGGCTGGGGCAAGGGACGAAGAAGAATCATGGGCCAGACTGAGAAGAAATCTGAGAAGGGGCCAGTTTGTTGGCAGAAATGTGTAAAATCAGAGTACATGTGACTGAGACAGTACATGAGGCTCAGAAGAGCTGATGAAGCAAAGTATATGTTTAGTTACAGTCGTCAGAAAATTTTGAAAGAATGGAAACCTTAAACCAAGAATGGAAACAGAGAAGGATATAGCCCATACACATTACTCAGTTTCTGAAACAAATTATGTTAAGGCTAGGCTCAGTGTTAGGATTAGGGCTGCGGTTAGGGTTGGGGTTAGGGTTAGGTTTGGGATTGGGATTGGGGTTGGGTGTAGGGTTAGTGTAAAGGGTAGGGTTGGGTTTAGGGTTGGTGTTGGGGTTAGGGTTTGGATTAGGGTTAGGGTTGGGGTTAGGTTTGGGGTAGGGTTAGGGTTTGGATTAGGGTTAGGGTTGAGGTTAGGTTTGGGATAGGGTTAGGGTTAGGGTTAGGGTTAGGTTTAGGTTTAGGTTTAGGGTTAAGGTTAGGATGAGGGTTTGGGGTGAAGTTAGGCTTGGAGTTGATTCTGGGAATGGGTTTGCAGGGTGGGATTTGTGCTGGTATTTGTTCTTTGAGGTTTCAGTTTATGTTTGTGTTTGTGGTGGTGTAAGAGTTATGTTTAAGTTAAGTTTAGGTGAGGGTTCTCTTAAATATTGCAGTGTTAGAAAAAAATCTTACACCAGTTAATGGAACCAGGACCATTCTAAGTTTTCAAAACAGGTTTAGGGAATGGTTCGCATAGCTATAGTTGAGTGCTCTGTAGAAATGCTGTTCTTCACTGACAAAATTGCATGAAAATGAATGGAACTGGTAAGTCAATGAGTTCTCAAAACACATTTACAAACTGTTCTCATATTTTACCAGGAAACATTAATTTGCAATGCTCTTTTCCACTGAAAATGCTTGGAAAAATAATAATAACATTATTATTATTCAGTTTTTGAAACAGATTATATTAATGTTAGTGTTAGGCTCAGGGTTAGGGTTAATGTAGGGATAGCATTAGTTCCAAATTATGGGTTAGGGTTAGGCTTAGGCTAGGGTTAGGATTAGGATTATGCTTAGGGTGAGAGTAAGATTGGTGTGAAGCTTCTGGTTGGTTTGCATTTGTTATTGGTTTTGAGGTTGTTGTAGGTTGAGGTGTAGTGTTAGTGTTAGGTTTAGGTTAGGTTTAGGTTAAGGATAGTGTTTTCTGATGGAAGTAATTTCAGTCCAAAAAGTGCATGGAAGTGAATGGATCCATTAAGTCTCTTAGACTTCAAAATAGTATTAGGTAAGGGATTTGCATAGCAATTGTTGAGTTTTCTGTAAAAATGCTAGTTTTCACGCAAGACATACATCAAAATGAATGGAGCCAGTATGTCATTGAGTTCTAAAAACACATTCACAGGCTTTTTCAACTAGAATTAGTTGAGATTTGTTTGACAATGTTGTTTTACGCTGAAAATATGTATGGACATGTGTGGACCAAGTACATTACACTCAGTTTCTGAAACAAATTATGTTAAAGCTAGTCTGAATGTTAGGGTAAGGGTTAGGGTTAGGGTTAGGGTTAGGGTAAGGGTTAGGGTTAGGGTTAGGGTTGGGGTTAGGGTTTGGTTTTGGATTGGGGTTTGCTGTAGGGTTGGTGTAAAGGTAAAGGTTGTGTTTAGGGTTGGTTTTGGTGTTGTGTTAGGGTGAGGGTTAGGGTTGGGCTTAGGGTTCAGGCTAGGGTTAAGGTTAGGGTTAGGATTAGGGTGAGAGTTTGGGTTGAACTTAGGCTTGGGGTTGATTTGGGGACTGTGTTTGGAGGTTGGGATTTGTGCTGATTTTGGTTCTTTGGATTTTCAGTTTGTGTTTTTTTGTTTTTTTTTTAATTTTTTTATTAATCAAAAAAAAAAAATTAACACAACATTTAGAAATCATTCCATTCTACACATGCACTCAGTAATTCTTAGTATCATCACATAGATGTATGATCATCATTTCTTAGTACATTTGCATCGATTTAGGAAAAGAACTAGCAAAACAGCAGAAAAAGATATAGAATGTTAATATAGAGAAGAGAATTAAAATAATAATACTAATAAAAAATATATATGTATAAAAAAGGAAAAATAAAAATAACAAAACAAAAGATACAAACAAACAAACAAAAAACCATATTTCAGGTGCAGCTTCATTCAGTGTTCCAACATAGTTACATTACACTTAGGTATTATTGTGCTGTCCATTTTTGAGTTTTTGTATCTAGTCCTGTTGCACAGTCTGTATCCCTTCAGCTCCAATTACCCATTATCTTACCCTGTTTCTAACTCCTGCTGGTCTCTGTTACCAATGATATATTCCAAGCTGATTCTCGAATGTCGGTTCACATCAGTGGGACCACACAGTATTTGTCCTTTAGTTTTTGGCTAGACTCACTCAGCATAATGTTCTCTAGGTCCATCCATGTTATTATATGCTTCATAAGTTTAGTCTGTCTTAAAGCTGCATAATATTCCATCGTAGGTATATGCCACAGTTTGTTTAGCCACTTGTCTGTTGATGGACATTTTGGCTGTTTCCATCTCTTTGCAATTGTAGATAATGCTGCTATAAACACTGGTGTGCAAATGTCCATCTGTGTCTTTGCCCTTAAGTACTTTGAGTAGATACCTAGCAGTGGTATTGCTGGGTCGTAATCCATTCTGCCATTCTATGTCTTTTGATTGGGAAATTCAGTCCATTAACTTTTAGTGTTATTACTGTTTGGATAATATTTTCCTCTAACATTTTGGCTTTTGTATTATATATATATCATATCTTATTTTCCTTCTTTCTACACTTTACTCCATACCTCTCTCTTCTGTCTTTTCGTATCTGACTCTAGTGCTCCCTTTAGTATTTCTTGCAGAGCTGGTCTCTTGGTCACAAATTCTCTCAGTGACTTTTTGTCTATAAATGTTTTAATTTCTCCTTCATTTTTGAAGGACAATTTTGCTGGATATAGAAGTCTTGGTTGGCAGTTCTTCTCTTTTAGTAATTTAAATATATCATCCCACTGTCTTCTAGCTTCCATGGTTTCTGCTGAGAAATCTATACATAGTCTTATTGGGTTTCCCTTGTATGTGACAGATTGTTTTTCTCTTGCTGCTTTCAAGATCCTCTCTTCTCTTTGACCTCTGACATTCTAACTAGTAAGTGTCTTGGAGAACGCCTATTTGGGTCTATTCTCTTTGGGGTGCACTGCACTTCTTGGATCTGTAAATTTAGGTCTTTCATAAGAGTTGGGAAATTTTCAGTGATAATTTCTTCCATTAGTTTTTCTCCTCCTTTTCCCTTCTCTTCTCCTTCTGGGACACCCACAACACGTATATTTGTGCGCTTCATATTGTCATTCAGTTCCCTGATCCCCTGATCAAGTTTTTCCATTCTTTTCCCTATTGTTTCTATTTCTTTTTGGAATTCAGATGTTCCATCCTCCAGTTCACTAATTGTAGCTTCTGTCTCTTTAGATCTACCATTGTAGGTATCCATTGTTTTTTCCATTTTTTCTTCTTTGTCCTTCACTCCCATAAGTTCTGTGATTTGTTTTTTCAGATTTTCTATTTCTTCTTTTTGTTCAGCCCATGTCTTCTTCATGTCCTCCCTCAATTTATTGATTTGGTTTTTGAAGAGTTTTTCCATTTCTGTTCGTATATTCAGCATTAGTTGTCTCAGCTCCTGTATCTCATTTGAACTATTGGTTTGTTCCTTTGACTGGGCCATATCTTCAATTTTCCGAGCGTCATCCATTATTTTCTGCTGGTGTCTGGGCATTTGATCAGATTTCCCTGGGTGTGGGACCCAGCTGGTTGAAAGGTTTTTCTGTGAAATCTCTGGGCTCTGTTTTTCTTATCCTGCCCAGTAGGTGGCGCTTGTGGCGCTCGTCTGTCTGCGGGTCCCACCAGTAAAAGATGCTGTGGCTCCTTTAACTTGCCAATCTGAATCTCGCAGTCGGCCCACGAAACTGCGCGTGGAGGGGGGGTTGCCGGCCGCTGGGGCTTGGGGGAGTGCCGGTCCAAATTGCCCAGCTGGCCCGAGACGCCAAGCGTGGCGGGAGGGCCCCGCTATCCAACGTTCCCAGTCAGACCGGGGAGCCACGTGCGTGGAGAGGATCCCAGTCGCCAGCCGCCCCGGCCGGGGAAACGCATGCCCCTCGGGTATCTCACCGCAGCGGATTCTCCCTGCCCGTTCAGCCGTTCCAGAATGGGGTACGCTGTCTTTTTGGTCTCTGTCGTGGCTCCAGGAGCTGTTTTGTATTGTTTCTGTTTCTTTATTTGCTTTTCTGGAGGAGGAACTAAGACCCGCGCGTCTTACTAAGCCACCATCTTCTCCGGAAGCCCCTCAGTTTGTGTTTGTGTTTGTGTTGTATAAGTGTTACGTTTAAGTTAAGGTTAAGATGAGGGTTCTCTGAAATATTGCAGTGTTAGTAAAAAATCTTACACCTGTTAATGGATCCAGGACCATTCTAAGTTTTCAAAATAGGTTCAGGTAATAGTTGGCACAGCTCTAGTTAGGGTTAGGGTTAGGGTTAAGGTTAGGGTTATGGTTAGGGTTAGGGTTAGGGTTAGGGTAGGGTTAGGGTTAGGGTTAGGGTTAGGGTTAGGGTTAGGTTTTGGCTTAGGTTTAGGGTGATGGTTTGGGTTAAGTTAGTCTTTGGGTTGGTTTGGATCTGGGTTTGGAGGTTGGGATTTGTGCTGGTATTGGTACTTTGGGTTTTTGGTTTTTGTTTGTCTTTCTCGTTGCACAAGTGTTATGTTTAAGTTAAGGTTAAGGTGAGGGGTCTCTGATATATTGCTGAGTTAGTAAAAAATTTTACACCAGTTAATGGAACCAGGTCCATTCTAAATTTTCAGAACAGGTTTAGGTTACAGATCACATAGCTGTAGGTGAGTGCTCAGCAGAAATGATGTTATTCACTGAGAAAATTGCTTGAAAGTAAATGGAGCTGGTAAGTCAATGAGCTCTCAAAACACATTTCCAAACAGTTCTCATATTTTACTAGGAAACATTACTTTACAATGCTGTTTTCCTTTAGAAATGCATGGAAATGTGTGGACAGATTATTATTGCTCGGTTTTTGAAACAGATTATGTTAATGTTCGTGTTAGGCTCAGTGTTAAATTTAGGGTTAATGTAGGGATAGTATTAGTGTTAGGTTGTGTGTTAAGGGCAGGCTTGGGCTAGGGTTAGAATTTGGATTATGCTTAAGGTAGGAGTAAGATTCACATGATATTAGGTTGGTTTGGGTTTGTGGTTGGTTTCAAGGTTGTTGTAGGTTCAGAGGCTGTGTTAGTGTGAAGGTTAGTTTAGGTTTGGGTTAAGGATAGTGTTCTGTGAAGAAAGTGCTTTCAGTCTAAAAAGTGTATAGAACTGAATGGATTCATTAAGTCTCTTTGCCTTCCAAACAGTATTCAGTAAGGGATTTCCATAGCAATTGCTGAGGTTTCTGTGAATATGCTTCTTTTCATGTAAGACATGCAAATGGAATGAAGCCAGTATGTCACTCAGTTCTCAAAACACATTCACAAAATTTTTTTCAACTAGAATCAGGTGAGGTTTGTTTGACAATGCTGTTTTACACTAAAAATATGTATGGACATGTATGGACCAAGTACATTACTCAGTTTCTCAAACAGATAGTGTTAAGGCTAGGCTCTGTGTTAGGGTTAGGATTAGGGTTAGAGTTGGGATTAGGGTTAGCTTTAGGGTTTTGTGCTGGGTATAGGGTTGGTGTAAAGGTTGTGGTTGGGTTTAGGGTTGGTGTTGGGGTTGGCGTTTGGGTTAGGGTTAGGGTGCGGTGTGGTTAGGGTCAGTGTAGGGTTAGGGTTAGGCTTCGGTTTAGGTTTAGGGTTAGGGTTAGGATGAGGGTTTGGGTTGAAGTTAGGCTTGGGGCTAATTTTGGGACTCGGTTTGGAGGTTGGGATTTTTGTTGGTATTGATACACTTGGTTTGTGTTTGTGTTTCTGGTTGCATAAGTGTTATGTTTAAGTTAAGGTTAAGGAGAGGGTTCTCTGAAATATTGCAGTGTTCATCAGTAATATTATGCCAGTTAATGGATACAGGACCATCCTAAGTTTTCAAAACAGGTTATGAGCTCTCAAAACACATTTACAAACTATTCTCATATTTTACCTGGAAACATTGGTTTGCAATGCTGTTTGCCATTGTAAATGCTTGGAAATCTGTGGAGATATTATTATTACTCCGTTTTTGAAACAGATTAAGTTAACGTTAGTGTTAGGCTCAGGGTTATGTTTATGGTTAATGTATGGACAGTATTAGTGTTAGGTTGTGGGTTAGGGTTAGGGTTAGGCTTAGGCTAGGGTTAGGAT
The DNA here is from genome assembly GCF_023851605.1 of Tamandua tetradactyla. Taxonomy (NCBI): domain Eukaryota; kingdom Metazoa; phylum Chordata; class Mammalia; order Pilosa; family Myrmecophagidae; genus Tamandua; species Tamandua tetradactyla. Next base: position 62,610,132 of record NC_135328.1, on the reverse strand, counting down.
TTGGATTATGCTTAGGGTGGGATTAAGACTGGTGTGAAGCTTCCCGTTGGTTTGGCTTTGTTCTTGATTTTGAGGTTGTTATAGGTTTAGGGTTAGTGTGAATGTGACCTTTAGGTTAGATTTAGGTTAAAGATAGTGTTCTCTGTAGAAAGTGCTTTCAATCCACAAAGTGCATGGAAGTGAAAGGAACCATTAAGTCTCTTAGACTTCAAAACAGTATTAGGTAATGGATTTGCATAGCAATTGTTGAGTTTTCTGTAAAAACGCTATTTTTTTTCACGGAAGACATACATCAAAATGAATGAAGCCGGTATGTTGTTCAGTTCTCAGAACACACTCACGGACTTATTCAACTACAATTAGGTAAGATTTATTTGACAATGCTGTTTTATGCTAAAAATATGTAATAACGTTTGTGGACCAAATACATTACTCAACTTCTGAAACAAATTATGTTAAGGCTAGTCTCATGTTAGGGTTAGGTTTAGGGTTAGGGTTAGGTTTAGGGTTGGGCTTGGGGTTCGGTTTTGCATTGAGGTTGGGTGTAGGGTTTGAGCAAAAGTTAAGGTTGGGTTTCGGGTTGTTGGTAGTGTTGTGTTTAGGGTTAGGTTTGGGCTTAGAGTTGGAGTTACGTTTAGGGTTAGGTTTCAGTTTAAGTTTAGTGTCAGGTTTAGGGTGAGGGATTGGGTTAATTTCGATTGGGTTTGATTTTGGTACTGGGTTTGGAGGTTGGGGTTTATGCTGGTGTTGTCTCTCTGGGGTTTCGGTTTGTGTTTGTGGTGGCGTAAGCTTTATGTTTAAGTTAAGTTTAAGATGAAGGTTCTCTGATGTACTGCACTTCTAGTAAAAAAATTTATGCCAGTTAATGGAACCAGGACCATTCTAAGTTTTCAAATCAAGTTTAAGTAATGGTTCGCATAGCTGTAGTTGAGTCTTCTGCAGAAATGCTGTTTTTCTTCTACAAAATTGCTTAAAAGTGAGTAGAGCTGGAAAGTCAATGAGCTCTCAAAACACACTTACAAACTCTTCTCAAATTTTAATAGGAAACATTACTTTGCAATGCTGTTTTCCATTAAAAATGCATGGAAAGGTGTAGAGGTATTATTATTATTCGGTTTTTGAAACAGATTCTGTTAATGTTACTGTTAGGCTCAGGGTTAGGTTTAGGATTAATGTATGGATAGCATTAGTGTTGGGTTGTTGTTTAGGATTAGGCTTTGGCAAGTGTTAGGATTTGGATTATTCTTTGGGTGAGAATAAGATTGGTGTGAAGCTTCAGTTTGGTTTGGTTTTGTCGTTGGTTTTGAGGTTGTTTTAGGTTCAGGAGTAGTGTTAGTGTGAGCTTTAGATTTGGTTTAGGTTAAGGATAGTATTCTCTGAAAAAAGTGATTTCAGTCGAAATAATGCATGGAATTGAATGAGTCCATTGTCTCTTAGTCTTCAAAACGGTATTATGTAAGGGATTTGATTGGCAATTGTTGAGTTTTTTTTGTAAAAATGTTAGCTTTCACGAAAGACATACATCAAAACGAATGGAGCCAGTATGTTACTCAGTTCTCAAAACTCATTCACAGACTTTTTTCCACTAGAATTAGGTGAGATTTTTTTAACAATGCATTTTATGCTAAAATATGTATGGAGAGTGTGGACCAAGTGCATTACATTGTTTCTGAGGCAAATTATGTTAAGACTTGTCTCAGTGTTAGGGTAGAGTTAGGGTTAGGGTTGAGGTTTAGGTTAGGTTTTTTGTTGGGATTGGCTGCAGGTTTGGTGGAAATTTTAGGGTTGGGTTTACGGTTGGTGTTGTGGTTAGGGTTAGGGTTTTGGTTAGTGTTGGACTTAGGGTTGGGGTTAGCATTAGGGTTAAGGTTAGGGTTAGGTTTAGTGTTATAGTTAGGGTGAGAGTTTGGGTTGAAGTTAGGCTTAGGGTTGAATTTGGGACTAGGTTTGTTGGTTGGGATTTGTACTCGTATTCGTTTTTATGGGTTTCAGATTGTGTTTGTGTTTGGGGTTGCATAAGTGTTATGTTTAAGTTGAGTTTAAGATGAGGGTTCTCTGAAATATTGCAGTGCTAGTAAAAAATCTTATGCCAGTTAATGGAATCAGGACCATTCTAAGTTTTCAAAACAAGTTAAGGTAAAGTGTATTTGAGTGCTCTGCAGAAATGCTGTTTTTCATGGACAAAATTGGTTGAAAGTGAATGGAGCTGGTAAGTTAATGACTCTCAAAACACATTTACAAACTATTCACATATTTTACTAGGAAACATTACTTTCAATGCTGTTTTCCATTAAAAATGCATGGAAAGACAGTTTGGCGGTTCCTCAAAAAGCTAAAGGTAGAATTGCCATATGTCCCGGCAATACCATTGCTATGTATCTATTCAGAAAACATGAGGACAAGGACACAAATGGGTATTTGCACACCCGTGTTTATAGCAGCATTATTTACAATACGAAGAGATGTAAACAGCCAAAATGTCCATCAACAGATGAGTGGTAAAACAAACTGTAGTGTATACACACGATGAAATATTATGCAACTGTAAGACAGAATTAAATTGTGAAGTATGTAACAACATGGATGGATCTTAAGGACATTATGCTGAGTGAGATTAGTAGGAAGCAAAAGGACATATACTGCATGGTCCCACTGATGTGAACTGACATTAGTGAATAAACTTGGAGAATTTCTTTGGTAACAGAGACCATCAGGAGATAGAAATAGGGTAAGATATTGGGTAATTGGAGCTGAAGGTATACAGATTGTGCAACAGGACTGAATGTAAAAACTCAGAAATTGACAACACAATACTACCTAACTGTAATACAATTATGTTAAAACACCGAATGAAGCTGAATGTGAGAATGATAGAGGGAGGAGGGCTTGGGGCACAAATGAAATCAGAAAGAAAAATAGATGGTAAAGACTGAGATGGCATAATCTAGGAATGCCTAGAGTTTAAAACAATTTTTTTTAAAACAATTTAAAAAATGTTTTTGCATGAGGAAGAACAAAGGAATGTCATTACTGCAGGGTGCTGAAAATAGATGGTAATTAATATTTTAAAATTTCAACCTATGTATGAGACTAAAGCAAAAAAATGTTTATTTGATACAAAATTTATATTTTGACTAGTGCATGTCCTAATATAACTTATGTAGACAGCTTAATTGAACACCATAATTACATGGAAATTTGAGTAGAACATGAGATTTTGTTGGTTTGTGCAGAGTGACGCCCTGATGAATCCCAGAGTGATTTAACAGTGAATAAAAAAGTATTTGCAAAGTCCCCTCCAGGAAATGGTGAGAATGGGAGAAAATTCAACTTTCCCAAGTTAAATTCTTAATATTCTCACAAGCAGTGTGGACAACCAAAGCTATAGGCTGAGCCCCCAGCCTTGGGGTTTGTTCATATGAAACTTAACCCCACAAAGGATAGGTCAAGCCTACTTAAAATTAGGCCTAAGAGTCACCCCCAAGAGAACCTCTCTTGTTTCTCAGATGTGGCCTCTCTCTCCAGCCAACACAATGAGCAAACTCACCATTCTCCCCCATCTACATGGGACATGACTCCCAGGGGTGTGAACATTCCTGGCAACATGGGCAGAAATCCTAGAATGACCTGAGACTCAGCACCAAGGGATTGAGAAAACCCCTAGAATAAGCTGAGACTCAGCATCAAGGGATTGAGAAAAGCTTCTCGATCAAAAGGGGGAAGAGTGTAATGAGATAAAGTGTCAATGGCTGAGAGATTGCAAACAGAGTCGAGAGGTTATACTGGAGGTTACACATTAGGTAGAGATCACCTTGTTAGTCAAGATGTAATGGAGAGGCTGGAGAGAACTGCCTGAAAATGTAGAGCTGTGTTCCAGTAGCCATGTTCCTTGAAGATGACTGTATAATGATATAGCTTTCACAATGTGACTGTGTGATTGTGAAAACCTTGTGTCTGATGCTCCTTTTATCTACCTTGTCAACAGATGAGTAGAACATATGTAATAAAAATAAATCATAGGGGGAACAAATGTTAAAATGAATTTAGTTTGAAATGCTAGTGATCAATGAAAGGGAGAAATAAGGAGTTTTGTATGTATATTAGTTAGGGTTCTCTGGAGAAACAGAATCAACAGGGAACACTTGCAAATATAAATTTATAAAAGTGTCTCACATGACCGCAGGAACGCAGAGTCCAAAATCCACAGGGCAGGCTGTGAAGCCGATGATTCCCATGGTGGGTCTGGATGAACTCCACAGGAGAGGCTCACCAGCCAAAGCAGGAATGGGGCCTGTCTCCTCTGAGTCCTCCTTAAAAGACTTCCTGTGATTAGATTTAGCATCACTAATTGTAGAAGAGACTGCCCTTTGGCTGATTACAAATGGAATCAGCTGTGGATGCAGCTGACGTGATCATGACCTAATCCTATGATATGTCCTCATTGCAACAGACAGGCCAGCACTTGCCCAATCAGATAAACAGGTACTACAACTTGGCCAAGTTGACACATGTCCCTAACCATGACAGTCCACCCCTTGTCAACTTGGCACCTATCTATATATCACCTTAAACCATACTTAATTTCCAAATGAAAACAAATAAGCACACTTTTTTTTCTTTTACCTGACAATACTCAACTGTCCTGCATATAACTGGAAACACATTAAATCTCTCCAGAATAGGTTGCAAATCCTTGGGCAACATTCATTCTTAAACTTGATATCTTACAACTTAAATAGTATAACATAAACAAAACAACATTACAGTCCTCGTTTCTGTAACTGATCACATGATAGAAGTTCATATTTATCACTACCTTCTTCCACTACCCATTCCATGTTCCCTTTACCATCAGCAAGCACTTCAGCTGGCCATGGTTCTTTGCCTGGTGGGGTGACACAAACCTTCATTCCTGAAGTTTCAGAGCCATTAGTAGTCCTGCCTGGATTGTGTTGTTGCAGTTTTCCATTGATTTTAATCACAGGGCATTCTAGTACTAATAGACGCCCTAGGGGATCTCCTATATTCCAAGAAAACTCTTCTTTACCTCCATTATGTAGTTGTAGTCCTACTTCCTTCTGATAGTCAGGGTCAATTACCCCAGACAATAATGTAACCCCCTTCTTGGCTTGTTGATCCAGAGGCATAAGTAGCCTAAAGTGACCAGGTGGCAATCTTAACTTCCAATTCAGTGGTATCATTGTTGTTTCTCTTGGAGGAAGCACACCCCTTTTTGGAACTAAAACCTGTAGACTAGCAGAACTCAGGGCAGCAGGGACAGGAAGCAAAAATTTTCCTAGTGGATCACTAGGGGTAATAGTGAGTGGTACTACGCCCATTTCCACCCCTTGGTTCCTGGACCCATGGATCCTGGCTATGGGAGAAACAGCACCATACAGCGGATGCTGATTCAGAGCATACACAGCTTCCTGGAGACCATTACCCCAGCCTTTCAAGTTTTTGCCACCTAATTGGCACCGTAATTGAGTTTTTAAAAGGCCATTCCATCGTTCTATCAATCCAGCTGCTTCTGGATGATGGGGAACATGGTAAGACCAGAGAATTCCATGAGCATGTGCCCATTCCTGCACTTCATTTGCTGTGAAGTGTGTTCCTTGATCTGAAGCAATGCTATGTGGAATACCATGATGATGGATAAGGCATTCTGTAAGCCCACGGATAGTAGTTTTGGCAGAAGAATTGTGTGCAGGGAAAGCAAACCCATATCCAGAGTATGTGTCTATTCCAGTTAGAACAAATTGCTGCCCCTTCCATGAAGGGAGTGGTCCAATGTAATCAACCTGCCACCATGTAGCTGGCTGGTCACCTCGGGGAATGGTGCCATATCGGGGGTTGACTGTGGGTCTCCTCTGCGGCAGATTGGGCACACAACAGTGGCTGTAGCCAGGTCAGCCTTGGTGAGTGGAAGTCCATGTTGCTGAGCCCATGCATAATCTCCATCCCTACCACCATGACCACTTTGTTCATGAGCCCATTGGGCAATGACAGGAGTTGCTGGGGAAAGAGGCTGACTGGTATCCACAGAATGGGTCATCTTATCCACTTGATTATTAAAATCTTCCTGTGCTGAAGTCACCCTCTGGTGTGCATTCACATGGGACACAAATATCTTCATGTTTTTAGCCCACTCAGAAAGGTCTATCCACATACTTCTTCCCCAGACCTCTTTGTCACCAATTTTCCAATTATGGTCTTTCCAAGTCCCTGACCATCCAGCCAAACCATTAGCAACTGCCCATGTGTCAGTATACAAATGCACCTCTGGCCAGTTTTCCTTCCAAGCAAAATGAACAACCAGGTGCACTGCTCGAAGTTCTGCCCACTGGAAGGATTTCCCCTCACAACTGTCCTTTAAGGACACCCCAGAAAGGGGTTGTAATGCTGCAGCTGTCCACTTTCCGGTGGTACTTACATATCGTGCTGAACCATCTGTAAACCAGGCCCGAGTTTTCTCTTCCTCAGTCAATTCACTGTAATGAACTCCCCAAGAGGCCATAGCTCTGGTCTGGGAAAGGGAAGGTAATGTGGCAGGAGTGGAAACCATGGGCATTTGTGCCACTTCTTCATGTAACTTACTTGTGCCTTCAGGACCTGCTCTGGCTCTATCTCGTACATACCGTTTCCATTTTACAATAGAGTGCTGCTGTGCACGCCCAACATTATGGCTTGGTGGGTCAGACAACACCCAACTCATGATAGGCAACTCAGGTCTCATGGTAACTTGGTGGCCCATGGTTAAGCGTACTTAACCCAGTAGCAGGCCAAAAACTATTTCTCAAAAGGAGAGTAGTTATCTGCAGCAGATGGTAAGGCTTTGCTCCAAAATTCTAAGGGTCTGCGTTGTGGTTCTCCTATAGGGGCCTGCCAAAGGCTCCAGACAGGATCTCTATTTGCCACTGACACTTCCAGCACCATTGGATCTGCTGGATCATATGGCCCAAGTGGCAGAGCAGCTTGTACAGCAGCCTGGACCTGCCGCAGAGCCTCCTCTTGTTCAGGTCCCCACTCAAAATTAGCAGCTTTTCTGGTCACTCGATAAATGGGCCAAAGTAGCACACCCAAATGAGGAATATGTTGTCATTACCAAAATCCAAAAAGACCAACTAGGCATTGTGCCTCTTTTTTGGTTGTGGGAAGGGCCAGATGCAGCAACTTATCCTTCACCTTAGAAGGGATATCTCGACATGTCCCACACCACTGGACACCTAGAAATTTTACTGAGGTGGAAGGCCCCTGTATTTTTGTTGGATTTATCTCCCATCCTCTGACATGCAAATGCCTTACCAGTAAATCTAGACTAGTTACTACTTCTTGCTCACTAGGTCCAATCAACATGATATCATCAATATAATGGACCAGTGTGATGTCTTGTGGGAGGGAGAAACGATCAAGGTCTCTGTGAACAAGATTATGATATAGGGCTGGAGAGTTGATATAGCCCTGAGGTAGGACAGTGAAAGTAGATTGCTGACCTTGCCAGCTGAAAGCAAACTGTTTCTGGTGGTCCTTACTAATAGCTATTGAGAAAAAAGCATTTGCCAGATCAATAGCTGCATACAAGGTACCAGGGGATGTATTGATTTGCTCAAGCAATGATACTACATCTGGAACAGCAGCTGCAATTGGAGTTACCACCTGGTTGAGTTTACGATAATCCACTGTCATTCTCCATGACCCATCTGTTTTCTGCACAGGCCAAATAGGAGAGTTGAATGGGGATGTGGTGGGAATCACCACCCCCCGCATCTTTCAAGTCCTTAAGAGTGGCAGGAATCTCTGCAATCCCTCCAGGAATACAGTATTGCTTCTGATTTACTATTTTACTTGGTAGGGGCAGTTCTAGTGGCTTCTACTTGGCCTTTCCCACCATAATAGCCCTCACTGCACGAGTTAGAGAGCCAACTTGGGAATTCTGCCAGTTGCTCAGTATGTCTATGCCAATTATACATTCCGGACCTGGGGAAATAACTACAGGATGGGTACGGGGGCCCACCTGACCCATTGTGAGATGGACCTGAGCTAAAACTCCATTGATCACCTGGCCTCCATAAGCCCCCACTCTGACTGGTGGTCAAGAGTGACGTGTTGGGTCCCCTGGAATTAATGTCGCTTCTGAACCAGTGTCTAATAATCCCCAAAATATCTGATCATTTCCTTTTCCCCAATGCACAGTTACCCTGGTAAAAGGCTGTCGGTCTCCTTGGGGAAGACTTGGAAGAAGATTAACAGTATAAATTTGTGGCAGTGTAACAGGTTTCTCCCCCAAAGGGACCTGGCCTCCCCTTCATTCAAGGGGCTAAGGGTCTGTAAACTGTTTCAAGTCTGGAAACTGATTAAGGGGCTGTGACTCTGTGTTTTTGTAATTCAGGTTAGACTTCTGTTCCCTTGACCTAGAACTCTTTTGTTTATACAGCTCCAACAAGAATTTAGTAGACTGCCCTTCTATTGTATTTCTAGGTACCCAATGATTTACTAGCCAATGCCACAAATCTCTGCATGTCATATAATTTTGATGCCTCCTTTGAGTTTGTTGTCTATTATAATAGCCACGTCTACCCTGTCTTTGGTGATTAAGTGCTGCCACCTGGCTTCTGCCATCTCAGGATCTGGTCATCCCCATTGTGTTTAAGGATTCCAGACCAGTGACAGCAGTTCCTACAGTAATATCTGACCTACAGAGAAGTGCAACCACAGAGCTCTTTATGGATGATGGTGCTAGTCTCACAAATTTATTTCTCACTGTTCTGGTAAAAGGTGCATCCTCTGGACATTCCTGGGGTGTAAGAGCAGGCTTTGCATGATAAATCCACTCTAACATCCCAATCTCTCTAAGCCTCTGGATCCCCTCATCTACATTATACCAGGGCAGTTCTGGCATTTCAACCCTAGGTAATGTTGGCCACCTTTTGATCCATGTTTCAACCAACCACCCAAACAAGCTGTTAACACCTTTTCTAACTGCTCGAGCTATAACATTGAATGCAGAATCTCTGCTTAGTGGGCCCATATCAATAAAATCAATAAGGCCTGATCCAGCCTTATATTCCTCCCACCATTATCCCACACTCTTAAAATCCATTGCCACCCATATTCCCCTGATTTCTGTCTATATAAATTGGAAAACTCACACAGATTTTTTTGGAGTATAACATACCTCCTCATGTGTGATACTTTGTACCTCACCTTTAGGGACCTGTTGGGACTTTAGTCTAGTTATAGGTCTGGAAGAAATGAGGGGTGGTGGGGGTGGGTCATGAAAAGAATTATAAATATCTTACAAGCCATTTGCTTCAGGGCCTTCATTTGCAGTTTCATCTGGTGAAACAGGATTAATAACTCTAGGGCTAATCCCTTCAGGAGGAGGTTGGGTGGCCAATTCCTCAAGGCAGGCTGGAGGTGGGACGGCTATGTCTTCATTGCAGACTATTGCAGGGTTATCTAGAGAAGACTCAGCATGGCCTAGGGTTTCAACCTCGCCCCCAACATCATTATCAATCCATACATCACCATCCCATTTTTCAGGGTCCCACTCCTTTCCAATCAATGTCCTCACTTTAACAGCAGACACCATGTAAGACTGAGATTTCAGTTTATGTTGTAAAGTTGCTACTCTAACAATAAGATTCTGAATCTGATTTTCAGAGATCTCAAGTCTATGGCTACAGGAAATAAGATTTTCCTTCAGGATACTCATAGAAACATCTACATCTTCCAGACAGCACTTAAGCTTCTCGTTTGAAGCCTTAAGCCCATCCCTTTCACCCCTTAATGTAGCCAGTGTATCTAACAACAACCAACCAACATCTCTATAACTCTTATTTCTACAAAACTCTGTAAAGGTGTCAAAAACATTATCCCCCAGAGTCTGGCTTCATACAAGCAAAGCATTAGGAGAATTGAATGATGATATTTTGACTATCTCCTTTGCCAACTCACTCCATGGATTGAGATTGTCATTCTGATTACAGGTGTCAGAGTCCTTAGTGTCTCTGAGCCCAGTCAGAGTAGAAAACCATTCATAAAAACCCATTTTTTAAGATTCTGTTTCTTAGGAACCACTCCTGGTACCAAGATAATTAGTTAGGGTCCTCTGGAGAAACAGAATCAACAGGGAACACTTGCAAATATAAAATTTATAAAAGTGTCTCACATGACCACAGGAACGCAAGTTCAAAATCTACAGGGCAGGCTGTGAAGCTGACGACTCCGATGGAGAGTCTGGATGAACTCCACAGGAGAGGCTCACCAGCCAAAGCAGGAATGGGGCCTGTCTCCTCTGAGTCCTCCTTAAAAGGCTTCCTGTGATTAGATTTAGCATGACTAATTGTAGAAGACACGCCCCTTCGGCTGATTACAAATGGAATCAGCTGTGGATGCAGCTGACGTGATCATGACCTAATCCTATGATATGTCCTCATTGCGACAGGCCAGCACTTGCCCAATCAGATAAACAGGTACTACAACTTGACCGAGTTAACACATGTCCCTAACCATGACAGTATGTATGCATTTTTTTTCTGCTTTCATTTTATTTCTTTTTCTGAATAGATGCAAATGTTCCAAGGAATGATCATGATGATGAATATGCAACTATGTGATGATATTGTGAATTACTGATTATATATGTAGAACGGAATGATCAAAATAGGAATGTTTGTATTTGTTTGGTGTTTTTTGGTATTTAAAAAAATAAAAAATAAAAAACAAAACAAAACAAACACACTGTTTGTATAATTTATGTACTGTGAATGAAAAGAGTTTTATTACAATTCCACTTAATGCTCTTAGCTCCTTTGAGGATATATGCCAAAATAAAAGAGTGACCAATTCCTAAAAAAAAAATGCATGGAAAAGTGTGGAGATATTATTATTACTCAGTTTTTTAAACAGATCATATTAATATGAGTCTTAGGCTCAGGGTTAGGTTTAGGATTAATGTAGGGATAGCATTATTGTTAGGTGGTTGGATAGGGTTAGGCTTAGGCTAGGGTTAGGCTTTGGATTATGTTTAGGGTGGGATTAAGATTCTTGTGAAGCATCAGGTTGGTTTGGGTTTCTGGTTGATTTTGAGGTTGTTGTAGGTTCAGGGTTAGTGTTAGTGTGAGGTTTAGGTTAGGTTTAGGTTAAGGATAGTGTTCTCTGAAAAAAGTACTTTCAGTCCAAAAAGGGCATGGGAGTGAATGGATCTGTTAGGTCTCTTAGCCCTCCAAAAAGTAGTAGGTTAGGGATTTGCATAGCAATTGTTGAGTTTTCTGTGAATATGTTAGTTTTCACACAAGGCATACATCAAAATGAATGGAACCAGTGCGTCACTGAGTTCTCAAAACACATTCACAGGCTTTTTTCAACTAGAATTAGGTGAGATTTGTTTTACAATGCTGTTTTATACTACAAATATGTATGGACGTGTGTGGCCCAAGTACATTACTCAGTTTCTGAAACAACTTATGTTAAGGCAAGGCTCAGTGTTAGGGTCAGGGTTAGGGTTACGGATGGGGTTAGGGTTAGGGATAAGGATGAGGTAAGGTTTAGGTTTAGGGCTGGGGTTGGCTGTAGGATTGGTTTAATGGTTAGGTTTAGGTTTAGGGTTAGTGTTGGGGCTGGGGTTAAGGTTAGGCTTAGGGTTAGGCTTAGGGTGAGGGTTGGGTTGAAGTTAGGCTGGGGGTTAATTTTTGGACTGTGTTTGGATGTTTGGATTTGTGCTGGTATTGGTTCTTTGGGGTTTTGGATTGTGTTTGTGTTTCTGGTTGCATAGGTGTTATATTTAAGTGAAGGTAAATGTGAGGGACCTCTGAAGTATTGTAGTGTTTGTAAAAAATCTTACACTGATTAATGGAACCAGGACCATTCTAAGTTTTCAAAACAGAGTTAGGTAACAGTTCGCATCATTGTAGTTTAGTGCTCTGCAGAAATGCTGTTTTTCACCGACAAAATTTCTTGAAAGTGAATGGACCTGGTAAGTCAATGAGCTCTCCAAACACTTTAAAACTGTTTCCATATTTTCCTAGGAAACATTACTTTACAATGAAGTTTTCATTTAAAAATGCATAGAAATGAGTGGTAAGGTTATTATTACTCAGTTTTTGAAACAGATTATGTTAATGTTAGTGTTAGGCTCAGGTTTACATTTAGGGTTAACGTAGGAATAGCATTAGGGTTAGGCTGTGGGTTAGGGTTAGGCAGAGGCTAGGGCTAGGATTTGGATTACTATTAGGGTGGGATTAAGATCAGTGTGAAACTTCAGGTTGGTTTGACTTTTTGGTTGATTTTGAGGTTATTGTTGATTCAGGGGTAATGTTAGTGTGAAGTTTAGGTTAGGTTTAGGCTAAGGAGAGTGTTTTCTGAAGAAAGTACTTACAGTCCAAAAAGTACATGGAAGGGAATGGATCCATTAAGTCTCTTAGCCTTCAAAACAGTATTAAGTAAGGGATTTGCATAGCAATTGTTGAGTTTTCTGTAAAAATGCTAGTTTTTACGCAAGACTTACATTAAAGTGAATGGAGCCAGTATATCACTCAGTTCTCAAAACACATTCACAGACTTTTTTCAACTAGAATTAGGTGAGATTTGTTTGACAATGCTGATTTATGCTAAAAATATGCGTAGACATGTGTGGACCAAGTACATTACTCAGTCTCTGAAACAAATAATGTTAAGGCTGGGCTCAGTGTTAAGGTTAACGTTAGTGTTAGGGTTTTGGTTGATATTAGTCTTGGGGTTGATTTTGGCACTGGGCTTGGAGGTTGGGATTTGTGCTGGTACTAGTTTTTTGGGTTTTTGGCTTTGTTGTTGTTTCTGGTTGCATAAGTGTTATGTTTAAGTTTAATATAGCAATTGTTCAGTTTCCTGGAGAATGCAGGTTTTCACACAAGAAATAAATAAAAACGAATGGAGCCATTATGTCACTCTGTTCTCAAAACACATTTAGAGACATTTTTCAAACAGATTTAGGTGAGATTTGTTTGACAATGCTGTTTTGCCCTAAAAATATGTATGGACGTGTGTGGACCTAATACATTACAGTTTCTAAAACAAATTATGTTAAGACTTGTCTCAGTGTTACGGTTAAAGTTAGGATTAGGGTTAGAGTTAAGTTTAGGGTTGGGGTTGGGTGTCAGGTTGGTGAAAAGTTAGGGTTGGGTTTAGGGTTGGTGCTGGGGTGGGCATTAGGGTTAGGGTTATGGTTGGGATTAGAGTTGGGGCTAGGATAGTGTTAGGGTTAGGGTTAGGGTGAGGGTGAGGGTTTGGGTTCAAATTAGGCTTGGGGTGGATTTGGGGACTGGATTTAGAGGTTGAGATATGCGTTGGCAGTGGTTTTTTGGGGTTTGGTTTGTGTTCTTGTTTGTGGTTGCATAAGTATTATATTTAAGGTAAGGATGAGGTGAGGGTTCTCTGAAATATTTCAATGTTAGTAAAAAATCTTATGCCAATTAGTGAAACCAGGACCATTCTAAGCTTTCAAAACATTTTAGGTAATGGTTCACATAGCTGTAGTCGAGTGCGCTGCAGAAATGCTGTTTTTCACCGACAAAATTACTTGAAAGAGAATGGAGTAGGTAAGTCAATGAGCTCTCAAAACACATTTACAAACTCTTCTCATACTTTAGTAGGAAACATTACTTTGCAATGCTGTTTTCCAATAAAAATGCATGGAAATGTGTGGAGATATTATTATTACTTGGTTTTTGAAACAGATTATGTTAATGTTATTTTTAGGTTTAGTGTTACTTTTAGGGTTAATGCAGGGAAGGCATTAGCATTAGGTTGTGGGTTAGAGTTAGGCTTAGTCTAGGGTTAGGATTTGGATTATGCTTAGTATGGGGTTAAGATTGGTGTGAAGCTTCGGGTTGGTTTGGGTTTGTGGTTGGTTTTGACGTTGTTGTACTCTCAGAGGTAGTGTTATTGTGAGGTTTAGGTTAAGGAGAGTGTTCTCTGAAGAAAGTAATTTCAGTCCAAAAAGTGCATGGAAGTGAATGGAACAATTAAGTCTCTTAGCCTCCAAAATAGTATTATGTAAGGGATTTGCATAGCAATTATTGAGTTTTCGGTGAAAATGCTAGTTTTCATTCAAGAGATACATCAAAATGAATGGAAACAGTATATCACTCAACTCTCAAAACATACTCACAGACTTCTTTTAAATAGAATTACGTGAGATTTGTTTAAAAATGCTATTTTATGCTAAAACTATTTATGGATGTGTATGGACCAAGTACATTACTCAGTTTCTGAAACACATTATGTTAAGGTTAGGCTCAGTTGTAGGGTTAGGGTTGCAGTTAATATTAGGTTTAGGGTTCAGGTTGGGGTTAGGGTTAGTTTCAGGAATTGGGTTGGGTGTAGAGTTGGTGTAATGGTTAAGGTTGTGTTTAGTGTTGGTGTTGAGGTTGGGGTTTGGGTTATGGTTAGGTTTGTGTTTAGGGATGAGGCTAGAGTTAGGGTTAGGGCTAGGATTAGGGTTAGTGTTAGGGTCAGGGTTAGAATGAGAGTTTGGATTGAAGTTAGGCTTGGGCTTGACTTTGGAACTTGGTTTGGAGGTTGGGATTTTTCTGGAATTAGTTCTTTGGTGTTTCATTTTGGTTTGTGTTTGTGGTTGCATAAGTGTTATGTTTAAGTTAAGGTTAAGGTGAGGGTTCTCTGAAATATTGCAGTGTTAGTAATAAATCTTATGCCAGTTAATGGAACCAGGACCATTCTAAGTTTCAAAACAGGTTTAGATAGTGGTTCATACAGCTGCAGTTGAGTGCTCTGCAGAAATGATGTTTTTCACCAAAAAAATTGCTTGAAAGTGAATGGAGCTGATAAATCAATGAACTCTCAAAGCACATTTACAAACTGTTCTCATATTTTACTAGGAAACATTACTTTGCATTGTTGTTTTCCATTAAAAATGTTTGGAAATGTGTGCAGATATTATTATAACTCAGTTTTTGAAACAGATTGTGTATATTTTAGTGTTAGGCTCACTGTTAGGTTTAGGATTAATGTTGGGATAGCATTAGTGTTTGGTTGTGGGTTAGAGTTTGGCTTAGGCTAGGGTTAGGATTTGGATTCTGCTTAGGGTGGGATTAAGATTGGTGTGAAGCTTCTGGTAGGCTTGTGTTTGTTGTTGGTTTTGAGGTTGTTGTAGGTTTAGGGGTAGTGCTAGTTTTATGTTCAATTAAAGTTTAGGTTAAGGACAGTGTTCTCTGAAGAAAGTACTTTCAGTCCAAAATGTGCAAGGAAGTGAATGGATCCAATAAGTCCCTTAGCTTTCAAAACAGTATTAGGTAAGGGATTTGCATAGCAATTGTTGAGTTTTCTGTGAAAATGCTAGTTTTCTCACAAGACATACATTAAAATGAATGGAGCCAGTATGTCACTCAATTCTCAAAACACATACAAAGAGTTTTTTCACCTGAATTAGGTGAGATTTGTTTGATAATGCTAAAAATATAATGTTTTATGCTAAAAATGTGCATGGACATGTATGGACCAAGTACATTACTGAGGTTCTGAAACAAATTATGCTAAGGCTAGGCTCAGTGTTAGGGTTAGGGTTAGGGTTGGGGTTAGGCTTAGGTGTAGGGTTGGGTATGGGTGTAGAGTGGGTGTAAATGTTAGGGTTTGGTTTAGGGTTAGTTTTGGGGTTAGGGTTAGGGTTAGGGTTTTGGTTTGGTGTTAAGGTTGGGTCCTGGGTTAAGGTTAGGTTTAGGGTTGGCTTTAGGGTTCGGGTTATGGTGAGGGTTTGGGCTGAAATTAGGCTTGGGGATGTTTTGGGGACTGTGTTTGGAGGTTGGGATTTGTATTGGTACTGTTTCTTTGGGGTTTCGGTTTGTGTTTGTGTTTGTGGTTGTGTTAGTGTTATGTTTAAATTAAGTTTAAGGTGAGGGTTCTCTGAAATATTGCAGTTTAAGTAAAAAATCTTTCACCAGTTAATGGAAACAGTACAATTGTAAGTTTTCAAAATGGGTTTAGGTTATGGTTCACATAGCTGTAGGTGAATGTGCTACAGAGGTGCTGTTTTTCACCGACAAAGTTGCTTGATAGCCAATGGAGGAGGTAATTCAATGCGCTCTCAAAACACGTTTACAAACTGTTCTCCTATGTGACTAGGAAACATTACATTGCAGTGTTGTTTCCATTAAGAATGCATGGAAATGTGTGGAGATATATTATTACTCAGTTTTTGAAAAAGATTATGTTAATGTTAGTGTTAGGTTCAGGGTTAGTTTTAGGGTTCATGGAGGGTTAGCATTAGTGCTAGGTTGTGGGTAGAGTTAGGTTTAGACTAGGGTTGGGATTTGGGTTATGCTTAGGGTGGGATTGAGATTGGTGTGAAGCTTCGGGTTGGTTTGGGTTTCTTATTGGTTTTGAGGTTGTTGTAGGTTTAGGGGTAGTGTTAGTATTAGGTTTAGGTTAAGTTTAGTTTAAGGATAGTGATCTCTGATGAAAGTACTTTCAGTCCAAAACATGCATGGAAGAGAATGAATGCATTAAGTCACTCTGCCTTCAAAACAGCACTTGGTAAGGGATTTGCATAGCAATTGTTGAGTTTTCTGTAAAAATGCTAGTTTTCACACAAGACATACATCAAAACGAATGGAGCCAGTATGTCATTCAGTTCTCAAAACATATGCACATAGTTTTTTCCACTAGAATTAGATGTGATTTGTTTGACAAGCTGTTTTACACTAAAAATATGCTTGGACGTGTGTGGGACAAGTACACTACTCAGTTTGTGATACAAATTACATTAAGGCTAGGCTCAGTGTTAGGGTTAGGGTTAGGGTTAGGTTTGTGGTAGGGTTAGGTTTAGGGGTGCATTTGAGTGTAGGATTAGTGTAACAGTCTAGGGTTGTGTTGGGGGTTGGGCCTAGGGTTAGAGTTAGGGTGAGGGTTAGGTTTCAGGTTATGGTTAGGGTGACAGTTTGGGTTGAAGTTAGTGTTCTAGTTTGCTAGCTGCCGGAATGTAATATACCAGAAATGGAATGGCTTTTAAAAAGGGGAATTTTATAAGTTGCTAGTTTGCAGTTCTAAGGCCGAGAAAATGTCCTAATTAAAACAAGTCTATACAAATGTCCAACAAAGGCATCCAGGGAAAGATACTTTGGTTCAAGAAGGCTGATGAAGTTCAGGGTTTCTCTCTCAAGTGTAGGGGTAACTGGTAAACACAGAGTTCCTCTCTAATTTGGAATGGCACATGGTGAACACAGCGTCATATGCTAACTTCTTCTCCTGGCTTCCTGTTTCATGAAGCTCCCTGGGAGGCATTTTCCTTCTTCATCTTCAAATTCACTGGCTGGTGGACTCCGCCTCTTGTGGCTATGTCGTTCGGCTCTGCTGTCTCTGAATCTCTCATTCTCCATAATGCTTACTCTCTTATAGGACTCCAGTAAGCCAATCAAGACCCACCCAAATGGGTGGAGACATGTCATCACCTAATCCAGTTTAACAACCACTCTTGATTAAATCACACCTCCAGGGAGATGATCTGAGTACACTTTCAAACATACAGTACTGAATAGGGATTATTCTGCCTTTATGAAATGGGATTTAGATTAAAACATGGTTTTTCTAGGGGACATACATCCTTTCAAAACAGCACAGTTAGGATTGGGGTTGATTGTGGAACTGCGTTTGGATGTTGGGATTTATGCTGGTATTGGTTCTTTGGGGTTTCGGTTTGTGTTTGTGTTTGTGGTTGCATTAGTGTTATGTTTAAGTTAAGTGTAAGGTGAGCGTTCTCTGAAACATTGCAGTTTTAGTAAAAAATCTAACATCAGTTAATGGAACCAGGGCAATTCTAATAGGGTTTTTTCAACTGGAATTAGGTGAGATTTGTTTGACAATGCTGTTTTACTCAAAAAATATACATGGACATGTGTGGATCAATTACATTCCTCAGTTTCTGAAACAAATCATGTTAAGGCTAGGCTCAGTGTTAGGGTTCAGGTTCGGATTCGGGTTGGAGTTAGGGTTAGGGTTGGATCTGGGTGTAGTTTTGGTGTAAAGGTCATGGTTTCTTTTAGGGTTGGTGTTGGGTTTGGGGTTAGGGTTAGGGTTGGTGCTAGGGTTCAGGCTAGGGTTAAAGTTAGGGTGATGGTTAGGGTTAGGGTGAGATTTTGGTTTGAAGTTAGCCATAGGGTTTATTTTGAGACTTGGTTTGGATGTTGGGGCTTGTGCTGGTATCAGTTCTTTGAGGTTTCAGTTTTGTGTTTGTGGTTGCTTTAGTGTTATGTTAAAGTTAAGTTAAAAGTGAAGGTTCTCTGAAATATTGCAGTTTTAGTAAAAAATCTTCCACCAGTTAATAGAACCAGTACAAGTCTAAGTTTTCAAAACAGGTTAAGGGAATGGTTTGCATAGCTGTAGTTGAGTGCTCTGCAGAAGTGCTGATTTTCACCGACAAAATTGCTTGAAAGTTAATGGAGCAAGTAGGTCAATGAGCTCTCAAAGCACATTCACAAACTGTTCTTCTATTTGACTTGGAAACATTACATCGCAATGCTGTTTTCCATGGAAAATGCTCGGAAATGTGTGGAGATACTATTATTACTTGTTTTTTAAACTGATTATGTTAATGTTAATGTTGGGCTCAAGGTTAGGTTTGGGTTCATAGAGGGATAGCTTTAGTATTCGGTTGCGGGTAGCGTTAGGCTTAGGCTAGTGTTAGGATTTGGATTCTGCTTAGCGTAGGGTTAAGATTCAGGTTGGTTTGGATTTGTTGTTGACTTTTAGGTTTTTGTAGGTTTGGGGATAGTGTTACAGTTAGGTTTAGGTTAGGATTAAGTTAAGGATAGTTTGTTCTGAAGAAAGTACTTTCAGTCGAAAAAGTGTATGGAATTGAATGGATCCATTAAGCTCTTAGCCTTCAAAACAGTATTAGCTAAGCGATTGGCATATCAATTGTTGAGTTTTCTGTGAAAATGCTAGTTTTCATGCAAGACATACATCAAAATGAATGGAGCCAGTCAGTATGTCACTCAGTTCTCAAAACACATGCACAGTATTTTCTCAATTAGCATTAGGTGAGATTTGTTTGACAATGCTGTTTTACACTAAAAATATGCATGGACGTGCATGGACCAAGTTCCTTTCCAGTTTGTGAAACAAATTATGTTAAGGCTAGGCTCAATGTTAGGTTTAGGGTAAGGGTTAGGGTTAGGATTGGAGTTAGGTTTAGGTTTAGTGTTGGGGTTTTGTGTAGGGCTGGTGTGAATGTTAGGGTTGGATTTATGGTTGGTGTTGGAGTCGGGGTTAGGATTGCAGTTTGTGTTGGAGCTACAATTGGGTCTAGGGTTATGGTTAGGTTTAAAGTTAGTATTAGGATGAGTGTTTGGGTTGAATTTAGGCTTACAGTTGATTTTGGGACTAGGTTTGTAGGTTGAAATTTGTGCTAGTATTGTTTCTTTTTGGTTTTGGTTTGTGTTTGTGGTTGCATATTAGAGTTATGTTTAAGTTAAGTTTAAGGTGAGGGTTCCTTGAAATATTGCAGTTTTAGCAAAAAATCTTACACCAGTTAATGGAAATGGTACAATTGGAAATGTTCAAAACAGGTTTAGGTAATGGTTCACATAGGTTTAGTGGAGTGCCCTGCAGAAGTGCTGTTTTTCTCCAACAAAATTGCTTGAAAGTGAATGCAGCAGATAAGTCAATGAGCTCTCAAAATACATTTACAAACTGTTCTCCTATTTGACTAGGAAACATAACATTGCAATACTGTTTTCCATTAAAAATGCATGGAAATGTGTGGAGATATTATTATTACTCAGTTTTTTAAACAGATTATGTTAATGTTAGTGTTAGGCTCAGGGTTATGTTCAGGAGGGAGAGCATTAATGTTAGGGTTGTGGGTTAGAGTTAGGCCTAGGCTAGGGTTAGGATTTGGATTATGCTTAGGGTGGGATTAAGACTGATGTGAAGCTTTGGGTTGGTTTGTGTTTGTTGTTGGTTTCAAGGTTGCTTTAGGTTTAGGGGTAGTGTTAGTGTGAGATTTAGGTTAGGTTTAGGTTATGGATAACGTTCTCTGAAGAAAGTACTTTTAGTCCCAAAAGTGCATGGAAGAGAACGGATACATTAAGTCTCAGCCTTCAAAACAGTATTAGGTTAGGGATTTGCATAGCAATTGTGAGTTTTCTGTGAAAATGCTAGTTTTCATGCAAGACATACATAAAAATGAATGGAGCCAGTATGTCACTCTGTTCTCAGAACACATGCACAGAATTTTTTCAACTAGAATTAGGTGAGATTTGTTTGACTAATCTGTTTTATGCTAAAAATATGCATGGATGTGTGTGGACCAAGTACATCACTCAGTTTCTAAACCAAATTATTTATGAACTAGGCTCAGTGTTAGGGTTAGGGTTAGGATTACGGTTAGAGTTTGGGTTAGGGCTAGTTTTTGAGTTGGTATTGGTGTAGGGTTGCTGTAAAAGTTAGGGTTGGATTTAGGGTTGGCATTGGTGTTGGGGTTAGGGTTAGTGTTTCATATAGCGTTGGTGCGATGATTAGGGTTAGGGTTATGGTTTGGATTAAGGTTAGGGTTGGGGTGAGGGTTTGGGTTGAAGTTAGGCTTTGTGTTGATTTTTGGGCTGGGTTTGGAGGATGGATTTGTGCTGGTATTGGTTCTTTGGAGGTTTCGGTTTGTGCTTGTGTTTGTGTTTTGTGTTTGCATTAGTGTTATGTTTAAGTTAAGTTTAAGGTGAGGGTTCTCTGAAATATTGCAGTTTTTGTTAAAAATCTATGCCATATAATGGATCCAGTGCAATTCTAAGTTCTCAAAACAGGTTTAGGTTATCGTTCACATAGCTGTCGTTGAGTGCTCTGCAGAAGTGCTGTCTTCACCGACAAAATTTCTTTAAAGGAAATGGAGCAGGTAAGTCAATGAGCTCTCAAAACATGTTTACAAACTGTTTTCCTGATTAACTAGGAAACATTACATTGCAATTCTGTTCTCCATTAAAAATGCATGAAATGTGCAGAGATATAATAATAATTATTATTATTTTTAACAGATTTTGTTAATGTTAGTGTTAGGCTCAGGGTTAGGTTTAGGGTTCATAGAGGGATTGCACTAATGTTAGATTGTGGGTTAGAGTTAGGTTTAGACTAGGGTTAGGATTTGGATTATGCTTAGGGTGGGATTATGATTGGTGTGAAGCTGCATGCTTGTTTGGGTTTGTTGTTGGTTTCAATGTTGTTGTAGAATTAGGAGTAGTGTTAGTATTTGGTTTAGGTTAGGTTTAGGTTAAGGATACTGTTCTCCGAAGAAAGTTCTCTCAGTCCAAAAAGTGCATGGAAGTGAATGGATCCATTAAGTCTCTTAGCCTTCAAAACAGTATTAGGTAAGGGAAGTGCATAGGAAGGGAAGTGAATTGTCTGTGAAAATGCCAGTTTTCACGCAAGACATACATCAAAATGAATGGACCCAGTATGTCACTGAGTTCCGCAAACACATGCACAGAGTTTTTTCAACTAGAATTAGGTGAGATTTGTTTGACAATGCTGTTTTTCGCTAAAAGTATGCATGGATATGTGTGGATGAAGTACATTACTCAGTTTTTGAACAAATTATGCTAAGGCTAGGCTCAGTGTTAGGTTTAGGGTTTAGGTTAGGATTAGGATTAGGGTTAGGGTTAGGGTTGGGGTTAGCATCAGGTTTATGGTTGGGTTTGGGTGTAGGGCTGGTGCAAAGTTCAGGGTTGTGTTTAGGATTGGTGTTTGGGCTGGGCTTAGACCTAGGGTTAGGGTTGGGCTAGGATTAGGTTTAGGGTTAGGGTTAGGGTTAGGGTTAGGGTTAGGGTGAGCATTTGGGTTGAAGTTAGCTTTGGGGTTGATTTTGAGGCTGGGTTTGGAGGTTGTGATTTGTGCTGGTTTGGCTCCTTTGGGGTTTCGGTTTGTGTTTGTGTTTGTGGTTGCGTTAGTGTCATGTATAAGTTAAGTTTAAGGTGAGGGTTCTCTGAAATATTGCAGTTTTAGTAAGAAATCTTATGCCAGTTAATGGAAATTTTACAATTCTAAGTTTTCAAAACAGGGTTAGGTAATGGTTCGCATAGCTGTAGTTGAGTGCTCTACAAAAGTGCTGGTTTTCACCTACAATATGGCTTGAAAGTGAATGGAGCTGGTAAGTCAATGAGCTCTCAAAACACATTTACAAACTCTTATATTTTACTAAGAAACTACTTTGTAATGCTGTTTTCCATTAAAAATGCATGGAAATAGGTGGAGAT
Organism: Tamandua tetradactyla; assembly: GCF_023851605.1. Classification (NCBI taxonomy): domain Eukaryota; kingdom Metazoa; phylum Chordata; class Mammalia; order Pilosa; family Myrmecophagidae; genus Tamandua; species Tamandua tetradactyla. The sequence goes on along the minus strand of NC_135328.1, from coordinate 62,587,903 downwards.
ATTCTTATTACTCAGTTTTTTAAACAGATTATGTTAATATTAGTGTTAGGTTCATGGTTATGTTTCGTGTTAATGTAGGGAGAGCATTAATGGCAGGTTGTGGCTTAGAGTGAGGCTTAGGCTAGAGTTAGGATTTGGATTCTACTTAGGGTGGGAATAAGATTGGTGTGAACCTTCGGTTGGCTTTGGGTTTGTTGTTGGTTTTGAGGTTGTTGTAGGTTTAGCAGTAGTGTTTGTGTTAGGTTTTGGTTAGGTTTAGATTAAGAGAGTGTTCTTTGAAGAAAGTACTTTCAGTCTAAAATAGTGCATGGAAGTGAATGGATCCATTAAATCTAGGGGCTTTCAAAACAATATTACGTTAGGGATTTGCATAGCAATTGTGAGTTTTCTGTGAAAATGCTAGTTTTCACGCAAGACATACATCAGAATGAATGGAGCCAGTATGTCACTCAGTTCTCAAAACCCATTCACAGACTTTTTTCACTTAGAATTAAGTGAAATTTGTTGGACAATACTGTTTTACACTAAAAATATGTATGTATGTGTGTGGACCAAGTACATTACTCAGTTTCTGAAGGAAATTGTTAAAACTAGGCTCAGTGTTAGGGTTAGGGTTAGGGTTAGTGTTAGGGTTAGGGGTAGGGTTGGGTTTAGGGTTAGGTTTAGGGTTGCGATTGGGTGTACATTTAGTATAAAGCTTAGGGTGGGGTTTACGGTTGGTGTTGGGGTTGGGGTTAGGATTAGGGTTGGGGTTAGGGGTGGGGCTAAGTTTAGGGTTATGGTTACAATTAGGGTTGGCAGTTGGGTGTAGGTTTGGAATAAAGGTTAGGATTAGGTTTAGGGTTGGGGTTGGTTTTGGATTTTGGGTTAGGTTTGGGGTTGGGGTTAGGGTTAGCCTGGGGTTAGGGTTAGGAATACGGTTAGGTTTACCATTAGGGTTAGGGTTGGGATGAGGTTTAGATTTAAAGTTGTGGTTGGATTAAGTTTGGTATAGAGTTTAGAGTTGGGTTTAGGGTTGTTGTTGGGGTTGGCTTAGGGTTCAGGTTAGGGATGGCTTTAGGTTTGGGGCTTGGTTTAAGGTGAGGGTAGGGTTAGATTTAGGGTTAGGGTTTGGGTGAGGGTTTTGGTTGAAGTTAGGCTTGGGGTTCATTGTGGCACTCGATTTGAAGGTTGTGATTTGTGCTAGTTTTGGTTCTTTGGTGTTTCTGTTTGTGTTTGTGGTTGCGTTAGTGTTATGTTGAAGTTAAGTATAAGGTGAAGGTTCTTTGAAATATTGCAGTTTTAGTAAAAAATCTTACACCCATTAACGGAACCAGGACCATTCTACGTTTTCAAAACAGGATTAGGTAACACTTTGCATAGCTTTATTGGAGTGCTCTGCAGAAATGCTGTTTTTCACTGACAAAATGGCTTGAAAGTGAATGGAGCTGGTAAGTCAGTGAGCTCTCAAAACACATTTACAGATAGTTTGATTGAATGTCATAAGTACTTGGAATCTCAGGTAGCACATGAGATTTTGTTGGTTTGTCCAGAGTGATCCCCCGATGAATCCAAGAATGATTTGATCAGTGACTGGAAAAGTATTTGCAAGCCCCCTTCGGGGAATGGTGAGAGTGGGGAGAAATTCAACTTCCCCAAGTTGAATTCTTGATATTCTCACAAGCAGTGTGGACAACCAAAGCTATAGGCTGAGCCCCCAGTCTTGGGGGTTGTTCACATGAAACTTAACCCCACAAAAGATAGGTCAAGTCTACTTAAAATTTAGGCCTAAGAGTCACCCCCAAGAGAGCCTCTTTTGTTGCTCAGATGTGGCCTCTCTCTCCAGCCAATATGATGAGCAGTCTCACCACCCTCCCCCTCTCTGTGTGGGACATGACTCCCAGGGGTGTGGACCTTCCTGGCAACGTGGGACAAAGATCCTGGAATGAGCTGAGACTCAGCATCAAAGGACTGAGAAAAACCCTAGAATGAGCTGAGAATTAACATCAAGGGATTGAGAGAACCTTCTTGACCAAAAGGGGGAAGAATAAAATGAGACAAAGTGTCAATGGCTGAGAGATTCCAGACAGAGTTGAGAGGTTATCCTGGAGGTTATTCTTATGCATTAAGTAGATATCACCTTGTTGTTCAAGATGTAGTGGAGAGGCTGGAGGGAACTGCCTGAAAATGTAGTGCTGTGTTCCAGTAGCCATGTTTCTTGATGATGATTGAACAATGATATAGCTTTCACAATGAGACTCTGTGAATGTGAAAACCTTATGTCTGATGCTCCTTTTAGCAACTATATCAACAGAAGTGTAGAACATATGGAATAAAAACAAATAATAGGGGGAACAAATGTTAAAATAAATTTAGTCTGAAATGCTAGTGGTAAATGAAAGCGAGGGGTAAGGGGTATGGTACATATAGTCTTTTTTTCTCTATTATCATTTTATTTATTTTTCTGTTGTCTTTTTATTTCTTTTTCTAAATTGATGCAAATGTACTAAGAAATGATGAATATGCAACTATGTGATGATATTAAGAATTACTGATTATATATGTAGAATGGAATGATTTCTAAATGTTTTGTTTGTTAATTTTTTAATTAATAAAAAAAGTTAAAAAAACACATTTACAAACTGTTCTTATTATTAGGAAACATTACTTTGCAATGCTGTTTTACATTTAAAATGCACGAAAATGGGTGGAGATATTATTATTACTCGGTTTTAAAGCAGATTATGTCAATAATCATGTTAGGCTCAGAATTATGTTTCGTGTTAATGTAGGGAGAGCATTAGTGTGAGGTTGTGGTTTAGAGTTAGGCTTAAGCTAGGGTTAGGATTTGGGTTATGCTTAGGGTGGAATATGAATGCTGTGAAGCTTCGGGTTGGTTTGGGTTTGATGTTGGTTTTGAGTTTGTTGTAGGTTAAGGGGTGGTGTTAGTGTTAGGTTTAAGTTAGGTTTAGGTTTAGAAAGTGTTCTCTGAAGAAAATACTTTCAGTCCAAAATAGTGCGTGGAAGTGAATGGATCCAATAAATCTAGGAGCTTTCAAAACAGTGTTAGGTTAGAGATTTGCATAACAATTGTGAGTTTTCTGTGAAAATGCTAGTTTTTGCACAAGACTACATCAAAATGAATGAAGTCAGTATGTCACTCAGTTCTCAAAACCATTCACAGACTTTTTTCACTTAGAATTCTTAGAATTTCTTCAACATATTTTACGTTAAAAATATGTTTAGACATGTGTGGACCAAGTACATAACTGAGTTTCTGAAACAAACTATTTTAAGGTAGGCTCTGTGTTAGGTTTAGGGTTAGGGTTAGGTTTAGGGTTGCAGTTGGGTGTACGTTTGGTATAAATCTTTAGGGTTGGTGTTTGGGTTGGAGTTACAGTTAGGGTTTGGGTTAGGAGTGGGTCTAGGGCTGGGGTTAGGTTTTGGGTTGAGGTTGGGCTTATGGTTAGGTTTAAGTTTGCGTTTGGTTGCAGGTTTGGTATAAATGTATGGTCAGGTTTATGGTTGGTTTGGGGTTGGGGTTAAGTTCAGGTCTAGGATTATGGTTAGGGATATGGTTAGGTTTAGGTTTAGGTTTAGGGTTAGGGTTTGGTTTGTAGTTAGGCTTGGAGTTCATTTTGGAACGGTTTTGGAGGTTGGGATTTGTGCAGGTATTGGATCTTTGGGGTTTTGGTTTGTGCTTGTTTTTGTTGTTTTGTTAATGTTATGTTTAAGTTAAGTTAAAGTGAAGGTTCTCTGAAACATTGTGGTTTTAGTAAAAAATCTTACGCCATTGAATAGAACGAGGACCATTCTAAGTTACCAAAACAGGTTGAGGTAATGGATTGAATAGCTGTAGTTGAGTGCTCCACAGAAATGCTGTTTTTCTCTGACAAAATTGCTGAAGAGTGAATGGAGCTGGTAAGTCAATGAGCTCTAAATACACATTTACAAACTGTTCTCATGTTTTAGTAGAAACGTTACTTTGCAATGCTGTTTTCCATTAAAAATGCTTGGAATATGTGCAGATATTATTATTATTCAGCTTTTGAAACATATTATGTAAGTGTTAGTATTAAGCTCAGGGTTAGGTTTTGGTTAATGTGGGGGTAACATTAATGTTTGGTTGTGGGTTAGAGTTCGGCTTAGGCTATGGTCAGGATTTGGATTCTGCTTAGGGTGGGATTCAGACTGGTGTGAAACTTCCTGTAGGTTTGTGTTTGTCTTTGGTTTTGAGTTTGTTGTATGTTTAGGGCTAGTGTTCATGTTAAGTTTAGCTTAGGTTTAGCTTAAGGACAGTGTTCTCTGAAGAAAGTACTTTCAATCCAAAAAAAACCATTCACAGACATTTTTCCAGCTAGATTAAGATGAGAAATTTTGGACAACGGTGTTTTATGCTGAAAATATGTATAGACACGTGTGTGGACCAAGTACATTACTCAGTTGCTGAAACAAACTATGCTAAGTCTAGGCTCAGTGTTAGGGTTAGGGTTAGGATTAGGGTTGGGGTTAAGGTTAGGTTTAGGGCTGCCATTGGGTGTAGGGTTGGTATACAATTTTGGGTTGGGTTTATTGTTGGTGTTGGGTTTGGGGTTAGGGTTAGGGTTAAGTTTGCTGGTAGGGTTGGGCTAGGGTTAGGGTTAGGTTGAGGTTTAGTGTGAAGGTTGGGATTGAAGTAAGGTTTGATGTGGATTTTGGGACTGTGTTCTGAGGTTGAGAGTGTGCTGGTATTGGTTCTTTTGGGTTTCAGTTTGTGTTTGTGGTTGTGTTAGTGTTATGTTTAAGTTAAGTTAAACTGAGGGTTCTCTGAAATATTGAAGTTTTTGTAAAGAATCTTACATCGGGAAATGGAACCAGTACCATTCTAAGTTTTCAAAACAGGTTTAGGTATTGGTTTGCGTAGCTGTCTTTGAGTGCTCTGCAGAAATGCTGTTTTTCTCCAACAAAATTGCTTGAAAGTGAATGGAGCTGGTAAGTCAATGAGCTCTGAAAACACATTTACAAACTCTTCTCATATTTTACTCAGAAACTACTTTACAATGCTGCTTTCTATTATAAATGCTTGGAAATGTGTGCAGATATTATTATTATCCGTTTTTTTGAAACAGATTATGTAAATGATAGTGTTAGACCTAGGGTTTGGTTTAGGGTTAATGTTGGGATAGCATTAGTGTTTGGTGAGGGTTATTAGTTTGGCTTTAGGTAGGGTTACGATTTGGATTCTGCTAAGCGTGGGATTCAGATTGGTGTGAAGCTTCCTGTAGGTTTGTGTTTGTTGTTGGTTTTGAGGTTGTTGTAGGTTTAGTGGTTGTGCTAGTGTTAGATTTAGTTTAGGTTTAGGTTAAGGAAAGTGTTCTCTGAAGAAATTACTTTCAGTTCCCAAAAGTGCAGGGAAATGAATGGATCCAATAAGTCCCTAAGCCCTCAAAACAGTATTAGGTAAGGGATTTGCATAGCAGCTGTTGAGTTTTCTGTGAAAATGGGAGTTTTCTGGCAAGGCATACATCCAAATGAATAGAGGAAGAATGTCATTCAGTTCTCAAAACCCGTTCACAGACTTTTTTCAGCTAGAATAAGATGAGATATGTTGGACAATGCTGTATGATGCTTAAAATATGTGTGGACGTGTGTGGACCAAGTGCATTACTCAGTTTCTGAACCAAATTATGTTATGGCTAGTCTCAGTGTTAGGGTTCGGGTTAAGGTTAGGGTTAGGGTTAGGGTTAGGGTTAGTGTTGGGGTTAGAGTTAGGTTTAAGGCAGCTGTTGGGTGTAGGGTTTGAATAAGATTTGGGGTTGTGTTTAGGGTTAGTGTTGGGGTTGGGGTTAGGGATAGGGTTAGGGTTCATGGTAGGGTTGGGACTAGGATTAGTGTTAGGGTTAGGGTTCGGTTAGGGTTAGGTTGCAGTTGTGTGTAGGGTTGGTATAAAGTTTAGGGATGGCTTAAGGGTTGGTGTTGTGTTTGGGGTTAGAGGTACGTTTAGGATTGATGGTAGGGTTTCAGTACAGTTAGGGTTCGATTTAGGGTTAGGTTTATGGTTAGATTTAGTGTGAGGGTTTGAGTTGATGTAAAGCGTGGGATTAATTTTGAGATGGGTTTTTGGGGTCAGGTTTTGTGCTGGTATTGGTTCTTGGATTTCTACTTGTTTTTGTGTTTGTGGTTGTGTTAGTGTTATATTTAAGTTAAGTTAAAGTGAGAGTTCTCTGAAATATTGCAGTATTAATAAAAAAGATCTTATACCAGTGAATGGAACCAGGATGATTCTAAGTTTTCAATACAATTTTTGGTAATGGTTTGCATAGCGGTAGCTGAGTGCTCCACAGATATACAGTTTTTCTGCAACAAAACTGCTGGAAAGTGAATGGAGCTGTGCTGGTATGTCAATGAGCCCTCGAAACACATTTACAAACAGTTTCCACATTTCACTTGGAAACATTCATTACTTTGCAATGCTGTTTTCCATTTTTAATTTGGAAATGTATGCAGACATTATTATTACTCGATTTTTGAAACAAATTTTGTAAATGATAGTGTTAAGCTCAGGGTTAGGTTTAGAGTTAATGTTAGGGTAGCATTAGTGTTTGGTTTTGGTTTAGAGTTTGGCTTAGGCTACGGTTATGATTTGGATTCTGCTTAGTGTGGGATCAAGATTGGTGTGAAGCTTTGGGAAGGTTTGTGCTTGTTGTTGGTTTTGAGGTTGTTGTAACTTTAGGGGTAGTGCTTGTGTCAGGTTTAGCTTAGGTTTAGGTTAAGGACAGTGTCTTCTGAAGAAAGTACTTTCAGTCCAAAAAGTACAAGGAAGTGAATGGATCCAATAAGTCCCTTAGCCTTCAAAACAGTATTAGGTTAGAGATTTGCATAGTGATTGTTGAGTTTTCTGTGAAAATGCCAGTTTTCACGCAAGACATGCATTCAAATGAATGGAGCCAGAATGACACTCAGCTCTCAAGTCCTGTTCACAGACTTTTTTCAGCTAGAATAGGATGAGATACATTGGACAATGCTGTTTTACACTAAAATTATTTATGGACATGTGTGAACTAAGTACATTACTCAGTTTCTGAAACAAATTATGTTATGGCTAGGCTCAGTGTTAAGGTTAGGATTTGGGTTAGGGTTAGGGTTAGAGTGAGGGTTGGGATTAAGGTTAGTTTTGGGGCTGCAATTGGGTGTAGGGTTGGTTAGGGTTAGGGTTAGGGTTGGGTTAGGGTTAGGGTTAGGGTTAGGGTTAGTGTTAAGTTTGGGGTTAGGTTTATGTTTAGGGTTGAGGTTGGGTGTAGGGATGGTCTTGGGGTTGAGGTTGGGGTTAAGATTGGGGTTGGTGTTATGGTTGGGGATAGGGTTAGGTTTAGGTTTAGGGTTAGAGTTAGGGTTAGGGTTGGGGTAAGGTATAGGTTTAGGGTTGAGTTTGGGTTTAAGGCTGGTATAAAGTTTAGGGTTGCTTTTAGTGTTGCTGTTGGGGTTGAGGTTATTGTTAGGGTTAGGTTTATGGTTGGGATTAGGTTTAGGTTTAGGGTTGTGGTTGGGTGTAGGGTTGGTATAAAGTTTAGTGTTGTTTTAGTGTTGTTGGGGTTGAGGATAAGGTTAGTGTTAGGGTTAGGGTTGGGATTAGGGTTAGGTTTAGTGTGAACGTTTGGGGTAAATTAGGTTTGGGGTTGATTTTGGTACAGGGTTTGGAGCTTGGGATTTGTGCACCATTCGTTCTCTGAGGATTTGGTTTGTGTTTGTGTTTGTGTTAATGGTTGCGTTAGTGTTATGCTTAAGTTAAGTTAAAGTGAAGGTTCTCTGAAATATTGCAGTTTTAAGTAAAAAATCTCACACCATTGAATGGAACGAGGACCATTCTAAGTTACCAAAACAGGTTGAGGTAATGGATTGAATAGGTATAGTTGAGTACTCCACAGAAATGCTGTTTTTCTCCAACAAAATTGCTGAAGAGTGAATGGAACCGGTAAGTCAATGAGCTCTAAATACACATTTACAAACTGTTCTCATGGTTTTAGTAGAAACATTACTTTGCAATGCTGTTTTCCATTAAAATGCTTGGAAATGTGTGCAGATATTATCATTATTCGGTTTTTGAAACAGATTATGTAGATGATATTGTTAGGCCCTGGGTTAGGTTTAGGGTGAATGTTGGGATAGCATTAGTGTTTGGTTGTGGGTTAGAGTTTGGCTTAAGCTGGATTAGGGTTTGAATTCTGCTTAGGGTGGGAGTCAGACTGGTGTGAAGCTTCCTGTAGGTTTGTGTTTGTTGTTGGTTTTGAGGTTGTTGTAGGTTTAGCAGTAGTGCTTGTGTGAAGTTTAGCTTAGATTTAGTTTAAGGACAGTGTTCTCTGAAGAAAGAACTCTCAGTCCAAAAAGTGCAAGGAATTGAATGGATCCAATAAGTCCCTTAGCCTTCAAAACAGTATTAGGGAATTGATTTGCATAGTAATTCTTGAGTTTTCTGTGAAAATGCTAGTTTTCACGCAAGACATACATCAAAATGAATGGAGCCAGAATGTCACTCAATTCTCAAAGCCCATTGACAGAAATTTTTCAGCTAGAATAACATGAGATATGTTAGACAATGCTGTTTTATGCTAAAAATATGCATGGGGGTATGTCGAGGAAGTACGTCACTCAGTTTCTGAAACAAATTATGTCAGGCTAGACTAAGTGTTAGGGTTAGTGTTAGTGTCAGGGTTAGGGTTAGGGTTGGGCTTAGAGTAAGGTTTAAGTTAGGTTAGGGTTAGGTTGGGTGTAGAGTTGGTATAAAGTTTATGGTTGGGTTTGGTGTTGGTGTTGGGTTGGGGTAAGGGTTCAGGGAAGGGTTGGTGGTAGGGTTAGGGCTAGGGTGAAGGTTAGGGTTAGGGTTAGGATTGGGGCTAGGGTTAGGTTTAGGGTTGCAGTTGGGTGTAGTGTTGGTATAAAGTTTAGAGTTGATTTCAGGATTGGTGTTGGGGTTGTGGTTAGGGTTACAGTTAGGGTTGATGGTAGGTTGGGGCTAGGGTTAGGGTTAGGGTTCGGTTTAGGGTTAAGTTTACTGTGAGGTTTGGGTTGAAGTGAGGCCTGGGGCTGATTTTGGAATGGCATTTGGAGGTTGGGATTTCTGCTGGTATTGGTTCTTTGGGGTTTCGGTTTGTGTTTGTGTCTGCATTGGTGTCATGTTTAAGTTGAATTAAAGAAGGATTCTTTGAAATATGGCAGTTTTAGTAAAAAATCTTATGCCAGTGAATGGAACCAGGACCATACTAAGTTTTCACAACAGGTATAGGTAATGGTTTGCATAGCTGTGGTTGAGTGCTCCGCCAAAATGCTGTTTTTCTCCAACAAAATTGCTTGAAAGTGAATGGAGTTGGTAAGTCAATGAGCTCTCAAAACACATGCAAACCGTTCTCTATTTTACTAGGAAATATTACTTTGCAATGCTGTTTTCCATTAAAAATGCTTGAAAATGTGTCCAGATATTATTATTACTCAGTTCTTGAAACAGATTATCTTAATGTTATTGTTAGGCTCAGGGTTAGGTTCAGGGTTTAGGTTGAGATAGCATTAGTGTTTTGTTGTCGGTTAGAATTTGGCTTAGGCTAGGTTTAGTATTTAGATTCTGCTTAGACTGGGATTAAGATTGGTGAGAAACTTCAGTTCGGTTTGTGTGTGTTGTTGGTTTTGAGGAGGTTTTAAGTTTAGGAGATGCTAGAGTTATGTTTATGTTAGATTTAGGTAAAGGACAGTGTTCTCTGAAGAAAGTCCTTTCAGTCCAAAAAGTGCATGGAAGTGAAGGATCCAATAAATCCTTTAACCTTCAAAACATTATTAGGTAACGGATTTGCATAGGAATTGCTGAGTTTTCTGTGAAAATTCTTGTTATCATGCAAGACATATATCCAAATGAATGGAGCCAGAATATCACTCTGTTCTCAAACCCCGTTTGGAGACAATTTTCAGCGGGAATAAGGTGAAATATGTTGGACAACTCTGTTTTACGCTAAAAATATTTATGGTCGTGTGTTGACCAACTTCATTCTTCAAATTCTGAAACAAATTATGTTAAGGCTAGGCTCAGTGTTAAGGTTAGGGTGATGGTTCTGGTGAGGGTTATGGTTGGGGTTCGGGTAAGGTTTAGGGCTGCTGTTGGGTTTAGTGTTGGTATAAAGTTTTGGGTTGGGCTTAGGGCTGGTGTTGGTGTTAGGATAAGGGTTCGGGGTAGGAATGATGGTAGGGTTGGGTGCTAGGGTTAGGATTAGGGTTAGGGTTAGGGTTGGGGTTAGGGTTAGATTTAGGGTTGTGGTTGGATATAAGGTTGGTATAAAGTTTAAGGCTGGATTTAGGGTTGGAGTTGGGGTTGGGGTTAGGGTTACGGTTAGGGTTGATGGTAGGGTTGGGGCTAGAGTTAGGGTCAAGGTTATGGTTAGGATTAGGCTTAGGGTTCAATTTACAGTGAGGTTTTGGGTTGAAGTGAGGTCTGGGGTTGATTTTGGAACTGCGTTTGGAGGTTGGGATTTGTGCTGGTATTGGTTCTTTGGGGTTTTGGTTTGTGTTTGTGTTTGCATTGGTGTCATGTTTAATTAAAGTTAAGGATTCTCTGAAGTATGGCAGTTTTAGTTAAAAATCTTACACCAATGAATAGAACCAGGACAATAGAAAGTTTCAAAATAAGTTTAGGTAATGGTTTGCATAGCTGTGGTTGAGTGTTCCGCTGAAATGCTCTTTTTCTTGGACAAAATTGTTTGAAAGAGAATGGAGGTGGTAAGTCAATGAGGTCTCAAAACACATTTACAAACTGTTCTCATATTTTACTAGGAAACATTACTTTGCAATGTTGTTTTCCATTAAAAATGCTTGGAAATATGTGCAGATATTAGTATAACTCTATTCTTGAAACAGATTATGTTAATATTAGTGTTAGGTTCAGGGTTAGGTTCAGGGTTTAGTTTGGGATAGCATTAGTGTTTGGTTGTCGGTTAGATTTTGGCTTAGGCTAGGGTTAGGATTCAGATTCTGCTTAGGGTGGGGTAGACATTGGTAAGAAACTTTGGTTAGGGTTGTATTTGTTGTTAGCTTTGAGGTGGTTGCAGTTCTCAAACCCCGTTCGCAGACTATTTTCAGCGAGAATAAGGTGAAATATGTTGGAAAATTCTGTTTTACGCTAAAACTATGTATGGTCGTGTTTGGACTAAGTTCGTTACTCAGATTCTGAAATAAATTATGTAAAGGCTATGCTCAGTGTTAGGGTTAGGGTTAGTGTTAAGCTTAGCGTTAGGTTTGGGGTTCGGTTTAGGTTTAGGGCTGCGGTTGGGTGTAGAGTTGATATAAAGTTTAGGGTTGGGTTTAGTGTTGGTTTTGGGGTTTGGGTAAGGGTTTGAGTTATGGTTGATGGTTGGGTTGGGGCTAGGGTTAAGGTTGGAGTTATGGTTATGGTTATGGTTAGGTGTGGGGTTATTTGTACTGTGAGGTTTTGGAATGAAGTGCGAAATGGCGTTGATTTTGGAACTGCATTTGGAGTTTGGGATTTGTGCTGGTATTGGTTCTTTGGGGTTTCAGCTTGTGTTTGTGTTTGTGTTTGTGTTGGTGTCATGTTTAAGTTAAGTTAAAGCAGGATTCTCTTAAATATGCCAGTTTTAGTAAAAAATCTTATGCCAGTGAATGGAACCAGAACCATACTAAGTTTTCAAAATAGGTTTAGGTAATTGTTTGCATAGCTGTGGTTGAGTGCTCCCCTGAAATGCTGTTTTTCTCCAACAAAATTGCTTCAAAGTGAATGGAGGTGGTAAGTCAATGAGCTCTCAAAACAGAATTACAAACTATTCCCATATTTTACTAGGAAACATTACTTTGCAATGCTGGTTCCATGAAAAATGCTTGGAAGTATGTGCAGATATAATTATTATTCGGTTCCTGAAACAGATTGTGTTAATGTTAATGTTAGGCTCAGGGGTATGTTCAGGGTTTACGTTCAGGTAGCATTCGTGTTAGGTTGTCAGTTAGCGTTTGGTCTAGGCTACAGTTAGAATTTAGATTCTGCTTAGGGTGGGATTAAGATTGGTGAGAAACTTCGGTTAGGTTTGTGTTTGTTGTTGATTCTGAGGTGATGGTAGGTTTAGTGGGATGCTAGAGTTATGTTTAGGTTAGATTTAGATTAAGAATAGAGTTATCTGTGAAAGTCCTTTCAGTACAAAAAATGCACGGCAGGGAAAGGATCCAATAAGTCCCTTAGCCTTCAAAACACTATTAGGTAAGGGATTTGCATAGCAATTGTTGAGTTTTCTGTGAAAATGCTACTTTTCGCGCAAGACGTATATCCAAATGAATGGAGCCAGAATATCACTCAGTTCTCAAAACCCGTTCACGGATTTTTTTCTGCAAGAATAAGGTGAGATACGTTGGACCATGCTCTTTGACCCTAAAAATATGTGGGGTCACGTGGGGACCAAGTACATTACTTAGTTTCCGAAACAGATTATTGTAAGCCTCACTCAGTGTCAGGGTTAGGGTTAGGGTTAGGATTAGGGTTAGGATTGTGTTTAGAGTTAGGTTTAGGGCTGCGGTTGGGTGTAGTGTTGGTGTAAATTTGAGGGTTGGGTGTAGGGTTGGTGTTGAAGTTGGGGTTAGGGGTTGGGTTAGGGTTGGTGGTAGATTTCGGGCTAGGATTAGGTTTAGTGTTAAGCTTGGGTTTAAGGTTAGGTTTGGGGTTACGGTTGGGTGTAGGGTTGCTATAAAGTTTAGTGTTGCTTTTTGGCTGATGTTGGTGTTGGGGTTAGGATTACAGTTAGGGTTGATTGTAGGTTTGGGGCTAATGTGAGGGTTAGGGTCAGGGTTACATTTAGGGTTAGGTTTAGTATGAGCATTTGGCTTGAATGGAGGCTAGGGGTTGATTTGGGGACTGGGTTTGGAGGTTGAGATTTGTGCTTGTATTCGTTCCTCGGGGTATCTGTTTGTGTTTGTGTTTGTGGTTGTGTTAGTGTCATGCTGAAGTTAAGTTAACTGAGGGTTCTCAGAAATATTGCAGTTTTAGTAAAAAATCTTACACCAGAGAATGTAACAAGGTCCATTCTAAGTTTTCAAAACAGATTTTGGTAATGGTCTGCATTGCTGTAGTTGAGTGCTCTGCAGAAATGCTGTTTGTCTCCGACAAAACTGCTTGAAGGTGAATGAAGTTGGTAAGTCAATGAATTCTCAAAACGCATTTAAAAACTGGTCTTTTACTTTACTAGGAAACATTACTTTGCAATGGTGTTTTCCATTAAAAGTGCTTAGAAAAGTATGCAGATATCATTATTACTCAGTGTTTGAAACAGATTATGTTAACGTTAGTGTTAGGCTCAGGGTTAGGGTCAGGATTCAGGTTGGGCTAGCATTTATACAGGTTTTGGGTTAGATTTCGGCTTAGGGTAAGGTTAGGATTTGGATTCTGTATAGGGTGGGATTCAGATGGTGAGAAACTTATCATAGGTTTGTCTTTGTTGTTGGTTTTGAGGTTGTAGTGGGTTATGGAGAGTGCTAGTGTTAGGTTTAGATAAGGTGAAGGATAGTGTTCCTTGAAGAAAGTCGTTTCAGTCCAAAAGTACATGGAAGTGAACGGATCCTATAAGCCTCTTAGCCTTCAAACAGTATGAGGCAGGGATTTGCATAGCAATTGTTGAGTTTTCTGTGAAAATGCGAGTTTTCACGCAAGACATCTATCAAAATGAATGGAGCCAAAATGTCGCTCAGTTCTACAAACCCGTTCACAGACTTTTACAGCAAGAATAAGGTGAGATAGATATGTTGAACAATGCCGTTTTAACCTAAAAAAGGATGGCCGCGTGTGGACCAGGTACATTTCTCAGTTTCTGAAACCAATTTTGTTAAGGCTAGCACAGTGTCAGGGTTAAGGTTAGGGTTAGGGTTAGAGAAAGGGTTGGGGTCAGGGTTATGTTTCGGGCTGCATTAGGGTACAGGGTCAGAATAAAAGTTGTGCTTAGGATTGGCTTTGGGTTTAGGGTTAGGGTTCGGATGAGGGATTGTGGTAGGGTTGGGTCTAGGTTTAGAGTTAGGGTTAAGGTTAGGGTTAGGCTTAGTGTTGGTGTCAGGGTTAAGTTTAGGGCTGCGATTTGGTGTAGGGTTGGTAAAAAAGTCGAGGGTTGTGTTTAGGGTTGGAACTGGGCTTGGCGTCAGGTGAGGGTTGGTGGTAGAGTTAGGGCTAGGGTTAGGGTTAGGGTTAAGGTTGGGATTAGGGTTAAGTTTAGGGATGCAGTTTGGTGTAGGTTTGGTATAAATTTGAGGGTTGGGTTTAAGGTTGGGGTTGGGGTTAGGTTTCTGGCTAGAGTTGGAGGTAGGGTTGGGTCTAGGGTTAGGGTTAGGTTTAGGGTTAGATTTTGTGTGAGGGTTTGTGCTGAAGTCAGGTATCGGGTCGATTTTCAGATCGGGTTTGGAGATTGGAATTGGTGCTTGCGTGGGTCCTTAGGTGTTTCGGTTTCTGTTTGTGTTTGTGGTGGCGTTAGTGTTACATTTAAATTAAGGGAACGTGAGGATCCCTTGAAATATTGCAATTTTGGTAAAAGATCTTACGCCAGTGAATGGAACCAGGATGATTCTAAGTTTACCAAAGATGTTTAGGTAATGGTTTCCATTGCTGTAGATGAGTGCTCCGCAGAAATGCCATTTTTCTGACAAAATTGCTTGAAAGTGAATGGAGCTGGTAAGTCAATGAGCTCTCAAAACTCATGTGCAGAATGGACTCCTATTTTAGAGGGTAGCATTAGTTTGCAGTGTTCTTTTCCATGAAAAATGTTTGGAAAAATGTGCAGATACAAATATTACTCGGTTTTTGAGACAGATTATGTTCCTGTTTGTGTTAGGCTCCGGGTTAGGTTCAGGGTTAAGGTTCGGCAAGCATTAGTGGTTTGTTGTGAGTTAGAGCTTGGCTTAGGCTAGGGTTAGGATTTGGATTCTACTAGGGTGTGAATAAGATTAGTGAGAAGCTTGGCATAGGTTTGTGTCAGTCGTTGTTTTTGAGGTCGCTGTACATTTACGGGGAGTGCCAGTGTTAGGTTTAGGTTAGGTTAAGGATAGTGTTCTCTGAAGAAAGTACTTTCAGTCCAAAAAGTGCATGGAATTGAATGGATTGAATCAGTCCCTTAGCTTTCAACACAGTATTATGTAATGGATTTGCATAGCAATTATTGAATTTTCTGTGAAAATGCTAGTTTTCACCCAAGACGTGTATCCAAATGAATGGAGCCAGAAAGGTGCTGAGTTCTACAAACCCGTTCACAGACTTTTTTGGCAAGAATAAGGAGAGATATGTTGGACAAAGCCATTTTAACCTAAAAAGAGGATGGTCACATGTAGACTAGGTACATTTCTCAGAAAGGCTAGCTCAGTGTCAGGGTTAAGGTTAGGGTTAGAGTAAGTGTTGGGGTAAGGCTGCATTTGGGGCAGAGTCAGTATAAAGCTGAGGATTGTGCTTAGGGTTGGCTTTAGGTTTGGGGTTAGGGTTTGGGCGAGGGTTTGTGGTAGACTAGGGTCTAGATTTAGGGTTAGGGTTAGTGTTAGGCTTAGTGTTGGTGTTAGGGTTAAGTTTAGGGCTGCAGTTTAGTTTAGGGTTGGTAAAAAGTCGAGGGTTGTGTTTAGGGTTGGAATTGGGCTTAGGGTCAGGTTTCAGGTGAGGGTTGGTGATTGGATTAGGGCTAGGGTAAGGGTTAGGGTTAGGGTAAGTGTTAGGGTTAAGGTTGGGATTAAGGTTGAGTTTAGGACTGTGAATTGGCGTAGGTTGGTATAGATCTGAGTGTTTGGTTTAGGGTTGGTGTGGGGGTTGTGGTTAGGGTTCAGGTTAGGGTTGGTGGTAGGGTTGAGGCTAGGGTTAGTGTTAGGGTAAGGGTTAGAGTTAGGGCTAGGGTTGGTGTTAGGGTTACATTGATGGGTGTGGTTGGGTGCATGGTTGTTATAAATTTGAGGGTTGAGTTTAGGGTTGGTGCTGGGGTTGAGGCTAGGTTTCGGGTTAGGGTTGGAGGTAGGGTTGGTTCTAGGGTTGTTGTTAGGTTTAGATTAGATTTTGTGTGAGGGTTTGCATCTGAAATCAGGCATTTTGTCGATTTTTGGACCGGATTTGGGGGTTGGGATTTGTGCTGGTATGGGTTCCTCAGTGTTTCAGTTTGTTTGTGTTTGTGGTGGTGTTAGTCTCAGTGTTTCAGTTTGTTTGTGTTTGTGGTGGTGTTAGTGTCACATTTAAATTAAGTGAATGTGAGTGTCCACTGAAATATTACAGTTTTGGTAAAAAATCTTACACCAGTGAATGGAACCAGGATGATTCTAAGACTTCCAAACATGTTGAGGTAATGGTGTCCATTGCTGTAGGTGAGTGCTCTGCAGAAACGCTGTCTTTCTCCGACAAAATTGTTTGAAAGTGAATGAGCTGGTAAATCAATGAGCTCTCAAAACACATGTAGAGACTGGTCTCCTATTTTAGTGGGTAGCATTAGTTTGCAGTGGTGTTTTCCTTGAAAAATGCTTGGCAATGCATGCACATATTAATATTACTTGGTTGTAGAGACAGATTATGTTAATGTTCGTGTTAGTTTCAGGATTAGGTTCAGGGATAAGGTTCGGCAAGCATTAGTGGTTGGTTGTGTGTTGGAATTCGCCTTAGGCTAGGGTTAGGATTAGGATTCTGCTTAAGGAGTGATTAAGTTTCATGAGAATCTTGGCATTGATTTGTGTCAGTCCTTGGTTTTGAAGTCACTGTACATTTACGGGGAGTGCTAGTGTAAGGCTTAGGTTAGGTTAAGGATAGTGTTCTCAGAAGAAAGTACTTTCAGTCCAAAAAGTGCATTGTAGTGAATGGATCGAATCAGTCCCTTAGCTTCCTAAACAGTATTATGTAAGGAATTTGTATAGCAATTGTTGTGTTTTCTGTGAAAACGCCAGTTTGCACATAAGACGTGTATCCAAATGAATGGAGCCAAAATGTAGTTCAGTTCCACAAAACCATTCACAGACTTTATCCAGGTGATAGTGTCACATTGAAAGTAAGTGACAGTGAGGGTTCTCTGACATATTGCGGTTTCAGTAAAAAAATGTTGTGCCAGTGAATGGTACCCGGACGATTCTAAGTTTTCCAAACATGCTTATGTAATGGTTTCCATTGCCGTAGGTGAGTGATCTGCAGAAATGCTGTTTTTCTCCGAAAAGAAACTGCTTGAAAGTGAATGGCGCTGGTAAGTCAATGAGCTCTCAAAACACATGTAGAAATTGGCCTCCTATTTTAGTGGGTAGCATTAGATTGCCGTGGTGTTTTCCATGAGAAATGCTTGGAAATGTGTGCGGATATTAGTATTACTCGGTTTTTGAGACAAATTCTGTGTCAAAACACCTGTTCCTGTTAGGCTCAGGATTGGGTTCAAGGTACAGTTTCGGAAAGCCTTTGTGGTCAGTTGTGTGGAATGGTTCGGCTTAGGCTAGAATTAAGATCTGGATTCTGTTTAGGGTATGATTTAGACTTGTGAGAAGCTTGGCGTAGGTTTGTGTCGGTCGTTGGGTTTGAGGTTTTTGTCCACTGACTTGGTGTGCCAGTGTTAATTTTAGGTGAGGGTAAGGGTAGTGTTCTCCGAAGAAAGTGCTTTCAGTTCAAGAAGTGCATGGAAGTGAATGGATCCAATAAGTCCCTCAGCTTTGAACACTAGGTAACCGTCTTGCAGAGCAATTGTTGAGTTTTCTGGGAAAATGCTAGTTTTCAGGCAAGACGTGTATTCCAATCAATGGAGTCAGAATGTCACTCAGTTCTACAAACACTTTCACAGAATTTTTCAGCAAGAATCAGGTGATATCTGTGGGAAAATGCCATTTTAACCTAAAAATAAGTATGGTCGCGTGTGGACCAGGTCCATTTCTCAGTATCGGAAACCCATGATGTGAAAGCTAGCTCAGTGTCAGGGTTAGGGATAGGGTTAGGGTTAGAGTAAGGGTTGGGGCTAGGGTGACATTTCGGGCTGCATTTGGGTGCAGGGTCGGTATAGAGCTGAGGGTTTTGCTTAGGGTTGGCTTTGGCGGTGGGGTTAGAGTTCTGGCTACGGTTCGTGGTAGGGTTGGGTCCAGGTTTAAGGTTGGGTTAGGGTTAGGGTTCGGCTTAGTGTTGGTGTTAGGGTTACATTTAGGGCTGCGATTTGGTGTGTGTTTGGTCAAAAGTCGAGGGTTGTGTTTAGGGTCGGCCTTGGGGTTGGGGTCAGGTTTCGGGCCAGGGTTGGTGGTCGGGTTAGGACTAGGGTTAGGGAATAGGTTAGGGTTAGTGTTAGGGTTAGGGTTGGGATTAGGGTTAAGTTTAGGGCTGCAGTTTGATGTAGGTTTGGTATAAATTTGAGGGTTGGGTGTAGGGTTGTGTCTGGGTTGCGGTTAGGGTTTGGGCTCTTGTTGTTGGTAGGGTTAGGGTTATGTTAAGGGTTAGGGTTAGGGTTAGGGTTGGTGTTAGGGTTAAGTTTAAGGGTGTGGTTGGGTGTAGGGTTGCTCTAAATTTGAGGGTTGATTTTAGGGTTGGTGCTCGGGTTGGGGTTAGGTTTCCGGTTAGGTTTGGAGGTAGGTTTGGGTCTAGGGTTAGGGTTAGGTTTAGGGTTAGATTTAGTTGTATGTTTGGGTTGAAAACAAGGATCGGGTCTATTTTCGGACTGCGTTTGCAAGTTGGGATTTGTGCTGGCATGGGTTCTTCAGTGTTTCGGTTTCTGTTTGTGTTTGTGGGGTCGTTCGTGTCACATTGAAAGTAAGTGACAGTGAGAGTTCTCTGAAATACTGCAGTTCCGGTAAAAAAAAAATGTTAAGCCTCTGAA
This sequence comes from Tamandua tetradactyla, assembly GCF_023851605.1. Taxonomy (NCBI): domain Eukaryota; kingdom Metazoa; phylum Chordata; class Mammalia; order Pilosa; family Myrmecophagidae; genus Tamandua; species Tamandua tetradactyla. Next base: position 62,569,142 of record NC_135328.1, on the reverse strand, counting down.
TGGAACCAGGATGAATCTAAGTTTTCCAAACATGCTTATGTAATTATTTCCATTGCCGTAGGTGAGTGCTCTGTAGAAATGCTGTTTTTCTCCGAAAAGAAACTGCTTGAAAGTGAATGGCACTGGTAAGTCAATGAGCTCTCAAAACACATGTGGAAACTGGTCTCCTGTTTCAGATTGGTGAGAAGCTTGGAGTAGGTTTGTGTCGGTCATTGGTTTTGAGGTGGTTGTCACTGATGGGGAGTGCTAGTGTTATGTTTAGGTGAGGTTGAGGTTACTGTTCTCCGAAGAAAGTCCTTTCAGTCCAAGAAATGCATGGAAGTGAATGGATCCAATAAGTCCCTCAGCTTTCAACACAGTATTAGGTAACCGACTTGCAGGCAATTGTTTCTCTTTCTGTTTGTGACCGCGTTAGCATCAGACTTAAGTTACATGAAAGTGAGGATCCTCTGAAATATTGCCGTTTTGGTAAAAAAATCTTGCGCCAGTGAATGGAACCAGGATGATACTAAGGTTTCCAAAGATCTTTAGGCAATGGTTTCCAATGCTGTAGGTGAGTGCTCCGTAGAAATGCCATTTTCCTCCCACAAAATTGCTTGAAAGGAGATGGAGCTGGTATGTCAATGAGCTCTCAAAACACACATACAGACTGGTCCCCTGTTTTAGATTGTAACATTAGTTGGCAGTGGTGTTTTCCACGAAAAATGCTTGGAAATGCTCGGTTTTTTGAGACAGATTATGTTCATGTTTGTGTTAGGCTCAGGGTTAGGTTCAGGGTTAAGGTTCGGCAAGCATTAGTGGTTGGTTGTGAGTTAGAGTTCGGCTTAGGCTAGGGTTAGGATTTGGATTCTGCTTAAGATGTGAGTAATATTGGTGAGAAGCTTGGCGTAGTTTTGTGTCGGTCGTTGGTTTGGAGGTCGTGGTACATTTGCGGGTAGTGCTCGCGTTAGGTTTAGGATAGGTTGAGGATAGTGTTCCCTGAAGAAAGTACTTTCAGTCCAAAAAGCGCATGGAGTGAATGGATCGAATCTGTCCCTTAGCTTTCAATTCATCATTAGGGAAGGAATTTGCATAGCAATTGTTGAGTTTTCTGTGAAAATGCTAGATTTCACGCAAGATGTGTATACAAATGAATGGAGCAAGAATGTCGCTCAGTTCTACAAACCTGTTCACCGAATTTCTCAGCAAGAATAAGGTGAGATACGTTTGACAATGCCATTTTAATATAAAAAAAAAGGTATGGTCGTGTGTGGACCAGGTCCATTTCTCAATTTCTGAAACGAATGATGTGAACGCCAGCTCAGTGTCAGGGTTAGGGTTAAGGTTAGGGTTAGAGTAAGGGTTGGGGTTAGGGTTATGTTTCGCACTGCATTTGTGTACAGGGTCGGTATAAAGCTGAGGGTTGTTCTTAGTGTTGGTGTTGGGTTTGGTGTTACGGTTCGGGCTAGGGTTCGTGGTAGGGTTGGGTCTAGGTTTAGGGTTAGGGTTAGGGTTAGGCTTAGTGTTGGTGTAGGGTTAAGTTTCAGGCTGCGGTTTGTTGTATGTTTGGTAAAAATTCGAGGGTTATCTTTAGGGTTGGCATTGGACTTGGGGTTTGGTTTCGGTTGAGGGTTGGTGGTAGGGTTAGGTCAGGGTTGGGGTAAGGGTTTGGGTTAGAATTGGGATTAGGGTGAAGATTAGGGCTGCGATTTGCTGTAGGTTTGGTGTAAATTTGAGGGTTGTGTTTAGGTTAGGTGTGGGAGTTGCAGTAAGGGTTTAGGCTAGGGTTGGTGGTAGAGTTGGGGCTCAGGTTCAGGTTAGGGTAACAGTTAGGGTTAGGGTTAGGGTTGGTGTTAGGGTTAAGTTTAGGCGTGTGGTTGGGTGTAGGGTGCTGTAAATTTGAGGCTTGACTTTCAGGTTGGTGTTGGTGTTGGGGTTAGGTTTCGGGTTAGGGTTTGAGGTAGGGTTGGGTCTAGGGTTAGGTTTAGGTTTTGGGTTAGATTTCGTGTGAGGGTTTGGGTTGAAGTCAGGCATCGGGTTGGTTTTCAGATAGGGTGTGGAGGTTGGGATTTGTGCTGGAATGAGTTCCTCAGTGTTTCAGTTTCTGTTTGTGTTTGCGGCTGCATTAGCGTCAGACTTAAGTGAAAGTGAGGGTCCTCTACAATATTGCAGTTTTGGTAAAAAATCTTACGCCAGTGAATGGAACCAGGATGATACTAAGGTTTCCAAAAATCTTTAGGTAATGGTTTCCATTGCTGTAGGTGAGCGCGTGCAGAAATGCCGTTTTTCTACGAAATAATTGCTTGAAAGGGGATGGAGCTGGTAAGTCAATGAGCTCTCAAAACACATGTACAGACTGGTCCCTTATTTTAGTGGGTAGCATTAGTTGGCAATGTTGTTTTCCACGAAAAATGCTTGGAAATGCTAGGTTTTTGAGATAGATTGTGTTCATGTTCGTGTTAGACTCAGGGTTAAGTTCAGGGTTAAGGTTCGGCAAGAATTAGTGGTTGGTTGTGGTTTAGAGTTCGGTTTAGGCTAGAGTTAGGATTTGGATTCTGCTTAGGGTGTGAGTAAGATTGGTGAGAAGCTTGGCGTAGGTTTGTGTTGGTCGTTGGTTTGGAGGTCGTGGCACATTTATGGGTAGCGCTCGTGTTAGGTTTAGGATAGGTTGAGGATAGTGTTCCCTGAAGAAAGTACTTTCAGTCCAAAAAGCGCATGGAGTGAATGGATCGAATCTGTCCCTTAGCTTTCAATACATCATTAGGGAAGGGATTTGCATAGCAGTTGTTGAGTTTTCTTTAAAAATTCTAGTTTTCACGCAAGATGTGTATACAAACGAATGGAGCAAGAATGTCGCTCAGTTCTACACACCCGTTCACCGAATTTCTCAGCAAGAATAAGGTGAGAATCGTTCGACAATGCCTTTTTAACCTATAAAAAGGTATGGTCGCGTGTGGACCAGGCCCATTTCTCAATTTCTGAAACGAATGATGTGAATGCCAGCTCAGTGTCAGGGTTAGGGTTAGGGTTAGAGTTAGAGTAAGAGTTGGGGTTAGGGTTACACTTCGTGCTGCGTTTGGTTGCAGAGTCGGTATAAAGCTGAGGGTTATGCTTATTGGTAGGCGTTGTGTTTGGTGTTACTGTTCCAGCTAGGGTTCGTGGTAGGGTTGGGTCTAGGTTTAGGGTTAGGGTTAGGCTCAGTGTTGGTGTTAGGTTTAAGTTTAGGGCTGCAGTTTGGTGTATGGTTGGTAAAAATTCGAGGGTTGTCTTTAGGGTTGGCATTGGACTTGGGGTTAGGTTTCAGGTGAGGGTTGGTGGTAGGGTTAGGGCTAGGATTAGGTTTAGGATTAGTGTTAGAGTTTGGGTTAGGGTTGGGATTAGGGTGAAGTTTAGGGCTGCAGTTTGCTGTAGGTTTGGTGTAAATTTGAGGGTTGGGTTTAGGTTAGGTGTGGGGGTTGCAGTTACGGTTTGGGTTAGGGTGGTGGTAGTGTTGGGGCTTGGGTTCGGGTTAGGGTAAGGGTTAGGGTTAGGGTTAGGGTTAGGGTTGGTGTTAGGGTTAAGTTTAGGCGTGTGGTTGGGTGTAATGTTGCTACAAATTTGAAGCTTCACTTTGGGTTGGGGTTGGTGTTGGGGTTAGGTTTTGGGTTAGGGTTGGAGGTAGGGTTGGGTGTAGGGTTAGGTTTAGGTTTGGGGTTAGATTTCGTGTGAGGGGTTGGGTTGAAGTCAGGCATCGGGTCGATTTTCAGGTCGGGTTTGGAGGTTGGGATTTGTGCTGGTATGGTTTCCTCGGTGTTTCAGTTTCTGTTTCTGTTTGTGGCCGCGTTAGCGTCAGACCTAAGTTAAGTGAAAGTGAGGGTCCTCTGCAATATTGCAGTTTTGGTTAAAAATCCTGCGCCAGTGAATGGAACCAGGATGATACTAAGGTTTCCAAACATCTTTAGGTAATGGTTTCCATTGCTGTAGGTGAGCGCGTGCAGAAATGCCGTTTTTTATGAAATAATTGCTTGAAAGGGGATGGAGCTGGTAAGTCAATGAGCTCTCAAAACACATGTACAGACTGGTCCCTTATTTTAGTGGGTAGCATTAGTTGGTGATGTTGTTTTCCACGAAAAATGCTTGGAAATGCTAGGTTTTTGAGATAGATTGTGTTCATGTTCGTGTTAGACTCAGGGTTAAGTTCAGGGTTAAGGTTCGGCAAGAATTAGTGGTTGGTTGTGGTTTAGAGTTCGGCTTAGGCTAGAGTTAGGATTTGGATTCTGCTTAGGGTGTGAGTAAGATTGGTGAGAAGCTTGGCGTAGGTTTGTGTCGGTCCTTGGTTTGGAGGTCATTGTACATTTACGGGTAGTGCTCGTGTTAGGTTTAGGGTAGGTTGAGGATACCATTCCCTGAAGATAGTACTTTCGGTCCAAAAAGCGCATGGAAGTGAATGGATTGAATCAGTCCCTTAGCTTTCAGTACATTATTAGGGAAGGGATTTGCATAGCAATTGTTGAGTTTTCTGTTCTCCCTGCTGAACCACCGTAGCCTGTCCAGATGATAATGATTAAGGAGTCATATTCCTTTTTGTTGTCTGGGATACTGAAATAGACAAAATGGAATACCTGAAATCCCTAAGCTATAATTCAGCTGCTCTGATATCTGAAAATTATTGTAAAAGCCCCTATCTTGTCCCTTTGTTACTGTGAGAGATGGATTTCAGGTATTTCCCTCTAGACACTCCAATACACCATAGACTATAAAAGGATATCCATATAATGCATAAGAATAACCTCCAAGATAACCTCTTAACTTTGTTAGAAATCTCTCAGCTACTGAGACTTTATTTTCTCTCATTTCTCTCTTCCCCCTTTTGGTCAAGAAGGATTTCTCAGCCCCATGATGCCAGGTCCCGGCTTATCCCGGGACCAGTTGCCAGGAAAATTTATACTCCTGGTAAATCTAGTCATGTTCCCACTTCAAAAATACAAAATACAAAGCCATCAGGGAGCCACAATTCTGGGGTCATGGATGATGGACCTTATACCCACCGAATCTGCATTTATGAGCCCACACCAATTCAACAATCTCCTCCACAGGAGCAGATTGGAAAAGTGAAAGTAAACACAGCAAAAACAGATTGACAAAGTGAAAATCAACACAGATCAGAAGAGAAAATATACAATTACCTAGCACAGGGTAAGTCTTAACTTTAAAATCACCTTCAAACAAATTTGCCTAATGTCTGCTGATGGCAGAAGCCTCACCCAGAACCTTCAGCCCAGCCCTCCATGGAAATCCCTGGGCAGGTGACAGGTATGGAGCTGGGGGATCCAGGAAAGTTCTGCATCTGACAGCACATGGATCAGGGCTGCATGTCAAAGCAGCATAGTGGTCCCTTTGCAGCCACCAAATTGATACTGCAAGTATGGCTCTTCCATAGAATGGCCTTCCTTGCCTGAAGCTACAAAGGAAAAGCATGTCTCTCAGGTTGTAGGTGATTTATTGCAAGTGCACCTTGCAAGGAACTGGGGGACTCTTCCCTAAACCAGTTCAAAGTGGGGATATGAGTTAAAGTTTTTATAGGTAAAGGGAGGGGGTAGGGGTCATGTCCCACGCAGTGAGGGAGGGCAATGAGTTCACCTGCCAAATTAACTTAGAGAGAGGCCACATCTGAACAACATAAGATGCCGTGTCCTGGTTCATACTTAAAAGTCAGGTCCCACATTGCAAGGTAGATTTATTCCCCTGGGAGTCATGTCCCATGTAGAGGAGTAGGCAATGAGTTCACTTGCTAAATTGGCATACAAAGAGAGGCCACATCTGAGCATCAAAAGAGGTTCTCTGGGGTGACTCTTAGGCATAAATTATAGGTAGGGTTAGCCTATCCTTTGCAAGAATAAGTTTCATAGGGGTCAGCCCCAAGATTGAGGGCTCAGCTTATTGATTTGGTTGTTCCCACTGCTTGTGAGAATATGAGGAATTCTTCAAATGAGGAAGTTGAATATTTCATCCTTTCTTCCCAGTTCCCCAAGGAGACTTTGCAAATACTTCTTTATTTACTGCCCAAATTACACTGGGATATATCAGGGCATCACACTAACCTGGACAAACCAACAAGATCTCATGCCCTATTCAAGATTCCATGTACTTATGATATTCAACTAAACAGGCCATACAAGTTAAATTAGGTAATGCGCTACGCAAAATTTAAATTTTGCATCATATAAGCATCTCTCCCTTTGGTCTTACACAGAAGTTGATGTATTTAAATATGGATGATATCTTTTACCCCGTATTCTGATCTACCTTAGGTCTATCCAGATTAGCTTCATTCATATCTCTAGTCGAGGTCTGTTCTCTTTTTCAACTTCTTAAACAGTTCCTATATGAGGTGGTGCTGACTTTCATAGCTTCAGAGCTCTAATTCTGAGTCTCAGGTGTCACATAAATACCTGAAGTTTCTGGGAATGACCAGATTATATACAAACAGCTCAGAATCTCAGAATTTAGAAACAACAGTTACAGCTCTTGAATATATATAACCACTGTAAGAGTTTACAATCTAGGGCCCTTTGCAATAGGCCCCCATCTGATAACCCATGCTCTCAACTTCAAATTCACTGATTATTTATATTACAGTTAGTCCATATGAGTGAGGCATGATAATATTTGTCTTTTTGTTTCTGACATTGCATTCAACATACTGTCCTTAATTTTCATTCACCTAGTTGCATGCCTCACAACTTCATTCCTTCTTGAGGCCACTCAGTAGTCTGTTGTATGTATACATCATAGCTCCTTTCCTCAGTTGTTATTCTCTTAGGCCACTTTCATATATTGTGAATCAGGAACACTTCTGCCATAAACACCAGCGTGCAAATGTCCATTCATGTCCCCACACTCAGCTCCTCCAGGCAATGGGGTTGCAGAATCTCCTGGCAACTATTCCATCCCTAGCCTCCTCTGGAACCACTACACTGGCCTCCAAGGGGCTGCACCTCTCAATTTCCCTACTGACAGTGAACACGTACATCTCTTTCTCCACATTTTCTCTAGCACTCCACAGGGTGTTCTTGATGCCACCATGTTATCTTATTCCTGTAAGCAGATCTGAGAATGTCTGGTTAATGTTCTAAGAACTAAATATAAAGAGTAGATTTCTAAGCTCAGCTAGGATAAGCATATTTTGCAACTATTAAGGGTTTTTTTAATGACAACATATTGCAAGTCTGTTGCTGAGATTCAGGTTGAAATGAATTGATAAAAAGAAAGGTTTGGGGGAAAAGCTCCAAATGAATCCTAGACTTTATTTCCCTTAAAACTGTTGGCCTCAACCTGAGGTGATTTTGCCCCCCAGGGGACATTTGATAATATCAGGAGACAGTTTTGGTTGCCATAACTAGGGAAGAGGATGTTACCGACACCTAGCGGGTAGAGGCCAGGGATATTGCTATAAATTCCGCAATGTGTATAGTCCCTACTACAAAGGATTATCAGGTCCAAAATGTCAATAATGCCGGCTACCATCGAGAAGCCTTGCCTTAAAGGTTGTTCTAAACATCATCTTCAATTTAAAAGTTTGAGATGTTGCATAAGTTCAACTGTGTTACCACAAAGAATTGGGGGATTTACTAAGTAGAAGAACTGTATTAGCTAGGGTTCTCTAGAGAACAGAATCAGCAGGAAATATCCATAGATAGAAAATTTATAAAAGTGTCTCACAAAACTGTGGTAATTCAGAGTCCAGGGTCTATAAAGGCAGCCTGCCAGCTGGCAACTGATAATGGTTCTCAACAAACTTTCAGGAGAGGCTGGCTGGGCAACCATGGAAATGTAAGGGTCCAAGGTCTGTAGGGCAGGCTGTGAAGCTGGCAACTCCAGCAAAAGATCTGGACGAACTCCACAGGAGAGGTTCACCAGCTGAAGCCAGAAAAGTGACTGTCTCTTCTGAATCCTCCTTAAAAGCCTTCTGGTGATTAGATTAAACGTCGCTCATTGCAGAAGACACTCCCCATAGCTGATTACAAACACAATCAGTGTGGATGCAGTCAATGTAATCATGATTTAAGCCCATGAAATGTCCTCATAGCAACAGACAGCTCAGCACTTGCCCAACCAGACGACCAGGCACTACCACCTGGCCAAGTTGACACATGAACCTGACCATGACAAGAACATTAATGATTATCAATTCGGAGGTCCAAATCTTAGTCAACAATACTATTTTGCAAATTTAAACCACATTCTAAAACAACACTACATGTTTTGGAAAGAGACTGGAAATAAATGGATTCACTGCCAACATGTCCTTTAATTCAAAAGTCTAGGATGGGAAGATGGCGGCTTAGTAAGACGCGCGGATCTTAGTTTCTTCTCCAGGACACCTACTAGGGGAGTAGAAACGATACAGAAAGCGCCCAAAGCCACAACAGAGATAAAAAAGACAGCGTACCCCATCCTGGAACGGCTGGCTGGCTGAGAGAAGCAGCTCGGGTGAGATCGCCGAGGCGCGCGGGCCTTACCGGGCGGGGTGGCAAGCAGCCGGAGTTACTCCCTTCCCCCTTCCCGGGCCGGCTGGGAGAATTGGAGAGGTGGTCCCCTGAAACCAAGGCGACTGGCGCCCACACCACGCGCAGCCCCTGGACCAACTGAGAGAATTGGATCGGAAACCCCCAGGCCGCGGAGAACGGTGACCCCGTGACTCCCGGGGAACGTGCACTCTCTCGGGCGGGCCGCTGCCGCTGGCGCCCTCCCGCCACGCGTGTTGCCCAGGGCCGACTAGGAAATTCGGACGGGCTCTTTCCCTGGCTGCGGCGACCAGCAACCCTCCCTGCGTTCGGACCCCGGGCCGGCTCAAGCCGCTTCGGCTAGCGAACCCCCAGGACGGCGAGAGTTTTCCAAAGTTTAAGGTCCCACAGCACCTTTTACTGGTGGGACCCGCAGACAAACGTGTGCCACGAGCGCCACCTACTGGGCAGGATAAGAAAAACAGAACCCAGAGATTTCACAGAAAAATATTACAACCTTGCTGGGTCCAACACCAAGAGAAATCTGAATAAATGCCCAGACGCCAGCAGCAGAAGATAACTGTCCACGCTCAAAAGATTGAGAATATGGCTCAGTCAAAGGAACAAACCAATAGCTCAAATGAGACACAAGAGCTGAGACAACTAATGCTGAATATACGAACAGAAATGGAAAACCTCTTCAAAAATGAAATCGATAAATTGAGGGAGGACATGAAGAGGACATGGGCTGAACATAAAGAAGAAATAGAAAAACTGAAAAAACAAATCGCAGAACTTATGGAAGTGAAGGATAAAGTAGCAAACATAGAAAAAATAATAGATAGCTACAATGATAGATTTAAAGAGACAGAAGATAGAATTAGTGATTTGGAGGATGGAACATCTGAATTCCAAAAAGAAACAGAAACTATAGGGAAAAGAATGGAAAAATTTGAACAGGGTATCAGGGAACTCAAGGACAATATGAACCGCACAAATATACGTGTTGTGGGTGTCCCAGAAGGAGAAGAGAAGGGAAAAGGAGGAGAAAAACTAATGGAAGAAATTATCACTGAAAATTTCCCAACTCTTATGAAAGACCTAAAATTACAGATCCAAGAAGTGCAGCGCACCCCAAAGAGATTAGACACAAATAGGCGTTCTCCAAGACACTTACTAGTTAGAATGTCAGAGGTCAAAGAGAAAGAGAAGATCTTGAAAGCAGCAAGAGAAAAACAATCCATTACATACAAGGGAAACCCAATAAGACTTTGTGTAGATTTCTCAGCAGAAACCATGGAAGCTAGAAGACAGTGGGATGATATATTTAAAATACTAAAAGAGAAAAACTGCCAACCAAGACTCCTATATCCAGCAAAATTATCCTTCAAAAATGAGGGAGAAATTGGGCGGGCCGCGGTGGCTCAGCGGGCAAAGTGCTTGCCTGCTATGCCGGAGGACCTCGGTTCGATTCCCGGCCCCAGCCCATGTAACAAAAACGGAGAAACAGAATACAATAAAACAAGAAAATGTTTAAAGATGTTTCCCTTTCTTCCTTCCTTCCTTCCTTCTATCCTTCCTTCCTTCTCTCTGTCTTTCCTTAAAAAAAAAAAAAAATGAGGGAGAAATTAAAACATTCTCAGACAAAAAGTCACTGAAAGAATTTGTGACCAAGAGACCAGCTCTGCAAGAAATACTAAAGGGAGCACTAGAGTCAGATACAAAAAGACAGAAGAGAGAGATATGGAAAAGAGTGTAGAAAGAAGGAAAATCAGATATGATATATATAATACAAAAGGCAAAATGTTAGAGGAAAATATTATCCAAACAGTAATAACACTAAATGTCAATGGACTGAATTCCCCAATCAAAAGACATAGATTGGCAGAATGGATTAAAAAACAGGATCCTTCTATATGCTGTCTACAGGAAACACATCTTAGACCCAAAGATAAACATAGGTTGAAAGTGAAAGGTTGGGAAAAGATATTTCATGCAAATAACAACCAGAAAAGAGCAGGACTGGCTATACTAATATCCAACAAATTAGACTTCAAATGTAAAACAGTTAAAAGAGACAAAGAAGGACACTATATACTAATAAAAGGAACAATTAAACAAGAAGACATAACAATCATAAATATTTACGCACCGAATCAGAATGCCCCAAAATACGTGAGGAATATACTGCAAACACTGAAAAGGGAAATAGACTCATATACCATAATAGTTGGAGACTTCAACTCACCACTCTCATCAAGGGACAGAACATCTAGACAGAGGATCAACAAAGAAATAGAGAATCTGAATATTACTATAAATGAACTAGACTTAATAGACATTTATAGGACATTACATCCCACAACAGCAGGATATACCTTTTTCTCAAGTGCTCATGGATCATTCTCAAAGATAGACCATATGCTGGGTCACAAAGCAAGTCTTAACAAATTTAAAAAGATTGAAATATTACACAACACTTTCTCGGACCATAAAGGAATGATGTTGGAAATCAATAATAGGCAGAGTGCCAGAAAATTCACAAATACGTGGAGGTTCAACAACACACTCCTAAACAACGACTGGGTCAAAGAAGAAATTGCAAGAGAAATTAGCAAATACCTCGAGGCGAATGAAAATGAAAACACAACATATCAAAACTTATGGGACGCAGCAAAGGCAGTGCTAAGAGGGAAATTTATTGCTCTAAATGCCTATATCAGAAAAGAAGAAAAGGCAAAAATTCAGGAATTAACTATCCATTTGGAAGAACTGGAGAAAGAACAGCAAGCTAACCCCAAAGCAAGCAAAAGGAAAGAAATAACAAAGATTAGAGCACAAATAAATGAAATTGAAAACATGAAAACAATAGAGAAAATCAATAAGGCCAGAAGTTGGTTCTATGAGAAAATCAATAAGATTGATGGGCCCTTAGCAAGATTGACAAAAAGAAGAAGAGAGAGGATGCAAATAAATAAGATCAGAAATGGAAGAGGAGACATAACTACTGACCTCACAGAAATAAAGGAGGTAATAACAGGATACTATGAACAACTTTACGCTAATAAATACAACAATTTAGAGGAAATGGACGGGTTCCTGGAAAGACATGAACGACCAACTTTGACTCAAGAAGACATAGATGACCTCAACAAACCAATCACAAGTAAAGAAATTGAATTAGTCATTCAAAAGCTTCCTAAAAAGAAAAGTCCAGGACCAGATGGCTTCACATGTGAATTCTACCAAACGTTCCAGAAAGAATTAGTACCAATTCTCTTCAAACTCTTCAAAAAAATCGAAGTGGAGGGAAAACTACCTAATTCATTCTATGAAGCCAACATCACCCTCATACCAAAACCAGGCAAAGATATTACAAAAAAAGAAAACTACAGACCAATCTCTCTAATGAATACAGATGCAAAAATCCTCAATAAAATTCTAGCAAATCGTATCCAACAACACATTAAAAGAATTATACATCATGACCAAGTAGGATTCATTCCAGGTATGCAAGGATGGTTCAACATAAGAAAATCAATTAATGTAATACACCATATCAACAAATCAAAGCAGAAAAATCACATGATCATCTCAATTGATGCAGAGAAGGCATTCGACAAGATTCAACATCCTTTCCTGTTGAAAACACTTCAAAAGATAGGAATACAAGGGAACTTCCTTAAAATGATAGAGGGAATATATGAAAAACCCACAGCTAATATCATCCTCAATGGGGAAAAATTGAAAACTTTCCCCCTAAGATCAGGAACAAGACAAGGATGTCCACTATCACCACTATTATTCAACATTGTGTTGGAGGTTCTAGCCAGAGCAATTAGACAAGAAAAAGAAATACAAGGCATCAAAATTGGAAAGGAAGAAGTAAAACTATCACTGTTTGCAGACGATATGATACTATACGTCGAAAACCCGGAAAAATCCACAACAAAACTACTAGAGCTAATAAGCGAGTACAGCAAAGTAGCAGGTTACAAGATCAACATTCAAAAATCTGTAGCATTTCTATACACTAGTAATGAACAAGCTGAGGGGGAAATCAAGAAACGAATCCCATTTACAATTGCAACTAAAAGAATAAAATACCTAGGAATAAATTTAACTAAAGAGACAAAAAACCTATATAAAGAAAACTACAAAAAACTGCTAAAAGAAATCACAGAAGACCTAAATAGATGGAAGGGCATACCGTGTTCATGGATTGGAAGACTAAATATAGTTAAGATGTCAATCCTACCTAAATTGATTTACAGATTCAATGCAATACCAATCAAAATCCCAACAACTTATTTTTCAGAAATAGAAAAACCAATAAGCAAATTTATCTGGAAGGGCAGGGTGCCCCGAATTGCTAAAAACATCTTGAGGAAAAAAAACGAAGCTGGAGGTCTCGCGCTGCCTGACTTTAAGGCATATTATGAAGCCACAGTGGTCAAAACAGCATGGTATTGGCATAAAGATAGATATATCGACCAATGGAATCGAATAGAGTGCTCAGATATAGACCCTCTCATCTATGGACATTTGATCTTTGATAAGGCAGTCAAGCCAACTCACCTGGGACAGAGCAGTCTCTTCAATAAATGGTGCCTAGAGAACTGGATATCCATATGCAAAAGAATGAAAGAAGACCCATCTCTCACACCCTATACAAAAGTTAACTCAAAATGGATCAAAGATCTAAACATTAGGTCTAAGACCATAAAACAGTTAGAGGAAAATGTTGGGAGATATCTTATGGATCTTACAACTGGAGGCGGTTTTATGGACCTTAAACCTAAAGCAAGAGCACTGAAGAAGGAAATAAATAAATGGGAACTCCTCAAAATTAAACACTTTTGTGCATCAAAGAACTTCATCAAGAAAGTAGAAAGACAGCCTTCACAATGGGAGACAATATTTGGAAATGATATATCAGATAAAGGTCTAGTATCCAGAATTTATAAAGAGATTGTTCATCTCAACAACAAAAAGACAGCCAACCCAATTACAAAATGGGAAAAAGACTTGAACAGACACCTCTCAGAAGAGGAAATACGGATGGCCAAGAGGCACATGAAGAGATGCTCAATGTCCCTGGCCATTAGAGAAATGCAAATCAAAACCACAATGAGATATCATCTCACACCCACCAGAATGGCCATTATCAACAAAACAGAAAATGACAAGTGCTGGAGAGGATGCGGAGAAAGAGGCACACTTATCCACTGTTGGTGGGAATGTCAAAGGGTGCAACCACTGTGGAAGGCAGTTTGGCGGTTCCTCAAAAAGCTGAATATAGAATTGCCATACGACCCAGCAATACCATTGCTAGGTATCTACTCAAAGGACTTAAGGGCAAAGACACAAACGGACATTTGCACACCAATGTTTATAGCAGCATTATTTACAATTGCAAAGAGATGGAAACAGCCAAAATCTCCATCAACAGAAGAGTGGCTAAACAAACTGTGGTATATACATACGATGGAATATTATGCAGCTTTAAGACAAGATAAACTTATGAACCATGTAATAACATGGATGGACCTAGAGAATATTATGCTGAGTGAATCCAGCCAAAAACTAAAGGACAAATACTGTATGGTCCCACTGATGTGAACGGACATTCGAGAATAAACTTGAAATATGTCATTGGTAACAGAGTTCAGCAGGAGTTAGAAACAGGGTAAGACAATGGGTAATTGAAGCTGAAGGGATACAGACTGTGCAACAGGACTAGATACAAAAACTCAAAAATGGACAGCACAATAATACCTAATTGTAAAGTAATCATGTTAAAACACTGAATGAAGCTGCATCTGAGCTATAGGTTTTTGTTTTGTTTTGTTTTGTTTTGTTTTGATTTTACTATTATTACTTTTATTTTTTTCTCTATATTAACATTCTATATCTTTTTCGGTTATGTTGCTAGTTCTTCTAAACCAATGCAAATGTACTAAGAAATGATGATCATGCATCTATGTGATGATGTTAAGAATTAATGATTGCATGTGTAGAATGGTATGATCTCTAAATGTTGGGTTAATTTCTTTTTTTCCGTTAATTAAAAAAAAAAAAGAAAAAAGAGAAGGGATAATTGGAGATGAAGGGATACAGACTGTACAACGGGACTGGATATAAAAACTCAGAAATGGACAGCACAATACTACCCAATTGTAATGCAATTATGTTAAAACACTGAATGAAGCTGCATGTGAGGTATAGGTTTTTTGTTTTTGTTTTTTTTGTTTTTTTTCTTTCTATTATTGTTTTAATTCTTATTCTGTTGTCTTTTTATTTCTTTTTCTAAATTGATGCAAATGTACTAAGAAATGATGAATATGCAACTATGTGATGTTATTAAGAATTACTGATTGTACATGTAGATTGGAATGATTTCTAATTGTTTTGTTAATTCTTTTTTTAATTAATAAAAAAAAATACATGAAAAAAAAATCCCTAAAAAAAAAAAAAAAAAAAAAAGTCTAGGATGTAGCTTAGATTCAGCTATTTCACCACAAAGAATTGGGGAGAAATTTATTAGGCAGACGGGGAGAAAGGATACAAATAAATAAATATTATGAGGAGGTGTGAGGGACCAAATCCTGGCTATGTAATTTGGAGAAATTCTCACCCAGGTCCAAAAAAAGGCATATAAGCAATGTTGTGACAGTTAGTTTTAAAGGTCGGATGCGGTGAGGTGTCCATCGCTGGAGGAAGGGACATAGGAAAATGTGAAGAATAGGAATATTCTACCACAGCAAGAAGCAATGAACTAGACTTACACCTAGAAACATAAATAGATCTTAAAAACATGGTGCTGAATGGGATTAAAAAAAAAAGACGAAGACAGTAAAAAAAAAAAGAATGAGGCCACTGATTCTTGATTTAATTTAATTAATTGATTGAAATTAAACACACATGCCCATAGAGCAGCTAGAAATAAAAACCTAAAATTGTTGAATTATAAACCATACCCAGCTCTGAAATCTGTTCTACAACTAATTGTTGTGAGATACTTTGAAATGTATTGCTTTTATGTTTATATGTTTTTAAAGAGAAGGAGGAGCATAACAAAGAAGACAGGACTTAACAAATGAGTATGACTGCTGAATCATTATATTGATATTTCTGTTGGTCTCCAGTGTCTTGGAGCAGCTAGAAGAAGAAACAAAAAATTGTGAAACTATAACCCATACCAAACTTTAATATCTGTTCTATAACTGTTTGTTAAAATGTACTTGGAAATTTATTGCTTTTTTGTATATATGTTATATTTCACAATTGAAAAAAATGTTAAAAAAAATACATGCCCACAAAACAATGCTGCATGTTTTCAAGAATATTCACAAATAGGATTCACAAATCTTATTCATAGCACAAACCTTGCGGTTGGACTCTTGGGAATTAGCTACCACTGCCACCAGGTGGTAGCATTTCAAAATTGAAACAATTCCATTCTTTTTTAAAGATACAATTTATATACTATAAAAATGCACAGAGGGTGGCCAGGAGGTGGCGCTGCCGGGTAGTGGAAGGGGTGAGGCTGGATTTGTGAAGTTAACCTTGGAGGGGGAATCAGGAATCTTGAAGTTACCCCTCAGCCACATCCACGGAGCGCGGTAGCCACTATGGCCACCATGGGGAAAATGCTCTCCTGTGCTGGAAGCTTGGTTACAGCACTTCACAAAAATTGCCGCATCAATTATATCCAGCAGCTGCTTTTATCCCCTTTTCATTTTTTGACTTTTATTTATTTATTTTTACATGGGCAGGCACCAGGAGCTGAACCCCGGTCTCCAGCATGGCAGGCAAGAACTCTGCCTGCTGAGCCACCGTGGCCCTCCCTGTATCCCCTTTTTAGAAATGAGGAAATTAAATCAGCACTCAGAGAGGAAAAGGAAATGGCTCAGGGTCACACAGCTGCTAAGTGGAAGAGCCACGATCAAACCCACGTCTGCCTGCCCCATGGCCTCTGCTTTTTCCATTCTGTCAGTGCCTGTCTTCAGCCTCTCCCCTCCTCAGAAGGTCCTAATTTCCTCGTAGGGCTTTGGAATTCCAGTGGGGGAGTTCCACTTGGACAATGTCAAGAGGAGGAGTCCCTGATGAGGGTCTGAGGACCCTCCTCAAGGTTGGGAAGGAAGAGGTGAGCAGGTGACCACAGCAGAACCACACCCACCATAGACGGAGGGCAGCAGTGGTCATTGGGTTGGTAGCTCCAGAGTTGGGCAGGAAGCAATCATCAGGGAGGGGCAGACAAGCCCTGAGGCCTCACCTGTTAACTGGTTTAGAGCAAATATCTATTAAACTCTTTGGAGCAGAATCAGACCCCTCCCTTACCTGCCTCAACCACAGACCATAGGTTGCTGATGGCTCTGCCCTCTCAGCTAGCAGGAAGGGAAGGCACTGCCTCTAGAGGGTATGCACCACCACCAGGGGCATACTGGGGATGCGAGGGAAGGGTCATGGGAAGAAATGAATTTCCAGGACTCCTTGGGCCCCTTAGTGAGGACTTTAGCCACTTGGGCTCTTAGGTCCTGTCTTTTGTCAACACATCTCTACTTTTCTGGTCAAAAAATGGACCCATAACTCTAACTAGTCTTTTATGAGGTCCAGTCATTCATTTCTTGGGCCTAATTCTTCAGATTTTCATCCAATTTTTTGTGCAGCGCTGGTAACAGGCACTGTCATGTCCCATCCCACCATTCCTGTGCGTACCTGCAACTTCCATCTGCATTTCTGCAACTCTTTGCTCTAGGGCTTTCTCTGGATGCCCAGAGACACAAGAGGGCACACTTTGTTGATTCCCTTCCCTTCCTGCACTCTTCCCCACTCCCCTACCAGTGCTTCCTGGGATTATTTCCAAAAAGAAAAAAACCTACTTAGAACCTAATATGCTTTTCTCAAGGTCTGCTCTTGGGTGAGTCCACCCGAAGACAAGTTTTACTCTTGTCTTACTGGAAAAGTCTTACTCTGCTTAAGATGGCAAGAGTGTGTTTCTGTTGCTTGCATTCCAAGGACTGTATCAAAATTATTAGTGGTCTGGGATTGCATCATCATTGCACCTGCCATGATAACTTCTGATCTTTTTAAAAATCATCAGAGTTCTGGAAGGGGGGGAAGAGAGTCTCATGAGCTTTTGTCCTAAGCTCTTTCCTCTGTATGCTCAGAGGGCTTGGGTCTCTAGCTGTGTCTATGAATGCCTATGAATGCTTAGAGGGCACACGGCTCTAACAGCATATCTCTTGTACAGTCCCACTCCTGCAGAGAGGACTGATCTGAAAATTCCAGGTTGTTGGTGGTGACTAAGCCAGGAGCAGTCCATGCAGGAGAGAAGGTAGGTAACCAAGCTGCTGCCTATGAACCCAGTGGATAGGTTTGGGGGGCATTTGGAGATGAAGCCTCACATCTAGGTCCTTAGGGAGATGCTGGGTTCTTGGATGCACAACCAGGTGGGCCAAGAACTAATAGAAAGTGTGGTTGCTATAATAGAGTGCCTACCTCTCTTCCCACCTACATGGACCAGTACAAACAGTGAATAGCTGGGCCCCCTGGACCCACTGGAGCCTAGAGTGGTCCTCAAGCTCCCTGAAGCTCTGGAGCCCAGCAGACCAATAATCTGGAGTTGGGTTCCATCCAGCCCTGGAAGTATTCATATAGTCAACCACATGTGCCAGGCCCTGTGTAGGATTTGGAGGATATGCCATGAATCAGATGTCCCCCAGCGCTTCTCTGTAAAAAGCATGGGAAGTAGTCACATAAGCAAGAAAGGCCAGGAAACCTTACAGTTCTGCTGGGACAGATGTCTGTACAGATGTGGGGCACAAACTGGGAGGGCTAGAAGCGCTCCAGGGGATCCCAAGGGGGAGCGTGCCAGGCAGAGGGAGCAGCATGAGCAAAGGCTTGGAGGCATGAAAGCCTGGCAGGTGGTTCTGTCTGATGCAGTGAAGGTCAAGTGGCCAGAGATGAAGTTACAGAGCCTGGCACAGGCCAAGTCATGGAGGAACCTGGCATACCTTGGCATAGAAGTTGTCAATAAGAAGCTATTGAATAATGTTAAGCCAAAGGATGATGTGTTCATTTTTTTAGGCTTTTCTTTTTTTTTTTAATTTTAAAAATTGAGGTGAAATTGATGTAATGTAAAATTATTCATTATATATTTTTTCTTTAAAAAAATTTTATTGGCAACATGAATACAACATAGAATTTCCCATTTTAGCCACTTGCAAATATAAAATTCAGTGATGTTAATTACATTCACAATGTTGAACAACCATCACCACCATCCATTACTAAAGCTACTTCATTGCCCCAAACAGAAACTTTGTACCCATTAAACATTAACTCCCCACTCCCCACCTTCAAATACACACACCGTAACTTACACTCTACTTTCTGTCTCTCTGAATTTGCATATCCCAATTACTTTACAAAGGGAAATCATACAATAGCTGTCCTTTTGTGCCTGGCTTATTTCACTCTACATGATGTTTTCAAGTTCACCCATATGGTGGCGTGCATCAGAACTCCATTCCTTTTTATGGCTAAATAACAATCCACTGTATGTAGGTACCACATTTTGTTTATCCATTCATCCATTAATGGACACTTGTGTTGCTTCCACCTTATGGCTCTTGGAAATAATGCTGCAATGAACATTGGTATACAAATGTCTGTTCACGATCCTGCTTTCAGTTCTTTGGGGTATTTAATACGGTAATTTTTGCATTTCACTACAATTGCTATAGAAGAAGAATGAAGCATGAGCTGGAAGGAGGAGAGACTGAAAGCAGGAAGACAATATGAGTAATAAAGGCATGAGGTAATGGTGGCCTGAACTAGAGTTTTGATAGAAGAAATGTAGAAGAGGTAATAGAAATGACAGATGGTGAGGCCATAAGATCAGTAGGACCTGATTTCTTGGAGGCAGAGGTGAAGGAGAAGTCCAGGACGATGCCTGTGTCTAACCAGGCAACTGGTTGATGTGGCGTTGTCTACCTGAATGGGGGAGATGGCAGGACAGCAGCTCCGGGTGGATAGGATATGCCACTTTGACTTTTGGAAGTGTAGAGTGAGGGGTCCGTAGGATGTCAGGGTGGAAATGTATCTTTATCACTGCCCTGCCCACAGTGCTTTATAATATACCCACTGAAGTGTCCATCCTTCACTTGTGAATTATAAGCTCTTTGAGCATGGAATCTGTGTCTCCCCCATCTCTGTAGTCTCAGAACTGGCACGATGACTGACACCTAAAGATAAATGCCCATCAATGTCAATTGAATGGAAGGATGAATGCTCTCAAGAAGGGTTGGCCCAGTCCATTCCCATCGCTAAGTCCTCCCTGGAGTGGAGGGAGGGGAGACACTTTCTTCCTAATGCCATCCCTGTGGGGGACCTGCAGTTCTAGACTGAGCAGAATGGGGAATGGGCGGACCCAGGAGATGGAGTGAGGTGGCTGAGGATCCTAGGACAGGACTGTGGGGGCTGGTTGCATCAAGACCAGGCCTCTTTGGAATGAATGCCTTTGCCTGAGCTATTTCACAGAAGGTGAAGAGGCATGTAGGGACACTTAAGCTGGAGGAAGGGTGGAGCAGGATGTGGGCTGAGCAGTCAAGAGGGCTGGTCCAGGGGCAAGCTGGCAGGGTTGGCTGTACCATCTGGCAGGCCTGAGACCTGCTTGAGCTCAACTCACCCACTTTACATCAAACAAGGCCATTGTCTCCTCCACCCATCAGCAGGGCTTGTGACTCAGAACTAATGATCCAGTGTTGCCTTCACCAAGGACTGACTGTATTCCTGGAGGGACAGGGCACCACTCCAAGTCTCAACAGTTTGTACTGAAGGCTGCTGGGTGAGTCTGGTGAGTATTGGTCCAGCCAAGATTCATGTTCCAGACCTTTACTTTGACCTGGAGCAGGAGAGGAAGGAATCATCCTGCTTCCCTGCCTGGGTGTCTCTGTCCTTGTATTGCTCCCAGCACTTGAGTAGGTGTCCAGTGTTCTGGTTATGTTCCCTGCACCAGAAGCTTCCAGATATCTCTACTGAAGGCATTTTTTTGGTTTCTAGTGGTCACACACACACATCTCACCTCACAATCCCCTCTCTAGGGTCCCCACAGCTACCCTCGGAGCCAGGCCAGCGGGTGGCAGTGTGTATTGGAAACACATTTCACAGATGGGAAAACATGCACAGGCCCAAGTTACCCAAAAAGTTGGCAGCAGAGCTAGAAGTTGAGCGTGACCTGGCCCTCACCTCCTGCCACCCTCTTTCTGGTTCATTCTACTATAGCCATAATGGACTTGTTATTTATTTGTTGGCCATGCCAATCTTGTTCCCACTGCAAGGCCTTTGCATTTGCAGTTCTTTTGCCTGGTAGGCTCTTCCCCCAGATTTCTGCAGGACTCACTCTTTCTCTGCTCACATGTCACTACCTTAAAGAGCTGTCCCTCCCTCTTCCCACTTCTCTTCTACATAATGTATTGTGTTTATTTTTTTATTTCTTTGTTGTCAGGCATCCTGCTACAATGTAAGTTCCATGAGGGCATGACTTTCTCAGCGTTATTCCGAAGCTTTAAACCCCAGTGACTGGAACAGTCATGGAATGCAGTAGACACATAATATATATTTATTGAGTAACTTCACCAACCCAGAGCTTCTCACTCCTGATACAAAGCACTACTCCTATATCTCTCTGCACCCCAGAGAAGCCAGTGGAGCAAGAGAATGTAAAACGGGGTTGGCTCAGGCTAGAAGGACACAGACCTGCTCTTTTGCCAGAGACATAGCAGGCACCCTGATCCAACCACACTGCCTGAGGTCTGGTGTATGTCAGGGGGCTCTCATGAGTTCCCAAGGCACCCAGAAGCATAGAGGGATCCATGGGGACAGCAGAGCTCTTTCCTCAATGCTGGAACCATCTTTGTGCTTGGACCCATTGACCTCTGCTCCCTCTGGGATCTGTCACTCAACATCTATTTAGCATCTACTCTGTGCTGGACTGGGCACCAAGGAGACAGAGATAAATGAAACATTGTCCCCATTCCCAGAGAACTCATGCTTAGACAGCAAAGCAGACAAGCAAGTACCACCAGAGCGCAGGTGAAAACAGAGAGGAAGTGAGAGAAGCAATGGACATTTTAGCAATGACCATGGCCAGGCTGGAAAGGGCATTAGGAAAGGTTTCAGAAAGGCTTCAGAAGATAGGGATATTTGAGCTGGTTCTTGTAGGATGAGGGATGAGGGATGGGGGGTGGATGGGTACAGGATGGAGAAGGAAGACTTAGCATTGCAAGCAGAGAAAATACAAAACAAAACAAGCAAACGATTCCTTAGAACCAAAGAGGAGCAGATCTGGGGTGAGGTAGAGCAAATGGGAAGCTGAAAAGGCAGGTGGGGCTCAGTTGCTAAAGAGCCTTGAATGCCAGACTAAGTGGGCACCACTAACCTGTTTGGGCAGGGGTGACTTGGTCAGGTTTGCACTTTAGGAAGTTAACCCTGGTCGCTGTGTACAGAGTGGTTTGGAGTGGCAAGTCAGGAGGCAGGGATATGAGTTAGGAGACCACTGTGGTGGCCAAGTTGGAGACAGTGGTGTACAGGACTTGCACATGGCAGTGGGTGTGGATGGGCAGGAATGGATTCAAGAGCTACTTAGGAAGCAGAACTTATTCACGCAAGTGGAAAGGTAAGCAAGGCTGACCGATCAGCTCCCAGGCTCCCACTCCTGAAAGGTGAGGGGACCTGGGGCAAGGGAGCAGATTTCAAGAATGATCTGGTCCCTGCTGACCATTCCAGCTCATCTCATGCCCCTCACCCACTCACTGATTCACCTTAGCTGCACTGGTCTCTCTGATCTTGAATACGCCAAGCTTCTTCCTGTCTCAGACTCCTCTGCCTCCCACACTGTTCCACTCTGCTACAGCCTGTCTCCACCCACTTACCCATTGGCCTTCTCTGACTCCCAGATCCATAGGTCATTCTTGAATCCTCTCATAGCCCTGAGTATGTCTTGCTCATGGGACTTATCCCAATAGTAATGATACTGTGCTACTGCTGTTTGGTCCCCATCACCAGAACCAGAACTTGAACCATGCCAATCACTTAAACACAAGCTCTTTGAGGGCATGGACAGTGTCTGACATATTCCCTGCCATATGCAAGCACTAGCATGGAGCTTAGCACTTACCTGCTTATTAAGCTCTTATTGAATGAACGGCTGAATTGCAAATTAAGGAACCTGGTTTATTTGGATGCATTGATGTCCATAATGGAACCTGTCCTACGAGTCAGGCTCACACTTTGGTGGAATGACAGATTAGGAAGTTTGTTACTATGAGTGACTCTAGGAGGTGTTTCTCTGACAGAAGAGACCTTGGGTAGGGTAGGATAGCAGGGTTCTTAGCACCTTTTATTTTGGACTTTGAAGGATGCAGAATTCAAGCTTCCTGGTCCCTTGCAGAAGCTGGAGCAATCAACAGGCATTCCTACCACGTAGATAGAGTTCTCAAGTCCCAAACAAGACAGCTGACAAACTCCTTCGCTCATCTCTGTCCCCCTCTAAATCTAACCTGGAACACTGACAGACAGACCTGGGAATCTGACAAGAGACAGAAAGACACCCAGGAGCTTCATCGTGTGCAAGGGTGGAGGGCAGGCAAGGGAACGGCACCTGCTCAGCCTGGAGGGGCTCACCTGGGGTTCATGCAGGTACAGGTTGGGGACAGAGCTAGGACCCCAAGGAGTTTCAGGGAAGCAAATCTCTTGTGTGACGAAGGTTTGTCTTTGTTCAAAGCCATCCGACAATGAAGCCATAGGCGGTGAACTCCCTATCACTGGAGGATAAATGACTTCCTGGTGGGGCTGCTGTGGGGAAGCAGGAGATAGAAACAGGACCTAAGTGACCTTTATGTTCCCCTCCTTTTATGAGATGGTGTTCTTGTTTTAGGACAGGAAATCATTGTTAAATATTTGCTCTGCCTGGCTAAGCAATGGAAGGATAGATGCCATCTGCCTCAAAGGCATCTGTGGGCAGTGCAGCTTCCTGGGGGAGGGGTGGGGGAATCTTGAAGTTGAGTCAAGGACTATTGGGAGCCTCAGGCTGAACTCGGGGCACAGATCTGGTATTTCTGTAGAGGTGACCGTGCTTGGTTGCCCACTACCCCCAATGGGGCTGTTCTTGGATAAGAATCTCTCCTGAGATCAAAGATGATGGTAGAATTATACATAGAAGATAGGATTTAACAAGCAAATATGAATGCTGAATCATTAAATTGATATCTCTTTTAGTCTCCAGTATTTTAGAGCCGCTAGAAGTGGAAACCTAAATTTGTGAAATTGTAACCCATGTCAATGTCTGAAATATGTTCTACAACTAATTGTGGTGCTGTGCTTGGAAATTTATAGCTTTTTTGTATATATGTTATTGTTCACAAAAAAAAGAAGGAAAAAAAGTCTATTGTGATGATAAAGTATTTAAGCCCTCTAGCCTCTTATATTCGGGAGCAGCTAAAAGGAAAAATATGAGAGGATTATATCGTAGTCCATGACAAACTCTGGGATCTGTCCTGTAACCACTTTTTGAAGAGTGCTTTGAAACATATTGTTTTTTTATTTCTTTGCTTTGTATATATGTTATACTATACAATAAAAAAGTTAAAAATAATAATCTCTCCTGTACTATTTCTGCAACTTTTCTGTGAGTTTGAAATCTTTCCAAATAAAAAGTAAAAAAAAGAAAGAAAAAAGCTGCACTGAGAATTTTGATTATAAAGTTTGGAGTGAGGACCAGCTTCTTTTTTTTTTTAATGCTTTTATTTTTTAATTCTTCGCAGGGAAATTTAATCTGTAGATAGAGCTGAAAAATCACTGATCTAAATGAATGAAAGCAATGAAGATCTAAAACAATTTAGTTATTCTTTTTATAAGCCAGAAAATCTTTGAAAGCAGACAACTATGATACTTATTCAATTATATTGTTTTAGAAACTGATTTTTTTTAAAGAATTGTCTGTTTTTAACCATTAAATGGCAAATGAGCATATAATATTTGCATGGCATAAAGGCATCTTCCTTTTAAAACATTTTGTCTTTTTATTTTTGTGTGTGTCTGTCAGTTGTGCCCACTTCATGGTGCAACAAAAACAAAACAAAAAATAAAATACAGAGAAATGTTTCTATTTACATTTATACCTCATTTCATACTCTGCAAAATGTTTTCCCATCTGCTGACTTCCTCTCTAGTGCCTCATCTGCACAGCAGACCCAGGAGGGCGGCAGAGCCAGAAACTCCACTTTGCGGATGGGTAAACTGAGGCTCAGTTCAAAGTGGCTTTTCTGCAGTCACAAAGCTGTTTGGTGGTTATTTGGACAAAGGAATCCATGATTTCAACCCCCTTACTCTTCCTCCTGCCTCCTTCCAACTGCTGTTTTTCCTTTTCTTTCTGTTCTCTCTCTCTCTCTTTCCCTCTTTCTCCCCCTCTTGATCTAGTCCTCAGAAAGGACTCAATTTTGCAAGTTGTCGCAACTTTTCCTTACTCCTGAAATCTGCCATCCCAGGCAAAGATGGACAGCCCCAGAGCCACAGCCCATGTCACCACGTGCTCAGCACCTCCTCCTGGAGCAAACCCTCTCTGGATGCTAGGGTGCTGAGTTGAACTCTGGATGACACTCCCTGCCTCTCAGCTGGCCCCAGATAAGACAGGGTGGGGAGCAGCATTATAAATAGGCCTCCTTCCTTCTCTGGGCCCAGGCCCTGGCAGCTGAGGCCTCTGGAGCCCAGGACCAGCATGGCCTTCCGCCTGTGGGTGGTTGCCCTAGCCTTGGCTGTCCTCCTCATTGTGGACAGGGGTGAGTGGGCAGAGCCTGGATTCTCTGTCTCTTGGTGTGGGTAGGTGAACTGGGGGGTGGGGAGAGGCAGAGGCAGGACTTGGGGTCCCCCATGAGGCCCCAGCTTTCTATGCACACCTTCATTCTCCACTATGGTGGGCTGGAAGAAAAGAAACCTGGGTTTAGATCATGACTCTGGCCCCAAATTGCCAAAGTTTCCTCCCCTTTTGGGACCTCAGTTTCTCCAGTTGCAAAGCGGGAGGCTATTTCAGCTCAAAGCCTCACTGAGAAACTACTGGGTGAGATATCTGGGAGGCAGAAGGAAGGAGAAACAGGCAATTGTATCAGCTGCAGACGGCGGGTGCTGCAGGCAACCCCACACCTCCCATGGGAGTCCCCACCCTGGCAGCCCTTGTCCTGGGCTGCATACATGTGGCTGGAATGGGACCTGGCGCACCTCTGCAATCTCAAGCTACTTGTGTCAGGCACTGTTCTGGGATCTTAAGACAAGTCGGGGACCAAAACAGAGAAGAATTACTGCCCTCAAGGAGCTTAAATCCAGTGCAGTGGAGAGGGGTAGACAATAAACAAGAAATGCACAATGTCTGTTAAACAGCATATTAGAGAGCAATAAAGATTAAGGAAAAAATATTGGGCAGGGTAAGGGGAATTGGGAGTTATCAGGAGAGGTCTCTCGGACAGGTTGTTGCTTGAGTAAAGCTTGAAGGAGATGAGGAAATGAGCCATGTGGATATTTGGGAGAAGAGGGTTCCAGGCAGAGGGAATAGCCAGTGCAAAGGTCCTGGGGTGAGAGCATGCCTAGAGTGTTTGAGGTACTCCAGGAGGTCAGTGTGGCTGGAGGGGAATCAGGGCTGGAGTGCAGAGTGGAAGGAGAGGAGATGAGAGAGACAAATAGGAACTATATTGGGTAAAGGCATTAAAGGCCAGTTTAAGAACTTGAGGTTTTCCTCTGCATGAAATGGGAGGTACTACAGGGTTTTGAGCAGTTACATGTTAAATGGATCTCTGTGATTGCTCTAATGAGCATAGACTGAAGGGGCAAGCAGTGAGACCAGTTAGGACCCACCTGGGCAAAACCACGATATTACAGGGCCATTGACCTCACAGCCAGCTCTGCACCCATTTCCCCAGCTGGGGGCATAGATCTGGGGAATGGGTCAGGGGTTCTGGCCCAGTACAGCCCACTTACCACTATCCAGGAACCCATTCACTGAGCAGTTTGTGTGTGTGTGGGTTTTCCCCCTCAGAAAGTTTAATTTAGATCAGGTGAGTACAAAGCTAAACCAGTTAAGTACAGAATTTATGACCCAGAGCAGGGCACAAAGCATGTATAATGCAGATCAGACCCAGGCATTACTGATGTGTACGGATTTAATCCCCACCATTTAGGGTGACTGTGGAGGAGGCCAGCTCCTAGAAGACTTGAAGGGAAATGCCAGGCAGTCTGATTTATAAGGGTAAACAAAGTGCCTTGCACAGGAGGCTGTGTGGACCATGCAATGAAACAAACTCAGGTAGTGGCAGCTGGTTAGAAGAGGGGGATGGAGGCTTTCCCACCAGACTCAAAGAGGGAGCTGGGGGGGGGGGCATTTAGCAGAGGGAGGTCATCCCACCTTCAAGGATGTCACACTTTTCACAAGCCCAGCGGCACTAAACCCACTGAGCAGTTTTGTCAGGAACTCTTGGGAGACTGAAGAGGGTCCTTACACTCATTTCAGACTCCTGTCTGGTTTGAGTGAGGAGGGTGCACCTTGGGCCGAGGAAAGGGCAGTGACCGCCTAGGTGCCAGCCGGGGAGGAAATGCAACTTCTTCCCACATTCCCCAGGAAGAAACTCTGACATCACAGGGTCCCCAACACTCCCGCCTCCCCCCAACAATACACTTTAGGGGTCGCTTCCTGACCACCGTGTTAGGGGCATTGAGCAGGATGTTGCATGGAGCAGGGATGAAGGAGTCCCAAGCTCAGGGACGTGGGGAGGCAGGGGTGGCCCAGTGAATGGGACAGCATGTGCTGCTGTGGAAAAAGGCTAAATCCAGGCCCATGAAGGAGCCCTGGACGGCATCAGGAAGGCTTTGCCTGGAGGCGACCTCTGGGCCTTGAAAGGAGGGTATGATCCAACAGGAGAAGAGGGCAGCAAGGGCATTCCAGGCAGCAGGACAGCAAGAGCCAAATCAGGGCTCATTCAAGGAACAGCTGTGCTCAGGGAAAATGGGGCGGTGCACTGGGAAGTGAGCCAGAGAGGAAGTTGGGGATTAGCTCCTGAACTGCCCAAAGACTAAGGGCCTTAGTGGCCATGATGGGGAGCCATGGAGGGGTTTATATATTTTTAATGCTTTTATCTCCTAACAATTATACCGTGAGATATATAAATCTTAAAAGTGTCATTCAACGAGTTCTGACAAATGGATATACCTGTATAACCCAAACCCCTGTCAAGATATGGAATATTTTCATCACTCTGCAAAGCTCCCTCATGCCAATCAATCCCTGCTCTCATCCCACCCCCAGAGACAACCTCTGTTCTATTTATTCTGTCTGAGATTAGTTTAGCCCACTCTAGAATGTCACATAAATAGAACTATACAGTATGTAGTCTTTTGTGGTTGGCTTCTTTCATTCAGCATGTTTTTGAGATTCAGCCATGTTGTTGCATATACCAAACGTAGCAAAAACAAAGTTGTTTGTTTTTATCACTGAGAAGTATCCCATTGAATGGAGGTATCACAGTTCATTCATCCATTCTCCTGTTGAAGAACATTTAGGTCATTTCCAATTTTTGGTGATTATGACTTGTAAGATTTGTTTTAATTATTGTGGTAACATCTATATGACACCAAATTGGCCATTTAATCATTTTTAAGTGTTCAATTCTGTGGTATTAGTTACTTTTATAATCTCATGCTGCCAGCACCACCTTTGGAAGGGTTTTGAGCAGTGCGGTAACAAGGCTAGATTTGCATTTTGATGCTCCAATGCTGGCCTCAAACAGCATGGTCTCCATTCCCGTAACCTTCTCTGCTTTGGGATTCTCTTCTAATAGCACGCCCAGTGAAAGGTAAAACCACATTGCCTTGCATACCTCCAGCAATGGGGAGCCCTCTGCTCCTTGACAGTAGCATAGTTCCCACTGAGAAAATTCTGCTTCATATGCAAACCAAAGTTACCTACTGCAGACTGCCTCTGCCCCATGCAGGTTGAGAAGCCTATCTTTCCCTCCAGCCCAGGGTAGCCCTTTAGAGCAGGATAGCAGCATTGTGGTCTTCTCTAATTTACATAGACACTCTTCCTTCTACCTGTGGTGTTAGATATGACTCCAGTTCCTTCATCTACCCATCATGCTCACCAGATTCTTCACATTTGCTCATGTTCTGTGAGCCCTTCAGCCAGACCTGGAGGGGCCGAACCATGTGTGTGGAGGGAGCCCAGGCTCTGGACTGTGACACATCCAGCTCTGTCTTGACAAACTGGAACACTTTACCTCTTTGAGCCTCTTTTGTAGGCCCAGTTCCCCAGGAGATGACTTTGAGATCTGTGTGCAGTTTACAGTGGGGAGTATTTTGGAGAGTAATGTGCTGAGGGGTAAGGGAAGCTGATGGTGATACAGCACAGCAAGGGCCTCTACTGATTCCACGTGCTGCTCTGGAGCTGGGCCATGTCCAGGATTGTTCCAAACAGAGACAAAAGGGAACGGGCCTTTGTATCCACACTGACCAGTCATTGGCTGTGGGCTGGTCCTAGGGTAGCTGGCTACGGGAGAGATAGCTCTGGTTGCAGAGAAGCCCCATGGAAGCTGAGCTGTGAGTCATCTGTTCCTGGCAGCTGGGAAATGAGTACCTTGTCCTGCCGGCAGGGTCTGGGCAGCAGACCTCGTCATCCACCACCACACCCTTTCCTCCCTCTGTCACATAGTAATGAGAATACTGTAAAAAGTTAAGATCGTTTATTCTCAATGCCTGGTACTAGTAACTTCTGAATTAATTGTTATTTTGATTATTATTTAGAACACAACACTCCCAGTGGGATTTGACTGATGTGGAACTAGCTGAACTGTCACCTCCCTAATTCTAGACCTGTTTCTGCTCATTGTAACCCAATGTCATGTGAACCTTCTGGCAGCCCCATTGTCTGGTGGCTCAGTATCTTTCCTAGAGGAGTTTCAGAAGGGGTAGTAGTAGCCAGCCCCCACCCCAAGCTGTCCTCAACACCCCCAACCTGAGGCCTAGAGCCAACATTACCTAGTTCTTGCTTCTTTGTCTTTCAGAAGAACCAGTGTCAGCAGAATTACCCAGTTTCTGGAGAATGGTAAGGCAGCCGCTGGCAGTTCTGGCCCCAGGGCTGTAGCTCTGGCCTTCCCTCTGTGGGGGGAACCCTCTCATCCATATAGGGAAACCAGGGTTTTTCTTCTTCATCCCCTGCTCAAACACCGCAGATGGCTCCAAGGGAGCCAGGGTGGGCTCCTGAGCCTGAATGTTCTCCAGATTAGCTGCTCCAGGCCAAAGTAAGCCCAGCCCCCCTCAACACCCAGCACAACCTCAGGGATTCGCCCCATGCTTGTCTTCAGGGCCCCTTCCGGCAATGAGACACCTCCACCCCCCAGGTTCAGCACG
This sequence comes from Tamandua tetradactyla, assembly GCF_023851605.1. NCBI lineage: Eukaryota > Metazoa > Chordata > Mammalia > Pilosa > Myrmecophagidae > Tamandua > Tamandua tetradactyla. Next base: position 62,539,224 of record NC_135328.1, on the reverse strand, counting down.
ACAAAGTGCAACCTCTGCTTCATGTAATATAGACAGAGAAGGACAGGATGCTCAGGTCAAAGACATAACCTTGCAATGAATGCCATTCCCCTCCCCCCACCCTCACACCTCATCATCCAGGGCACACAATAACAAGTGGTCCCTGGACACTGAGTCCATTTGGCCCTGTGACTGGTGTCCCCAGTCACCCCATGACAGCAGTGCTGGCCTCCTCAAGACTTTCAACTTCCCCCTTCAGATAGATGAATGAAGAGGCTCAAAGACACTTTCCCATCCAGCAGCCTCAGCTGCTCTTCCCCATCAGCCCCATCAGGACCCAGCCCCACTTACTACTCTGGGCCAAACACAGAGCCAAATATTTTGCATACTTCAGTTCAATTAACCCTATGTGAGAGGAACACTATTATTATTTATGATTTTACAGATAAGGAAACTGAAGTTTAGAGAGCAGAAATAGCTCATCCAAAGCTGCACAGCTAGTTGGTGGCAGAACTCGGGTCTCAGGCCTAGGGACTTCACTGCCATACTACATTGCCTCCTTCACCCTGCTCCAACCCTGATCTCAGACCCCCCCTCCCCGAAACCCTTTCAGACAGACCTTAATTAAACCCCAAGCCCTGCCTTATTTCTCTAGACCTCTTCACACTGTATGAGCTCCAGGAGACTAGGGAAAGTGTAGGAGCCCCAGGAGAGAAAGGGGCCTCCTGGAAACGATGGGTGGTTCTGTTGTCTGGGGTCCTTGATGGGACTAGCAGGAGAGGTTCCAGTTAGACCCTCCGAGAAGTGTGTGAACCAGTCTCCAGTAGCCTGAGGCAAAAACTCACTCCACACACACACACACACATATAAACATAGGCACAAACTTGGATGCCCGCATGCCCTGGCTCAGCAGTCAAAGATACACACTCATGTGAACTCACCCACATAGGCACAAACAGTCACGTGCACATTCCAAGAAAACACATCAAGGGGCCCTGAGTGGTTGGTTTCAAGGGCCCTCTTGATTCTGACTTCGTCTCTGGGGCCCCTCTGGCTCTAAGCAGAGCCCCTGGGTCCCTAACCCCTGCCTCCAAATCTCTGAGTCCTGTCCCTCCCTGCTTCTGCCCCACAGCCCATCTGTGAGCACATGGGGGAGTCTCCACACTGCCCCCAGACATATAGCCCGGTCTGCGGCACTGATTGGGTCACATATGACAGCGAATGCCACCTCTGCTTGAACCGGATGTAAGTCATACCCTCTCCCTGACTCCCAACCTCAGCCAGCTTGGGTGGGCCCTATTTTTGGGGCATATAGAGATAAGCCTGGAGGGAGCAAGACTTGACCTGCTTCTCCTTCACACCTACTTGGTCTGAAGAATCCTCCAATATTTGCCCATAATAGAAAGAGCACAAGCATAATTCAAAGAATACACATGGTTCGAAGCACATGGGTGATGGAGGCAAGGGCAGAAACCCTGGGTTCTTTTCCTTGCTCTGCCCCTGTTGACTAGGTGACCTCATCTGTTCATTCATTCATCTAGCCAACAATTACTTATTAAGCACCTACAATGTACTAGGCCCTGGGAATACAACAGGGCATAATAAGCTAAGCTGAGTCACTGGGGACTCCTTGAGCTTCAGGTCAGTCTAAGGGGAAGGCAGGCTGATGGTCAGACCATTAAGCATAGAATGTTAAAGGCGCAGGTGGGTGCACAATGAAGTGGAAGCTGAGAAGGGGAAGACTTCCTGGAGGAGCCGACAGCTGAGCTTAACTCCAAAGTTCAGGTAGAAATTAGCCAGGAAAAGAAACAAGGGAAGTAGAGGAAAGAGAGTTTAGAAAAGTCTAGAAGGGACACAAAGTTTGTATTTAAGGACAAAGACAAAGTTGGATATGCCAAAATGTAGAGTTCAAGGCAGGATGGGGAACAGGCATCAATAAATCTTGAAAGGTGAGCACGACCAGAACATGACCTTGGTACACCAGATCACCTATTTGGTCTCTGTTTATTCACCATTAAAAACCTTGGAGCCAGCCTGAATGTTAAATGAGATTACAGAAAACAAAGTCCTCGGAAGCTGCAAGGCTCTAGGCAGGAAAGCAGCAAGACGTTGTCCTAACTTAGAAAAAGATCACGATTAGCTAAAGAATCATGGTTAGTAGATACAATGGGGTGAGAAGTGACAGGCTTGGTGGGCAATTAGATACAACGGGGGAGGGGAAGAAGGAAATACAAGGGCAACATGATAGTTTCTACTGTGGGCTTGGGCAGCTGGCTGTCAGTGCCATGTGCCAAGATGGGGCTCATGGAGACGGAGCAGTTTTTTTTTTTTTGGTGGGGGTGCAATGATGAATTTGGTTGTGGACAATTTAGCCTCTGGAACATCTCAGTGGAGATGTGCAAGGAGCAGTTGGATAAACAGACCTAGAGTTCAAAAGTCCAGACTAGAGACAGATTTGGCAGTTATCAGCATGTGGTGGTGGTAGACACCCCAAAAAGCTGAAATCTCCCAGTGGAAGAGTATGCAAGGCAGAAAGCTCAGAAAAGTGTGCCCAGAGGCCCCTGGGATCTGCCCTGCATCCATATACTAGGGGTGGGGCACTCAGTAATGTGTCTAGATGGATTAGGAGTCCCCAAGGGATTTGTTTCAGCTCCTAGGGAGGTAGACTCATCCCTGTTTCCTGTGATCCTAGGAAAACCAGGGAGGACATCCAGATCATAAAGGATGGTAAATGCTGACCCAGAAGCCCTTCAAGCCATTCAAGCTGAAGAACAGTGCTGGGTGGGGAAAATGTGACATGAAATAAAAGAGCCAGCCCAATATAGCTAAGTGGGCCAGTGTCTTTGGGACTTAAGGGGGATGCTGGAGGAGGGGAACCTTGCACTGTCCTCTCAACTCTGAGTCTGAAGTTAATTTCTACACCCTCCAGTGCTCTTCAACCCCTCAGATGTCCCCTTAGAGGTCCCAGGTATCTACTGCCTGCAGGTGGAGGACACTGGACGCAGCCTAGTGTTCTGCTTGTTCCAGCTGGCCTGTCGCTCAGGCCAAGAGTTTGGATGAGATCTGCACCCACTGCCACTGCTGGGACCCCTGCCAGGGCTTGTGGCCCAGCCTCGGACAGTCTTTGTGAAAGTCCCACATCCTTTATGACTTCCTCCCTGAGCTGTACTGGCATGCGAAGGGGTGCGCATGCGCGCGCGCGCACACACACGATACACAGGCAGTAAATATGGTACAGCTGAATTGCTTGCTAAAATATTGAACTAGATCTGTAGCAACTGATAAACAGATGCTGCCCCAAGTCCTTCAAGGGTCCCTCTGCAACCTGGCTGCTGGGTTCTCTCCTGAAAGCCGCTGGATCTCCTCAGAGTCCAGCGTCTAGTAACATTAATTCTTGGCACAGCAGGATAACTTCAAGACACTGTTCTGTTTGGTCAACGTCAGCTCTGACTGGTTATTAACTATTTTCACACTGGGTACAGCCCCAGGTACATTCAGCACATATGCACCCCTGCAATGACCCAGAAGGACACACAGCACTCAGAAATCCCAATACAGACACCCCAGTCTCTATGTCAAATACCCTCTTGCTTCTTTGGTCAAAGCCTGCAGGAAGAGCCTCTTGATAATGGTGGCAGGGGAAAGGGATGTGGAAAGAGGCCTGGTCAGGTAAGAGTAACTTCACATGAACTCTAATTCTTGCTCTGGGGTAGGCAGAAAGAGCAGGGAATGCTCTCTGGGAAACACATGTGCACACACACATGCAACAAGGAAAGAAGGGGCAGGGAAGCCAGGAAACAACATTCCCTGAAACACTGAAATGGGAACACTGTGCAGGAATTGTTGTTGATAGATTTTTATAGGTGGCAGGGACTCGGAGTTCATCTACAGGCCCTCCCACAGTAACTAACAACAGAAACTTCCATTTCCCACCTGCTTTTGAATGATTTAGGATTAAGTTGGCTGTGAGAGACCGAAACACCATAATAATAGTGGCTTAAACAAATAGAAGTTAATTTCTCTCATGCATTGACCTATGAAGTATGACAACTTCATGTTCATTGGGACTGGTTTGACAATTCCATGTTCCTTATAGAGCATTACTCTACCATCATAAAGTTCCCATCACCAGGTCCAAGATGGCTGTTCCAACTTGTCTATATTCCAGTCCACAGAGAGGAAGAAAGAAAGGCAAACGCCTGCCTCTGAAGATGCTTCCCATAGATGTACACTGTTTACATTCCTGTGGCTAAAAGGTAGATCTTGGCCATGACTAGAGCAAGGGGACTGGGAAATGTAGCTTCAGCTGGTCAGCTACGTACTAAGCTAAAATCAGGGGTTCATTATTGTTGGAGGTGAAAGTGGATATCGGTGACATCCAAAAGTCTCTGCTAAGTGGTAAGTTCCTCTGTATTAGTTTTCTAGGTCTGCTGGAACAAAGTTCCACAAACTAAATGTTTTAAAACAACAGAAGTTTATTGTCCTATAGTTCTAGAAACCAGAAGTCTGTCTGGAGGGGAGAATCCTCCCTTGCCTCTTCTACCTTATGATAGTTTACCAGTAATCCTTGGGCTTCAATTTCCAGAATTCTCCCGTGTCTCTGTCTGGGTCAGACTCTCCCCTTCTTATAAGGATACCAGTCATATTGGGTTAGGGCACACCTTAATCCAGTTTGGGCTCATTTTAATAACACCTTCAAAGAGCCTATTTCCAAATAAGTTCACCTTCACAGGACTGGGGGTTAGGACTTGAACATATCTTTTGGGAGGACATGATTTAACCCATAATACCCTCTTACACCCAAATGGTACAGTTCAGCCAAACATCTCCTCAGTGACCCTGCATCCCAGGCTTCTGCTCATACTCTGAGAAACCACAAAGATTAAGCCTGGCTAACGTGCCAGGCACCACACTGGAAGAAATACCTAACCCCCCACTTGACAGATGTGGAAACTATAGTCCCATCTCTGGGAGTCATCCTGAAACACAAGTCTGGCCCCCTAAATACCACCTATGGTATGTGACCCAGCTGCCCTGGCCATTGCTCATTGGTCAAAAGGTTCTTCCCCAGGAATTTTCAAATTGGGAATAAAGAAACAGAGGCAGTTCCTCACTGGTAGTGAAGCTTTAAGATGCACAAAACTGAGGCTACTAGCAGCCATGTCTCCCACATTGTGGAAGAAGCAGGACTGGGAGAATGATGCTGACATGCAGAGAAGAGATATGGAGAACAATTCCAAGCAGCTTGAGTTATCCTATGGATAGGATAAGCTGATATCCTGCTTATAAAGTCTCTATTTTGTCCACTCTCTTCGGAATTAGGTTTCAGATGCTTTCAGCAAAGAATCCTGACTACTATATGAGGGAGGGTTTCTTGGAGGAGGTAACTTTTAAGCTGCACCTTTAAAGATAAGTAGAAATATTTGACTAAATAGAGAGTGTGTGGGACAATTTTTCTAGCTCTATGGGCTGAAGGATCAGTTTATGGTATCACAGATCCCCATTTACTCCTCTATGGTAGACTTATGTCCCAGGCAGGTGGGCAGCTGAAAAGGGGTTTCTTTCCCTGTTCACAGGCAGACTGTACTGTGGGTGAACAGCTCTGTATGGGTGGGCCCTGTGTGCACAGGCCCTTGTCACCACCCTGCTATCCTTCCAGCAGTCTTATTTTAGGGCCTCTTTTCTCAACCCTTAGATAAATGACAATAGCTGTTGATACTGCAAATTCCAGTGCTTACAGAGCTTTAGTGGCTGAGCGCATCTTGTGGAAATTTCACTATTGATGTGTTCATTCATCAACATTCATACATTCTCCAAGTATTTATTCAGCAGCTACTATCTACCAGATAATGTGCCTGAAATATTGCTGTTAAGAGGAGGATCCTTACAGAATTTAGTCAAGTGTGAAAGGCAAACATTAATCAAATAATCCCACAAGTAAATTATTAGACATGATCAATGTTTTAAAGAAAAAGTTGGGGGAAAAAACATACGGGATGCCATGGGAGGATATCACCTCTCACCTGGGAGTCTGGTCTGGTCTCAGAGAGTAGGTGAGGTTTCTCCAGAGAGGAGACATTTGAATTAAATTCTGAAGGCTGAATAGGAGCTAACTGGGAAAGGGATGGGATGAGGAAAGTGTGCTAAGCTGTCCAAGCAGAAGGAATGGCACATACAAAGACCCCAGGGCAGGAGAGGGCACAGTGCATTTGAGGACCTGAAAGAAACCAGAGTGACTGACAGCAGAAAGCAGAGGAGAGTGGTCTGAGAAGAAATGGGAGAAGGCATATCAGGCTAGGGACTTTGGCCTTTATCCTAAAATAAATGGGGAGCCACTGGTGGTTTCTAAGCAAGGAACTGACATGACAAGATTTGCACTTCACAAAATCCCTTCGGTGGCTTTATGGAGAAAGGACTAGTGATGGCCAGAGAGGAAGCCCAGAGTAACAAGGGATATACAGAGGGAGAGAGAATATGGAAGACAGGAAGGGAGGGATGGAGATATGGCCCCCTTGTCAGTTGGGATCATATAGAGATTAAGAGCAAAGGGTCTGTAATCGAACTGCCCAGGTTTGGGTCCTGGCTTTGCCCCTTATTCTATGACCTTGAGCAAATTACTGAACCTCTGTTTCCTCATCTCTAAAATGCCAGATAATATCTATCTCCCAGGTTGTGTGAGGATTAAATGATTGATACATATAGAGAACTCAGAACAGTGTCTAGCACACAATAACTTCTCATTAAATGTTAGTTGTTAGTGTGTAGAGAGAAAGCACTTTTCCTCAGAGCTGCTGGGAAGCTGGTCTAATTTTTCTGGAGAAAAACTCAGCAATGGATATCAAAAGCCTTAAAAATATTTCTACCACTTTGACCTAGTAGTTATCCATCTCAGAATTTACCTTAAGAAAAGCAACCATAAGTATAGATAAAAATGCACGTAAGAGATGATAAGTCATCACTACATAGTTTTTAATTATGAGAAACGGGAGACAACTTAATGTCCAACCGTGTGCCCCAGCTACACAAACCCTAAGAGCAGGGCCCAGGTCAGAACCTTCTCTCCTTTTCCCACTGCACAGCACTGGCTGAGACACATGGCAAATGCCTAGCACCTGAGCTCTTGTAGTTCCAGCACCTCCAACTCCTCTGTGACTCATCCCTCTACTCTCCACTGGCTCCCTTTCTCCAACAAAGATAATGCCCCAAGTCTTTTAGAAAACTCCCTTGACTATCTTTTTCTAGCTGTGTCACCTCTCCCCTTTCTCATTCATACATCTTGAGGTTGTTCACTGTCCCATCTTCCTCACCTTCCATTATTACTCCACCCCTGAAGTCTTTGTTCTCTAGAGTTGTTTAATAAAATCCTATCAATTTATCATCCCTCAGCTTCAAATCCTCCCTTCAGTACCTCTGTGATAATGGGCTGGATTCCTTAAGTGTTTCTGTTTCAAGCATAGTATTCAGCTTTGTCAATAGAGGGCATGGAGAGACACCGTAGGAGGGAGCTTCTTTTCTTTGTTCTGGCATACTCTGTTTTGTGTTTTCTTGCTCTTATTGCATGGCTTATCAGCTGTGAAGGTGTGTGGGTTCATGAGATGGTGGACTGCTTTAGCTGAGGCCCACCTCAGTCCCTCAGTGAGCACAAAGAACCAGCATGAGGTACTGACCATCTTCTGGTGTCCTTCCCAATGCGGACACCATGTGCTCCAGGTCTTGTGCCCACAGTGGCACAACTCTCTCTGCTCCCTGGCCCACAAGCCTCAGCTTACCTGTTCCCAGAGGGATGTTCTCAGCTCTGACCCAGGTCACCCAGAAAATTTCCTCACTCTCCCGTGAACTGCAACCATACCTTCTTCAACAAGTAGGTATGTTCACCTGCTTGCTGGGCTGTCCAAGCAATCCTCCTGTACCAGGTCCATCCCTTCAGCTCTTTTCTTTTTATTAGTTTTAGTACTTTACATAATTGGGGGTCAGTGGCATGTTCCACAAAGCCAGTTGCATACTATAATAAAACAGTCCGCTACACTGTCTTTAGTTCAGTCAAAGCCAGTGGTGGGCTAAACTGGTGGTTTTGAGGTTTTGGGATTTTATTTTTGTTTTTTAATGTCTGTGTGTGGGCAAACTGGGTTAATAAGCTTACATAAATCTCAAAGCCAGATTCACAGATCTGCATATAAAGCATATCAAAGAATTAAGGTACAAAGGAACCTACAAATTCATTTGGAATCATAGGAAATGATAGTCAAATCACAGATTAGAATTTCTCTGAAAAATCTTTCTGGAGAGCTGAGCTTCCTGACAATACATCAGTGTGCTTTTATACACAGGAAAAGCGCCCATCTACAGACACTGGAACAATGTGAACATCTCTTATAGCTCTTAACAAATTTTCATGTTTAAAACTTGTTTGCATTTGACATATTTACAAAACGAACTCCATGAATGCAGGATTGATTCATCTCTATTCTCCATACCAAGAACAGTACATACAAGCAGCAGGGAGAAAGGGAGGAATAACAGCTTAGAGAGATATTATCTCTTGGGAGTACCTTTTTTTTTTTTTTGCTTTAAATAATCGGATTTTATTGGCTCATGGTTTTGAGGCTAGAAGTAATACAGAATAATGAGCAAGGCTTGCTTTCTCCTCGCAGACCAAGCACTCTCACATTGGCTGCCAGGAATCCTTGGAGTTCCTTGGTTTATAAATCTGCCTCTAGTCGCATGGCAGTGTTCCTTCCTAACTTGCTTCTGTGATTGTGGGTTCTATTTCTAAACCTTTGGGAGTCCTTTTAAAACTGGATTTAAAAAAAAAATGCCTCTGTAACAAGGCCATGTAATTCCACGGAAAAACTTAGACCAGCAGTCAGGATCTAATCCTGTTTTTGTTCCTAACTTATTCTGGGAACTGAGTGGGCCTTAATTTCCTTTTCTGTTAAATGAAAAATTATGGAAAATATTTTTATAGTAACAGGGCAGTAGAGTGAAGATGGTTTACCTAGGCAAGATAAAAACACAAGCCATACAGAATTTAACTACTTAAGAATAAAATCATAATTGGAAAAAGAGAATATTAAAACAAAGGAAAACAGGAAAAAACCTTAAAGAAAAGGGAAAAAATTAAAAGAAAAACAACATGGAAAAATAACTGTAAATTCTATAAATGATCAAAATCCAGCATTTAAATAATTCTTAAAAATCATTAAGATGAGCAATCCCAGAGAAAACAAGCACAGGGACTAACATGCAATTCAAGGAAAAAATTTCATTAACCAATACACATATGAAAAAATAAAACAATATTTTTTCACACTTAAGATTGGCAAAAAATTTACAAGACTGATAATGCAGTTATTGCTAATTGTATAAAATTGGCACACTCATTTTGGAGGGCAATTAGTTATTATTTATGAAAAATTATCATGTGTATGCCCTGTGACAGCAAATGTCAGTCTACAAAGATATTCATACATGAAGAGGTACATAAAAAGAGGTGAACTGCAGCATGCAAAAGACATATATATATATGGCCTTCCACCCTATGGAACACTACACAGCAGTTTAAAAGTGGAAGATCGGGGAGATAGCTAATGTATTAACAGGTTAAGACCTCCCAGACACATTGTTAAAAAGATATGAAAGTTGCAAAATACCCATGGTGTAATTTATGTTTAAAAAAAAAAACCTGGCTGGTGTATGTGTTCATCTTAAGGAAAAGGTCTAGAAAGATGTACACCAGAGTGTTAATAGGGGTTATATCTGAGGAAGAAAGACTGGAGACAGAAGAGAAATGAAGAAAGACTTCCACTTTACTAGGCTGCATTATTTGAATTTTTCTATACAAATGCATTCAATGTACTGCTTATATAATTTATCAAAAGTTTTTCAATTTTTGTTAAATGAGAGAGATGAGCAAATCAGAGTTCCAAACTGTTCTTTAAGTACTGGAATCTATTCTAACAAACTTCAATGTGGAATCTAAATGCATTAGTAGCTACATTTTTCTGAAGACACGCTATACTTTCTTCACTTTGCTAAGTGTATGATATGCATAAACTCATTTCACTGATCCTATTAAGTACTACTACATCAATATTTAAAGGAAACTCACCCAGAGCCATACTGCTAGGATATAAAAAATGATAAATACTGAGCTGCTCTGAGCAAAGTTGGGAACAGAGTGGACTAGGTTCTAAGCCTCACTCATTTGTCTACCCCTCCGACAGCTTGTCCTAGGTTCCACCCATCCAGGACCAAATTCCTGAGACCCCAGTAAATCCTCCTTTGACAAATGAGGTCAGCCTCAACCTGTCCTCTGGGCACTGTAGTAAAGAATGGAGACAGTTGAGATTCCTAGCACTCTAGGCTATTCAGGCCTTTATTAAATAAATTACAACTAGAACAACAGAGAGCTTTTTTGACTCATACCTCACCAAAAAAAATTTAAAAAAAAAGAAGTTTTAGCACTTTTGCTTGCTAATGGATGCTCAAACCCGTTTTTTGATAACAATGGTGGTAAAACAGTCACAAAACAGGACAGGAACAGCTTTGAAGGAAATACATCTCAGAAGGGTGCAGTTAACACTTGAAAAGTTCATGGCTGGCTTCACCACCTTCCTGTTTTCTCTGCTCTAGCTGCCCTCCCTGCCCACCTACCCTAAGCTATGGTTCTGATGTTGCTTCAAGTAGAGAATCAATCTTGAGTAGTAGCCATCTGGAGATGCACGGCTGAGCAGGGTCAGTGGAAGGTATAACAGGGTCTATGAACCAACAACCCAGCCAGCAGTAGATACTTCCACTACATGGAGGCTGAACACCTTTTCCAAGCCATTCCCAACATTCTTGATTCAACCCAACCCCTTAGTGATTCTGGTTTTACATCTATGGACCACAGGATCACAAGGATAAAAAAGCCTTGTGATATGAAGACCTGGGTGGCCTATAAACCTGGAATGAACCCAGGATGAGGCTCTCACTAGCCCCCATAAAAGGACTCAAAGTCAAAAGAGCTGGGAAAACTTGGGCAGAGGAAGTCTTCTCCAGACAAAGTGGACAGAGACAGAATGAGAAAAAACAGGAGCTCTACCCTTAAGTTTGCCAAGGCAATACTTTTTCCTTGAGAACAGGTATTGGAGTAGGAAAACTGGCAATTGTCTTTGTTCCCAGCACCTCTGGAGAAATCAGGTAACTTCTGTTCCAGGTGGACAGAGCTGGTGTTGCTATTCTTCAAGGCAACACAGCCCGTCCCTGCTTCCTCACTTCACTTAGCCAGAGCCAAGTTTGTGGACTGTAGCCGTTCTGTCTCCTGGCAGATGTTCTGCTCCACTGTGTCACACTCAGCTAAGAATGCCTGAAAGATAAACGTGGGGCAGTGAGGGCCCACCTAAGGCTTACCAACCACTGTCCATTCAAGGCTCTTTGTTCAGCCTTTCTGGGGAACCAGTGAGTGACTGACTTAAAATAGGCAGGAGAGAGATAGAGACAGGTAGCTGGCCTGGGCTTCAAGAGAAAGGCAGGGAGGTAAAAGGGAGCATTTCTGACAATGGTCTAGGCCAACATACCCCCAAAAGGCGGTGAGAGCAGGAAGACCTACCTCAGGGCCCCGTAACTGCTGCAACTGCACAACTCCAGGGACACTGTATAGATTGCATTCTACATGAATGGGGCCTCCTGGAATTGTGTAATGTGTCAGCCCTACATGCTCTCTAATCATCTTCCTCCCTTAATGGTCTAAATTCAAATATAATTACATAATCATCTTCCTCCCTTAATGGTCTAAATTCAAATATAATTACAAGGACATGAAAGAGGTCATCTCCAATATTTTGGGTTCATGCTGAGAAATAAACAACACCTCCAAAAAATCCATGCCATACATCCCACTCTTACACTACCCTACTCTACCTTGAATTGATAAACACACACGCACATTACGCTTTGTTACGCTGTATGACTCAACTCACCTGAACCTTTTTCACCAAGCCCTTCCTTTTCAGTCTACTGTCTTTGAAATTTTCTGGCAGAATCTATGGAAGAATAAATTGACACATTAACATCCCCAGTGAAACTAATGTAAAAAAATGTCAAATACCCACAGTGCACCAAGAAAATCACAGGACCACAATGAGACTGAGATATATGCATTTTCAGAAACAGTTGCCCTGACTCTGTATCCTACATGGCCCTTCCCATGTCTTTATCCCTGTTAAAGATGCCTTTATTCTCAGGGTCTGGGCCACAGAAACTGAGCAGTAACACAGACTCTGTTTCACTGTTTCCTCTATATGGATACTATGCCCTGGACAGACCATGTGCTCACTGTGGCAGGAAAAGTACCTTCTGCTGCTTCTTTATCCCTCACAGAATTCCAAACACAGCAGTCACCCTTAAAAATGATGCATCAGGGCGGGCCGCGGTGGCTCAGCGGGCAAAGTGCTTGCCTGCTATGCCGGAGGACCTCGGTTCGATTCCCGGCCCCAGCCCATGTAACAAGAACGGAGAAACAGAATACAATAAAACAAGAAAATGTTTAAAAATGTTTCCCTTTCTTCCTTCCTTCCTTCCTTCTATCCTTCCTTCCTTCTCTCTGTCTTTAAAAAAAAAAAAAAAAAAAAAAAAAAAAAAAAAATGATGCATCAGTCACTTTTAAAAAGTCTTTATGATTATTTTACATAGTTTTGAGAACTTTAAAGCCACTTTTCTTTAACCTTGCATTTGCATAAAAAGATTTAGCTTCTAAGTAAAGAGCAAATTATGATCATATATTTTGCTAGTCATGACCTGTTTGACTACAGTGGTTTTTAAAAAACGCACTTTGGCTATAAAACTATGGATGACTTGATCCATAAGATTTAAATGTGCCATCAATTTAGTACTCCTAGGCATGAGCTTGATGAATATGGTATTCTGTAATTATTAAGCGCCACACATTAGTGTGTCTTAATTGCCCTTTGCCTGAATTTAAATGATCAATTTGTTATTGTTGCCGATGTGAATATTGTGCATAAACTTACTAAAATTATGTAAAATTATATAAATAGAATTGGAAATACTAAGTTCTGTCTATATAGAAGTAATGAACTTATTGTACCATAATGCAATTATGTATATGGCATTCTGTACTTCCTTGAACTGGATCGTATGTGCTTAGTTTCTCCAGATAGTTTTGCATGAATATTTTCTTATTTAGTTTTTGAATTCATTATTTGTATTGTGTTTACTACTTGTGATCATGTAGTTGTGCCCTATTTTGTGAGAGAGTTTAGCTCAGTACATACTGTAATTTCTAAACTCTGATTTGAAATTATTTGACTATAAAGATAAGTGATAAATTACATGACTCAGCATTTAAATCTGTATAGAGAAAAGGGAAGGATCCTTATTGAACTGCTGCTTTTGTTTTTTTTTTTAAATATGTTAAAGATATATTAAAAGAACAATTTCTTTCTTAAAAAAAAATGATTCATCAGGCTAGAGATACTATTACTATCATCTGTAAAAAAGCATAGGGCCAATGATTCCCAATAGCCTCACAAGCTCCGCGTAAGACAGAATTCTCGGCAAGTGACAAGCTCAGTAGAATGTAAGTCACATGAGTTAACAGGGAACGTGAAGTCCTGTGTTTCTTCGACGATGAGATGAGACTGAACCACCAGGGTACCAGTTTCATGAGGATTAAAGATGCTATTAACATACATAAATGGAAGTGACAATAGCTCTTGGTTGGTGGGGATGTAAATGTTTAGAAATCAAGAATTGTCTTCTCTTTCTGTGTTTTCACCAAGAACCTAGCACAGTGTCCTTGACATAGCATATTGAGCACTGCAAACAATAGATGCTCAATATCCTCAGGTTGATGGGTTTTCTCAGGCAATAGGAGTACATTACTGAGAAAGTGAAGCCAACTAAAATACAGTCAAAGAAAAACTAGGTTCTTTTCAGTTGTATATTTACCAGTATGTCAATCTCCTCTAAGATCTTCATAAACTGCTCGATAGTTGCTTTTACTCTCCTATCAAGTTTGCTGAGAGCTTCAGCCTGCAAATCCTTGGCCAGAAAACCCTATGGAGGAATAGCACATTAGCAAGCGTTTGTGAGGCTGATGCAATAGCCTAGGCCAAGGAACTGATAAAACTCCCACATCTGAGTCCACGTTCCTCTGACAGATGAGACCAGATCTCAGCATCCTTAACAACATTGTACCAGGCTACAGGCCACAATATCTCATGCGTCCCACTGGGGCTGCATATGCCTCCTGAGGCCTGGCTCCAGTGAAGCCACTACATGCATATTCCCACACATTAATAGCAGAGGTTAAGATCACAGACTTAGAGTCTGACAGGCTGGTTTGAAATCTGGCTGCCACTTACTGGTTTGGCTCTCGAGCAAATTACTTAACCTAATTGTGCCTCAGTGTTCTCATTTATAAAATGGAGATTATGATACTCACACATCTAAGGGTTACTGTAAGGATAAGGGATATATGTTAAACATAATTCCTGATAGAGACATTTGCTATCAAATGACAACATTTATGTTATTTTTAATAAAATGCCTTGTTGTTCATATTGTTTAGCCTAAAGATCAGTTAGCTGGTAACAAGAGGTGAACAGCAGGGATCTCTGAGGATGTTTATCAAAGCCAAGAGCTATGGAAAAAGATTTGACAATGTGTAGCAAGAGCTTTAAACATTACCAGCAATTCTAACTCAAGAATTTATTCTATAAAGACAATCAGAAATGGTCAAAATAGAGTCATGCCTAAGGACATTCAAAGAAGCATTACACAAAATGGAAAAATAACATTAGGTGATGAACAATAAGGAATTGGTTAGGCAAGCTACAATACACTCATATATCATGAAATATTATGCAAGCTTTGAAAAGCATGACCTTTTTTCCAATAAACTACATATTATTTGATACATATTATATATTCACATAGCATGTAATCATCCAAAGTGTACAATCAATGGTTATCAGTATCATCATATAGCTGTGCGTTTATCATCACTATCAACTTAACAAAAAAGCATTAAGTTTCAAAGCACATCGCAACAATTGTTGTAGAGCAGATTTCAGAGTTTGGTATGGGTTACAATTCCACAATTTTAGGTTTTTACTTCTAGCTGCTCTAAAATACTGGAGACTTAAAGAAATATCAAAATAATTGATGGAGCTGTCATAATTTCTTGCCAACATGGCTGCCGTGGTTGATGCAAGGCAACACAAAATGGCCTAGCCCGCGACCGGCTTTCTCCCTGGAACTAGCGGTGGCTCGCGCCAAAAGCGCTAAACCTTGCACCAAAAGCGCTAACCTGAAACTTGCCATCTGCCCTAGCAACAATGGTGACCAATCCCAGCCCGACACGTGTCCCTGCATGCTCCCAGCCTATATAAGCCTGTGCACTTTCTCAATAAAGTAGACGCCTTCCACTCACCTCTGAGGGTTGTCTCCTGAGTCGTTTCTTCGTGACTGTGCGCTGTGTGCTGTGTGCCTGACTCAGTACGGCCGCTTACCCCCAGCCATCAGCTAACCAACAATAATGATTCAGCAATCATACTCATTTGTTAAACCCTACCTTCTCTGATACAAACTCTACCATCACCTTTGATCTTTCTCCCACTTTTTAGGGGTATTTGGGCTATGCCCATTCTAACTTTTTCATCTTGGAAGGGGCTGTCAATAATATGGGATGGGGGATGGAACTAGTTGATGAAAGTATGATCATTTTTTTTAATTTATTTTTTATTGTCAACCAAAACAACATACAAACATGAACATTCTTTTTTTTAATTTTTTTAAAAACAAAAAAAAAACAAATAAATGCAAACATTCCTATTTTGATCATTGCGTTCTATATATATATATAATCAATAATTCACAATATCCTCACATAGTTGCTTATCCAAAACATGAACATTCTTAACATACAAACATTCCATACATGGTGTACAATCAATGGCTCACTCATCACATAGTAGTATCTTTATCACCATGATCATTTTTTAGAACATTTGCAAGATGATCATTTTAACAGCACAGGAAAATGTTCAGTTTTTATCCAATAAAAACAGAGCAGTCTGCAAAGTACACATAATATTATACGAATTTTTTCTTTCTTTAAGATGGAAAATACATTCCAGGCTTTAATAATAGTTATCTTTGAGCCAGGGCTTTATGGGTAATTTTTATATCTCATGTTAGTGCCTGTTTAAACTTTTGTACAATCAATATAAATTACTGCTGTAATGAAAACACACACACATATCCATTAATGTTAGAAAATTTTAGAGGGAGAAAAAAAGAAATGTGTAGTCTTGGGCTGTTCTGATGCTCACTGGGTTTAGCACCCTATCTCTAAAATAAAAGAATTGAATAGAATGATCCTCCACTAAGATCATGGTCAACTGGGACCTTCCACGAATCAACAAAATGTGCCTTGTCTTACTAAACACACGAAAACAGCCTGAACCAAAAGAAGATAACTTACATTTCAGATGATACATAATCCCAGCACTGCAGAATTCTTAGTGAGCATAAGCAGATGCTGGCTGGAGTATGATAACAGCACTTATAATGCACTGAGTGTGTGTCAAGCTCAAACTATTATTTAAGCCTCATAACAACCCTAAGAGGGATATACCACCATTATTTCGTTTTTAAGATGAGGAACTTGAGACAAAGACAAACTTGGCCATGGTATTAGTTAGAAAGAATGAAGTCAGGATCTGAACCCAGGGAGTCTGACTGCAGAGCCAGCCCTCATAACCACATTATATCGCCTAGTTGTAAAGTCCACAAAATTCTAATAGAAGATAGAAAGTCAAAGTCTGCAAAGATTTACCTGCTGGATTCCAGTGAGTTCTTTATTCAGCCCTTCCAGTTGGTTAGCTATCTTCTCCACAGATTGCTCCAAATCTTTCAACTTCTTTAATTCAACCTCTTCCTCCAGACTGTTCTAAATAGTTTGAGAGTAAAATAAAATCAATTATCACCAAGAACAGTAGCTTGTTATCAAGAAAAAAAAAATCAACCACAATTGGGCTAAACCACTCCATTAGAAAGAATGGTCTCAACTCTGCTGCTTCTTAGAAAGCAAGCCTGAGGGTTATGCATAGAGGTTTTCTATCTACAAAGGCTTCAGATTAGAGAGTAGTTAAACTTGCTGGCAAGGGCCTTGACAGCTTGGGTTCAGGGGCTGGAAACCAATTCAAGTGCCAGATTCAACCTCAGCCTGGGGTTTATCATCTCCAGCCAGAGAGAAGCCTAGAGGGTGAACAAACTACAGGGACAGCCTGTGAGGAACTCAGAATTGTTAAGAAGGGCAGAAATCTACTATTCCTTTAAATGGAATTCTAAATGTTGCCCTCCATCTGAACTCTCCCACTTAATATGATAATGATAACCATGATGACAATAATGGATACTTTTATTGTGCACTACCTACATGCCAGGCACTACCCTAATACTTACACCTCGAAGATTTTTTTTAAACCTTATCACGACCCTAAGAGGGAGGTACTGTTTTACAGATGATGAAACTGAGATGTAATATAGTAAAGTAACCTAAGGTTACACAGCCCAAGAGAGGTAAACTTGAGACCTGAATTGACTTTGCTCCACACACTCCAGGATAGCTCCAATCGAGGATCCTATAATTTCTTTAACTCAATCCTTGGGTCCTTCCCACTGCCCAGCAACATTCCCTCTGACCCTTAAGCAAGAAATCTAGAATATTTTCCCTTCTCTGACCTGGACAATCTATGGCCAGGACCAGCAGCTTTCTGCTTTGTAATACTACCTCAAATTGTTCATCAAATTGTACATTTCTTTTTGTGGGCAAATACCGAGTCCCAGTCCCCTGGGAGTATGAAGTCAAAGGACATTCTTTACCTTTACCTTGCTGATCTCTGCCCTCTCTCCACTCTGAACCAGCCAATTCTTTTGAGGAAAGGGAATTTCATATGACCAATAATTCTACTGTGTCACAATGGAGGGCTGGTTATAACCCTCTCTAATCATCTCAGGGGCTACTGACTTCAGCTGATACCAAGTGACTTCACCAAACTGCTAGCTCTTTCTCTCCTTCAATTATTTAGTCTGAACCTTCCCTTTCAACAAAAAGAGGGGTGGTTGAAGGGAGAAGGGCTCTTGAACTTATACAGGTTATGAACTTCACAAATTTACAGGTTTATTTTAATAAAATACTCTCCTGCAAATCCCACCCCAATTGAGTAAGGCCAGTATCAGGTACCACTTTAATGAGAATTAGATTTACTAGCAAAACAAAAGCCACTTTATAGAGCCAGCACAACCACTCCTAATTTATAGCAAAAGCCCTAGCCAAAAGGAGCAGGGGCTAGAGACACTAGAACAATGAAACTGTTAATTGTTGAATAAATAAGACTATATTTGTTTAGAGAGAGACATTTCACCCATGCAGACTATGGATCCCCAATTTGACCTCTAAACAAACGGGTAAAAGACTTCAGTCACTTGATCCTAAGGAATTCTGGTGGAAAAAGCAATTTACCTTTTTCCCAATTAACATGACCCGGCAACCATTTTGTATTCCAAGTGCTGACAACGGCTGTTCCATTTCCTTCAGAGATTTTCCTGAATAGAAGAGAAAGGTATGCTGAGCTGTTACAATTCCACAATAAACAATGAAACAGATTTCAGCAAGGGTACAAGAAATAGAAAATAGTGTTTACCAATGAGAAGATGATAAATTGGCATAACCTTTTTTAGAGAATGTCTTGACTTAGTAATTTTGCTTCCAGATATTTATCCTAAATTAATAACCAGACATGTGCCTACATAATAACTTTTATACATTAATATTCAGCGTGTCCTTATTCATAATAGTGAGAAACAGCCCTATTATTCAGGAATAGAGGACTGATTATGTTCTAATACATGCATACAATGGGATACTTTGTAGCCATTAAAGCTCATTTTTTTAGGAAATGTCAATGCCATGGTGGATATTGATGATTCAGTATCATAAAGAAAAATATAAAAACTCCATAATCCATATAATCTCAGGTTTGTCAATAAAACAAAAATATGAAGAAAAAAAAGACTGTACAGAAATATATGAAAACATTACAAGGGGTTTAATTGAGGAGAACATTTTCTTCTTTGTGTTTACCTCTAGTTTGAAACATGAATACTGCTTTTATAATCAGAAATAAAATGTTTTAAAAAAGGACAAGGAGTTGCACTAAATAAATAAAAATGCTTCTTTATGATGACTGACACCAAATGTGATATATCTCCTTCCATTACATATCAGAATAATGGACTTCCACAGGATAGAGGTGACAGGAAGTGGGTCTTGGTAGAAATCAGCATCACCCACTGGGTCTACCACATCAAGGCCCTTACTAAGTTCATTTAACACCTTCTCTGTATCAGTACTGTGGCAGGCATGGGAAACACAGGAGAATCTCTGCCCTCATGGAGTTGGTTATTCTGGCAGAAATGTGAAGCAACTAAGAAAACTACTATGTAATAATAATTTTAGTACGTGTTATGCAGCAGTGGTAGCAGGTACCATGTGAGCATATAATGGGACGATCTAATCTAGCCAGGGAAACTGTGCTCCATCCAATAACAAAAAATGGTGCTATTTCTGCCACTTTTCCAAATGTTTGAAAATGTCCAGTACATAGTAGGTCCTCACTAAATATTTGTTGAAGGAATGAACATATAAAGAATAATATGTTTCAGTTTGAAAACTGAGAGAGTTACCACTAAGTTTGGTCAGCAGTTTTAAAACTGCCTTTAGCTACAAAGGCTCAAAGCTGGAAGAGAAATGCGCACCCTTAAATATGAGTTTCTGGAGAGGCAGTGGAACCCCTGTGGTCTCTTCAACAAGTTGGGCCAGGTCTTGCACAATCGGTTCACTACAGCCTTGCTGTGGGGTAACATGAAGGTCGTGCTTTTCATTGCCTGGTAAGAAAGAAAAGTGTTAGACGAACATGACTCTTTCATATAGAACCATATAGACTGACACTTCACTTTATTTATTAACCAGGGTTTCAAGGTCCAGATCATACGTGATGTACTTCCAAGAGCCTGTCCCCATCTGCCCAGCTGGCCTCTGGTGACCTACTCAAGGACTTTCGTTTCCTCTATTTTAACAGCCAACAATAGCAATGATAATGGTTAACATTTTGAGTACTTATGCATAAGGAGCTGTACTAGTTTCATTTCCATACATCATATTATTTAATCCTCAGAATAGATACTATCTATTAGTCTCTACTTCACATATAAACAAACTGTTTCATCCAGTTAAGGACTTGCTCATGGAGACCCAAGCAATAACTGGTCGAGGTGGAACTCAATCCAAGGTCTATCTGACTCCAAAGTCTATGCTTTTCAGTACAAACCATCCTGTTTCCTGGGTTCTGACTGCCCTGTACCCTACACATACTGTCTTTTCCCCCCAAGTCTCTCCCACTGGAACATGGTTGGGCTCAGTAAACAGACAAATGAATGAATAAACTCAAAACTACAGTGAATTTCTTTTTAGAGCACAGGTTCCAACCTTTTTCCAGGTATATGGATAATAAAGGAGGTAGCCTGTATCCACTGCATTACCATCAAGCCTTGAGCCTTTCAACAGCTCCATGAAGTCAAGAGGGAGCAGGAGTTACCAACTTTACTTCACAGGGAAGAAATCAGAGACCTGAGAAGAAGATACCATAAGTTCATTCAAAACTCCAGGATCTGAAACCCCGGTTGCAAGGCTCTGGACTTCTCTAGCTGGTCCTGAGAAAATCATGGACTCAATTCTCCAGTGAACAGAATGTGCTTAGTTGTGCTAACTTCAACAGGCAGAGCCAGAGGCTGCCCAGAGTGTATGTCCTGACCCAAAGCCCACTCATACAGCAGACATGCTAAGTCAAGTAGAGAAAACAAACAATGAACACCCTGCTAGGTGTGAAGTCCAAACCCATAACCCATCACACACACAGGTGTCCAGACACACAGCAGTCCCACACAAGCCTGCCACACATCAACACAAAACTAGGCCCACGACGTAAAGCACAAACACACTCATATCCCGAGGACCACACAAGTGTGAACAGAATACACACATCAGCCACGTGCAAGGTATGCTCACACAAGACTCGGACAAAGCCGGCCACACAGACACAGCGAAGAACGTATACTTCCGGACATCAGGACAAGCACAAGGACGCACGCTCTCAGAGAACACCTGGCCAAACCCACAGACCCCGCACCCACCCGGCCGGCCGCCCGACGCTCACTGTGGGTAACTGTCACGCTGAGCCCAGCGGCCGCTTTGTCCTCACTCCGGGCCTCCTCCTCGCTCTGGGCCTTCTCCTCGCTCCGGGCCATCTCCTCGCTCCGGGCCATTTCCTCGCTGCGGGCCGCGCGGGGACGTACTTTTTTATTCACCCGCGGCCTACAAGCTCCGGCGGCGGTGCTCCTGGTGGATCGGTCATGCCCGCTGGCCCCGCTCCGGCAGGGAGCGCGCTGAGAGGGGAGATGGCCGAGCTCGGCCGGGGGTCCTGGTTGGTTTGGCTCCCGGCCCGACCGAAGGGCTAGGCGCCGGGGACCCCGCCGCTCCCCGTGGCCCCGCAGTTTCCGCGTGCCGCGGCGCTCCGCCAGGCCCGCGTTTGTTGACCGCCCAGGGGCGGGAGCTGAGACCAGTGTAGCTCAACCCCGCCTGGCAACTTCTCGGCCCCGCCCCAGTCGGAGGACCACGCCCCTCACTGCAGGCCCCGCCCTGTTTCGCTAAAGCTGCCGCGAGGCCCCTAGCTCACCTGAAGCCCCGCCCCACTCCCTGTAACGAGACCCCGCCCTCCACTGACTCTTTTCCTCAGTGCTCCGCCCACCCTTCGTCCCTGGAAGGAGGATTTGAAAACCGGGAAAGAAAAGGATCGGGAAACCAACAGGCACATTGCGCTTGCGCATGAAGAGGCCGGAAGCTAAGGCAAAGGCGGGGGTGACGGTGTTTCCGTTTCTGGTTTTGCTCCGGTGTTTGGGTTTTTTCGCGGCCGCCCAAGATGAACCGAATCTTCGGGAAAGCGAAACCCAAGGCCCCTCCACCCAGCCTGACTGACTGCATTGGAACGGTGGGCACTCGATCGTGTATAACTTAGCTCTGGGTCTCTGACACCCCGAACCCTCCTATCCCCGGCTCGGAATCCTACTCCTCACCCCGATTCCCGGGACCCTCCTTCCCCACCCCTGGCCCCCACCCAGATCATTCCTGACGCCGCCAATCCAGGGGTCCCTGACCCATCACTCCCTCGCCCTACCTGCACCCAACCCATTCTTCTGTCTACTTTCTTTACTTGATCCCCTCACTTCACCTTGTTTTAGGCCTGTACATTCTCCCCACCTCGTCCGGTTCGATCGCTATCTCTTCCCATCCCTTATCTCGGGAACGCCGACCTTACCCACTTGCTTCTCTCATCTTCATATTCAGTGCTCATATACCTGTACCCCAGTCCCTAGTAACACAAAATTCACTCTGGCCGTTCACAATAGGTCACTCCCCACCCCGCACTCCCACCTAGGGAGTGACATTAGATCTACAACCTTAGCCCAGGTACACTGGGCACTAGCCTAATTCACACCCCTCTTGATTGAGCCCCCAGCTTGGTTATTCTCCAGGGAAATATCAAGCCAGCCCAGTTATTCTTAACATATTTGAGGGAGGCCCTGGGATATCAGAATTTGAGGGTGGAGTATCATTTATAAACACCCACACCATCACCACCGTGTTTATGACTGGGAATCTCCCCCATTTTGGGGAATCACAGTTTCCCACCATACACCGTATGTTTCTCTTTATTTTTCACTTCTTTCATACTCCTTCCTTTCCCCTGTCCCTTCCCATGTAGATGTATTACAATAACTACCACTACCTTTGATTTTTTTCTCTCTCTCTCTCTCTCAAGGTGGATAGCAGGGCAGAATCCATTGATAAAAAGATTTCTCGACTGGATGCTGAGCTAGTGAAGTATAAGGATCAGATCAAGAAGATGAGAGAGGGTCCTGCAAAGGTAAAGCTTGTGGGGGCTTTTGCAGAAGGTGCTGTGATAGCCTAACTTGAGCAACCATCTATATTTTTATAATAGAGCCTGGTGGTAGAGGCTGGTGAGGGATACAGAAGAGATGCCCACAGTCTGATAGGAAGGACACATATCTTCAGGGAGGGCAGCTGGGAGTCAGATAGGGAAGGGAGGCTGGGATTTGACCTGGTGGGCAAGAAGATACTGATCACATGTCCAAAATCATGTTCTTGGAAATTAGCATCTTCTGCTGAGAAGGTAGCAACCTGGAGAAGAGGGTTGGGCCATGCTTAGGAGCAGGGAATTACCAGGCTAGTCAGGTTAGGTAAGTAAAGTAGACTGGTTAAGGAGATGCTGTGGCAGACAAGGAAAAAATACTGAATGAGACCTCTTAAAGACCAGTGTTCTAATACTGACACCATTACTTTTTAATAGTTGTGACCTTGATAAAGTCCCTTACTTGGTTATTTTCCTCTTCTGGTAAGTAGGAAAATAGAACACCATATTTAAATGCATGGACTATAGAACGACCTTGTTACCCCCAGCTCCTCAACTTATTAACCATGTGACCTGGAACAAGTTAGTTAATCTTACTGCACCTCAGTATCCCATTTTTAAAATGGAGATAATGTCTACTTCATAGGGTGAGGATCATACAAGGTAATTCATGTGACCTGCATAGCACTGTATCTAACACACAGTAACACTCATTAAATGTTAGGTATTATCATCCTCTGTAAAGTAGTAATATCTGCTTTTTCTTTCCCATTGGAGGAAGCAAACAAAATGATGTATGGATCAGTATAGAAAGGAAAGTGGCAAGTAGCTTTTTGTGGCCATCTTAGTTGGATGGCATGGAATGAAGAGCAACTAGACTCAGGAAAGCCCATCTGTACTGTTAGGAAAGTCCAAACCGTGGTGGTAGTTGTGAGAATGAAGTGAGAGGAATCAATTTAAAAATGAATTCTGAAAATTATTCATGGGATGACTGTACATGGGAAACAACATGTAGTACTGATGTAAAGATTCTCAAACTAGAAAAGTGAGAGATAGGTGGGGTCATCGTTAGTAATTTCCAAGGTGGAAAATAGGTTGAGGAGTTTGAGCATATTGAGATTGAGTTGATAGCAGGAATCCAAGTGACGAATCTCCTTTAGGCAACTGGAATACAAAATGGGCACTGTTGGGGCTGGGGATAGAGATAATATTCCTTGGAAAAAGGGAAAGTATTTCAGTACACTGAAGTGTAGGATGCATAGACAGCTGAGGTTTAGAGATATCTGTACGTGGGAAGGGAAGAACAGAATCCAGGAGTCGCTATGTTTACTACTCTGAAGACTGTTGAGTTTGAGGATATGGGAGATTACTTTTATCATATGTATATTTTCCACTTCTTTTCATCAAAATCTGTTTTTCCCCTAGAATATGGTCAAACAGAAAGCCTTGCGGGTTTTAAAGCAAAAGCGAATGTAAGTTTTGCACATAATCTCCTTCATTCTAGCAGGTTTAATTAACCAGAAGGGAAAATGGTCTTCAGGTCTTTCAGATTTTCATATAATTTTATAAGCATTCTTCATTTGATTACAGTGTTCAATTACATATACTATTAGCTGGGCAGCATTTGTTGCAACATCATCCAATAGAACTTTTTGCTGTGATAGAAGTGTTCTATATTTGCACTGTCCAATACAATAGCTATTTGCCACATTTTGCCATTTTTTTGTTGTTTTTTTTAATTTTGTTTGTAAAGTTAGGAATCTTGAATATCTGTTCTCTTCCACCAGAATAGATTAAAACGTTCTTCATTTGTTTGGGGTTACTATATACCAATATCTGAGCAGAAACCAGATAG
This sequence comes from Tamandua tetradactyla, assembly GCF_023851605.1. Taxonomy (NCBI): domain Eukaryota; kingdom Metazoa; phylum Chordata; class Mammalia; order Pilosa; family Myrmecophagidae; genus Tamandua; species Tamandua tetradactyla. The sequence goes on along the minus strand of NC_135328.1, from coordinate 62,514,333 downwards.
TATCTTTGATGTTTATCCCTGTGGACTGTCCAGCTGATGAGATCCTCTGCAGGGTTGTAGTGGTCAGGGGTGGTCAACTAATAAGGAAACAGAAAAATTATTGATCTCTCTATTCCTATTTTTTTCTCTCTATTCCTGTTTTTAAAATGACTTTTTATAAGACATCAGATATCATCTTTCTCCTTTTAGATTTAACCAAAACTGGAGAAAAGAAATTATAATGCTTGGAGTGGTAAGAGTGTGATAAAATTGTCATCTTCTTAATTGGTAGCTTTGCAGTTTTTTAGTAACTTTCTTAAATAAGAGGAATACATGTTCATTTGAGAAACTTTGAAAATACATAAACATGAACAAGAGAAAAGAAAAGTTACATAGATTCCCACTACCAGAAATAACCATCTTTAAAATGCCAGTTTACTTTCTTCCAGTTTCTTTTCTGCTTTGTGCATACATGGTATGAATACATATAATTTTTTAGAAGAAAACTGAAATTGTATTGTATGTATATGTAGGTATCCTCTTTCACTTAATGTTATATCATGAACATTTTTCTGTCCTTTTAAGTATTCTTCAGAAATTTCATATTTTTTGATGCAGTCATAATCTACCATTTTCCTGCACCATGAATTGACCATATTTCTTCTGGTTGGATTGTTAGATGGTTTCCAGATAACTGTAAGAACCACAGTGACATAAATCTTTCAAGTAGTATTTGATAAAAAACTTTATTAAAATTAAACATATTTTGAGCAATGGGCTTTGTATAAGTAGGCCCTGTGAATACAGGATTAATAAAATATAATGCCTATTCTCAAGAAGTTCATTCATTGGGAAAGCAGTTTAACTGTACAAATAAAGAGCCTTAAAAAAGCCTTACCCTTTGCCTCAGCAATTCCACTTACGGGCATTTATCATAAGGAAAGAATCTAAAACATTATAAAGTCGTATTCATATTAAGACTTTCACAGTATAGAAAAAGGCAAATGCTATTGCTATTAAATAGAAAATGCTTTTATGGCTAAAATGCAAAGAAAAAAGGCTGGAGAGAAATGCATAAAATGATGTTAGAGTTATTAAATTGTTTTTCACAAGTTTTCTATATATTATTACCTTGATTTTTTTTTTCAAAGAAAATTCTTTAGTTTTAGAGATACTCTCTTCCTGAGGATGTCTATCTGGCTCATATTTACCATTCTCAATTGACTTTTAAAAAGGTATGAACAGCAGCGGGACAATCTTGCTCAACAGTCATTTAACATGGAACAAGCCAATTACACCATCCAGTCATTGAAGGACACCAAGACCACGGTACTCTCAAAGGACCTTTTCTCATGATATATATATAAATTTTTTTTAACTCTTGTGCTCTTTTCATGGTTCTAAAAAGGCAGTTTAACCAACATGGTTTCTTAAACATGTTTTATTTTTTAGGTTGATGCTATGAAAGTGGGAGTAAAAGAAATGAAGAAAGCATACAAGCAGTTGAAAATCGATCAGATTGAGGTCAGATGTGTACTAGTTTCTGAAAAAAATCTAAATGAATGTTACAGAAAGAGTGCAGATAAGAGATTAAATCTCAGGCCTGCCATTTACTAGTAGAGTAACTTTAGGAAAGGGTATCAAAGATTTCAATTTCCTCATTGTTAGTACAAGGATCATAACATCATAAACAGTTGTTATGAGGATGACATAAATCAACTTATATGTCTAAAACGCACAGTGCTGGGCAGGCCATGGTGGTTCAGCAAGCAGAGTTCTCGCCTGCCATGCCAGAGACCCGGGTTCAATTTCCAGTGCCTGCCCATGCAGAAAAATAAAACACACAATGCCTGACACATAAAAGCACCTAGTAAGCATTTGCTCTTATTTCTAACTTGCTCAATGAGGTTTAGTCTGTTTACTTGTAAACTGATTTGCTGCCTATCTTCTATGACTGTCATTTGTCTCTTTCCATGAGGGCAGGGATTCAGTTTTGTTCACCTTTATATCCTCAGGGCCTAGGATGATGCCTGGCTGTAGTTAGTACTCAAGAAGTATTTGTTGGTTCATTAATGGATCAATGAGAGGCTATTAAAGGAGATAAAGCAGTACTACCTGATTCAAGTGATATTTGTTCAATGAGCACCTACTATCTTTCAGGCATTTTACTTCCTCTATGGAGGTATTCTTTGGCAGAACTGATCTTTATTAAGAGATATGACATTCCTTCTCTGCCTTACTTTTTTTGAGCACCCTTTGGTAGTCTGTCCTTGGACATTTTGTAATTCTTCACCAATTTCTGCTTACATGAAGTTAAGGAGATTTGATGAAAATAATGTCCTGCATATGCTTATCTTATTTGTACAGCACTATTTGGTAATAAAATACAGTGAAATGGAATTTAATTTTTTGCTTAGGTTTTGCTATGTTTTAATTAGAGCTGCTTAATAGGAACAAAGTAGAAAATTTGACCTTTGTTTTTTGTATGTCTCTCCACCTTTCACATGTGGTTGTCTGTCTGTCTCCCTGCCTAATTGTCCTTTTCCTGTCCCCAGTAGATTGTCAGTATGACAGGTGGAAAGCTTCTTTTTTCTCTTATTCTTTTTGTGTGTATATGTGTGTCTGTTTTATGCTTCATCTTTTTGCTGGGCTGCATATTTTTAATTTTGTCTTTATTTTCCTAAAATATGAAACATTTTCATTGTTTTATAGTTTTTATTTTTTATTTTGCCTTTATGTGTTGGTAGCTTTGTCTCTGTACTTGAATATTCTCTGTAGTTTAATATTTATGTTTGTTTTCATTGCTTCTGTTTATTCAGTATTGAACCTGCTAATTATTTGTTTGATTTTTTTCATGTCTAGCCTAGAATATGTTGATAGGAATGCTATTCATAGATGATTATAGTTATAGTCTAAGCTTGAGTTGATTAGCTTACTCTTATTTTCACTCTCTTTTAATTACTGTTTTGGCCAGAGCTTTTCTCCTTAACAGAAGGTACATGCATACAATGTGATAGAATGACACTTGGAAATGCAGAAATGCGGAGCTTTTTCTTTTAAAAAGTTGTTTTTCTCCACTTTACTTTCTAGCCCTTTCCCCTTATATTGTAAAACAAATATACTCTGATTTGGGCACTTTGATTTGTGTTGCCCTCAAATTGGATAAATGGTGCTGATTTGTAACTCCTGTATTATCAGCACTAAACTTTCTGTCTCTGAAAATTCAGCATATGAAGTGCATATAGGTGTACTGCACATCCTTAACTCAATAGAAATAATGATAATAATGAGCTAATATGTATATTATTAGGTGGTTGGTGTTTTACATATATTATTGTAGTAAATCCTTTCAGTAACCCTATGAGTTATGACTACTAATGATCCCATTTTGCAGAAGAAATTCTTAGAGACATTACTTCTCACTGAGAAATAGCAGAATTTGAGTTTGGGTATGTCTGACTTCAGTGCCTGTGCTTCTAACCTTTTTGGTAGTTATTCTATTACCCTGTGCTATACTGCTCGGATTGCTTTCATATAATTTCTGGCCCCACAGTCATCTCCCAGTCAGACACAGGAAGATCATTCAAAGATGATTTATAGAGGGGTGCACGGATGGTTCAGTGGTAGAATGCTCATCTCCCATGCAGGAGACCTGGGTTCTATTCCCTAACCATGCAACTCCCTACCCCACCCCACCCCCAAAAAAGATGATTTATACCCATAAGACAACTTTTTCACCAACATGGTCTCGGATATAAAGCCTACTGTGATTCCATTTCTGTTTCCTCATCCAGGGTGGGCCCAGTATGATGTTTTGTACCACCCAGTACATACTGCTACTGCCTCCTCTTCCTCCACAATGTAGTCAGGCTTCCACTGATGAGAAGATAATTTGCTTATCAATTGCCACCTTCCTTCCATTAATTAAAAAAATGTTGATATATGTGATGATATTGTGAATTACTGATTATATATATGTAGAACGGAATGATCATATGTTAGGAATGTTTGTGTTTCTTTCTTGTCATATATTTTTTTTAATTTTAAAAATTAATAAAAAAAATTTTTTTTAAAGTATTGATAGTGTAGGTGTTAATGTTTCAAGGAAATGTACTGTAATAGCAGAGAGCTGAAGGGCATCTGTTCAAATTCAAAGGACTTTGAATTTCCCTAAGTACCTTAAATTCAAATGCATTATCATCAATTCTGTTCTTTTTTTTAATTATTATTACTATTATTTTTTTATATGGGCAGGCACCGGGAAGCGAATGTTCTTTATTTTTAAGCTCACATTTTACTGCCAAAAATAAGAGGGAAATTACGTGATTTAGTATTGTTCCCAGTTGTTGTTAGGGGATTTTTTTTTTTTTTTTTTATGAAACATAACCACCTACAAACACAAACATTCTTACCATATGATCATTCCATTCTTGTTATATAATCAATAATTCACAATATCATCACATAGTTGTATATTCATCATCATGATAATTTCTTAAAACATTTGCATCAATTCAGAAAAAGAAATAAAAAGAAAACAGAAAAAAATTCATACATACCATACCCCTTACCCCTCCCTTTTATTGATCACTAGCATTTCAATCTACTAAATTTATTTTAACATTTGTTCTCCTACTATTTATTTCTTTTTAATCCATATGTTCTACTCGTCTGTCGATAAGGTAGATAAAAGGAGCATCAGACACAAGGGTTTCACAATCACACAGTCACATTGTGAAAGCTATATGTTAGGGGATTTTTAAATAATTCCTTGTGCTCTCTTTCTTTTACGAGCAATTCCTTTTTCCAGGAGTTACTGGAACCAGTCCTTTATAGGAGTACCTGCTCAGTTGTTAACAAAATAAAACAATCACTCATCAAGGACTGGGATTAGGAAGGGGAACTGACAGTTATTGAGAGCTAGGTATGTGCCAGACATTTTATGTATATTATCTTTTTAAAAATTACTCATTACTGATGGTATAATCTAGGAATGCCTAGAGTGTTTAATGATAGTGACTAAATGTACAAATTTAAAAAATGTCTTTGCATGAGGAAGAACAAAGGAATGTCATTACTGCAGGGTGCTGAAAATAGATGGTAATTAATATTTAAAAATTTTAACTTATGTGTGAGACTAAAGCAAAAAATGTTTATTTGGTATAAAATTTATATTTTAACTAGTGCATTTCCTAATATAACTTACATAGACAGCTTAATTGAACACCATAAGTACATGGAACCTTGAGTAGGACATGAGATTTTGTTGGTTTGTCCAGAGTGATGCCCCGATAAATCCCAGAGTGATTTGAACAGTGAATAAAAAAAGTATTTGCAAAGTCCCCTTCGGGGAATGATGAGAAAGGGGGAAAATTCAGCTTCCCCAAGTTGAATTTTTGATATTCTCACAAGCAGTGTTAACAATCAAAGCTATAGGCTAAGCCCCCAATCTTAGGGTTTTTTAACATGAAACTTAACCCCACAAAGGATAGGTCAAGCCTACTTAAAATTAGGCCTAACCGTCACCCCCAAGAGAACCTCTTTTGTTGCTCAGATGTGGCCTCTCTCTCCAGCCAATACAATAAGCAAACTCACCACTCTCCCCCAGTCTGCATGGGACATGACTCCCAGGAGTGTGAACCTTCCTGGATAGGTGAGACAGAAATCCTAGAATGAGCTGAGACTCAGCATCAGGGGATTGAAAAAACCTTCTCGACCAAAAGGGGGAAGAGTGAAATGAGACAAAATAAGTGTCAATGGCTGAGAGATTCCAGAGTCGAGAGGTAATCCTAGAGGTTATTCTTACACATTAAATAGATATTACCTTGTTAGTCAATATGTAGTAGAGAGGCTGGAGGGAACTGCCTGAAAATGTGGAGCTGTGTTCCAGTAGCCATGTTTCTTGAAGATGATTGTATAATGATATAGCTTTCACAATGTGACTACTGTGTGATTGTGAAAACCTTGTGTCTGATGCTCCTTTTATCTACCTTATCAACAGACGAGTAAAACATGGAATAAAGATGAATAATAGGGGGAACAAATGTTAAAATAAATTTAGAGTGAAATGCTGGTGATCGGTGAGGGGGAAGGGTGGGGGGTATGGTATGTATGAGTTTTTTTCTGTTTTCTTTTTATTTCTTTTTCTGAATAGATGCAAATGTTCCAAGAAATGATCATGGTGATGAATATGCAACTATGTGATGATATTGTGAATTACTGATTATATATGTAGAACAGAATGATCAAAAGTTACAAATGTTTGCGTCTGGTGTTTTTTGGTATTTAAAAAAATTTTTTTAATTAATAAATAAATAAAATTACTCATTACCAAGATTTAGTGGAGAAAATAGGGGAGGAGGGTGGACAGGAAAATGGCAAGAAATCAATGATAACCCTATCACATGTATTTCTATAGGATATACAAGACCAGCTAGAGGATATGATGGAAGATGCAAATGAAATTCAAGAATCTCTGAGTCGTAGTTATGGCACCCCAGACTTAGATGAAGATGACCTAGAAGCAGGTAAGTTATGGGAAAAGCAGTATATATCTGGCTTTATATTCTAAAATAAACAAATGCCTGGCACCTTTTCCCAAATGCTAGTTAAAATTCCTGGCAGTGTTCCCTGAGAGTTTGTTTATGGTACAGACAGGGAAAGAGATTTGAATTAGCTGTGTCTGACTTGCGCATTCTAGCAATAGCTGGGGCCTGGACATCCTCTGAAGGAAAGTCTAAGCAAAGGTCTGTGCTGACCTGGTGCTTAGTACCCATAGTGTCCTTTTCACTGCCTTTCCCTGCTGCTTTCCTTTTTCTTTTGTTCTCCTTGTTTCCTTACCTGGAGTGTTATCCCTCAGAACAGGAAAGCAGATAAGAAACAATAGTTCAGATTTTTCCTGTTCATGATGGCAGAGTGATACCAATTTAACTTTAATAGCATATAAAAATTTATTTCCTATACCTCAGCATCCTGCAAGCTTTATGTAGTTCTTGTCACAAGTTACATATTTCTATGTAATGAATCCAAAACCGTTAATTTATCATTAAATTTTATGCATCCACCTTTTAGATCCCATAGGAAGTAAAAACTGGAGTGACAAATAAAAAATACAGTAGTAGCACTGGCATCTATATTTACCTATATCATTATCTTTGCTGGAGATCTTTATTTTTTCATGTGGCTTCAGTCAATTGTCTAGTGTCCTTTCTTTTCAACTTACAGAGTTCCTTTGAGCATTTCTTGTAGGACTGATCTAGTGGTGACAAACTCCCTCAGCTTTTGTTTATCTGGGAATGTCTTAATCTCTCCCTCACTTTTGAAAGACAGTTTTGCCAGATACAGAATTTTTAGTTGGCAATTTTTTGCTTTAACTCTTTAAATATGTCCTCTTACTGCCTTTTTGCCTCCCTGGTTTCTTATGAGAAATTGGCACTTAATTTTATTGAGTCTCTCTTTTTTTTTTTTTTTTTTTTTTTTAAAGGAAAGACAGAGAGAAGGAAGGAAGGATAGAAGGAAGGAAGGAAGGAAGAAAGGGAAACATTTTTAAACATTTTCTTGTTTTATTGTATTCTGTTTCTCCGTTTTTGTTACATGGGCTGGGGCCGGGAATCGAACCGAGGTCCTCCGGCATAGCAGGCAAGCACTTTGCCCGCTGAGCCACCGCGGCCCGCCCTTGAGTCTCTCTTATACATGACACAGTGCTTCTCTCTTTGGCTTTCAGAATTATCTCTTTATCTTTGGCTTGTGATCATTTGATTATAATGTGCAGATAAGTCTGTTGGATTTATCCTGTTTGGAGTTCACATCTTGGATGTGAATGTTCATGTCTTTTTCTAAATTTGGAAAGTTTTCAGCCATTATTTCCTTGAATATTCTCTCTGCCCCTTTTCCATCTGGAAGTACCACAGTAAGTATATTGGTACACTTGATGGTATCCTACAGGTTCCTCAGGCTCTTTTGTTCACTTTTCTTTATTTGTTCTTTTTGCTCCTCAAATGATTTCATTGTTTTGTCTTCAAGTTCTCTGATTCTTCTGCCAGCTGCAGTCTGCTGTTGAACCTCTCTAGGGAATTTTAAATTCTGTCTCTGTGGTCTTCAGCTCTGTTTGCCCCCTTTTCATAATTTACATCTCACTGTTGATATTCTCTTTGTGTTCATCTGTTGTTTTCCTGATTTCCTTTAGTCTTTGTCCATGTCTTCCTTTAGCTCTTTGTGTATATTTAGGACCTTTTTTCTCATATATATTTTTATATTTTTATTGTGAACAACAAACAAACATACATTTTCATGGTTACAATCAATGGCTCACAGTGTCATCACATAATTGTGTATTCATCACCATGATAAATTTTTTTGAACATGTGCATCTCTCCAGCAAAAGAAATGAAAAAGAAAAACAAACAAACTCATACATGCCATACCCCTTACACCTCCTCTCATTGACCACTAGTATTTTAATCTACTCAATTTATTTTCACCTTTGTTCCCCCTATTATTTGTTTCTTATCCATATTTTTTACTCATCTGTCCATACTGTAGATAAAAGGAGCATCAGACACAAGGTTTTCACAATCACAGTCACATTGCAAAAGCTACGTCATACAATCATCTTTAAGAAACCTGGCTACTGGAACACAACTCTGCAGTTTCAGGTACTTCCATCCAGCTGCTCGAATACACTATAAACTAAAAATGGGATATCTATATAATGCGTAAGAATAACCTCCAGGATAACCTCTCAAATCTCTCAACCACTGACACTTTATTTGTCTCATTTCTCTCTTCCCCCTTTTGGTCGAGAAGGTTTTCTCAATCCTTTGATGCTGAGTCCCAACTCACCCTAGGATTTCTGTCCCACATTGCCAGGGAGGTTTATACCCTGGGAATTATGTCTCATGTAGATGAGGGAGGGCTGTGAGTTTGCTTGCCATGTCGGCTAAGAGAGAGAGAAAAACCACATCTGAGCAACAGAAGAGGTTCTTAGGCCTAATTTTAAGTAGGCTTAGCCTATCCTTTGTAGGGATATTTCATAGGGGCAGATCCCAAGATCGAGGGCTCACACTATTAATTTGGTTGTCCCCTCTACTTGTGAGAGTATCAGGAATTCTCCAGATGGGGAAGTTGAATTTTTCCCTCTTTCTCCCCATTCCCCCAAAGGGACTTTGTAAATAATTCTTTATTCACTGTTCAAATCATTCTGGGATTTATCGGGGCATCACACTAACCTGGACAAACCAACAAAATCTCATGCCCTGTTGAAGGTTCCATGTACTTATGGGGTTCAATTAAACTGTCCAAATAAATGTAATTAGGAAGTGCACTAGTCAAGATATAAATTTTGCAACAAATAAACATTTCACGCTTTAGTCTCACAAGAAATTAAAGTTTCAAAATATGAATGACCATCTATTTTCACCACCCCACAATATTGACATTCCTTTGTTCTTCCTTATGCAAAGACATTTTTAAATTTATACATGTAGTCTCTATCATTGTACACTCTAGGCATTCCTAAATTACACCATCTCAGTCTTTATCGTTTAGGACCATTTTTTAAGTCTTTTTCTGGTGTGTCTCAGGTCTGGTCCACTTCATTGTTGGGTGTATAATGCTTTAATATTCTCCTTTGCTTGGACCATCACTTCCTTTTTCTTTGTATATTTTGTAATCTTTTGTTGAAACCTGGATGTTTTGTTATTGTAGTATATTATCACTGGAATTTAGACTGAGACATTTGTTCCTTAAGCTTCTATCCAGTTAGTTTTTGTTTTAAGGGAGAGGACCTAGATTTATAAAAATTGATAGCCATATTGACAAGAGCAACAGAGCTATTGTTTAAATCACTATGTTATTTTGCTCCAGCTGGTATTTTGACAGAGCTTTCCTTGAATCCAGGAACTAACAAAAATAAATAACTAATTAAAAATGGGAAAAAAGAAAACTCCTTTCCCAGTCTCTGCAAGTTGATCTGTGTGCGTACTCTTCTTTGGAACTTATTCATTGAGTTTAGAAAAAAAAAAAAAAACAGCTGTAGGCCAAAGCAAAGGGGCCTCCCTGGTCCTTTTTATGCATACCTCTCTTGTCTTGGGCATGCTTGTTTTACCCTAGGAATTTCTCCGTTTACACAGTTCCAAATATCTCTTCATTAGGAATCAGTTTCCTCACAGTTCCTGGCACAGTAGCACTATGTGTCCTACAGCCAGCAATCTCTTGTTCCAAGTAGTACAGCTTGACTGCTGTCCTACAGTGTTCTATAGGAGAGCTCTGTCAGCCAACTTCTACATGCAGGGCATGTTCTGGGATGGCAGTCCCTCAAGTTACCACCAGACAAATTAAACCAGACATACATGCTCCCAGTTTGTACACAAGGATTATTCTGCTCCCTCTGGAACTGGGAGCAGGTATCCACACTAGGAGTGTGGAGCAGCTCTGTGCCAAGCCAATGATGGATGAGGTTTACGAGCCTACAACATTTAAATATCCTTTATCTTAATTCCAAACTTACCTTCCATTTTACCAAGTGTTCAACAATTCAGATATTCTGAGCTCTTTCTGCACCTGCCTTTTACCCTAGGCATGGATAGTAGCTTTTTATTTTTTCAATTTTATTGAAATATATTCACACAACACACAAACCATCCAAAGTATGCAATCACTGACTTACAGTATCATCCCGTAATTGCACATACATCCCCATGATTGATTTTAGAACATTTTTATTACTCCAGAACAGAAATAAGAATAAAAAATAAAACCCAAATCTTCCCATATCCCTTATCCCCCCTGCTGTTGACCAATGGTATATTGTGGTAGTAAATTTGTTACTGTTGATGAAAGAATATTCAATTACTGTTAACTGTAGCCCATATTTTGCAGTAGCTGTATTTTCCCCATATACCCTCTATTAGTAATTTTTTTACATTTATAGTAGTTCATGTAAACATTTTTATTTTTATTTTTTGCTTTTTTGACATCATTTTATTCTATTATGTTTATTCATTACAGCACAATTATTTAGCAAGGCCCTCGGTTTCAGAAATCTCTCTGTTGGATAGATTAGGCAGAATCTCATGTCTGCCCCTACATAGCTAAAATTATGAAAAGATCGAAGATTTAGTAATACATATTAAAGAATTGGAAGTCATTTATCTTTTTGTTTTGTTTTTTAAAATATTTATATTGAGATACCTTTACACACATACAGTCCATCCACAGTATAGTCAGTGGTTCACAATATCATCACATAGTTGTATAGTCATCACTGTGATCATTTTTAGAATATTTGCATCACTCCAGAAAAAGAATACATCCCATACCCCTTACCCCTCCCTCTCATTGGCCACTAGCATTGCAATCTAGCCAATTTTTTTTACCCCTTATCCTCCCCCATTATTTATTTATTTTTTTACTCATCTGTCCTTACTCTGAATAAAGGGAGCATTAGTCACTAGGTTTTCACAGTCACGTGGTCACATTGTAAAAGCTAATCATTATACAATCATCTTCAAGAATCAAGGCTACTAGAATACAGTTGAACAGTTTTAGGTACTTCCCATTAGATACTCCAGTATACCATAAACTATAAAGAGATATCTATATATTACATAAAAATAACCTCTCGATTCTATTTGAAATCTCTCAGCCACTGAAACTTTATTTCATTTATTCCTTCCCCCTTTTGGTCAAGAAGGCTTTCTCAATCCCATGATGCCAGGTCCCAACTTATCCTGTCCCGTGTTGCCAGGGAGATTTATACTCTTGGGAGTCATGTCCCACATAGGAAGGAGTGCAGTGAATTCACCTGCTGTGTTGGCTTAGAGAGAAAGGCCACATCTGAGCATCAAAAGAGTTTCTCTGGGGATGACTCTTAGGCATAATTATAAGTAGTCTTAGTTTCTCCTTTGCAGGAATAAGTTTCATAGGGGTGAACCCAAGATCGAGGGCTTGGCCTATTAAACTGTTTGTCCCCACTGCTTGCGAGAATATCAGGAATTCCCCAAGTGGGGAAGTTTAATATTTCCCCTTTCTCCCTAGTCCCTCAAGAAGACTTTGCAAATACTTTTTTATTCTCTCCAAATTACTCTGGGATGTATCAGGGCATCACATTGACTTGTACAAACCAATGAAATCTTACTCCCTATTCAAAATTCCATATTATTACGGTGTTCAAATAAACCAACCATACAACTTAAATTAGATATTGTTCTACCAAAATATAAATTTCATGCAAGAACTTATATACATACATGAGTCTAAACAGTCACTTTCAATCAAGTTCACCTACTTTACATCATTACTTACCATCCCAGTAACGAGATACTGTCACCTTTATCCATTCCCAAACATTTAAGTTCAACCTCCTTTATAATTCTGTACATACTAGGTAACTACTCCCCATTTTTTAGCTCTTGTCTATCCCTAGGTATCCTATATTCTACATTTTAAGACTCTGAGTTTACATGTTCTAGGTAATTCGTATTAGTGAAATCACACAATATCCATCCTTTTGTATTTGACTTATCTTATTCAGCATTATGTCCTCAAAGTTCATCCATGCGGTCCCATGCTTCAGGACCTCATTCCTTCTTACTGCTACATAATATTCCATCTTATGTATATACTGTATTTTTTTAATCCACTTATCTGTTGATAGAGTCTTGGATTGCTTCCACCTTTTGGCAATTGTGAATAATGCTGCTATGAACATTGGTGTGCAAATGTCTGTTCGTGTTCTTGCTTTCAGCTCTTCTGGTTATATACTGAGTAGTGGAATTGTTCGGTTGTAGGGCAACTCAGTATTAGTTTTCTGGGGAATGCCAAACTGTCTTCCACAGTGCTGTACCATTTTACATTCCCACTGGCAGTGAGTAAGTATTCTTGTTTCTCCACATCCTCTCCAACAGCCACTAGTGGCCATTCTTAGAGGTCTGAGATGATATCTCATTTTGGTTTTGATTTCCATTTCCCTAATAACTAATGAAGAGAATGTCTTTTCATCATGTACAGAACTTTCAAGATTATCCTATTTGCAGTGACTGTTTCCCCACCGGGAGAGGATTTTCTTTCCTCTGCTCCTCCTCAGAGAGTCCTGGACTGTTCTCTTTGTTATTATACAAATTTTTCTCCCCAGTGGCTGTGATCTGCTTGACTCCTCTCCTGCACTCTGGGCTGTCTTTACATTTAGCCCTGGATTCACCCTGCCTTACAGCAGTCAATTTTCCCCTTCACGTGCAGATTTTCTGTGCCCAGTAACTTCCACATTAGGCATCCAGACCCATGGAGCCAGATGATATGCTTGTTCATAAATATCCAATTTTTTCGTTTAGGTGTACCTAACAATTAGGGACTGGGCACAGCTTGTGTGTCTCTTAAACCACTTGGGAATGAGTGGAGGGGAGAGATACGGACTGTCAGGTCTGTGCTACTCTCATACTCCTTTTTGTGTGTGAGAAAAGGAGCAAGTAGATTTTCTTCTATTCCATTAAGTGCTGAATGGAATAGACCAGTGTTTCTCTTATCTCTGAACATCCTCCAGAGTTCCAGTTGAGTTGAATCTATCCTTTTATTTAGCTGCCTCTAAGAGGAAATGTTCCTGGGTTTGTCTTATGCTTCTATCTTGATGATACCACCCCCCAATTTTTTATTTTCTTATTTCCAATCTTGAGTTTTCCCTGACAACTCCGCTTGCTATTCTCATTCCTCCTGCCTACTTCCAAGTTATTTTACCATTTTTTATTTTTAGAGCCTGATTTCATGAAATGGTCACTCAGTATACAACAACCTTGTGCCTTGTGCCCCCTTCCAAGTTCATCAGTAAATGAGCAAGGATTTCTTGTATTTGCTGTTGTCAGACTTTCTAGTTTGAATTGCCTAACTGATAACCTAGATTCTTCTCATGCAGACTAGGGCCTTGTAAACCCATTGGAGTTGGATGTTTTGTGTTCTAGTTCACTAGCTGCTGGAATACAATATACCAGAAATGGAATGGCTTTTAAAAAGGGGAATTTAATAAGTTGCTAGTTTACAGTTCTAAGGCTGAGAAAATGTCCCAATTAAAACAAGTCTATAGAAATGTCCAATCAAAGGCATCCAGGAAAAGATACCTTGGTTCAAGAAGGCCAGTGAAGTTCAGGGTTTCTCTCAAGTGAGAAGGCACATAGCCAACATAGTCAGGGCTTCTCTCTCAGCTGGAAGGACACATGGTGAACACGGCATCATCTGCTAGCTTTCTCTCCTGGCTTCCAGTTTCATGAAGCTCCCTGAGAGGCGTTTTCCTTCATCTCCAAAGTACCCTGGCTGGTAGATTGTCTGCTTCTTGTGGCTATGCCATTCTCTGCTCTCTCAGAAATGCCTCACTTTCTCCAAAATGTTTCCTCTTTTATAGGATTCCAATAAACTAATCAAAACCCACCCAAATGGGTGGAGACACACTTCCACCTAATCCAGCTTAACAACCACTCTTGATTAAATCACATCTCCGGGGGATGATCTAATTACAGTTTCGAGCATACAGTACTGAATAGGGATTAGAAGAAATGGCTGTCTTTACAAAATGGAATTAGGATTAAAACATGGCTTTTCTAGGGTTCATACATCCTTTCAAACCAGCACGCTTTGTTTTTGTCTTATTTTGATTTTTTTTTCATAAATGTCACCACGCTGTTTCTCTTGAACTTTTCTTACATTAGTCATATTTTATTCAGAAAATAGAAATTAATAATTCCTTTCCTTTTATATGTAAGTTTTCATTTCATTGCACATAATTTGTCTAGCTTTCTTAACAATAGCTGCCAGTTTTCTTGCTTACATTTTTTTTTTTTAAATGTTGACTGTTTCAATTTCAGAATTGGATGCACTAGGTGATGAGCTCCTGGCTGATGAAGATAGTTCATATTTGGATGAAGCAGCATCTGCACCTGCAATTCCAGAAGGTGTTCCCACTGACACGAAGAATAAGGTAAGAGTTTTTTTCTGTATATTTTTTTCTATGCAAAATCTTAAAGGCTTTATGTCTGACTGCCATTCTGGTTTGTTTGCATTGGATTATGAATAGGCTATGTAAATAGTATCACTGAGGCCCAGGAATGTTTTTATACAATGACAATTTGTATAATATATTTAATCACCTTTGTTTTGTGCTTGCACTGAGTACAGTTAACATGTTTTAGGTATTTCCTGTGAAAACATCAGCAATACTTGCATGAACCATGCAAGGCAGTTGTGTAAAAGAAAGACCCAATCTCGAGGCACATTAGTTAAATTACAGGGTGATATTTTTAAAAAAGGGAGAGGTTAGTAATTTAACTATTAAACTTAATGAAGAATGATTCTGAGTCGACAGTGTAGTAAAATGAAGACTCCTGGGCTAATTCTCAGTCCTGCCACTAGCTAGCCAGGAGACCTTGAGGAAATTGCTTAGCTTCTTTGAGCTTTTCTTTTCCTTGCATCTGTAAAATGCAGACAATTATCTCACGTAATTGTTCTGTAGATCAAATGTATGTAAAAGGGCTTGGAAGTTAAAGCCCTGTCCATATCTACATTGTTGTCATTATTATAGATTATTTTACTGCCGATGAGATCCTGTTCATGCCATGGTAATATGTCTGTTTTTGCTATTGCTACTGGATGTTTATAGTCCTGGTATTTGCCTTATCTCTTACCATGCACATTGAGTGGGCACAGTGTGGTTGAAAGGAACTTGGAGTGGGAACCAGTCCCAGCTCTGCCTTTATTTACTGTATGACTTTGAATAAATTAGAAATTCTTGTCCTCTCTCCAAACCTTGTTTATTCCCACTTGTAAAATGTATGGAACAAAGAGTAGAGAGCAGGTAATTTCTCAGGACCCTTTTAGTGGATTTAGTCTATATGGGTCTTCCCCTACTGTATCCCTCCCTTCTCCCTTGAATTTGGGGTAGTTTTATGTTTCTTTTCTGCCCACCAGTACCCCCTGCACCCACCCACCCCACCAGCCCTCAACCACTAGCTAGCTGTCCACATCAATGTTTCAGGTGCATAGGTTGCATTTTCTCAGCACACCTGAAATAATTTTTACCAACACTACCATAAACTACCTTTTGGAATCCCTAGGATGAAGTCGCTGAAGCACCTGTTATTTCCACTTCTAGAAGGTCACAAGATTCCTGTGTTAAATGTGCTGCTGAGATGTTTTCTTAATTGATAGTGGTTTCACTGCCTTTGATTTTCAGTATATGATATGGAACTGAGTGCTTACTCTAGGGCACTGCTCCAAGGATTTGGGAGGCTATGAACTGTTTTGGTTCAGTTTAGGAAATAGAGTGAAAATGCAAATCTGAGGCAAAGACTAACTCCTCTTCCCCTTTCTAGATTTACTCTTCTGTTTTTCTTTCTCCTGCAGAAGATCACCTTGTTGATCCTTTCCAGTTTTTTTCCTGGCCCATCACTTCCCCTTTATCTTTCATAAAAGTGCTCTCTCACATCTTCTCAGAGGGGTTTTGTTTGGCTGATAAACACTAGGAAATGAATTTTGACTACTAAATGTTTGTGATTATTTTATATCAGTTGAAAAAAGGTGACACTAAGCAGTACTTCCCTTTCACAGGATGGAGTGCTGGTGGATGAATTTGGATTGCCACAGATCCCTGCTTCATAGATTTGCATCATTCAAGTACATCAAGTCAAATAAACATATATTCTGAAAACTGGGAAATATTTATCCTTTCAAATTTACCATAACTGGCTTAGGTTTCATGCCTTTCTTTGAAAGGAAGGTTAATTACATGATTTTTTTTTCTTCCATTAGAGACTCATTGCTTGGAGGTGCTTTCTTTGTACTAAATTTGTATTCTTTTTCTCTTATGAAAGACTAACTTAAAAATATCAATGCCTATGTAAGACTTGTTTTCTTTCATTAATAATAATTTGAAATAAAACCAAGGAAATGGGTATCTTTAAATTCTATGCTGAGTAACTGTGTAACGCTACAATTTCAGAATGTCCTGATGTATTGATAAGACAAAGAAGAAATTGTAAGAACTGTTCATATTATGATTCAAAACCATTCTCTATTTTAGCATTATAGGTTGGGTAAAAGATGGCCTTTTTGATGGGTTTTGTTGTGTCTTGTGAGCAAATTGTTACTGTGTCTAGTATTGGAATGGAGTTCTCATTACTTTATCATAAGTCTTGATTCTCTGGTTCTTTCAGTATTACCTACCACCAGACTTGAAATCAATAATGAATATTTCTTGATATTTAATGTATAAGACACTTATTTATACTCAATAAATATTTTTCAAAAGGATACAATTTTGATAATGTCACTTCAACCTAAAAACTACACAAAATTTAGCCAGAAGGATTGTGGTATAGTGGAAAGAGCAAGAAACAGTCCAGGTTTTGGCCCTAAGTCCATCATCTTCTAACTCCTATGTCACCTACTCCTCTGAACATCTGTTTCTTCATTAATAAAATTTGTGCTTACCCCTCAAGACAGGAATATCCCCTCAAGGTGAGGAATAATAGAGGTAATGATCATGAGGGCTTTGTTAACTGCAGTATGCTGTGCTCATATGAGGGATTGTTAGCAACAACAACAAAAAACAGGTGCTTCATTCCTTTCTTGGGAGGTACCTGGAATGACTACAGCAAGTCCAAACTCCTGCCTGATTTTGGACCTTTAGTGATCTCATCTTGGCTTCCTCACTCAACTTTCACCAACAGCATTCCTTTCTCCAGTCTGGCAAGTTGCCTCACAATGCCACACATACACACCATCTTTTCATGTCTGCTAAGGTTAAATCCAATATACATGTATTGCACACCAGCTCTGTAGAAGCCTCTATACCAGCCCAGGTCCTAGAACAATCAGTTCTCTCTTCAAAAGCTCACACTCGGGTGGGCAACGGTGGCTTAGTGGCAGAGTTCTCTCCTGCTATGCTGGAGACCCGGGTTCAATTCCCAGTGCCTGCCCATGCAAATAAAAAAAGAAGCTCACAATCTATTTATAGAAGGTATGAGATGTATATAACCCTCTCTGTTCCGCCCCCACTTACCTCACCCTCACCCTCTTAAGAATACTTGCTGACCAGTAGAAAGCCATCCTTATCTTCTTGAGATCTTTTTTGCTACAAGTTCTTTTCTCCTTTTTTCTTTCTCTTCCACAGATACCTCTTTCCCACATAGCCCGTTAAATAATTTTTTCTTTATCTTTCCAATCTTGCACCTTTTTCCCTTCATACAAGAAGGATGCATTTTAAACCTCACTCCCTTCTCAAGATTTCTCCTTGAAAAACCTCACACCCATGATTTCCACTATTAACTTATGTACTGACTCACAGTTAACTATTAGTAGTCTAGATTTCTTATTTTTGTTTTCAGTTCTGGGGATTCCCATTAAATGTCCCACTATTACCTAAAATCCAGCATATCTAAATTAAGCACATCATCTTGGCTTTCACTCTCAGCAAACCAACAGCTCCTTTTCTTCTTGCTTGCTAATGTTATTAGTGGCTCACATATTACCAATTTTAGTGGGTGCTTCTTAGTTTTCCAGTTACATATCTTGAGTGCATTGGACACCAGCTAGCAATCATTCTACCTAAATTTCTACTTCCTTGGCTTTTGTGACAATACTCTCTGGTTCTCCTGTTCCTCTGACTATTCCCTCCAAGACACCTGTCTGAAATCCTTGTCTCTCCAAACCCGCAAGGTTAGTGTTCCTCAGGATTCCAGTCTCTTTCTACCATATTTCATTGCTCACTTATATTTAGTGATCTCATATATCCTTGTGGCTTTAGCCATAACTGCTGACTTCTAAATCTATACTTCTATCCCTAATCTTGCCCCGAGTTACAGAATCCAATTTATATCCAGCTCTTTGCCTAATAATGTTTGGATATCCCAAAAGCCCACAATTAACTTCACGTTCAACACACCCAAGACAACCTATCATCTTTCCCCAAACCTGAATCCCCTCCTCATGTTTTCCATGTCAGTGAATGGAAACATTATCCTACCATCATTCAAAACATAAAGCCCTTAAAGTTGTCCTTGATGCCTGCATTTTGACTCATCTCACACATTAACTAATCATTAAACCCTGCTTTTAACCTGTTTCTCAAATCCAACCCCTCCTGACCTTTCCTCTCTCATCTCTCCTTGGCCTAAACATCCCTCATATAGGTTTTCTGAATAAATTATTTGCTTTCTCTTCCAATTTCACTTCCTTAAGTCATTCATTTACAGCTAGACTTACCTTTCTAAAATTCAAATCTGGCACTTAATTAAAATACAAATCCCTTACTTAAAATATTTTATGTTTCTCTGAAAAAGCTGCCTATGACCTGACCCCTTCCTATCTGTAATGGTTTATGGCTTGGTCTTCTCAGAAGAAAATCCTCATATTTCGGAGGTACTGCTTCCCCCCAACCATGTGATTATTTGAAAAATTCCAGTTAGAGTAGCTCTACTCTTCTAATTATGGGAGTGGACATGTGATCAGGCTGTGTCTGTGAGAGTCCATCCCTCAAATTTTCTGGATGGAAACTAGGGTAAATGCTTTCTTTCCTCTTTGTCAGCAGAGTATTAGAAGCTTGAGAAATTGAAGAAAGAGAGAAACCAAGATGAAAAACATAATGAGGGAATGCTCGTGGCACTGAGCCCTGATTTCTTATCTCTGAGGTTCCCAGAGCTCTCCTGGTCTTTGCAACTCTTCCTTCGATTCTCTGAGGCATCTGAGGGTTCTGCCAGGAAACCATCTTTACTGCTTAAATTAGTTGGAGTTGGGTTCCTGTCTCATGCCAGTAAGAGTCCTATTTAAAACTATTCAGTTTCTCTGCAACATCTCTGTGCCTTGCCCCATCTTTTAATTTTATGCACTAATAACTGCTCTGCTTCTAATTTCCCCACATCTACCATACAGTCATGATTCCCTTCCTCTGCTCATATAGTTTCCCTGATTTGGAGTTTCATTAACACGTCTTGTCATTCTCCTAATTCTTCTCATTGTTCAAGATAGCTCAGGTGTCATTTCCAAAACGCTTTTCTTAACACTTCTAAGCTGGTGTAGTGGACTAAACCTGTCCCAGATTTTTTGCCACTCCTACTGCCAGAAGGTCGAGTTCATTTCACCTCCCCTTAACTCTGGACTGGCCTATGATTTGCATTGACTAAAAATGCATTGAAAGTGATTCTGTATAACTTCCAAAGCTGGGCTTTAAGGGACCTGAAGTAAGTTGAAACCACGTGAAGAGGTCATGTGGAAGAAAATCAAAGTGCTCTGGCTGACAGCCCCAGTTCAGTTCCCAGGTAACAGCCAGCCATACAAGCAAGCCATCCTGGACCTTCCAGACCAGTTGAACCCCCAGATGACTGCAACCCCAGCCAGTACCACATGGAGCAGAACTGCCCAGCTGAGTCCAGTCAGAATCTGGACTGACAGTGAATGGTCATTATTTTAAGCCATTAAGTTTTGGGGTACTTTATTATGCAGCAATAGATAACTGAAACATAAGTGTTTGTATAACTAAATTAAATCTGTTTAATTAGTCCACATTCTGTCTACTCACCCAAAGAATCCTGAGAGTCATCCTAGATAGATGCCTTCCTCTCCTTGAAATTCATATTTAGACAATTCTGATATCAGTTAGGATTAGATTCTGCTGCAAGTGACAGAAAATCTTAACATTGGCTTATACAAATTAGTTGCTCATTCATGTAAATGAAGCCCACAGTAAAACAGTCTAGGATGATTGGCAGCTCTGAGGAGTCTTTGGGGACCCAGGTTCCTTCCAGCTCATCACTATACTGTCCCCAAAGTGTGGCTTTTAATCCTCATGGACTATGATGGCAGCTGGAGTTTCAATTCCATCTATGTTCTAGGCAGTAACATGAAGGAAGTGGGAAAGGAGCATGTCTCCTCTGTTCAAGACTCTTAGGAATTACCCTCAGCACTCCCAGTTATATTCTTTTGGCCAAAACCTAGTCACATGACCATAATTAGCTATAAGGGAGGCAGAAGAAATTAGTCATTCCTGGTGACCAGATGTCCAACTAAAAATCATAGGTCATGAGTTTTATTACAAAAGAAGAGGAAAATGGACAGAAGGGCAGTCCAGTGGTTCTCAAAGTGGGTCTCAGCAGCAATAGTATCACCTGGGAACTTGTTAGAAATGCATATTCTTAGGGTCCAGACTTAATTGAACTAGAAACTCTGGGAGAGGGTCCAGCAATCTGTATTGTAACAAGCCCACCAGTTGATTCTGAGGCACAGTAAACTCTTAGGGTAATTATTGCCTACTCCATCACTGTACAAATTGGTGGCAATAGCTCAGACTGCTTGTCCATGAACATGGGTTCAGACTAATCATATACTCCAGGAAAGTGGTTCTCAACTTTTTCTGCATGTTAGAACTTTCTGGGAAGCTTAAATCGAAATGCACATACTGTATCGATACCTATTATATCAGAATCTATGTGGATGGGACCCAAGCATCAATATTTTTTTAAAAACTCTCTAGGTGATATAACTTTAAGAAAATATCAAAGGAAAGCTAAGCCTAGTGGGTCTATAAGTAATATTACCATATTGAGGGTGAACATTATTGAAAGGGGTTGTATATAGACTCCTGTGTCCCACTGATTAACAAACACTACAAATAAAAATAAGTCCTTGCATGAACTACTGCAAAGGTTAAAAAAAAAAAAAAAAAAAGGAAAGCTAAGTGATACGGAGGATAGAAGTCAAAGTGCCAAACTTACCATCCTCTATTGAATCATTCCAATTCCAACCCCACCCCTGACAAAACCCCAGGGCTTGTCAATTAAAATTTAAGGAGATCACCTACACTCAATTCGAATTTTTCCTAATGGTTAATACGTGAGATACTGCCCAAAGAAGTTGTCCGGTGGAAGTCATGGGAGTGAACAGGAAGGGCTTCGTGGCGTTTGGGGCATTCTACCACCTGGCCTTTGGACTTTCCCAAGTACACTATGGTAACTGATGTCACTGGAGGAAAAGGAGCTGAAAGGCCAGAATAAATAAACAGCAAGGAGTACGAAAAGATTTTAAGAAGACAAATTTGGACAGCAAATTTTACTGGAAAAAGAAATATTGTGACAGGTAAGGGAAAATATTAGCAATATAAATAAGAATTTAAAATAAAAAATAAAAATCATAAAAAAAGATCCAAGTGAAAAGAATAGCTGTGAAAAATATATAGTATTTAAAATAATATAATACCTGAATGTGATGGCTTGGAGCTATGTATCCAAAAAAAAACATGTTTTCATCTTAAGCCATTCCTGTGGCTGTGAACCCATTGTAAACAGGACCTTTGATGAGGTTACATTCATTAAGGTGTGGCCCAACTGAATCAGGGTGGCTCTTAATCCTCTTACTAAAATAGATATAGATAAAAGAAATAAGTTGGAAGATAAGATTTAGGTACTTTCCCAAATGGAAGCAGGAAAGTATAAGAAAAGAAAATATAAAAGCAAAGCTAAGAAATGTAGAAGATAGAGGTAGGAGACAGTCTTTTGCTTTTTGGCCTGTATTGATTTCTTTTTTTTTTTTTACCTTTTAAAATTTGAGATAAAATTCATATACATAGGGCAGGCCACGGTGGCTCAGCAGGCAGAGTTTTTGCCTGCCATGCCAGAGACCCGGGTTCGATTCCTGGTGCCTGCCCATGTGAAAAAAAAGAAAAGAGTATTTAAAAAAAATTCATATACATATAGTTCACCCATTTAAAGTATACAATTCAGTCGTTTTTAGTATATTAACAGAGTTTTACAGTCATCACTACTATCTAATTCTAGAACATTTTCATGACTCCAGAAAGAAACCTATACTTACTAACAGTCGCTCCCCATTTCTCCCTGGAAATCACCAATCTGCTTTCTGTTTTCATGGATTTGCCTATTCTGGATATTACATATAAATGTAATCATACAATTTGTAGCCTTTTGTGCTTGGCTTTTCACTTAGCATAATGTTTTCAACGTTCATCCATGTTGTACATGTGTCAATCAATACTTCATTCCATGTTATGGCTAAATAATATTCGGCTGTTATAACTATTCCACATTTGGGTTGTTTCCACCTTTTGTCTATTATAAATAATGCTGTTATGAACATTTGTGTACAAGTTTTTGTGTGGACATAATGTTTTCCTTTCTCTTGGGTGTTTACATGGTATTGGAATTCTTGGGTTGTATGATAACTCTATGTTTTGAGGAAATGACAGATATTTTTCTAAAGCGGCTGTACCATGTTGCATTCTCACCAGCAGTGTATCTTTTATTTTTCATCTTTTAAAAATTTATTTTTCTGAAAAAGTACTTTATTCATTGCTAAAATTCCAAAGCTAGAGTAATGGCATCACTTGAGAGAACCCTTCTACTTTTTTGCATTAGCCACAAAACCTTGTATTTCTGCACTTTTTCATGGTGTAAAAGTTGTGGAATGAATTTGAACATGCCCAGAACAGAAATAAAGCACGGAACCTTCCTAGCTAAATGCAGAGGTTTTTGTTTTTTGTTTTGTTTTGGTCAAAGTCAACTGAATTCTCATATTGTGAAACTTTCACTAGGACATTATATGGAAAGAAGGAAAAGATTTTGTGGCTTTAGGTTCACAAAATTTTGAGTCCACATCATAGCTTCATCCTTTTCTAGTTACATGGCCTCTTTGAGTTATTCTATCTATAAAATAGAAATGATACTTACCTTTTAGGTGTTATCACAACTATTCCTTAATTAATTCCTTAATTCCTTGTAGGTGTTATCACAACACCTCATGCACTCACAGCTTTTTCAGATGAGAGGTGGAGGACAGAAACAACTAAAGAGATATTTTTAAATGAATAAACTAGAGCTACATGCATCAACATGAATATATTTAAAACTATATTGAGAGAAAAAGCAAGCTCAAAATAAGTAGTGTCATAATCTTTACATCAATTCTTAAAATATACTAAATTTTGTTTATAAAAACACACATATATATATATGGAGTGCAAGGGTAATTCTGTGGTAGAATTCTTGCCTGCCATGCCCGAGACCCAGTTCTATTCAGGTCCAAGCACTTTCCAGAAAATAAAAAGGCAAAACAAACGCAAAAAATTCAACAAATGGTGCTGCAATAAGGGATACTCACACGGAAAAAGAATGAAATGTGACCCCGTCATACAGCATACAAAACAAACAAATATATAGTTATAAAATACTAAAACAGGGCTCCGGCGTCCCGCTTGCAGAGGCCGGAGGTGGAGCCCTCGGGTTCCGCAGGGAAGCGTCGTAGTTGGTGGACGAGCCCCAAGCCCAGCAGAGGCTCTTGCTCCCCGCAGGATCGCCGCTCTCGCTCACGCTCTTGCCCTCGGTCTGGAGACCAATGGCTCGGACAGCAGCTGTGGGGTGATGGTGGTCTCAGCCAAGGCCCCCGAAACTATTCCTACCGTTCCTGCTTGCGGTCTCGCTGTAGGTAGCGCTCTCTGGGCCCAGGGGCACCCCCTTCGCTTCGGCTTCCTGGTCCACCAATTATGGCGGCTCCTCGCGTCCCTATGGGGGCGACAAGCTGAGGCCCGGAGAGCCTGCAACAGAACAGTGGGAGGTAATAAAGCGGAGTAATGAAGAGAACAGCCTCCAGATTCAGACTGCCTGAGCTTGAAGCCCTGCTTTGCTACGTGGTAGATGTGTGATCTTGGGCAAGCGGTTTATCCTCTCTGAGCTTTATTTCTTCACCTGTGAAAAGGGGATTAAAAAATAGTACCAATTCTTTTAGGATTGTTATAATGATGTAATGCCTGGAACACAATAAACACTCCATGTTATTAGCTATTTGTGTTTCATGCATAGGAGCAGAAACAGTAAAAACAGTCCTGAGTTAGGTTGAAGACATACCTCTACAAGTTAAATTTTTCACAAAGAACCCCTTATTCTTGTGTGGATAAAAATAAAGACTCCTAAGCAAAAGATGTAAGAACCAAAAGATGTACATTTCTTGGATGAAATTTGCGTTTGTACGTATAGTATATAAATAATTATCTTAAGAGCAGAGATAAAGCCAGGTAGCAAAAGGGATGAGGACAGGTCTGCATGCTCTTTAGTCTGTGCTTATATGTATGTCTCCTTTCAAGATTGTCTGCCTCGTGAAACGAGGGACCCTCTGAATACATTGTTATAATCTTTTCCCCTGACTAAAGAAGCAAAACATTATCTATTCAGATAAACCCAGTTATATTTAATTTTTAAGTACTTAAACAAAAGCAGACATAAGCAGCTAGAATTCAGAGCATTGAACCCCTCAGTGTTTGTTCGTTTGTTTTTCGGTTTATGAATAATAGGAAAAATAACAGAAGAAACCACAGACATTACAATAAAACAAAGCAAAAAAAAATTTAGTATCCTCCAAAGGGCACATAGACAACGTACTGCTTTTCCGCAAAAAAGAGCTAAAAGGAAAATAGAGAAAGGAAATAACTGAATCTCCATGAATATAACTTCTGTGATATAGAACTTTTCTTTCATTTTCAGAACTCCCTTTGTTTTTTTTTAACGTTTTCTAATGCTTCATTTTTTATTTTCCTTGTTAACTCCTGAGTTTCTAAACATTGTCATTTTAACCAAATTGAAACAGACTTCACTTTCCTTTCATAAATATGTATAAACAAATGAGATTTTTCCAAATGTCACATATTAAAGATGAAATGAATAATGATTAGGAGCTTATTTCCAAATGTCACATATTGAAAATGAAATGAATAATGATTAGGAGCTATGTCATGCACACAGCAGAAAGGATACACTGGATACCCTCCCAGACTGTATATTGAGCTCAGTCTGGGAGCAGGGCTCAGCTGCTCAGTCTATCTGTTGTCTGTATTATTTGATATGTACTATCAGAACATCAAATCCTAAATGGTGAGTTTACAGTTTCACCAAATTTTTATCAATCTGAAATTTAAAATGAACGGTAAAAATAGGACTGTAACTAGACTCTTGTTTAATTTGAAGCTATACTTAGGAAACAATATACCTACTGACTTATAATTGATAGGCCTATATCTTTTTTAAAATTTATTTATTTATTTAAAAAATTTAACAAACAAACTAAAACATTAACATATATAATCAATAATTCACAATATCATCACTTAGTTGCATATTCATCATTTCTTAGAACATTTGCATCAATTCAGAAAAAGAAATAAAAAGACAACAGAAAAAGAAATAAGACGAAAACAGAAAAAAATATATATATACATACCATACATACCATACCCCTTACCCCTCCCTTTCATTGATCACTAGCATTTCAAACTAAATTTATTTTAACATTTGTTCCCCCTATTATTTTTATTTCATATGTTCTACTCGTCTATTGACAAGGTAGGTAAAAGGAGCATCAGAGACAAGATTTTCACAATCACATAGCCACATTATGAAAGCTCTATCATTATTCAATCATCAAGAAACATGGCTACTGGAACATAGCTCTACATTTTCAGGCAGTTCCCTCCAGCCTCTCCACTGTATCTTGAATAACAAGGTGATATCTACTTAATGCGTAAGAATAACCTCCAGGATAACCTCTCAACTTTGTTTGGAATCTCTCAGCCATTGCCACTTCGTCTCATTTCACTCTTCCCCCTTTTGGTCCAGAAGGTTTTCTCAGTCCCTTGATGCTGAGTCTCAGCTCATTCTAGGATCTCTGTCCCATATTGCCAGTGATAGGCCTATATCTTTTATAAGTTCAATTGAGAGAGAGAGAATTGGAAAATTGAGAGCTCCTGAAGTATGGGGATTTTCTTTTTAGAGTCTTGAACCAGAGTAAGTGCTTAAAAATATTTTTTCAATACATTATAACACTTGTTTTTAAAAATACATTAAAATAGCATGGACTCCGGGGAAAGTCTGACTAGGTTCAAATCCTAGCTTGCCCACTTACTAACTGTAATCTTAGGTAAATTAGGTAATATTTCTGTACCTCAGTTTCCTAAAATGACTGGCACAAATTAGGCAATGTTGCTGCTATGGTATTCCCTTTTTCATTTATTTAAATCAGAAAGCCAGTTTTTCCTTTCCCAAAACATTTTACTCATTTAGAAAAAATGAAAATATTATATTAAAGCATAGCATATCTAGAATCGAATGACTCTATTGTAATCAATTATGCTTGAGATCCTTTTTTGTTTGATTGCTTTGGTTTTCATAGCTATTTTCAAGACCTTTGTTAGTAGCATAAAAAGCTATTTTACCTTTCTATGGTATCAGGAAGTTGTTCAAATTTGTTGCTACTCATGTCAGGCCACTCAAGGGCAGGCATGTTCAGCACAGCAGGAGGGATAGTAGTAAAGTGATTCATACTCTAATCAAGGTGCGTAATGCTTTAACAGATTGCTGAGCTGAAGAGCAAGGCAAGGTTTTTCAGAACAAATGTCCACAACGTATACTAGTAGAAGACTCACATAGGTAGAGGAGCTATTTGACATCAAGGAATGTTCACATTACACTTGAGCTTTATTTAGTCATAGTAGTCCAGAACAAATTTGAAGTAAAAATAAACATAAACAGAACTGACAGAAGCCTACAGAGAAAGAGCCAATTGAAACTTCAGAGCAGAGCTGACACAGATGCCAACACTTGGAGTAAAGACACAGATATTTGGAGATGCTTGGGGCCCAGCAGACATCGCCATGAGATTTTAAGCAAGCCAAAACATGGAGAGAGCTGAGGGAAACCAAGAGATGAAAAACAGCCCTAAAAAAGGAAAGTGAGGAGCCCTCACAGGAATACGGGCAGAAAACAACAGAGCCTAGAAGCAAGGGACCAGCAGATGCCAGCCACATGACTTCCCAGCAGCAGAAGTTCTTTGAGTTAAGGTATATTCTCATGGATGCCTTAGTTTGGACATTTTTACAGCTTTAGAACTGTAAACTTGTAACTTATTAAATTCCACTTTTTAAAAACTACTCCAGTTCTGGTATATTGCATTCCAGTAGCTTGCAAACTAACACAGAGGTGAAAGAATTGTACAATGAAAACTATAAAACATAGCTGAAAGAAATTTAAAAAGACCTTCAAAAAAATGGAAAGACATCCTGTGTTCATGGATTGGAAGACAATATTGAAGTTTCAATATTGTTCTAGTTTGCTAGCTGCCAGAATGCAATATACCAGAAACGGAATGACTTTTAAAAAGGGGAATTTAATAGGTTGGTAGTTTACAGTTCTAAGGCTGAGAAAATGTCCCAATTGAAAAAGTCTATAGAAATGACCAATCAAAGGCATCCAGGGAAAGATAGCTTTGTTCAAGAAGGCCGATGAGGGTTCCTCTCTCATCTGGAAGGGCATATGGTGGACACGGCATCACCTGCTAGCTTCTTCTCCTGGCTTCCTGTTTCATGAAGCTCCCCAGGAGGCATTTTCCTTCTTCATCTCCAAAGGTCGCTGGCTGGTGAACTCTGCTTCTCGTGGCTATGTCGTTCTTCTCTGCTCTCTCTGAATCCCTTTCTCCAAAATGTTTCCTCTTTTATAGGTCTCCAGTAAACCACTCAAGACCCACCGAAATGGGTGGAGACATGTTGTCACCTAATCCAGTTTAATAACCACTCTTGACTAAATCACAACATCCGGGGAGATGATCTGATTACAGTTTCAAACATACAGTGTTGAATACGGATTATTCTACATTTATGAAACGGGATTTTTATTAAAACATGGCTTTTCTAGGGAGCATACATCCTTTTAAACCAGTGCAGATGTCAATTCTGCCTAAAGCAGTCTACAAATTCAGTGCAATCTCTATCAAGATTCCAGGAGCCTTTTTTACTGAAGTGGAAGAACTGATCCTCAAATTCATATAGAGCTGCAAAGGCCTCCAAATGGCCAAAACCTGAAAAAGAAAAAAGTTGGAGGACTCACACTTCCTGATTTCAAAACTTACAATAAAGCAACAGTAATTAAAACAGTGTGGTCCTGACATAAGGACAGATATATAGACCAGTGGCATAGAACTGAGGGTCCAGATTTGAATCCACATTCTATGGCCAGTTGATTTTCAACAAGGGTGCCAAGCCCTCTCAAGGGGAAAGAAAAGTCTCTTCAACACATTGTACTGGGAAAACTGGAAATCAACATGCAAAGCATGAATGTGGACTCCCGCCTCTTACCATATACAAAAATTAACTAAAAATGGATCAATCACCTAACCATAAGAGCTAAAACTATAAAACTTTCACAAGAAAACATAAGGAAAAATCTTTAGGAACTTTTAGTAGGCAATGAATTTTTAGATTTCACTCTAAAAGCACAAGCAACAAAAGAGAAAAGACAAAATGGACTTCATCAAAATTTAAAACTTTTGTAACCCAAAGGAAATTATCAAGAAATTGAAAAATACAATCTATAGAATGGGAGAAAATATTTAGAAACCACATATCTGATAAGGATTTAATACCCAGGATTCACAATTTGACAATAAAAAGACAACCCAATTTAAAAATGGGCAAAAGATTTGTGTACTCATGTTCTAGTTTGCTAGCTGCCAGAATGCAATATACCAGAAACAGAATGGCTTTTAAAAGGGGGAATTTAACAAGTTGCTAGTTTACAGTTCTAAGGCCGAGAAAATGTTACAGTTAAAAAAGAGTCTATAGAAATGTCCAATCAACAGCATCCAGGGAAAGATACCTTGGTTCAAGAAGGCCAATGAAGTTCAGGGTTTCTCTCTGATGTGAGGAGGCACATGGTAAGCACAGTCAGGGCTTCTCTCTCAGCTGGAAGGGCACATGGCGAACACAGCTTCATCTGCTAGCATCTCTCCTGGCTTCTGGTTTCATGAAGCTCCCGGGAGGCATTTTCCTTCTTCATCTCCAAAGGTCGCTGGCTAGTGGACTCTGTGCTTTGTGGTGCTGCAGCATTCTCTGCTCTCTCCCAATCTCCCATTCTCCCAAATGTTTCCTCTTTTATAGGATTCCTGTAAACCAATCACGACCCACCCAAATGGGTGGAGACATGTCGTCAACTAATCCAGTTTAACAACCACTCTTGACTAAATCAACTCATTTCTCCAAAGATGAGATTCAAATGGTCAATAAGTATATGAAAACATGATCAATAGCCTTAGTCATTAAGAAAACATACATTTAAACCACAATGAGTTACCGCTTCACACCTACTAGGATGGCTATTATTTTAAAAATGGAAAATAACAAGTGTTGGTGAAGATGTGGAAAAATAGGAACCCTGATATATTGTTGGTGGGAATGTAAAATGGTGCGGCTTCTATGGAAAACAGTTGGGCGGTTTCTCAGAAAGTTAAACCTAGAATTACCACATGTCCCAGCAATCCCACTCTTAGGTATAGACTCCAAAAGAACTGGAAGCAGGGAGTCACCCAGATACTGCACACCAGTGTTCTTGGAAGTGGGATTCACAGTCGCCAACAGACGGCAGCCACCCCAGTTTCCATCAACAAGATGATGAAAAAAACACAACGTGGCCCATCCACACCAAACGTTTTTCGGTTGTAAAAAGAAGTGCAGCGCTGGGACATGCTGGCACGCAGATGAACCTTGAAGCTGATCCTCAAACTGAGTGAAATAAGCCAGACAAAAGGACCAATGGTGTATGATTTTTCTTATATGAAATGCTTAGAAAAGCGAATTCATAGAGACAGAAAGCAGGACCCCAAGGGTGGGGAGAGGGGACTGGGGGGTTATGGCTACTGGCATGAGTCTTGGTTCAGGATGATGAACATAGTCTGGATTAGTGGTGAAATTTCCACAGTCTTGTCAATGTGATTACATTCAAAGAACTGTCCACTTAAAATGGTTAAAATTATTTTTATGTTATGTATATTTTGTCACATTTAAAAATACACTGAAATACCATTACACACCCACCAAAATGGCTAAAATTAAAAATATAATCCCAGATACCAGTTAAGAAGGTAGAGCAATTAGAAACTTCTTACATTGTTGGTGGGTATGTAAATTGCTTCAATCACCTTGAAAACTGTTTGGAAAAAATGTTCTTAGGAGCTTTATTCATAATAATTCCAAATTGGAAACAACTGCTATGTCCATCAACAGGAGAATAAATTATGATATATTTACACAAAAGAATACTATACAGAAATAAGGACAAGTTATTGATATTCACAGTAACATGGGTGAATCTCACAGGCATTATGTTAAGCAAAGGAAGCCAGGCACAAAACAGGATATGTTGTATGATTCCATTTACATAAAGTTTAAGAAGGGATGAAACTTACCAATGATTACAGAAATCAAAATGATAGGTACCTTGGGAGGATATTGACTGTACAGGGCCCAAGGGAACCTCAGGGGCTCTGGAAATGTCCTATATATTGATCTAAATAGTGGTTATATGGTGTATACAAATGTGGAACAATCAACTCGATATGTACACTTAAGATTAATGTCCTTTATAAACTTACTGATTGCATGTTATACCTTCATAAAAAGATTTTTTTAATTAAATTATTGCAACAATGCTAAAAAAAAGCACACAAAACATAAAAACCCTCTGGGGATATGAAAAACTGTCTCATAGAAAGTTATTCTTTTCAAAAGAAATATATCTTCCAAAATAGCCAAGTTCCAGGGTTTACGGAACCTGCCTGGCAGAAACTTATTAATACTTGAGTGCTTTATTTTTTGAGAGTAGATATATTATTATATTATAATGTTTTTCTTTAATTCAGCAGTTGAGATTTCTATGGAAAAAAATTAAACTTCAAAATAATAGTTATCTTTATTGAGCCCCCTTCTTTGTTCCTGATGCTTTGTATCACCTCAAACATAGAATTCTCTACTTGGTAATTCTTTATTTTATTTAATAACTCAATAAAAAAGTCATTGAAAATAATATAACAAACACCAGTATGCTCACCTTAAGGAAGAAAGCACATAGATTTAATTGCAGCCCTGTATGCATTCCCCCACCCTTCTTCCTCTCAAGAGGCAACTACTATCCTGAAGTTATCTTTTCCTATACATGTTTTTAATATTTCATCTTTTATTTTTAAAGGTCTTCTTCATCCTTTTCTCTTTCTTTTTCCTTCATTTACTATAATTCAATGCTAAAATTATTAGGTAGGACAGAACAAAGTAAGCATTCACACTGATGGGAACCTGAGATGCTGCAATAGTCCAGAGGGGTGTCAAGACTACGTAAAGGGAATCTCTATGGAGGCAGCCCCGTCAGAGCATGACAAGATAATGGAGGAGGGTTTTACCCTCCTTTTGGAGGGTGTTAAGCCCTAGCAAGGAGAGAAAGTGGCATCTAACAGAGTGGTGACCAAGAATGGGATGTCAGAGCCCAAGAGGGATGAGCAGGCTATATATGTAAAGAAATGGCCCAATATAGGGTGTTGGAGCCAAAGCAGGGTAAGGAATGCCTTCATATTTAGGACAGCTGGGCATAAGAGAGCAGATCCCAAACAGGAGAGGAAAACATCCACTTGAAGGGTCCAAGTGGAGTGAGGACGGCATCCATGTGTGTGGATGGCTGGGGTGGGGTGTCAGAATCCAATGGAATGAGGAGGGCACTCTCACAGAGCAACGAGTGGCAGTGCAGATAGGAGATTGGTAACACATACAGGGAATGATCAAATAAGTAAGCACGTTAAGGATAATGGGAGACAGGTTTCTCACTTGGAGAAGGAAGTTACAAATATGGAAAGGGAGATAACTAGAATGAAACTTGTAGTGTTCATTTGGAATTTGAATTATTGTTGCAAACTTGTGGTTTTTAGTATTGTTAGAGAGGTGTAAGAAAAAATATGGGTATAAATGTGTGTTTTTATTTTTTTTTACTTTTTATTCCCTACCTCTGTACACTGAGAGGGCCTAGAAGCAGTGACACACCAATAGCTATCAGCAAACTGAGTGTCCAGATCTTGTCTTCAACATACCATTTTCCACTAAAAGGAAGAAATTGGAGAACTGATTGTTTCCAGGACTGGGAAAAAGAGAGTAAAATATGAGATTGGACCATTTTTGCAATTAAGAGTTTGACTTGATTTTTTTGGTGTTTGCTGATAGTTTGTTTTTTAAAAGTTGTATTCACATACCATCCTAAGTATATTTTCAATGGCTCCTAGTATACTCATGTAGTTACACATCCACCACCACAATGTGTATCAGAACACTCCAATTTCTTCTGAAAAGAACGAAAAAAATCCCATAGCCCTCATTTATATCCCCCTATCATTGATATTTAGCCTTGGTAAGATGCTTTGTGCTGATAACTTTAAAGCTTCATTCCTCACTCACCTGCCCCACATCTGGGCAAGCTGACAAGAAAGCCTGGGCGCTTCCTCTTTTGATACTGGCAGGAAGTTTAAACAATATGCAGGAAACTTTATCTGAGCCTCAATTCCTAGCCAGAACTCAAGCCAGTTTCCTTTCCCTGCTGTCTCAAGCCACTTTTGGGCCAACTTGGGAAGCCTACCCTTTTCTCCCCAGAAAGTCTCATTATGTGAGTAATAAACCTTTTCATAACTTTTTGGTGTGTGTGACGTCATCAGTCTCGACATCTGAGCCAAATTTTGATTGGGAGATCCATCCTGTTTCTTCAGGGTGGCTAAAATAATGCGTGAGAAAGAAAGGAAGTCCTCAATGATTATGCTACATATCAATGGGAGCCACTGGCCAAAGTTGGAACAATCTGAGTGTCAACGTAAATAATGATAATCAGTTATAACTGTTTAAATAAAATAAGCAATCATGTGTCCACACTAACATAAAGAAATAAATGGAAAGTGTAATGAGAAATGGGGTATTTACATAGTATCAAAATACCTCCCCACAACATATTTATTTATTACAAATGAGAAAAGAGTAACTTTTCAGTGCACAAGCCTGGCGGATGCCACCTTAATCAAGTGATCAAAGCAAACTCATAAGTGATAAAACAAAAATAGTGTACCACCTTTTAGGCATCAATGAGAAGAACACAGCTTCATGGTGTTTTCCCTAAATCTAAAGGAATCATCAAGCAAATCTAAATTGAGGGACAGTCTACAAAATATCTAGCATCTAATCTTTAAAAGTGTCAAGGTCATGAAAGTTGAGGAAAGATTAAATTTAGAAGAAAGGAAACTAAAGAGACATGACAACTAAATGTAGCATGTGATTATGAACTCGATCATTTTGCTAAAAAAAAAGCACTATTGGGACAACTGGAAAAGCTTGAATGAGATGTGAGGACTAAATGTATCAATATTAACATCTTGATTTTTTGATAGCTATAGGAGAATGTCTTTGTTTATGGGAAATACTCAGATATTCAGGTGTGAATAGGAATCAAGGGTGCAACTTTTCAAATGGTTCAGTGAAAAGAAGTTATTTTGTACTGTACTTCCAAATGCTCTTGTGATTGTTTTAAAATTTAAAATTTTTAATATTTATTAAAATAAAATTATCTTGACCCCACCTCTCCTTCCAGCTATCTCGCCATTCCAAGTACAATTCTCTAAAACCATTGTCTCTACTTATTTTCTCTAATTCCTCCCCCCTCCTTTTCTCTCTCAAACTCACTTCATTAGGATTTTGCTTTAACCTTCTCTTGTCACGCTTACAAGAGACCTCAATGTTGCTAAATCCTAAAATTTCCAGTCTTCATCCTACTTGACGTATGGCTAGCATTTGACCCAGTAGAATTTATAGCCACTGTACTGGTTTTCCTTCTACCAAACTAGTCACTCCTTTTCAGTCACCTTTCCCAACCTCTTAATGCTGAATCATCCCAGGGCTCATCCCTAATTCCTCTTCTTTATTTACTCTGTAGATTCTACACTCACTCCCATGGTGATCTCATCCAGTCTCAAGGAGTATGGAGACAAGCAGTGTCTCCAAAAAGATATGTCTGCATCCAACCCCAGAATCAATTAATATAACCTTATTTGGCAGAGAGAGAGAGAGAGAGAGAGAGAGAGAGAGAGAGAGAGAGAGAGAGAGAGAGAGAGAGAGAGAGAGAGAGAGAGAGAAGGTCTTTGTAGATGTAATTAAGTAAATAATCTTGAGATGATATCATCCTGGATTATTTGGGTGGGCCCTAAATCCAACATCAAGTGTCCTTATAAGAGACTCAAAAAGGAAAGATGGAGAATGGAGAGAAGAGGGGAAGGTTTTGTGAAAATGGAGGCACAGATTGGAGTTATACAACCTTAAGTCAAGAACATCTGGAGCTACCAAAAGCTGAAATAAGCAAGGAAAGATTTTCCCTTAAAGAGGGAGCACGACCTTGCTGATACCTTAAGACTTATGGACTCCAGAATGGCAAAAGGATAGATTTCTGTTGTTTTAAGCCATCAAATGTGTGATAATTTGTCTTGGCAGTCCTAGGAAACAAATACACAAGGCTTTACAATTTCTGTGCCGATGACTTTAGACATTTCTTATAAGCTCCAAAGCTCTGTATTTAACTGCCTATTTAATATCTCAGTGCTGCACATTAATTAGAATCCCAAGGGGGATCAGATGGCACAACTGAACTGGGTAATTTGAGGAGTGTTTAGTAAAAGGACTAATTACTATGGAATTTAGAGAAAACAGCAAGGGAGTGAACAGTACCCTGGGGCTAGCAACTACAGAAAACCACTGCCTTCCTTAGGCTGAGGGATCAATTATGGGAAGCAGTTACCAGAAATTCAGGCATTTAACTGTATAGTCAAGACTGTCTGACAGGAACTGTGGTGATAAGTAGAGGGACATTACCAATCTATGAAGCTCCAGAAAAGAGGAAGCCAGAGGAAGCAATACACTGGCCTCATTCTCCTATACTGCAGTATCTTGCTGTTGCCTTCCATTGGCCAAATCCAACCAAAAGCCAGAAGGCAAAGGAATCCATGGACACATCCTAAGAGCCAGCATCCTAGACATACAGCAGGGTACAGAAGGGTGGACAGTGGATTTGGAGGGACAAAGGATATGCTCAAATATTCAAAATGGAATTCCTTCTTGAAAGAAGATATACTAATTGCCAAAAGGATCATTAGTTCAGGGAAATGAAAATCAAAATTATGAGACACCACTACACACGCACTGGGATGGCAACAATAAAAAATAATAATAAAAAGTGTTGGCACAAGCAGTGTGGACAACCAAAGCTTTAGACTGAGCCCCCAGTCTTGGGGTTTGTTCATATGAAACTTAACCCCACAAAGGATAGGTCAAGCCTACTTCAAATTAGGCCTAAGAGTCACCCCTAAGAGAGCCTCTTTTGTTGCTCAGATGTGGCCTCTCTCTCCAGCCAACACAACAAGCAAACTCACCACTCTCCCCCTGTCTACGTGGGACGTGACTCCCAGGGGTGTGGACCTTCCTGGCAACGTGGGACAGAAATCCTAGAATGAGCTGAGACTCAGCATCAAGGGATTGAGAAAACCTTCTGGACCAAAAGGGGGGAGAGAGAAATGAGACAAAGTGTCAATGGCTGAGAGATTCCAAACAGAGTCGAGAGGTTATCCTGGAGGTTATTCTTACGCATTAAGTAGATATCACCTTGTTATTCAAGATGTAATGGAGAGGCTGGAGGGAACTGCCTGAAAGTGTAGAGCTGTGTTCCAGTAGCTATGTTTCTTGATGATTGTATAATGATATAGCTCTCACAATGTGACTGTGTGATTGTGAAAACCCTGTGTCTGATGCTCCTTTTATCTACCTTGTCAACAGATGAGTAGAACGTATGGAATAAAAATAAATAATAGGGGGAACAAATGTTAAAATAAATTTAGTTTGAAATGCTAGTGATCAATGAAGGGGGTAAGGGGTATGGTGTGTATAAATTCTTTTTCTGTTTTTGTTTTATTTCTTTTTCTGAATAGATGCAAATATTCCAAGAAATTATCATGATGATGAATATGCAACTATGTGGTGATATTGTGAATTACTGATTATATATGTAGAACGGAATGATCAAAAAAGGAATGTCTGCGTTGGTTATGTGTTTTTTTTTGGGGGGGGTATTTAAAAAAATAAAATTAAAAAAAAGTGTTTGCAAAGATGTGGAAAAACTGAAGCCCTCATACATTGCTGGTGGGAATGAAACATAGTGCAGCCATTATTGAAAAATGTCTGGCAGTTCTTCAAAAGGTTAAACACAGAGTTACCATGAAACCCGGCAATTTCACTCCTATGTATGTACCCAAGAGAAAGGAAAACATGTCCACACAATGACTTGTACACGAATGTTTATAACAGCATTATTCATAATAGACAAAAGGTGAAAACAACCAGATGTCCATCAACTGATGGGTAAGGAAAATGAGGCATAGTCATACATTGGAATCTTATTCAGCCATAAAATGGAATGAAGTATTGATTGATACATGATACAACACGGATGAACTTTGAGAAACATTATACAAGTGAAAGAAGCCAGTCACAAAATCCTACATATTATAGATTGCACTTATGTCAAATGTCCAGAATAGGCAAATCCATGGAGACAAAAAGCAGATGAATGATTTCCAAGGGTTGGGAGGGTCGAAGGAATGGGAAGTGAAGATTTCTTTTTAGGTGATGAAAATATTCTAAAATTGATTGGGGTCTTGGTTTCACAACTTTGTGGATATACTAAAAACCACTGAATTGTGAAGTTTAAGTGGTCGATTATATAGCACGTGTGAATTATATCTCAATAAAGATATTGAAAGAAAGAGAAGGAAAGAGAGGGAGGGTTAATTTTTACCCCCTTCATAGTGTCCTTTGACATACAAAAGTTTTTAACTTTTATAGAATCCAATTTTTCTATATTTTATTTTGCTGCTTGTGCTTTTGGTGTCTGTGGTAGCTAGATTCAGTTGTCAACTTGGCCAGGTGAAGACACCTAGTTTTGTTACTGCGAACATGAGCCAATGGTACCTGAACCTCATCTGTTGCTAATTACATCTGCAGTGGGCTAAGAGGCGTGCCTGCTGCAATGAATGACATTTGACTTAATTGGCTGGTGCTTAAATGAGAGAGCACAATGTAGCACAGCCCAAGCAGCTGAGCATACCTCATCTCAGCACTCACAGCTCAGCCCAGGCCTTTGGAGATGTAGAAAGGAATCACCCCGGGGAAAGTTGTTGGAACCCAGAGGCCTGGAGAGAAGGCCAGCAGAGATTACCCTGAGCCTTCCCACGTAAGAAAGAACCTCAGATGAAAGTTGGCTGCCTTTCCGCTGAAGAACTAACAAAACAAATCCCCTTTTATTGAAAGCCAATCCGTCTCTGGTATGTTGCATTCCGGCAGCTAGTAAACTAGAACAGTGTCATATCTAAGAAACTGTAAAAGGGAATTTTATAAAGCTTAACAGTAGCTAATTTTTCCTGCTTAATTTAGCTATTTACATATATCTTAGCTTCTGAAATATCCAGCAAAAGCATTTGTGTCATTTTGTATTCATGGCTATGCATTTGGTGTGAGTTAAGAATTATAAAGAAAAGAATTATGGGCCCCATCAGGTTGAAAATAAACAATCCGAGACTTTCCCAGGGCGGTTATCTGTTTCTCGCCCTTCCCCCCCCTGACTCCTTGCGCCTAAATCACTTGTTGTAAAACTGTGGCTATCTGCAATAGCCACTCCCATGACTCATGCTCAAGAAATGCTCGCTGTGAAACTGTTAAAAGTGCTTGTTGTAAAACTGTTCTTATCTGCTTTTTTGTAAAACAGCACCTGTGACCCATGCTCAACCCCCACCCCCCTCATCTTACCCTTTAAAAAGCTTTTGCAGACTTAAGTTCGGGGCTCTCTGTTCCTGCGTGTTCAGCGAGCCCCACACATGTGTGGAAAATAAACCCCTTGCGTGTTGCATGAGAGAACGTCTCTTGGAGTCCTCCTTTGCGTGGCAAAATTCTCAAATTCTTACATTTGGAGGTTCCACCGAGATCGGCTCTTCGTAAGGGGAGGCTCCAACAGCTCTTTCTCTCGGGGTAAGTGAGGCCTTTTTGTCTGAAGTGCGATCGCTTAGTCTGTCAGACTGGCAGTGACTGTCGGGGAGTCGCGTGAGCACTCCCCGACCGCAACCGACAGACGTGTCCGGGGTTGCAGGTCACTCTCCCGAGGGACGCCTCGGGATTGGGGGACCTCCGGGGACGCCTGGAGGATTCCTACAGGGCCGACTCTGATTCTGTTTTCCTTCTGACAGGGGGAAACTCGATCATAGTCATCAGGCCAGTCTGAGCTGTGTCTCTGAAACTGTGTAAACGTGGTGTGCCGGCTCTGTGTGTGTCTGTCTGTATTTGTGTGTTGGGAATTGTTTTTGTTTTACCGAAGATGGGTCAGGGAATGTCGACTCCACTTTCTCTGACCTTAAGACACTGGTCGGAGGTCAGGGAAAGAGGTCAGAATCTATCTTTTATTGTAAAGAAAGGCAAATAGCAGACGTTCTGCTCGGCCGGGTGGCCCTCTTTTAACGTGGAATGGCCTCGGGAAGGAGCTTTTCATCTACCCTTGATTTGGGCCGTCAAGTCAGTCATCTTCCGCCCTGACCCGTATGGCCACCCGGACCAGCAGCCCTACATCATGGTTTGGCAGGACCTGTGTGAAAATCCACCTCCATGGGTAAAGCCGTTTCTTACTCCTCTTGGTCAACATGACTCTCCCTCTGTACTTCCAATCAAGGAGCCGGGTCCTTCTCAAGCTCAGAAACTCTATCCTTCCTTACCTCCTGCAGTCCTACCGGAATCCCAATCGGATCTACTCCTCTTCGACGCAGGTCCTTCTTCCCCTCCTCCCTACCCTTCAGCTCCGGTACAGGACCCCCCTTCTCTCAGCTCACCTTCTCCCTCCTCTAGTTCTCTCTCCCCGCTCTCTTCCATTTCCTCTTCGCAGGTTCACCAACAGACTATCCCAGATGAACCAGGACTGGCACATAGTACACGAAGCAGACGAGCACTAAGCCCATCTGATGTGGCGGTCACTCTCCCCCTCAGACCGCACGGGCCTCCAGTGGATGATGGACATGGGGGAGAAATGCCTGCTCTACAATACTGGCCCTTTTCCTCCTCTGACTTATATAACTGGAAAAATAATAACCCTCCTTTTTCCGAGGCTCCCACTAGGCTGACTGGATTGGTGGAGTCCCTTATGTTCTCTCACCAGCCCACTTGTGATGATTGTCAACAACTCCTGGGGACTCTCTTCACCACGGAGGAGTGAGATCGAATCCTACCGGAAGCCAGGAAGCAAGTTCCTGGACAAGACGGGAGACCCACCCAACTCCAGCATATCATCGATGATTGGTTCCCGCTGCGCCGCCCTAACTGGGACCCGAACACCTCTGAAGGTAGGGAGCATCTGTCCATCTATCGCCAGACTCTAGTAGCGGGTCTCCGAGCAGCCGCATGCCGGCCCACCAATTTGGCCAAGGTAAGAGGGGTTATTCAGGGAGAGGACGAATCGCCCTCAGTCTTTTTAGAAAAACTAATGAAAGCATACCGTAGGTATACTCCATTTGACCCTCAATCAGAGGATCAAAGAGCCTCAGTGGCCATGGCCTTTATCGGCCAATCAGCTCCAGACATTAAACGCAAGCTGCAGCACTTAGACGGGTTGCAGGACCTAGCCTTGCGAGATTTAATCAAAGAAGCTGAAAAAAATGTTTTATAAAAGAGAGAGGAAAAAGAGTTGGTAAGAGAGAAAAGGAGAATGAAAAAATTAACAAAAATCCTGGCCACAGTAGATGAAAGAAACACTGAAAGTAGAGGACAAGCTAAAGAAAATCCCTCGGGTCGGTGTTATCATACCCCTCTTAGTCCAGACCAATGCGCCTACTGCAAAGAAACTGGGCACTGGGCCAAAAACTGTCCAAAAAAAAAAAAAAAAACGGAGGGGTACTAGGCCCCCGAATTAGCAACAACTGGCCACATTGGCTCTAGAAAGTGAAGACTAGGGGAGTCAGGGCTCGGCACCCCTCCCCGAGCTCAGGGTAAAATTTAATGTGGAGAGGGTACCAATTAATTTTGGAGTCGACACGGGAGCAGTAATATCGGCCCTCCAAGAACCTATAGGCTCGCTCTCTACAAAAAGGTCCTTGATGCGGGGAGCAAATGGCAGTCGCTACTGCACCTGGACTACTAAAAGAACCATGGACCTGGGGAAGGGGAGGGTTCAACACTCCTTCCTAGTCATTCCTGAGTGCCCTGCCCCGCTTATGGGAAGAGACTTGTTAACTAAACTAAGGGTGAGAATCACCTTCAATCCTAAGGGGCCAAAGGTGAAATTTTTAAACCCGCTAGTAAGCCAACCTGTAATAACTGCCCTCACCTTGCCAGTCGAAGAAGAATATCAGCTGTATGTAAAATCAGAACAGCTCCACAGTTCTATTCCTCAGGCCTGGCTTGAAGAATTCCCTAATTCCTGGGCAGAAGTTGCTGGG
The DNA here is from genome assembly GCF_023851605.1 of Tamandua tetradactyla. Lineage (NCBI taxonomy): Eukaryota > Metazoa > Chordata > Mammalia > Pilosa > Myrmecophagidae > Tamandua > Tamandua tetradactyla. The sequence continues at coordinate 62,472,975 of NC_135328.1, read as the reverse complement.
TTAGGGTTAGCAGTCAATCAGCCCCCAGTAGTGGTGACCCTAAAGCCCACCGCTTCTCCAATTCGGGTAAAACAATACTACTTAAGCAAGGAAGCCCGGGAAGGAATCAAGCCCCATATAGAGAAATTCCTTGGCTTGGGAGTACTTAAGCCCTGTCAATCAGCCTGGAACACTCCCTTATTGCCGGTCAAAAAGCCAGGAACTAGAGACTATAGACCGGTGCAAGATTTACGGGAAATAAATAGCAGAGTGCAGGATATACATCCTACGGTGCCAAATCCCTATAACCTGCTCAGCACTCTCCTTCCTGAAAAGACTTGGTATACTGTGCTTAATCTAAAAGATGCTTTCTTCTGCCTGCCCTTGCATAAAGACAGTCAACCCTTGTTTGCGTTCGAGTGGGTCGATCCAGAGACGGGGTCCTCAAACCAACTGACTTGGACACGCTTGCCCCAGGGGTTCAAAAACTCCCCCACCATTTTTGATGAAGCTCTTCATAAAGACTTAAGCTCCTTCAGAATTCAGCATCCCAGAGTCACCTTGCTACAATATGTGGATGACTTACTGTTGGCAGCAGACACTAAGGAGGACTGTGAGTATGAGACCCGAAAACTGTTAAGTGAGCTAGCCGCACTGGGGTACCGAGCCTCGGCCAAAAAGGCCCAAATCTGTAAAAGGGAAGTAATCTTCCTGGGATATACTCTTAAGAATGGAAAGCGATGGCTCACCGAGGCTAGAAAGAAAACTGTAACACAAATACCCCCGCCCACGACCCGAAAGCAGCTACGAGAGTTCTTAGGGACAGCGGGATTCTGCCGGTTGTGAATCCCAGAGTTTGCAGCCCTTGCTGCCCCATTATTCCCCTTGCTCAAAGGGAGCGCTGATTTCCAGTGGGGAATAGCACAGCAGGAAGCCTTCGACAGCATTAAGAAAGCGCTCCTGTCAGCTCCAGCTTTAACCCTCCCAGACGTGAATAAACCTTTCACGCTCTACATAGAAGAAAGGAGAGGCGTGGCTAGAGGGGTCCTAACACAGGCTTTAGGCCCATGGAAAAGACCGGTAGCCTATCTGTCCAAGCGATTAAATTCAGTTGCCAGTGGATGGCCACGCTGTCTCAAAGCCATCGTGGCAGCTGCCCTCCTGGCAAAAGACGCAGACAAACTCACTCTAGGACAGAAGCTGACCATAATAGCCCCTCACGCCCTGGAGAGCATAATCCACCAGCCTCCAGATAGATGGATGTCAAATGCCAGAATTACTCACTATCAGAGCATCCTCCTAGACAAAGACAGGGTGACTTTTGGGGCCCCATCAGCTTTAAACCCGGCTACCCTGCTCCCGGACGAGACCGCGGGACCTGTGCTGCACACTTGCCAAGAGATATTAACTGAAGAGACCGGAATCCGCAGAGACTTAAAAGACCAATCATTGCCTAACTCGGAAGTAACCTGGTTTTCGGACGGAAGCAGCTTTCTCCAACACGGTAAGAAACGAGCGTGAGCGGTGGTAGTCAGTGGGACAAAAGTTATTTAGTCTTCTAGCCTCCCGGAGGGAACATCTGCCCAAAAGGCTGAACTAATTGCCCTCACAAAAGCTCTAAAATTAGCAAAAGAAAAGCGAGCGACTATCTATACAGATAGCCGTTATGCCTTTGCTACTGCCCACGTACATGGGGCAATTTACCAACAAAGAGAGCTATTAACCTCAGCTAGTAAAAAAATCAAACACAAAGAGGCTCTGACCCAATAACCCTGGGTAATAAGCGAGCAGATGAAGAAGCAAAAGCGGCAGCATTAAGGGACCTTATAAACTTGGTCCTAGTAACCAAAAAAAAAACCCCAGCAACCCCCTGAAACACTATCTGAAGTTGCACCCCTAGGAGAATCGGAAGCCCTAGCTTACATACAGCAGGTCCACCAGCTCACTCACCTGGGGACAGGGAAACTACAGCAGCTCCTGCAAGACCGGAGGGAATTGTACCCTCTGACAGCCTCAAAAAGGAAAAAGCTGGCAGATCGCGTAGCTAGAAAATGTCAGGCGTGTCAAATTGTGAACGCCTACCCCACCAAAGCTCCTAACGGAAAAAGACTAAGGGGAACTCAACCTAGGCAGTTCTGGGAAGTCGACTTTACTGAAATTAAACCTGCAAAATATGGACTTAAATACTTACTAGTTTTTGTAGACACCTTTTCAGGATGGGTTGAAGCCTACCCAACTAAGAGAGAAACGGCCCAGGTCGTAGTCAAGAAGATTATGGAAGAAATTTTTCCCTGGTTCGGTCTACCAAAGGTAATAGGGTCAGATAACGGACCCGCATTTGTAGCCCAGGTAAGTCAGGGTGTGGCCAGGATATTGGGGATTGATTGGAAATTGCATTGCGCATACAGACCCCAAAGTTCAGGACAGGTAAAAAAAAAATGAACAGGACAATTAAAGAGACCCTAACCAAATTAGCTTTAGAGACTGGCTTGAAAGATTGGACCATGCTCCTGCCTTATGCCCTGTTCAGAGCCAGAAATACCCCCTCTGCTCTCTTGTGTAATCTAACCCCTTATAAAATCTTATATGGAGCGCCAACTCCAGTCAAAGACATGTCTTCCATTCTAGAGATTAATAGTTCCCTCCATACCCCCTTGCTTAACAGGCTGCGAGCCTTGGAAAAAGCCCAGCGGTTCCTGTGGCAGCAGCTCTCCACCTCCTACCAGCCAGGAGACAACAGAACTCCGCATCAATATCAGGTGGGAGACTTCGTCTATGTCCGCTGCCACCAGGTCCAGACTCTTAAACCTCGCTGGAAAAGACCGTATCAGGTACTCTTGACCACCCCCACCGCAGTCAAGGTCGATGGCATCGCATCCTGGATCCATGCGTCTCATCTCAAACCTGCGCCTTTGCCCTCTGAGTCCCAGTGGAAACTGGAAAGAACTGACAATCCTCTCAAGCTGCGGGTTCGTAGGGTTACTACTTCTTCTCCTCCTTCCCCCAGGGGAACCCAATTCCAACCCGCATAAGCCTTGGAAATGGACAATATCCAGATGGGAAAATGGAAAGACTATAAAAACTTGGGAGGGAGCAGGGGGGCCTTCGTTCCTGGTACCCCCTTGTAATCTTACCACTCTGGGGGTAACTGTCGCTGCCGGTATAAGCAAAGGGACTGCTGCCATTGTACATAGCAATCAACAAACCAGTCAATTACAGGCCGCGATAGATCAAGACTTAAAAGAAATAGAAAAATCTGTCTCAGCCCTTCAGAACTCTCTAACCTCCCTTTCAGAAGTAGTTCTGCAGAATAAGCGGGGACTTGACTTACTTCTCCTCAAAGAGGGGGGACTATGTGCAGCTTTAAAAGAACAGTGCTGTTTCTATGCGGATCACTCTGGTGTTGTTAAAGAGTCCATGACAAAACTCAGAGAGCGCCTTCGTGAAAGACAAAAAGAACGAGAGGCGCAACAGGGGTGGTTTGAATCTTGGTTTACTAAGTCCCCCTGGTTGACAACGCTATTATCTGCTCTCGCTGGGCCCTTAACTGTGTTACTTTTAATAATAACTATAGGACCATGTATTCTAAATAAAATTATACAGTTTTTACAGGGGCAGATTGGAAATGTCAAACTAATGCTCATCAGACAACAGTACTCAGTGTTAAATAATCCAGAAAATCTCTAAGATTAGAGATATATACGAAAAGGAGTGGGGAATGTAAAAGGAATTTTATAAAGCTTAACAGTAGCTAATTTTTCCTGCTTAATTTAGCTATTTACATATATCTTAGCTTCTGAAATATCCAGCAAAAGCATTTGTGTCATTTTGTATTCATGGCTATGCATTTGGTGTGAGTTAAGAATTATAAAGAAAAGAATTATGGGCCCCATCAGGTTGAAAATAAACAATCCGAGACTTTCCCAGGGCGGTTATCTGTTTCTCGCCCTTCCCCCCCCTGACTCCTTGCGCCTAAATCACTTGTTGTAAAACTGTGGCTATCTGCAATAGCCACTCCCATGACTCATGCTCAAGAAATGCTCGCTGTGAAACTGTTAAAAGTGCTTGTTGTAAAACTGTTCTTATCTGCTTTTTTGTAAAACAGCACCTGTGACCCATGCTCAACCCCCACCCCCCTCATCTTACCCTTTAAAAAGCTTTTGCAGACTAAAGTTCGGGGCTCTCTGTTCCTGCGTGTTCAGCGAGCCCCACACATGTGTGGAAAATAAACCCCTTGCGTGTTGCATGAGAGAACGTCTCTTGGAGTCCTCCTTTGCGTGGCAAAATTCTCAAATTCTTACAAAACCATCAACAAATCCAAGATCATAAAGATTTTCCCCTATGTTATCATCTATTAATGTTATGGTTTTAGCTCTCCTATTTATATCAATCCATTTTGAGTTAATTCTTGTATATAGTTAGAAATAGGGGTCCAACTTCATTCTTTTGCATGTGAAAATTCAATTCAGAATTTCAGGGAAATTCAACCCTGTTTGTTGAAGATACAATTTTTTCCCCAGTGAATAGTCTAGGCATCCTTGTCAAAAACCAATTAACTGTAAATCTGTGGGTTTATTTCTGGACTCTCAATTGTATTCCATTGATCCATAGGTCTGTCCTTATACCAGTACCACACTGTTTTGATTACTGAAGCTTTGTAGTAAGTTTTGAATTCGAAAGTGTGAATCCTCCAACTTTCTTTTTTCAAGACTATTTTGTCTATTCTGGGTCTCTGGCAATTCCACATGAATTTTAAGACTGGCTTTTCTATTTCTGCCAAAAATTCGTTGGGATTTGATTATGACTTCATTGAATCTGTAGATTGCTTTGGGAAGTATTGCTATCTTAAATGCGTAAGTCTTTAAATTCATGAGCACAGATGTTTTCAGCGTACAACTCTTGAACCTCTTTGGTTAAATTTATTCCTAAGTATTTTATTATTTTGATGCTATTGTAAATGGAATTGTTTTCCTGATTTCCTTTTAGGATTGAGCATAGACACACAACTGATTTTTGCATGATCTTATGCCCTGTCAACTTTTAATTCATTTATCAGCACTAATAGTTCTTTTGCGGCTTCTTTAGGACCTCTCTCTGTATATAGGATCATCCATCTGAAGCTAGAGGGTTTACTTCTCTTCAATTTGGCCAGATTGCCTTTCTACTTTTTTGTCTTATTTAACCTCAAGTCTGAACTACTCTAGGATGATGATAAATGAATTGATTTTTGAGGACTAACATCAAAAATTGAAGTTGGATGGGGAAGACTGAAGGAGATGAAAGCAGAAGAGAGCACAGAGAATAAACAAACACATCTCAAATTACCATCGTCACAAATCACCCTGCCCCGCCTCCGCCTCCCCCCCCCCCCCCGTTCCTTCCCAGTCGCCACCTTTCTTCTACTCCAGCTCCACGCCGGCGCCTGGCGCGTCTGTCTGACGTCAGCGACGCACCGCCCAGTTGATTCGTGGCCTGCGACCCTCCATATTCAACTACCCGGCGCGGAGTTGCGAATATTCTTGCGGCGCCGGAAGTCCTGAGCACGTGACCGGGTGACAGGACTGGCTTGGCTGCTGGGCTTGCTTTAGGAGCTGCGGCACGGGATGGCGGAGGCTCCTCCTGTCTCAGGTACTGCCCCGACATGCGCGAGACTGGGCCTCACTGAGGGGGCGGAAATTGGGTCAGTAACGAAGTCCGAAGGCTCCGGCCATTAATGTCGCGAGAGCGGTGCGTGTTAGGTTTGGGGATAGTGGCTCGAAAGGGCTAAGCCACGCGCGTCGTGCGTACAGAGAGCTAGATCATCCTCAGCTGAATCGTGAAGCCCTGCAGCGGGGTTCCGGCGAGAGCGGGCTTGTCATGGCGCCCACGAGTCGACGTGGGATTCTCGCCCTCGCAAGGGGCTCATCCTGGCCCTCCTGGGGCAGCGGCCGAACTGGCCCTTGATGGGCTGGCGTGGGTCCAGTTACCTTCCATGCGGAGAGGCGGGCTTTCCAAGCGTAGCGGGTTTGCGCCCAGTGTTTAGGCCATGGTGTATTCGTGCCTCATGGGTAGCAGCGCGAGCAGCCCACCAGTAATTCCGAATCGCATCCTGCCAGGAACTCGTAGTTAGATCTCAGTTTCTTCCTCTGTTAATTGGGTGTAAATAAGGCCATTACTGTGAGGGCTCCCGCCCTATAAGTACGTGTTCCACAAATGTTCGTTCCCTTCCTTCCCCTGAGTTCCCTCGGTGACAGGCTCCTTTGACTGTTAATATAACATTCATTTGCATTTACATCAGGTTGAACCTTAAACCAGTGTTTTCCGAACTATTTGGACAGCGACCAAAAATACGTTTTACATCGCGCGACCTTGGTGCACACGTACATAAATATGAACGTGAATCATGTTTTGGAAGCAGTAGTTTCCCTTACTATCTGCAGTGAACTCTGTTTTCTATTTTATATATTTAAAAAAGTGTTTCAATCCCCTACGTTGATTTCACGACCCACTCTTTCTGGGAATAAGACAAAAAACGGCAGCAGTTTGCAGCATGGGGTGTGGAAACAGTCTTTTGTTTGAATCTTAGTTCTCCTACCTAACAGCTGTTGAGGCACAAGAAGTCTGTATATATATTTGTGTAAAGGGTGGCAGGTAAAATGTATTTGTTACTGTGGGTCTCAAAAAGGTTGGAAAATACACTATTATTACTGTGCTCTAGTCTTGATTTAAGTATTAAGTCATCTGGCAGGTGGAGACCTTTTTAGGCTGGGTTTCATTATTCTCCCCCAATTCTTTCCCAGATCTTCTAATTGGAACTACTGATCTTTCCATTCTTAGGCTCACTTCTGGCCCATTTCTTCACCATTCAGTGCTTGAAGCAGAAATGGGTAAGGACTAGTTGTGAATCATAGTGTTAGCCTTTGTGTTGGCCCTTCAAGTTACCACACCAGCCCATATTGCATGTACTGAGACAAAGTTCCCTAATCCAAAGACCTCCGTACTCTCTTCCCACGGGTTTTAGTTTGCTTTTTGCCTTAGTTCTTGACCCATTCTATTTCAGCAGCACCCCCACCTCTATCCCGCACCCCCACCTCCAACCTAAGGTTTAGTACTGGTCTCGGCCCCTGTTCCTGAACAGCAGCCTTATTCAGGGATATCTTTTTCTGCCCATGGCAGACTCCCCAATGCCAGCCATATCTCTGATTTTCATAATCTACCTGTTGGATTTTCTGTTACTGTGCTCAGCTCACCTGAAGGTCACTTGCTGTGTTATCTTGGACCTAGAGTACCACTTCTATGTATTACAGCCATGCCTTGAGGATGAGCATCATAGTTACTAACTTCCAGCAACTTTAAAATAGTGAAAGAAAAGAGTGTCTCAGATCTTTGTTGTGGTCCAGTTTCCTGATTTGTGTGCCCTTTTTCCCCCTCTTATTTTTTGAGGGTATTTCTGAGGACTTTGCCTACCTCCTCATGTCTAATGGAACAATTACTGTATAATTAGGTGCTGCCCTCTCTGTCACTCAGATCTGGATGCTCTAGTTGCATCACCTCCTTTCTATTCAACCTAAAGCACCCTTTTCCCACCTTTTACCATGGTACACTTGTCGTTCTGACTGACTTCATTTCTTTCCCTCGTTCCAGCCTGGTTTCTTCAAGTACTGGAGAAACACAGTACTCACTTTGTCCAATCTACCCATTCACACCTTTGAATTATCTCTTATGTGTCCAGAACACCTTCTCTGCCATCTTCAGGATTTGTCGAATCCTTTTACCATTTTGTAAGCCTCTCCCTCCCCCTTGGAATTCTGCCTCTGTGAAAGCTTTCAAGAGAAATCCTAGATTGAATGTGAGATTACCCCTATGACCCTTACGATCTCATTCAGTTCTTAAGTGTATGTTTCTATGGTACTTGCTCCCTAACCTCTTCTTGTCAACGTAGTATAGTGTGAGAGCTTGGATTCCATGGCCACACAGCCTGGGTTGGAATCCAGTCTCCAGTCTCTTGAAATATCTCTGAGACCTTGGGCAAGTTACTTAGTCTCTCTGTGCCTCAGTTTTCTCATCAGGGGTTCAAGGATTAAATGAATTAATTTATGTAAAAACTTAAAGTAGTACCTGATATACATTAGGTGCCCAATAATGTTAGGACTTATTATTAAACCTGAAACCTACAGGAGCGTGCACTGCACCCACCTGCTGTAGTCTCTCTTTTGAATAGTCTGTAGTCTTAACAGTAATAATAAAGCTGATTTTACTACTTCATGTTTTTAACTTGCTTTACGCTTCATAACAGTTCTTTGATATAGGAATTGTTACTGTTTCCACTTAACTGAAAATAACAGGGGTTACGTAACTTGCATAAAGTTACAATAAGTGATGAGCAGGGATATAAACCCATGGATTCATAGTTTATTTTGTATGCTACGCATAGTTTTTATTTTGCTAATAACTAGCTTTGTGTCCTTAGGCAAATCATTTTCTCTTTGGGCCTTGGGGACTGAGTTGATTGTACAAGAAGCATCTTGGAAAACAAAAACAATTGGGTTGAAGAAGTATGTGCTTAATTTTTGAGACTCTGGGGTTCTATACCATATCATAGAGATTAGTTTGGAAAACCCAAAATATATTCCTGGTGGGAGGAGAGGTGGAAACTAATATACTCACTGTGCTAAATACTATCTATGAAATTTTATTTAATTTCGTACTATCCTTTGGAAATAAGCATTATTATCCTATATTATGGGTTCAGAAACTAAGGCTAAAAATGGTCGGTTGATTTCCCCAAGCTCCTACCATAAGTTGGATTCCAGACTTTAAATCCATTTTGGCTGACTCCAAAGCATGTGCACTTGATATTACCCAATGCAACCTTAGAAATTTGAAAGGTCATATGGAGCTTTTTGATTGATAGCTCACCCTTGAACTGTTTGCTGACCTTCAATTTTTTTGTAAAAGAAATGCAAGTATAAACAGTGCTGATGGCCCAGATTGGCACTTTTACTCAACATTTCTCAGCAGTCAGCGCCTATTGGTGTGGCTGTAAAAGCCACACAGGATGCTCAGTCCTCCACAAGCACCCTGAACCTATCATCTTCATACTGGAAACACAAAACTCACTAAGAGCCTATTTTATACAAAAGTCCTTAGTAAATCAACTCTTAGATATGGCTTAAAGTCTTTTGTACTTCATGGTGATAAATCAGTTTCTTTACTGGCATGTCTATTTTTTATGTCCTAGGTACTTTCAAATTCAATACAGATGCTGCTGAGTTCATTCCTCAGGAAAGAAAATATTCTGGTTTAAATTGGGGAACTCAAAGGAAACTAGACTCGAATAGAATTGGTAGGAGAAATTACAATTCGCCGCCTCCTTGCCACCTTTCCAGGCAAGTTCCTTATGATGACATCTCTCCTGCCCATCATCACAGTTATCCTTCAGGAAGCAAACTTAAGAGTCAACAGATTTCTTTCCAGTCCTCCACTTCTATTAAATTGCCTAAGAGTCATGGCCTTCAGAGTCACCCTTGGCAGAAATTGAAGAGTGAAAAGCACCATAACAGAGTCAAGAGGACTCAAGGTCTCACTGATCAGACTTCAGATACAGCTGACTTAGAAAGTGTGACTACATCAGAGAGTACAACAAACCCCAGAGAGTGTAGCCCTTCTGAGAGTGAAAAGGAAGTTGTTGGTGCAGATCCCAGGGGAGCAAAACCGAAAAAAGCAACCCAATTTGCTTGCAGCTATGGTAGAGGACCAAAAGTCAAGGGGAAACCTAAAAGTGAATGGAATAATAGAATGACTTCAAAATCTGAGGATGCAGGGCCTGAAAATACAAAACCTGTGAGTGTTATCCAACCTGACTCTTCAGATCCATCTTTAAGGAAAGGAATATTGGATGGGTATGGGGCCAGACGTAATGAGCAAAGAAGATACCCACAGAAAAGACCACCCTGGGAGGTAGAGGGTGCCAGGCCACGGCCGGGCAGGAATCTACCAAAACAGGAGGGCCAACGGCATTCAAATGCAGGACCCAGAAGCAACATGGCTCCCATTCCAAAGAATAATCTCAGTGAAAGACCAACAAAATCTGCTTGTGACAATGGGAACCTGTCAGTCATCAACAAGTCTTCCAGGAGGGTTGATCCAGAGAAATGCTCTGTGAGGAGGCAGGATCCTCAGATAGCATCTCCTTTCTCACAAGGCAAACAGAACCATGTGCTAAAGAATGTGGAAACACACACAGGTAAACCTACCTAGATAGGTGGAAAACATTTTGTTTTTTAATTTTAAATTTTGAATAGATAATAATTTCACACCATTTAGATAGAGATCAGAAAATATAAAAAGATACACAGTGAGAAGGCTCTGTCTTTGTTCACCTATCTGCCCAGGTCCCATTACTGTCCATTCCTCTCCCCAGTAGGTAACCACATACATGTTTTTTGTGTGTATATGTATCATAAGCAGATTCAATAAGGAATTTTTATAAGCTTTCTTAAAATGCAGGCATGAGACATGTAGACGTCTTATTACAAGATTTTTCTGTGTTGCGAAAGCACAAGTAGGGAATGATAACACCTCCATTGCCACTGCTAGTTCTAGCCTGTGTTGTCTGTGTCTGCTCAGTTGCAGTCAAGACTTTAGGCAAGTTAATTGGAGTCTCACCATCTCCAGTTTCCCTTTTTGAGTTTGTCACTTAAACCAGCAGTCAGAGAGTGATCTTTCTAATACACATATTGAACTTGTCATTTCCCTATTTAATTCTGTTCACTTGGTTCTTATCACCTACAGACTCTGACTTCTCCCTTTCTAAACAATTCCATCTGCTGCCTCAGTCACTCACAGTTTTATTCACAGGAGTTCATGTTGTTTTGTTTCCATGTTTTCCATGAATTCCATGCATTCCATGTTTTGTTTTTCCATGCTGTTGCACATGTGACTCCCTCTGTTTAGAATGTCAGCCACTCAGCTGACTGGTGAATTCTAAAAAGCTAGTTTAGTCTCATGTTCAGTAATCCTTTTCTGACCTCTACAGATCTCTTCCTGCCCTAATGGTACATCTTCTGTACTTACATGCTTTTGTTACAGCACTTATCACTGGAAACCACAATTTGTTTACTTGTCAGTGACTTCCACTAGTCTGTAAGCTTCTTGAAAACAGAGACAATATCTTCATTTTGTGTCCCTTGTGCCTGACACAGCTCTTGGAACATAGTAGGTATCAAAGGTATCAGTGCTGATTGTTAGAAAGTTCTTCCTTACATTGAGTTGAAAACTTCTTTCCTATAAGTAATTTTTGCCCCTTGATTCAAGTAATATCTTTTGGAGCAGCACAGCAACCGTTCTTACTCCTCCTGGTTCCCCTTCCCTGAATTGCAAACCATCCTTAAGACATCTCTCATTTTGCCCTGGATGTATCTTTTCATCTCACCTAAATGGCTTATTTCTGCAAGCTCTACTTCGTGGACTTCCACCAACCTGGTTTCTTCAGTTTAACGTGAGGTATAGTCAAACACAAGAGGTCACCATCTGTCCAGGGTCTGTTCTTGCAGTTCTCCTGATTGCTTGCTTCACTAGATAGTTCCTCTTCTTGGGACTTCAGCTTGTGATGAACCAAAGTGATGTTTTACTAGATTGTTTTTTAAGCCTTAAAGCTAACTAATCCCATATTAGTTTTCTCTTGCTGCATTTCTGTTTCTATTCACTACAAATGTAACAGTTTAAGGTAATGCAAATTTATAATCTTACAGTTTCTATTGTTGAGGAGTCCAAGTACAGGTTAGCTGGGATCTCTGTTCAGGGGCTTACAAGGCTGAAAATCAAGGTTTTGTTAAGGGACATGAGCTCATTGAGGCTCAGGTTCCTCTTTCAAGCTTCCTTGTTGGCAGAATTCTTTTTCTTACAGGTGTATGACTGAGGTCCCTGTTTTCTTGCTGGGAGTCACTCTCAGTTTCTAGAGGCCACCTGCAGTTCTCTTGTGATACAGGCCTCTCCACAACATTGTAGTTTTCTTCTTTAGGCCCTACAGGAAGATGTCTGCTCTAGCTTCATTTCTGTCTGACTTCTTCTGTCTCTGACCTCTATACTCAATTTTAAAAGATAATTTGATTAGGTTAGGAGACCCCATATTCAAGGGAAGGGGATTGTACCAGGCATGCACACCGTGGGGAAGTGGGTAGGGATCTTGAAGGGCATCTTAGAATTTTGCCTAATACAAGTCTCTGAGTGCCTCACATCCCTACACTTTATTTTTTAGAACATTTCATTCATATTTATTGAGTAAATAGTATGTGCCAAGGACTGCTCTAGGTACCGAACTTACATCTAGTAGGGAAGACAGGCAGAAAGCATTTAAACAAATAACATATATGATATTTCAAGTAGTGGTAAGGTCTAGAAAGAAATATAAAGTAGGTTAAGAGGACAGAATAACAGGTGCTATTTAGAAGATTGGTGTCTTCCTTTGGTGAAGAGACATTTGAGCAGAAATCAGAATGAAGTGCAGAAGTGTACCAGCTAGCTTTCTGGAGAAGAGCGGTCAGGACAGAGGGAGGAACAAGTTGGGGGGATGGGGGAGGGGCGCGCTGTGAGTACCGAAGAGGAGGTAGGAGAGGAGGTCAGAGAAATAGTAGGGACTGGATTATGTGAGGCCCTTAGATTTAGTTCTGAGTAAAAAGATGAGAAGTTGCTGGAAGGTTTTGGGAAGAAGAATGGCATGATCTTACTGTCTGCAGTGATTACTCAGACTGCTGTGTGAAGGATAGACTAGGAAATAAAGGGTGGAAGCAAGGGGATAAATTAGAAAGCTAATAAAATAATTCAGTTAGGAGATGATGGAGACTTGAAATGAGGTAATAGTGGTAGAATAGCCAAAAACTAATTAGACTTTGGATGTATTTTGAGGATAGGACTGACAGGATTTGCAAATATATTGGATGTTGGATATGAGAGAAAGAAAGGAGTCAAGATTTGGGGCCGAGCAATTTAGAAGAATGAAATTGTGAAATTTACAGAAGTAACAAAGTCTGGGAGAGTAAATGGTGCTGTTGTTTGTTTTAAAATTTTTTTATTTTGAAATAATTTTAGATTTACAGAAAAGTTGCAAATTTTATACAGAGAATTTCCATATCATGTTGTATTTAATCATTTAATATTTATTCCCCTTCAACCTGTGACAGTTTCTTACTCTAATCTATCTTTGTTGGAAAAGGTATTTTTGCTTTTGCTTTTATTTTGTTTTTCATTTATTCTTTGTTCAGGGAAGAAGGATTTGGTTAAAATTGTTATGTTTGAATTGCCTATTAGACTTTCAAATGGATATGTTATATAGGGAGTTGGATGTAAAATAAGTAGGAAGTTGGACTAGAGATTTAAATATGGGAATTGTCAGTACAGAACTGGTATTTAATAGATTAGAGGAGGTCACCTAACATGAATGTAGTTAGAGAAGAAAAATTTTCAAATTGAGCCTTGTAATACCCCATTGTGTCAAGGTCAGGAAGAGGAAGTTCCAGCAAAAGAGATGGAGAATGAATATGAACCACGTTCTTTTTTTTTTTTTTACATGGGCAGGCACCGGGAATCGAACCCGGGTCCTTGGGCATGGCAGGCAAGCACTCTTACCTGCTGAGCCAGTCTGGCCCGCCCTGAACCACGTTCTAAATGCCAAGCGTTTTTAAGGAAGAGGGAAGGATTATTTGTACCAAATGCTACTCATAGTTCCACGAAGATAATGGCTGTATATTGACTATTGGATTTGGCAATGTAGAGGTCATTGGTCTTGATAAGAACAGTTTGGTGGAGTGGTTGACAGTTTTATTGGAAAGTGATAAAAGCTTTATTGTAATGGAAAGGGAGCCTCACACCAAATATAAGTCCTCATGATTATTTGAGAGTGGTCTATGCCTTCTTACAGTTTACTAAGAGAACCTAGCACTGCTCTTGTTCTCCCAGACTGTGTGGAAACCTCATTCATTAGTAACAAAATCCCCTGTATCTTATGTTTCTGCATGCTCCTGCTCTTAATTGATCTGTGGTCTTTTCTCAGTTCACCACTTTCCTTACAGCCCTCATTTTCCCTTATTCCTACTTAGTTTCTTAGTTTTGTTTTTCTCACTGTAAATTCTAAGTCATTTTTCTTCTACCTTAGTACCAAAATCCTTGCTCCTTTAAAGCTCGTACCTTTTGCTTTCATCACCTTCTACGTTTCCTTATCTTTGTCATCTCCCGGTCTTCAAGTTTCCCCACCCCCAGTGGGTCCCCAAGTGTAGTGGATGACCATGGCCATCAGCAACACCTGGGAACTTTTAAAAATTCAAATTCTTGGGCTCCACCCAGACCTACTAAATAGAAACTTTGGGAGTGGGGCCTATCAATCTTTTAACCAGCCTCCAAGTGATTCTGATGTACACTCATGTTTGAGAACTACTGATCTACCACAAATCCTGCACTTTTTCTCGGTGGTTAGGGCATATGTTCCCTGATCTTCTCAACTACAGTGACCTTCATCTTCATTCTGCCTCCACACTTAGTACCAGGGCAATAACCCTGAGGATGCCTCACCTCTGAAATCACTAAGTCTTATGTCACACTTTCTGACCATAGTCTCCTATACTGTCAGTCCCTTGCACCTACTACCAGTTTTGTCTGCCTCCTGCCTTTCTCATTCCCTCTTTAATTGACCTTATGGTAGATCTTTTTTTTTAAATTTTTTTATTGAGAAATCTTTACATGCATAGTATACATATTGTGTCCATAGTATACAATCAGTGGCTTATGATATCATCACATAGTTTTTATATTCATCACCGTGATTACTTTTAGAACATTTGCATCACTTATAGTAGATCATTTGATGTATTATCTGCCTGCCAAGCTATTTGGCAGAATCCCATCCCAGGTCAGTACTGCAATCCACTGCAGCATTTGGGTATCAGAATTCCAGGAAATCATGTTAATACAAATTTGGTGCTGCTGCTGCAGATTCATTCCCTTTCTTAGTGAGCCCTAGATCACCCTATTTAAAACTGTGATATTACCCCCACCTTCAGCATTCCCTATCCTTCTTTTCTGATTTACTTTTCCTCATAGCAGTTACAACTATTTCATGATGCTATATACTTTCATTATTTATTTCCCCCATTAGATAATAAATTTTGTGAGAGCAGAGGATATTAGTCTGTTTTGTTCACTGTGTATCTCTAGTGTTAAAAGAGTGCCTGGCACATAGTAGGTTCTCAGTAAAATATTTTTTAATAGTGGTCTCCAACCTCAGTTGACTTTCATTACTGCCCATTTTTCCTTACATGGTTTTTGTCAGCTATTCCTCGGTTGCATCTAATATTATTTCAAATGTTTTCTACTTTTATTTAGATCTTCCTAACATTCGTCTTTCTCAGTCTCAGTTGGTCTTCTTGCATTCTGTTTCACTGAGAAAAATAAAACCACCACACTAAATCTTTGCCTCTGATATTCAAACTCAGAGACATCTGTGCACATCCCTCCCTTGCTTTCATTGAGATCTCCTTTATTTCCTTCTAGCAACCTTTCCACATCTATTCTTCCAACCTCTCAGCCTAAAGTTCTTTCCAAAAGAAAGATTTCCTCTGATAGTTGGCCTCCCAGAAGTGTTTCCTCTCCTTCCATTCTAGTCTAATCGACAGTCATCGGTTGTTTCTTCTTGCCTATTTTGATTTACTCCTCTGTCCTATCCATTCTGACCTCCTCCATCACTGCTACTACCTTCAGAGAGCTACTGAGTCCTATTTGCCCTATATAGTAGACTGATATATTTCAATCCTTATCATCATAAATTTCTCTTTGAATTTGATGCAGAGGGGATCTTTTTTAAACACGACACGCTTCTGGTCCTCCTTAACTATTCCTGTTCTGTGTCCTTCAAGTTTCTCTTCCTCTCCGTCTTCCCTAAATGTTGATGTTTCCTGGGGTTTCATCTTCAGCCCTCTCTCCCTCTCACCTGATAAGGTCTCACTGGAGGGTTTCAACCTGTTACATGCTTTCACCACTGACCCTATGCTGTGCTGACTTCTAAACCTTTATCTCCAGCCCCTGAGCTCTGCCACAGGTTTTAAACTTATGTAAGTCTACATGGTTTCTGACATACACTTTAGACGTAGCAAGACTGTCCTGAACACGTTGACCATGCATATATTTGCTTTTTTTTTTTCTTTCATTTATAGTTTTATTGTAGTAAAAGAGTACAAATAAGAAGAAAAGAATAGACACATAGGGCAAGGTCTGGGAGCATTTCAAACACATGCTTCTGTATCCTGTCCATGTGGAGTTAGAATGCATCATCCTCCTGGCACATCAATTTATCTCTTCACTTATGGAACTGATACTGGATAGCCCTTGGAGTTCTTGGTTAAATCAAGTCCTCAACCAAGAGCTGATCTGTAAGGGTTTTTGACTCAGTCACAGGAAAAAATTCGAGGACTAGTCAGTGTACACAGCCAAATAGTTTAATAAGCTCATAGCTGGAGAGCCTTGGGAATTCTCAGAGAAGTCAAGTCTTTAACTAGGGTCAGGCGCTGTGATAGTTCTTAACTTAGCCGCAGGAAAGAACTTGAAATCTAGTCAGTGTGAACTGCCAAAGAATCTAAAGACTAGCCTGTGTACAGCTCAGAACTTTAATGCATAGCGAAAGTCTCCAGAGGAGAATCTTATATTAGCTTTTTTCCCCCAAAGATTTCTACCTCTTTATTTAATTTTTTAATATCCTTTTAATATGAAAGATATTTAAAAATTTATATATATATATATTTTTTTTTTATATAATATATAACATATGTACAAAGCAGAGGAAGAAAAAAGCCATAATTTTCAAAGCACGCTTCAACAAGTAGTTACAGAACAGATCCCAGAGTTTGTCATGGACTACCATTTTGTTATGTCACATTTTTCCTTCTAGCTGTTCCGAAACACTGCAGGCTACAAGGAATATTAATGTAGTGTTTCAGTAGCCATACTTGTTTGTTAAATCCCATTTTCTCTGTTATACCTCCTCCTCCTTCTGTTACTGTTCTCCCAATCTATAGGGACCTTTGGGCAATGCCTGTTCTGACTTTTTCATGTGGAGAAGGGTTGTCCACACTAAAAGATAGGGGGATGTAATTGATAATACAGGAGAGGCTTGTCCCTCTGACTTTCAGGATTTATATGACCTAGGAAGCCTCTTGGAATTATATGTTCCAGGAAGGCAAATGTAGTGCATGAAACCTTTATAGAGTCTCAGTTCAAGCCCTAGGTGGTCTTAAGAGTCAACAAGAGTGATGTTGATTGGGGTTTAGCAGACATGACAATTAGCACTTCTAACTGAAGCTTAAATAAGAGCAGCCTCCAGAATAGCCTCTTGACTCCATTTGATCTCTCTTGGCCACTAGTGCCTTATTATATAACATTTCATTTTCCCCTTTTGATCAGGAAAGCATTGTTGATCTCACAGTGCCGGGGCCAGACTTATCCCCTGGAGTCACATCTCATGTTGTCAGGGAGATTTTCACCCCTGAATGGCTTGTACAATGTAGAGGGGAGGGCAGTGATTTTCTTTGCAGAATTGGGCTTAGAGAGAGAGAGGCCACATCTGAGCAACAAAGACTGTATTTGTTTTTCGAAATAGCTACCTTACTTTTCATAAGGTAACTTAATAAAGTTACTTTTGTGGGTAACTTACCTTTAATCCTATCACCCAAATATGACAGTTTTAATCTTTTGTCCTATCTTCTTATATAATTTTTCAATGCTCATTTTTACATAGGTGTAACCCTATAATCTTTTTATGTTCCAATAATGCCTTTTTGGGCCTTCTTTCCTCCCTTGTTAGATTCTGTCCAGGATCATATATTGCCTTAAATTGTCATTGTCTTTTTAGTTTCTTTCTTTGATTTTTCTTTTCTAATTGTGGGAACATATATACAACACAAACTTTCCTGTCTCAAGTTCTCTGAAGCATGCTATTCAGTAAGATTGATCACATTCACTGTGTTGTGGTACCCTCACCACCTTCCGTTGCTAAACTTTCCCATCTCCCCAAACAGAAATCCTACATCTATTTCCCGTTAACTTCCTATTCCCCCTACCTCCTACCCCCTTCCGTTAGCAACCTGTACTCTAATTTCTGCCTCTTTGAGCAGGCATATTCTCCAGTATTTTCTTTATAGTTCCTATGGGGCTTAAATTTAACATCCTAAATCTGTAACAGTCTCATGTGCTTTGATACGTACTAAACTTTAGTAGTGCATGTATATATATAAACTATGTTCCTGTATCCTTCCATCCCCCATGTTTATATAGTTCTTGTCACAAATTATGTGTTTATACATTATGTTTCCTAAGCCACCACTGATTTATTATTGCAGTTTATGCATTTGCCTTTTAGATCCTGTAGGAAGTAATAAGTGGAATTACAAACCAAAAATAAAGTAATATTGGCATTTATTTACCCAGATCATTACCTTTACTGGAGGGAGAGTTTTATTTCTTTATGTGACTTTGATCTGTTGTTTATTGTACATTCCTTTCAATCTGCAGAGCTCTCTTTAGCTGGTCTAGTAGCAGTGAACTCCCTCAGCTTTTGTTTATTTGGAGTGTCTTAATCTCTCCCTTTTTTTTTGGCATGGGCAGGCACCAGGAATGGAACCTGGCTCTCCAGCATGGCAAGTGAAAACTCTGCCTGCTGAGCCACCGTGGCCCACCCTCTCCCTCATTTTTGAAAGACAGTTTTGCCAGATACGTTATTTTTGGTTGGCAATTTTTTGCTTTCAGCACTTTAAGTATGTTCTCCCACTGTCTTCTTGCTTACATGGTTTCTGAAGAGAAATCTGTACTTAATCTTATTGATGTTCCCTTGTACATGACACATTACTTCTCTTTTGGGGCTTTTAGAGTTATGTCTTTATCTTTGGCATTATAATATGCCATAGTGTGGGTCTTTTTTGCATTATCCTGTTTGGAGTTCATTGAGTGTCTTGGATGTGTATATTCATGTCTTATGTTAAATTTGAGGAATTTTTGGCCATCATTTCTTTGAATATTCTCTCTGCCTCTTTCTTATCCTTCTAGGTCACCCACAATGCACATATTTGTATCAACTACAAGTTCAGCAGGCTCTGTTCACTTTTTTTCATTTTTTCTGCTACTTAGACTAGATGGTTTCAATTGTTTTATCTTTAAGTTCTCCGATTTTTTTTCTTCTGCCATCTCCAAACTGCTATTGAATTTCTCTTGGAAATTTTAAATTTCTATTACTGTAATCTTCAGCTCTGTTTGGTTCCCTTTCATAATTTCTGCCTCTCTACTTATACTCTCTTTGTGTTCATCTGTCATTTTCCTGATTTTCTTTAGTCTTTGTCCATGTATTCCTTTAGCTCTGTATATATTTAGGACCATTTTTTAAAACTCTTTGTCTGGTGTATCTCAGGTCTGGTCCTCTTCTTTGATGATTTCTAATGCTTTAATAGTCTCCTTTGCCTGGGCCATCAATTCCTATTTCTTTGCATGTTTTGTAATCTTTTGTTGAAACCTGGACATTCTCGTATTTTAGTGTGTTATCATTGAAATTTAGACTCTCAGACATCTGTTTCTTAAGCTTGTATCCAATTCATATTATGACAACTTGCATCAAATTGCAGGAGCTAACTAAAAAAACGAAAACAGAAATAAAAGAAAACACTTTTCCCAATCTTTGCAGGTTGACCTGTACAAGTTTTCTCCTTCAGGGTATTCATGCAAAGAGTTTAGAGAATAGCTCCATGTCAAAATATAGGGCACTGTATGGTCCTTTCTGCTCATGTGTTTTATCATGGGCATGTGGCCCTAGGAATTCCTCTATTTACACAGTATCACATATCCCTTCTTCTCTGGGAAATGGTTTCCTCATAGTCCAGGGTACTGTACTGTATGTATTATAGCCATCAATCCCTTACCCCAGATAGCATGACTTGACTGCTCTCCCACAGCATTCTGTAGGAGAGCTCTGTGAGCTGCCTTCTACATGCAGGATAAGTTCTGAGATTGAAAGTCCCTCAGCTACCACTAGATGGATTGGACCACATGTACATGCTCCCTGTATGTACACAAGGGTTATTCTACTCCCTCTGGAACAGGGACCAGGGATCCATATTGGGAGAGGGGCCTGGTTCTGTACCCAACCAGTAAGGGGTTGGGGAGGGGCCAGCCAGGGCACCAGGAGATTTACTCTTAAGTAGCCTTTTTCTTGATTTGGCATTTACCCTGTTGCTACAGTCCTTTAACTCTAGAACTTTGAGAAAAATGTCTGTGGTTTCTTGCTGGTTGTTCATAGTTTCCAGAGGGAGCAGAGCCCTGAAGCATCCTACTCCACTATCCTGACCAGGGCCAATGAAGTCATATAATTATCTTTTGGGGAGCTTATCCTTTTTTGGGCTTATTATAATTTTTAATTAATTTAATTAAATAATTATTTAATTATAATCTAAAATTTGGGAACATATCATTTAGGGGGACATATTATAATTTATTACTTTCCCATTCATTAAGAAATCTTTATAAATTTTATTTTAAATAAAAATGCAGTGCGCCTTAAAATAAATATGAATTAATATTTGAATAAGGTCCAATTTATTTTATTTTACTTTTTTGCATGATACATTATTTTATTTTACACTTTATAAAGAAACAAATGCCCAAACACAATATCCCTTCCACTACCAGTTAAGGAGGAGCTCACAGTTCTGAATGCAGATCTGGCCATTTCTAAAATAGTTCATATTGTTTCTCTACCCTGAAGTAAACTCTCCCCTCAAATACTTAAATCCCAACTATAAAAATGGAGCTGCAAAAGATGTATAAAGACAAACGAGATGTTCCTGCTTTCCTTATAGTACAAACACTATGGGAATAACAGGAAGGAAGAAGCTGCCCATTTAAGGACTGGAATGTCTGTTACCTGCAACAGTGTAACGGTCCCCACCCTAAAATATTCCGTTTCTGGGGCCATAAGCACATCAGAAATAGTGAGACAAACATGTGCCAGGTAATTATATTTCTTGTGTCCTGAAGGCACATGTTTCCTGCACTCTTTCTATTAACTATAGACAAATTATAGGAGAGCCCAAATTATAGGACAACCCTAAGTTTAGATTCTGCCCAATGTGAGGTATCAATGCATAAGAAAAAATTAGTTGTATCCAAGTAACAGGCAATAAAAAGTTTTAAACCAGCATGGTTAAGTGTTAAGATTTTTAAGAAATCAAAATATTTATTCACATAATTCTAATCTAAAGTCAAAACTATTAAATCTTCCATGGTTAATGATTTAAATGCAAGTGATGCTGGCTTTCACATTTGCTTTCTTTACTTCATTCAGAATAAAGGCAGATCAGTTGTTCTTGAGCAAGGCAATGCAGCTTTGCTAAAGGGAAACGCTGTTCCTAGCGTGTTTTATTTCCAGTTCAGTATTCAGGAATAAATCTGTGAGGATTCTCATGATGCTGTACACTGGTCTTTGTCATTAGATAACGAGCTCCTAAAGCCAGGGACTGTGTCTCCTCTGTAATAACCCTAGAATGGAGCTTGTGGAAAGTACCAAGCATATGTTTGTTGAGTGAGTGGTGACAGACTTCCTGAGCAACTGCTAGAACCATCTCACTACCATGGGTTGCTGGAACCTATCCAGGCTTAGGCTTCTTACTGCTGCCCACTATAGGCTCAGAGGCCCTTCCCTAGCCTGAATCCTTGAATTGATAGATTCACAGCTTCCTGGATTCAGAGAAGGCAAGGCAAGCACCCACAGTGCAGTGCCCCATAGATGGTCAAGCTGTGTTACAAGGGACATTTGCCTACTCTGGTAGGTTCCTGGGCATTGTCTTGGGAATGTTTCCTCAGCTGTGGAAATCTGCACCTGAATGTCTGTTTCCTAAGACCTCTTCTCAGCATATTGCTGCCAGTTCCTGACCTCAGATTCTTAACATCCACCTTACTTAGAATCAAAATTCTAATAGAATTAGAATTGTTAAAACTTCTGTGTTTGAACTCTTCTCTCAAAGACCTTGCTGATCCTCAGTTGACTAAAGTGATGAAGGATATCTGTATCTGAGGTTTTTTTTTTTTAACAGGTTCTCTAATTGAACAGCTAACAACAGAAAAATATGAGTGTATGGTGTGCTGTGAACTGGTTTGTGTCACGGCTCCAGTGTGGAGTTGTCAGAGCTGTTATCACGTGTTTCATTTGAACTGCATAAAGAAATGGGCAAGGTCTCCGGCATCTCAAGCAGGTAATCTTTTCTGTCTTCTTATTTTTACATTTGACATTTAGATTTTAAATTTAGCTTTAAAAATACTACTTAATTCCTCTTGAATATTTTACCTGCAAGAAGAGTATATTACCTTGATCATATGTTTCAAGTAGCCAATATTAAGCTATAAATCATCTAGATTATAGCAGTGTTAAAATATATTTAGGGTACAGTAAAATCAATTGTAGTTCATGCAAGTTATGAAGAAAATTGCTTTAGAAAATTTATAGAAAGACCCAGAAAAAAACATTAGGGTTTAATTTACACTTATTATATAAATCTTTATAGTATTTTGTGGGCTTTTACCAAAGTATGCTAGTGTTATTAATATGCTTTCTGAACTGTGGTTCTCTAATTCAAGAAATCTGGGATTTCCTGCATATGCTCAAATAATTCTATCTTTTCAAGCCAAGGTTCAGATAATGTTTACTTGATTTTAGAAATAATAGATATAATAGAATAATATCCACTTGATTCATTGTATCTAAAAGATTCAGATAATGTTTACCTTCACGTTAGAAATAATAGATATGTTCTGGTTTGCTAGCTGCCAGAATGCAATATACCAGAAACGGAATGGCTTTTAAAAGGGAGAATTTAATGAGTTGGAAGTTTACAGTTCTAAGGCTAAGAAAATGTCCCAATTACAAGTCTATAGAAATGTCCAGTCACAGGCATCTGGGGAAAGATACCTTGGTTCAAGAAGTCTGATGAAGTTCAGGGTTTCTCTCTCAAGTGAGAAGGCATGTGGCGAACACAGTCAGGGCTTCTCTCTCAGCTGGAAGGGCACATGGCAAACATGGCGTCGTCATCTGCTAGTTTTCTCTCCTGGCTTCTGGTTTCATGAAGCTCCCCGGGAGGCGTTTTCCTTCTTCATCTCCAAAGGTTGCTGGCTCATGGACTCTCTGCATCTCATGACTACATCGTTCTGCTCTCTCTGAATCTCTCATTCTCCAAAATATTTCCTCTTTTATAGGACTCCAATAAACCAATCAAGACCCACCCAAATGGGGAGAGACATGTTGTCCCTTGATCCAGTTTAACAACCACTCTTGACTAAATCACATCATCCAGGGAGATGATCTGATTACAGTTTCAAACATACAGTATTGAGTAGAGATTATTCTACCTTTATGAAATGATATTTTGATTAAAACGTGGCTTTTCTTAGGGGGCATACTCCCTTTTAAACCAGCACAAGATATAATAGAATAATATCCACTAGATTCACTATATCTAAAAGTCTTCATACATATAAGCCTAAATGCAATGTGTAAGTAAAGCATTCTGTATTGTGAGCTTTTGTTTCTTAAAGGTGTGCTTTTGAAATTACTACCACTGCATTAATTTTATAGCTCCTATAAATTAAAATTTTTTATTAGTACATGTGCTTTTGAAAGAAAATTTAATTAGTTTACTTCGATTTTTCTTAACAGACGGCCAGAGTGGTTGGAGGTGCCCTGCCTGTCAGAATGTTTCTGCACATGTTCCTAATACCTATACATGTTTCTGTGGTGAGTTTGTTTGCATACATTGGAATCTCTTTCACTTCTTTTGTGGAACCTCAGTTCCCAGTCCTGGAGTGGTAGTCTGGTGGGCACTTTTTAGAAATTACTAATAAGATTTCATAGCTACAAGACGACATACTCTTGTGGTCCATTGCACAGATAGATTCACTGGCCTTTGTTCTCTTGGGAGGCTGTTTTGGAGATGGACCGTCTCATCATGCCCACCAGGCTCATGCTGCTTCTGAGCTGTGGTGCTCAGCTCCTTGGTCTTAGCTTTTAGACCAGAGCTGATGAGATGGCAGAACAGGCATGTCAAGGAGCTCCCTTTCATCCTCAGCTATAGCAGCTTTGATATTCTGGATATGAACAGCATAAGCAATGAATATTTCAAACCAAGAAACTAGTCACTGGTCTTTATAATAGAGAGATTCTCTTCAAAGTAGTATCACAGGCATAAATGAAATCAGAAAGAAAAACAGACGATAAAAACTGAGATGATATAATCTAGGAATGCCTAGAGTGTATAATAATAGTGACTAAATGTACAAGTTTTAAAAATGTTTTTGCATGAGGAAGAACAAAGGAATGTCATTACTGCAGGGTGCTGAAAATAGATGGTAGTTAATATTTTAAAATTTCAACTTATGTGTGAGACTAAAGCAAAAAATGTTTATTTGGTACAAAATTTATATTTTGACTAGTGCATTTCCTAATACAACTTATGTAGATAGCTTGATTGAAGACCATAAGTACTTGGAACCTTGGGTAGGACATGAGATTTTGTTGGTTTGTCTGGAGTGATGCCCCAATGAATCCCAAAGTGATTTGATCAGTGAGTGGAAAAGTACTTACAAAGTCCCCTTTGGGGAATGGCGAGAATGGGGAAAAATTCAACTTCCCCAAGTTGAATTCTTGATATTCTCACAAGCAGTGTGAACAACCAAAGCTATAGGCTGAGCCCCCAGTCTTGGGGTTTGTTCATATGAAACTTAACCCCACAAAGAATAGGTCAAGCCTACTTCAAATTAGGCCCAAGAGTCACCCCCAAGAGAGCCTCTTTTGTTGCTCAGATGTGGCCTCTCTGTCCAGCCAACACAACAACCAAACTCACCACCCTCCCCCTGTCTACGTGGGACATGACTCCCAGGGGTGCGGACCTTCCTGGCAACATGGGACAGAAATCCTAGAATGAGCTGAGACTCAGCATCAAGGGATTGAGAAAACCTTCTCGACCAAAAAGGGGAAGAGTGAAATGAGACAAAGTGGCAATGGCTGAGAGATTCCAGAGTCGAGAGGTTGTCCTGGAGGTTATTCTTATGCATTAAGTAGATATCATCTTGTTATTCAAGATGTAATGGAGAGGCTGGAGGAAACTGCCTGAAAATGTAGAGCTGTGTTCCAGTAGCCATATTTCTTGATGATGATTGAGTAATGATATAGCTCTCACAGTGTGACTCTGTGATTGTGAAAACCTTGTTTCTGATGCTTTTTTATCTACCTTGTCAACAAACGAGTAGAACATATGGAATAAAAATAAATAATAGGGGGAACAAATGTTGAAATAAATTTAGTTTGAAATGCTAGTGATCGATGAAAGGGAGAGGTAAGGGGTGTGGTATGTATAATTTTTTTCTGTTTTCATTTTATTTCTTTTTCTGAATAGATGCAAATGTTCCAAGAAATGATTATGATGATGAATATGCAACTATGTGATGATATTGTGAATTACTGATTATATATGTAGAATGGAATGATCAAAATAGGAATGTTTGCATTTTCTTTGTGTTTTTTGCTATTTAAAAAAAGTAGTATCACAGACTATCCTTATGCCCACCCTCTTTAGAGAATATTTCTTCATGGTTTTGTGTAATTCAACTCCTCTGTGTGTTAAGAAAAAACTTTCTGTGATCCAGATTCTCATTCCTGCTACTAGTCTATTTACTCTATCTTTTATTTTCCTATCTTTTAACAGTTAATCTTCTCCATCTAGTTGTTGAGTTCCAGATTTTGCTTCTTAACCATTTGCTTCCCTATTTGAACCGTTGCATTTTTGCTTCTGTTCTCGTCTCACTGAAACTGTATTCAGAAGTCATCACTGACCCCTTCCTGATCAAATCCAAGTTTATAGGTTCTTAACTTTTTGGATAGCACAATATCCCCTGACAGTGTGGACCATTACTTTCTTGAAATGACTAGCTCTTCCTTTCTTTTTCCACATGACCTTACCTTTCTGTTGGATTTGTTTCTGTTTCTCCTTGACATCCTTTAATTAGGAGCTTTCACCAAGAATTGGGCATTGACCATCGACTCTTTATCTTCTAGACTCATTTCCTTGGTGAACCCACCTACTATGTAAAATACTCTTCCCCTTCTTTTCTTTAAAACCTTATCCACCATATAAGTGAAGATCTGACCCCAAACATCCTCTGCTAGGATGCTTCCCTTTATTATCTCCTCTCCCACTTTGGCCACTCTTATTTGGAATCTACTGGTCTTATATGTTTTATTGCCAAAATATTAACCTTAATAGATACTAATTTAATAATAGTTGAAGAAATGAAAACTCCTGAAGGTACTACTAGAAAGGCAGCTTGAAACTGGGAGCAGGAGTTCAGTAGAAAATTGGGCAGATAGGACCAATACCAAAGCTAATTACCTTATGTTTAAAGGATTCCTAAATATAAAGCACCAGAATGAAATTTAAAATCATGTTAAAGCCTTCTGACAAATTAAATAAGAGGGTAGAGGAATGTGAGGTAAAAGTCAGCATGACTTGAGCAGAAGTAAAATGATAGGAGAATACAAATAATGAACTTTTTTTACTTGCTGACTTTGCCCCCACTCTGCTTTTCCAGGAGACCATTAATTTAATATACTTTTGTTGAGAACTTATTAATATTACTGTCAGGCACCGTGAAGAAATCAGTATGACTATTAACTTCCCAGAGTTTATAGTCTAGGAGTTAAAGTACAATTAACCTAATGTTCTTCTAGAAATACAAAGTGCTATGGGAGATCGTTGGGCTGATTATGACTTCTGACTAGATGATTAAAGGGAGGCCTTCATGAAGAAGTTAGAATTGAATTGGGCTTGAAAACTAGGTAGAATCTTAATGGGAGGAAAGATTTGATGAAAATAATAGGATAAGCAGAATTGCAAGAAGGTTTAGAATATGTTGAGAGAAGAGAGAGTCATCCAGTGATAGGACCCAGAGTCCATGAAGTTGAAGGAGCAGGAGATAACTGGAAAGGTAGAGTTGCCGCCCTTAGAATTTGGAGCTTCATTTAGCAGGCTGTTAGAAGCCACTGAGAGCATTGATGTGATTCTTTATTGTGATTGATCTGGCAACAGTGAGTAGAGTATTTTGGTGCAGTTTTGGGAATTAGAATAATCCAGATGAAGAATAATAAAGGTTTATTATGGGTGTTAGGGTGAGATGGAAAGGAAGGAGTAAAAGATTTCAAGAGTAAACAGGAATTAACAGCAATGAAAAAGGGAGGAACCCAAATGTGATTTCAAAGTTTCTTGCTTTTAGAAATGGTGATAGATAAAGGCATATCAAGAGGACCAGATATGGCTGAGACAGTGAATTCAGTTTAGAATACTGAGTTGGAGGAGTGAGCAGGACATCCAATGAGAGATAGTAATACTTGGAGATATTGAATAATTCCAATTATATAAAATATCTAGAATAAGCATATCCATTGAAACAGAAAGTAGATTATGGATTGCCAGCTGCCAGGGATAAGGGGAAATGGGAAATTAGTACTTACTGAGTAGAGAATTTCTGTTCGCGGGGGATGAAAAAGTTTTGGTATTGGATGATGGTCGTGGTAGCACAACATTCTGAATGTAAGTAATACCACTGAATTTTACACTTAAAAATGGTTAAAATAGAAATTTTTATTTTATATTTGTATATTACCACAATAAAATGAAAGAAAGAGGGAGGAAGAGAGGAAGAAATAGAATGAGAGAAAAAGAGAAAGAGAGAAAAGGTGAAGGGAGGAAGGAAGAAAAACTTGGAGTGAGATCAGGATTGAAGGATGGTATTGCAGTTGAGAGTTGTACATGAGATCCCAGTGGATGAGAGAGTAAAGAGTGAGAAAAGGAGGAGAAAATGGTCTAATGCAAAACCTTGGCAAGGCTGGGGAAAAAGTCAAAGGCTAGATCGTTTAGGTCAGGGAAAAGAGTTGGAGTCATTAAAAGGGGAGGGGAGGGGCAGGGATCAAGTCAGTGTATTAGGGCAAGAAAGCAGAGAGGCAGGGAAGCTTTTGTAATAGCCTGGAGATGAGGTTTTGGCCAGTAAAGAGGCAAGAGTAGGATTAGGAGCGAGGTGAGAAAGGTACGATGTAGGAAAAACTGACAAGATTTGGTAGTGAAGTGAAATGTAGAAAGAAAGGGTTGAATCAGGGATAACTTTTGTGTTTGTGTGACTCTGACAGTGATGGGGTTGCTGACAGAAATAAGGACCACTGGTAAGGGAGGGGTTTTGAGCAGGAGGACACTAACTTTGTAGATGTAGTCATCAGTGTCACATGACTGAAACCCCAAGCATAGATGTGTAGCAGATGGTTAGACATATGGAACTGAAACAGAGGACTGACTCACAGCTAGGCAAAAATTGTGACTTTGGGAGTCATTGGCCTTTAGATGTATTGAACCTCATAGTGAGAATAAGATTCTTGAAAGATACAGGGTAGAGAGAAAAGCAGAGGCCAAGGCCTAGGGGCGGGCTGACGTCTAGTGTGTAAATTGCCCAAGTGAGTATGAATTCCTCAAGGGCAAGGAGTCCTATGCCTCAGTTTTATTCTTCCCTGCCATTGTGCTAAGCCCGTGAGAGATGCTATTAAAGCTGTGCAAAGTGAAATTGATTATAAAATATTACTCATTTTGTATTCGACAGTAGAGAAATCCTTACTATACATGAAATTTATGTTTTTCCCATCACCCACTGCCTCTGCTTCTTTTCCCATTGCTCTCTTCCTGATTCCTCTTTCTGATCCTTAAAGCAGATATTTTCATAACAATCCAAGGGCCCAGTAAGAAGTATTATCTTGTAGGTTTTTAACCGCAGATTAAATGTGTCCATTAGCAGCATTTTTCTGAGTAAAAATGACTTTTTAAAAATCTTTTTCCCAGGAAATCCAGATTTTAAGATTTGTCATACTCGTGAAACTTTTGATGAGTAGCATTACGTTCATCTTTTTATTTTAGAGTGTGGAATAATGTGTTTATTGAACTAATGATAATCACACTGAAGTTTCATGCTGTCTAGCTATGCTGTACTGTTTTGTTAACTGCAAGGATGTGATTAAAGTTTTACCATTGACTCTCTAATCTGATATGTTTTAGGCAAGGTAAAGAATCCTGAGTGGAGCAGAAATGAAATTCCACATAGTTGTGGTGAGGTTTGTAGAAAGAAACAACCTGGCCAGGACTGCCCACATTCCTGTAACCTGTAAGTTGAAATGCTAGACCCTTGGGGATTCCCAGTGGATATGCTTTGCTGGTGGCCCAAAGTACATGTATATGATTAGCTTGTAACAGAATGGAATGAAGAGCAATTTCGTACCACTTACTGAACACTTACCCTAGGCCAGGCACTCTGCATAAGTTAACTCACTGAGTCTTTACAACAGCACAGTGAGGTATAGATAATTATCATTTCCACTTTTCACTGAGGCCTGGGAAGGCCAAGCATCTTGTCCAAGGTCACAGTCAGCACTGTGGAGCTGAGATTTCCAAAACCAGTGCTTCTCTCTGTATTATTACCCTGTTGGCTTCTGGAAAGAACTAAGACTCAGATATTTTCTCTCCTACTGATATCCAGGTCCAAGAGAGTACAACAGACAGGCTTCTGTCTGGGGAAAGGCAATCATGTAGGGTCCTGATGGGCAGTTTTTAGGATGTGAATCCCTTCTCCACAATAAGTAGCAAGCTTTAGGATGTATCCCATCAGTTTACAAATAAGAGATAGGCACAGTATTAGAGATACAGTTAATCAGTTATAAATAACAAATCTCTACAGGCTCTGAGCTCTTAACAAAGATTTAATTTCTGGGTTCTAACCACTTAATAATTATGTGACCTTAGACAAGTTACTTAATGTCTCTAAGCCTCAATTTCTACATCTGTAAAATAATGATATAAGAGTAATAATACTTAGCTCATAGGATTTTATGAATATTAAATATAGTAATATACCTAAGAGGCTTGGCACTTGGTAAGTGGTTAAAAAAAATGGTAAAATGGTAACTTGATTTTATTATGTAAGTGTAAGGATAAAAAAGACATACTGTCATCTTGGTGCTTCTTCTGTATGGACCAGGGGTAAGTGTTGGACCAGAGGCCTTGGGTCAAGCTATGGTGGTGATAGTGCTGGGGAATTGTCAGTGGGATAGAGGATGCCAGGCTAAACTACATGGCTTGTGATCTGCTGGGCAGCCAGCCCTACTCCTACCCTTGACTATTTGCATAGGTCCTTCCTCAGAACCTCAAGATGAGTTTATGTAAACTATGCCTTCCTTCGGTGGCATTTTAAGTAAATTCAGCAAATTAACCCTCTGCACAGGCTATCTTTCTTAAACCTTCAGCAGAAATGGGCCCTTGTCATGACTACCTGAGAATATCAAAAGTCTCAGGGAAATAGTTTGTGTGGTCGACACCATTTCTGAAAAGAAAAATCCTAAAACCTGCTCCTTTGTGTCTCTGGAAATCCTGCATTTTACTTGGGATGATCCTTTTACTCCTCTCAGGACCCTAGAAATTGCCAAACCCCATTCCTTAATAGCATCTTCCTGATCTACAGCATGTGTGAAGCCTTGTTTCTCTCATTTATTCTTTTCAGGACTCAGAAGCCACAGTTGGCCCCTCTATATATATTTTGAATTGTTCCCATAGGTTTATAAAATTCTCTAAAACAGTGGTTCTCAACCCTGGCTATATATTAGAATCACTTAAGGGGCATTTTAAAACATGAGTTCCTGGCCTCTACCTCAGAGCAATTGGATCAGAATCTGTGGAGGAGTAGTCTGAACTGCTATAGTTTTAAAAGCTCTTCAGGTGATTCTAACTGTAACCAGTGGTGAGAACCACTGCTATAAAGGTTAAGGAAATCTGGGATTGAGTCAGGGCCTTGGAGTAATTTAAAACAACTTGGAATCACCCCCCCCCCCCCCCCCCCCACAGCAGTTTATCAATCTAAAGTTATATAAATGTTTAACCATAAAAATTGTTTCACCTGATAGGGTTGAGGCACAGCATACAGAATATTACTGTTTGAATAATGATATTCATCTTTAAAGAAAGAAGCTTAACTTAATGTCTCCTAAAGGTACTGCCTGTCACAGTGGGTCACCTTCGAAGACTAGCCCCTTGTTCCTGGGTTGTCTTCAGTGTTAAAAGCATTTTTGAAATGCTTATTTGAGAATTATCAGAGATGGCTTAGGAGTCATGTAAAATACCCAGCAAAACACCACTATAGATACCTGGTGTTCATACCAAATTATGTTACCCTCTAATTCAGTAAGCTTGACTTTTACTGACTTTTCATTCTTAAAGAATTAGGATTTACTACCACTTAGAATGTCCCCTTCCCCCCAAAAAAGTTGTCATAGAAGGGTCCCAAAATGTTTTAGGTGGTGGTATTTCTGAATCAGTATGTGTTCTATTCAGAGGACTAATTCTGATATTATAGCACATCATGAAGCCCAGTTTTTTCCATAAACCCCTTTCCCCTTTGTTCTCTCTCTGTTTCTTACCAGCATGCCTACCCTCACATCAGCCTTCTTTTCACTGAACCCATTATTATCACATTGCCTGGTTATTTCTTTACTAGCTGATGAGGAAATGTCTGTACTTTTCATGGATTTGTAGATTTGAACTCTGTTATTTTGCCTGAGTTCTGATCTTTTAATACACTCCATTGGCCATCTCTCTATTCACCTGAGTGGCAAGTTATTTTTATCCCCACACAGAGCTATTATATATGGGCCAAGACCATTTTTGTAAATGTCCTCTCTGACTCTTAGACCCAAATAAAATCAGCATTTTTACTTGGGCTTTACATTTCTGGTTAAGCATTCTAAGTTAATGCTGTCAGTTCTTTCTATAGAAAAATGTTGGCATCTTTGTTTAAATAATTGAATCAACTTTAGACAAATATTAAAACATTTCATATTTGTTTTATTTGTTGCTATATTCAAAATTGCATCCAGTTGGGGAAGATTTTTTCAGGTTTGGATACATGGTTTATTCACTAAATTCTTTGTTTTTTTTAGTCTCTGCCATCCTGGACCTTGCCCGCCCTGTCCTGCCTTTATGTCTAAAACATGTGAATGTGGACGGACCAGGTAGGTTAGAATTGTACTCTAGAGAAAACTGCAGTCTTTATTGATTAATTGCTTGTGAATTTATAAAACAAAATGTTAGGAAGAAAATATTAATAAATGGTAGGTGTAAATAGTACTTTTTTTATAAATGATGGTTTTCTATGCTTCCCTTGATCCTGTTTTTTTGTTTGTTTTGTTTCTAATTTTTATTATGGTACCATATATATAATATAAAATTTCTCATTTTAACCTTTTAAAATATATAATGTAGTGGTATTAAATAGAAATTCCCCATTTTTCCCCTTCCCTACACCTTCCGCTGCACCCTGGTCCCTGGCATCTACTAATCTGCTTTCTGTCTCTGGATTTACCTATCCTGGACATTTCATGAATCATACAATATTTGACCTTTAGTGTCTGTTTTTTTTTCATCTAGCATGATGTTTTCAAGTTTCATCCATGTTGAAACATGTGTCAGTACTTCATTTTTATGACTGACTAATATTCCACTGTATGAATATAATACATTTGTTTATCCATTCTTCAGTTGCTAGACGTTTGAGTTGTTTCCACATTTTGGCTATTGTGAATAGTGCTGCTATGAACATTTGTGTACAAGTTTCTATTTGAATACCTGTTTTCAGTTCCCAGAAGTGGAATTGCTAGGTCATATGATAATTTCTATGTTTAACCTTTTGAGGAACCACCAGACTGTTTTCCACAACATCTGTACGATTTTACCTTCCCATCAGCAATATATGAAAGTTCTAATTTCTCTACATCTGTTATTTTCCATTTTTTCAATTAAAGCTATCCTAATGAATGTCAAGTGAAATGACAAGATTTATAGGGACTTTTTAAAAACTCTTTAGCAGCAAAACCAGGATTTGAACCCAGGCCTGTTAAACTCTAATAACCAGGGACCATTTACCTGTGCCTAGCACAGTATCTTACATGTAAGAGGTTTTCAGTGAATATTGTTGAATGAAAGAATAAGTGAGCTCAGAACCCTCCCTCTTTATATTACAAGTTGTCGTGTATCATTAGTACAAGCACCATGAATAGCTGCAGTGTGCGTCTGAGTCACAGTAAAATCTTAAATGATTTCTGAACCACGAGATAAGATGGGATCATGCAGATTTTCAGTGATGTGGGTACTTCACTATGTCTAGTTATAAATAATAGTGTCTACTCAAGGGGTTGATGTTAGTCATGATGCTAGGCATAATGATAACATACTAGACCAACATTAGTCATGCTGACCACTGAAAACTGATCATTCGTACATATAACAGTGATTTTGTAAACAAAATATATACTGGGGTGAGGGTAGGGGATAGGATAAACGTCTTCTTGAAGAAGAATACACTCTAAGTCATGATCCTGGAAAGAGACTGGTAGTCAGTTATCTAAAAGCCTTGACCTCTTATTCTTCTTTAGCCAATAAATCAGCCAATTAAGATTTTATTAGTAGAAAATCAGAATCTCTTCCCCACCCTGAGACAAAATCAATACAATTTGTTCTAAGCATACCTATGTAAAATGCAAGAGTGCCAGGTCCCATTAAAATACTATTGTTCTTTCAGTCCAAGTATGTATATCATTGTCACCCCATTCTACCAGTCTGTCAAGTACTGTGGGAGCTTGAGGACGAGGTAGAATTAGAACCCAAACCCTCTGAGTCCTGATCCCATAGTTCTTTACCCTCTGCATGCTACTTCATGAGTATTTGGAGATGGAATCACATAAAACAAACACTCAGGAATAGCCTGCAATTCCTTACTGGTCAGTAAATTTGGGTGAGAGATAAGGAAGCTTTCCTTGGGGAAGTAAGGAAAGCACAGAGGGAAAAAGAAGAAAGTGAGAAAGAGGAGAGTAATTGAGGAAATAAGGATTAGAGGAGGGAAATAGAAAAAGTGAGAGAATTGGTAGTCAATATAGAGGCTTAGTAGGTTTTGAGGGAAAGGTTTGGGCTGGCAAACAGGAACGTTTTAATTAATGTATCCATCTCCTCTCTTTACAGGCATACGGTTCGCTGTGGTCAGGCTGTTGCAGTCCACTGTTCTAACCCATGTGGGAATGTTTTAAATTGTGGTCAGCACCACTGTGCTGAGCTTTGCCATGGGGGTCAGTGCCAGCCTTGTCGGATCATATTGAACCAGGGTAAGTGTGGGGACACCAGCTAGCAGAGCTTGTGTGCTTTTTGGGAACCTTATGTATGACTGTCTAGATGTACATGGATTAATGGCAGATCTACAGTTACCAAGATTGTTAGCTCTGGTACCTTGGAGAGAGCTGGGTATATATTAATGCTTAAATGATATTCATCATTTTAGTCACATAATACCGGTATAGGTCATTGTCCTATATAATATGGACAGTTGACTTAAAATGCCATTTTAAAAGTAACATGTTTGTAAAGGACTTGGAGAACCAAAATAATCTTGAAAAACAAGAGCAAAGTTGAAAGTCTTACACTACCTAATTTCAAGACTACAGTAATCATGATAGTGCAGTTATTGATATAAAGATAGATCAGTAGATCAATGGAACAGAAGAAAGCCCAGAAATAAATATACATATTTACTGTCAGTTGATTTTCAACCAAAGTGCTTAAGTTAATTCATTAGGGAAAGGAGAATCTTTTTGCAGATGTTGTTAGAACAAACTAGATATATGTATGGGAAAAAAATGAACTTCAATCCCTATCTCACTCCTTAAACAAAAATGAATTCTAGATGGATTGTTGACTTAGATGTAAAACACAGAAACATAAAGCCTTTAGAAGAAAATATACAATAATATTTTTGTGACATTAGAATTAGACAAAAATACTGGATAGAGCAACAAAAACAGTAACCATAGAAGAGAAAGAAGTAAGTTAGACCTCATCAAAATTTAACATTTCTTCTCATCAGAAGGGACCATTAAGAAAATGAATAGATAAATCATAGCTAGGGAACAAAGATTTGCAATACATATATCTGAAAAAGGACATGTACCCAGAATATTTCAAGTACTCCTATAAATCAACAAAAGAAGATGAACAACTCCATTTAAAAATAGGGAAAAGTCTTGAACAGATACTTCACAATAGAAAATACATACATATCCAATAAACACATGAAAGGTGCTTAACACCTTTAAACACTAGGGAAATACAAATGAAAACCAAATTGAGGATAAAAGAATGCAACATACTTTGGAAAACAGATGGCAGTTTCTAAAATGGTTAAACAGTTATGATATGATTCAACAGTTCCAATCCTGGGCATAATGAAAACATGTCCACTCAAAAACTTGTACATGAATGTTCATAGCAGCATTGTTCATAATAGCCCAAAAGTGGAAACAATGTAAATGTCTATTAACTAATTGTAAATAAGTAAAATGTAAAAGTATATCCTGATAACAGAATACTTACTATTTGGTGATAAGAAGAAATGAAGTATTATACATACTAGAATATGGATGAACCTTGAAAACATTATTCTGAGTTTTAAAAAAGCCAGTCACTGAGGACTGGGGAGAAAGGAGGAATATTCAACTTTGCCATTTGGAGAATTTCTGATATTCTCGTAGGTAGTAGGGACAACCATATCAATAGGCTGTGTACTCAGTCTTGGTGTTCGCCCCTATGAAACTTATTCCTGCAAAGGATAGGCTAAGTCTACTTAAAATTAGGCCTAAGAATTAAAAATAAATAAATAATAGGGGGAACAAATGTTAAAATAAATTTAGTAGATTGAAATGCTATAGTGATCAATGAAAGGGAGGGGTAAGGGGTATGGTACGAATGATTTTTTTTCTGTTTTCTTTTTATTTCTTTTTCTGGAATGATGCAGATGTTCTAAGAAATTATCATGATGAATATACAACTATGTGATGATATTGTGAGTTACTGATTATATATGTAGAATGGAAAGATCATGTGGTAAGAACGTTTGTGTTTGTATGTTGGTATATTTGATAAATAAAAAAAAAAAATTAGGCCTTAAAGTCGCCCCCAGAGAACCTCTTTCGTTGCTCAAATGTGGCCTCTCTAAGCCAGCTGAGCAGGTAAACTCACTGCCCTCCCTCCTATGTGGGACATGACTCCCAGGGGTGTAAATCTCACTGGCAATGTGGGACAGAAATCCCAGGATTTCTGGGATGAGCTGGGACCTGGTATCAAGGATTGAGAAAGTCTTCTTGACAAAAGGTGGAAGAGAGAAATAAGACAAAACAAAGTTTCAGTGGCTAAGAGATTTTGCAGAGAGTTGAGAGGTTGTTCTGGAGGTTATTCTTATGCATTATATAGATATCTCTTTTTAGTCTGTGATGTATTGAAGAAGCTAAAGGGAAGTACTTGAAACTTGAGCTGTGTTCCAGTAGGCTTGATTCTTTTTTTTAAATTTATTTATTAATTAAAAAAAATTTAACAAATGAACTAAAGCATCAACATATATAATCAGTAATTCACAATATCGTCACTTAGTTGCATAGTCATCATTTCTTAGAAGTCTTGATTCTTGAAGACAATTGTAAAAAGATATTACTTTTACAGTTTGACTGTGTGATTGTGAAGACCTTGTGTCTGATGTTCCTTTTATTCAGGGCATAGACAGATGAGTAAAAAAATACAGATAAAATAAATAGTAAGGAGGACAAAGGGTAAAATAAGTTGGGTAGATGGAAATTATAGTGGTCAATGAGAGGGAGGGATAAGGGGTATGGGATGCATGAGTTTTTTCTTTTTTCTTCTGATTTCTTTTTCTGGAGTGGTGTGAATGTTCAAAAGGGTGATCATGGTGATAAATACACAACTATGTGATGATATTGTGAGCCATTGATTATACACCATGCATGGCATGTATGTGTGTGAAGGTCTCTCAATAAAATAAATAAATAAATAAAAAGGCAGTTGGTAAGGACCACATATTGTATAATTCCATTTATATGAAGTTTCTAGAATAGGCAAATATTTAGAGACAGAAAGTAGATTAATGGACTAGAAGGTCAGAGGATTGGAGAGCGATGGCTAAGGGATATGGGATTACTTTTTGGGTTAATGAAAATGTTCTAAAATGGATTGTAGTAGTGGATGCACAGGTCTGAATATACTAACATTCAGTTGTACACTTTATATGGGTGAACTGTATGGTATCTAAATAATAGTAGCTTAATAAAACTATTTTTAAAGAAAACACGGCGAGGGCTACAAATAGCCATCCCATTGGGCGTAGAGTTGGCAGATCTGCTGAGTGCTGGGCACTGCAGGTCAGCTCCCCCATCCCCCCATGTCAGGACCAGCCATCCTGCTGACTTGGACTGGGAGCAGCCCCACACTGTGTTTGCTATATCTCCAACCAGCAACTGCAGTTGGGGAGGTGTGGGCCTGAGGGAGTTGGTGCTTCAGGAGCGCCACCTGCTGGTGCGAAGAAGTAAGTGCAAGCTGGCAGACTATCTGCATAGGTTTTTTGTTTTTTCCCCTTTTTTGAATATGTTTTATGTATATATATATTAGTGGTATTGTTTTTTATTTTAATTTTTGTTTAAATATGTAGTTTATATATTTATACTTTCATTGACTTTTTGTTTCTTATTTTTAATTATTCTATTTACTTTAATTTATTATTATTGTTATTATTTTCTCTCCCTTCTGAGGGCACCATTCTGAGTTCATTCCCAATATATCTTGGGGATGTCCCCTTCTGACATTGGGGCCTGCTACTGGTAAGGTGTGTTTTTGTTGTTGTTGTCTTCATATTTTTATTTTATTGTTTCATTCTTTTTTGAGGATGCATGCGCTGGAAATCAAACCCAGGTCTCCCTCTTGGTGGGTGGGCATTCTGCCCCTGAAGTACCCATGTGCCCCAGCCTAACTTTTAATAGATCCGCAAGTAGAATTGTACCCCCTATATGAGATTTGGGCCTTGGTTTGGCAGGGAATTACTGACAAACCAAGTGCAAAAGGAAATCTACGGCACAACCAAGTAAATACAAAACTTTAGACAAGTGAAGGAAACCAGCTTGCAAAATAACCTCATGAAGATAATCAAGTGCCCGAAACACAACTGAAAATCACAAAACATGTGACGATCCAAGCAGAAATGGCCCAGCCAAACAACCAGATCAAAATTTTTGGAGGAGACACAGAATATGGAACAACTACTCAAGGATATTTATAAAGAAAAAAAAGGATATTAGGAAGATATTAGAAAAGCATAAAGAAGAATTCAAAGATTAAGTAGAAAAATGGCAGATCTCACAGAGATGAAAGACACAGTAGACAAAATTAGAAATATACTGGAGACACACGATAGCAGCTTTGAAGAAGCAGAAGGAAGACTAAGTGAGCTAGAACACAGAACGGTTGAACTAGAGTGCACAAAAGAAGTGGCAAGAAAGATGAAAAAAGTGGAACTGGATCTTAGGAAATGATGGACAAGGGGTGAACAAATATAAGAATCATTGGTGTCCCAAAAGGAAAATAGAAGAGAAAATACTCAAATCAAAGAGGCCCAACAAACTCCAAGTGGAATAAATCCAAATAGGCCTACTCCAAATAGCTTGATACTAATCAAGCTGTCAAATGTTGAGAGAAACAGAAAATCCTGAAAGCAGGAGAAAAATGATCTACCACATATAAGGGAAAACATATAAGAATGAGTTCAGACTCCTCAGCAGGCACCATGGAAGCAAGAAGTCAGGGTTATGATAGATTTAAGATCCTGAAAGAGGAAGATTTCCAGCCACAAATTCTTTATTCAGCCAAGTTGTCCTTCACAATTGAGGGACAGAATAAAAACTTCAAAGACAAAGACTGAGAGAACTAGTCAACAACAGATCAACCCTATAAGAAATACTAAAGGGAGTCCTGTCAGCTGGAAAAAAATGACAGAAGAGGGACGTCTGGAGGAGGGCACAGAATTGAAGAA
The DNA here is from genome assembly GCF_023851605.1 of Tamandua tetradactyla. Classification (NCBI taxonomy): domain Eukaryota; kingdom Metazoa; phylum Chordata; class Mammalia; order Pilosa; family Myrmecophagidae; genus Tamandua; species Tamandua tetradactyla. Next base: position 62,433,960 of record NC_135328.1, on the reverse strand, counting down.
TGTCAGTAACAGTAATTTAAAGGATAAAAAGAGGTAAAAGAATATATAGATCTGATAAATAAAAACTAAAGCGTAGTGCTTGTTTTGGCATCACATATACTAAAATTGAAATGATACAGAGAAGATTAGCATGGCCCCTGCACAAGGATGACATGCAAATTCGTGAAGCGTTCCGTTTTTTTTTTTTTTTACACTCAAAGCACAATCAACAAAAGAAAAAATAGTTAAATGGAAATTCCTCAAAGTCAAATGCACCTCAAGACTTTGTCAGAAAGGTGAAGCAGCTGCCAACTCAGTGGGAGAAAATATGTGGAAATCACACATCAGGTAAAGGTTTGATATCCTGTAACCTAAAGAAACCTAACAACCAAACAGCGAAAGAACAAGCAACCCAGTTATAAAGTGGGCTAAAGATATGAATAGACATTTTTCTGAAGAGCAAATACAGATTCTAAGTACATAAAGAGATGCTCATTCTCATTAGCTATAAGGGAAATGGGGATCAAGACCACCTCACACCTATAAGAATGGCTCCTATTAAACGAACAGGAAACTATAAATGTTTGAGAGGATGTGGAGAAATTGGGACACTTATGCACTGCTGGTGGGAATGTATAATGGTACAGTCGCTATGGAAGACAGTTTGGTGGTCCCTTAGAAAGCTATATATCAAGTTGCCTTATGAACCAACAATAGCACTACTTGGTATATACCCATAAGAGCTGAAAGCAGTTACACAAACAGATATTTGCACACCAATGTTCATAGCAGCATTACTCATAATCACCAAAACAATCTAAATGCCCACCAATGGGAGTGGACTAACAAAATGTGGTATAAACATACAATGGAATACTATGCAGCAGTAAGACAAAATGATGTCTTGAAGCACATGACAAGATAGATGAGCCTTGAGGACATAATGCTGAGTGAAATAAGCCGGCCACAAAAAGATAGATACTGTATGACTACTTTTATGACCATGGTAAATGTAAAAATCAGAGGCTTATTATAATACAGAATATAGGGGGTTTAGAGATGCATGGAAGCTAGAGATGGGTGAACAGTTAGCTAATGAGGTTGAGCTCAAATGTAAGGGAATATAGATAGAAGTGAAGGTGGTTCTGTAGTGGGTTTATAAGTAATAGTACCATACCAAAGGTGAACAAGATTGAAAGGGGTTGTATAGACCTACTTATCCCACTGATTTAAACTAGAAATATAAATGGGTTCTTGCAGGAACTGCTTCAAGGGTGTAAATTGTGTATGTAGGCTGTTTGGGTCTGGGGTGCAGGCAAGGGGACTGCTGTTGAATGCTATGGGCTGTGTTTAGCAGGAAAACATCAGCAGTACCACAGCAGCAGCAGGGGTAAATAATGGGAGGAGAGACCAGAGTTAAGGGGAGGTTTAAAGTTCCTATTTGGTGAGGGTGTATTTACTGGTTATCTTTCTCTTGGAAACAATGAAATTATATAAAATTGAGAGTGTTGTTGAACTATGGACTTTGGTCATTATACATGATGCCTAATGAATGCAGGTGGCCGAAGGATGCACTGAGAAGTAGATTGGCGAATGATGTGCTGCTACAAAAAAAAATGAAGTTGTAAGGCATGCAATGATGTGAATAAACTTGTGGGACATTTGCTGAGACAAAGTAAGCCAGAAACAAAAGAGCAAATATTGTATGGTCTCCTTTAGAAACTGCGTATAAGAGAACAGGGGCCTAGATTGTAAGCTCTTATAGCAGGCACATTTAGTCCGGAGCAATAATTATTATTTCTGGATTTGGAGAGGCTATTTATATATCTATGATTTGGTATTCAGAGATAAGAACGAAGCTGATCAGGTTGGGATTAAGGTAATTCAGAATACAGGGGTAAGGAAGACATTGTCTCTGTTTTAGAACTGCACCTACTCTTTGAGACCAAAGGGAGAAAGGTTTATTTTGTCCAGAACCTAAATTTTCTGTAGCACATAATCGAACTCAACCTGTCTGGATAGCTCATTTGAACAAAAGAAACACAGGGAGCCCAGAATAAGAATGAGGGCCTTTAATCCTATAAAGTTTAATGTAATGCCTCCTAGAATATAGTAAGCAGATAATCAAAAGGTATTGGCAAAGTCATTTGAGGGATGGGAGAAAAAGTATGAAACTATTAAACTTTATCATCAGGGAATCCCCTGATACTGTGTCAGATATTGGGGACACCCAAATCAATAGGCCAAGCCCTTGATCTTGAGGCTTACTGTTGTGAAGCTTATGTAGGTAGCGGAGACGCTTAGCCTACTTATAGGTATGCGTAAGAGTTATTTCTGGAGGGCCTCTTTTGTTGCCTTACTGTCTCTAAGCCCACCTCTATAAGTGAAATCATTGCCCTCCCCACTACGTGGAACATGACATCCTCGGGTGAAGGTCTCCCTGACAGCATAGTAGATGACTCCCAGGGATCAGTCTGGCCCTGGCACCATGGGATCAACAATTCCATCCTGACCAAAAGGGGGACAAGAAGGGTAACTAATAAAGTATTAGTGGTTGAGAGAATTCAGATAGAGTTGAGAGGCTACTCTGGAGGTCACTCTTGCACAAGCTTCAGTTAGACATTGCTACCTATCATAACTTGCCAAAACCACCCCAGCCAATCCTAAAGAATACCTAGGGCAGTATATGATCTAACAAATGTTCCGTGCACTAGGGTAACATTCCAGAAACCTACAACGTCCAGGTGGGTCCCTGTACCAGGTAAGTCCTGAAATGCAGAGGGCCCAGCCTCTCCAGAACATCAGCTAGTTCCATCTCCCTACCCCATATTATTGACAGCCCCTTCCAATATGTAAAAGTTAGACTGGCCATAGCCCAAATACCCCTAAAGAACGGAATAGAAAGATCAAAGGTGGTGATGTAGTTATACAGAGAAGGTAAGGTTTAACAAGTGAACATGATTGCTAAATTATTAAATTGATAATTCCTTTAGTCTCCAGTATCTTAGAGCAGCTAGAAGTAAAAACCTAAAATGTTGGAATTGTAACCCATACCAAACTCTGAAATCTGTTCTACAACCAGTTGTTATGGTGTGCTTTGACATGTATTGCTTTTTTTGTATAAATGTTATTTTTCACAAAAAAAGGAAGAAAAGGTCTGTTGTGATGATAAAAAAAATTATTTATTCCTTCTAGCCTCCTATGTTCTGGAACACTAGAAGGAAAAATCTGAGATGATGGTATAGTAGCCCATGACAAACTCTAGGATCTGTCACGTAACTACTTGTTGAAGAGAGCTTTGAAAACTATTGCTTGTTTGTGTCTTTGCTTTATGTATATATGTTATATTATCCAATAAGAAAGTGAAAATAAATAACTCAATAAAACTTAAAGGATAAGATGGTAGATTCAATAACAGCTTTTACGGTAATAACGTTAATGGACTAAACTCACCAATTAAGAGATACAGATTGGCAGAATGGATTAAAAAATATAGTCCATCTATTCGCTGTTTACATCTTAGACCCAAGGATATAAATAGATTGAAAGTTAAAGGATAGGAAAATGTTCTATGCAAGCTGTAACAAAAAGAAACCAGGAGTAGCTATACTAATATCACATAAACTTTAAATGTAAAGGCATCATAAGAGACAAAGAGGGACACTACATATTAATAAAGGGGAAAATTCACCAAGACGAAATAACAATAATAAATGTTTACGCCCCCAATCAGGTAGCTACAAAGTGTATGAGGCAAACATTGGCAAAACTGACAGGAGCTATAGATGTTTCAACAATAATTGTGGGAGACTTCTGTACACCACTCTCCACTTTAGATAGAACAAGCAGACAGAGATCAATAAAGAAATAGACAATCTAAACAATGTGATAAATGAATTAGACCTAATAGATGTATATACATCATTACATCCCAAACAACAGGATATACATTCTTCTCTAGTACATATGGGACATTCTCCAGGGTAGATTATATGCTGGGACAAAAACTGGACTCCTTATAAATTTAATAAGATTGAAATTATTCAAAGCACAATGGAGTGAAGCTGGAAATTAATAATCATCAATAAAATCAGAGTCTCACAAATATATAGAGATTAAACAACATGCTTTTAAATAATCAGTGAGTTGAAGAAATTGCTAGAGAAATCAATAAATATCTAGAGACTAGTGATAATGTGAATGCAACATATCAAAACAGGCCACGGTGGTTCAGCAGGCAGAGTTCTCACCTGCCATTTCAGAGACCCAGGTTCGATACCCAGTGCCTGCCCAAAAAACAAGAAAAGCAAAACTCAAGGACTTAGCTGCTCACCTGGAGAATTTACAGAAAGAATAGCAAAATAACCCCAAAGCAAATAAAAGAAATAAAGATTAAAGCAGAAATAAATTGGAGAACAATAAAACAGTAGAATCAATAAAACCAAAAGTTGGTTCCCTGAGAAAATGAATAAAATTGGTGGACCCCTAGGTAGACTAACAAAGGGAAAGAGAGGACACACAAAATCAGCAATAAGGGGTTCATTACCATGGATCCTCAAGAAATTTTTTAAAATATTAAGAGAATGCTATGAACAACTATATGCCAACAAACTAGACAACCTAGATGAAATGGACAAATTCCTAGAAACACACAAACTATCTGTACTGACTCAAGAGGAAGTGGAAGAATGCAGCAAACGAATTACAAGGAAAGAGATTCAAACGGACATCAAAAAACTTCCCACAGGGGAAGAGTGAAATGAGACAAAGTGTCAATAGCTGAGAGATTCCAAACAGAGTTGAGAGGTTATCCTGAAGGTTATTCTTATGCATTAAGTAGATATCACCTTGTTATCCAAGAGGAAGTGGAGAGTCTGGAGGGAACTACCTGAAAATGTAGAGCTGTGTTCCAATAGCCATGTTTCTTGAAGATGATTGTATAATGATATAGCTTTCACAGTGTGACTGTGTGATTGTGAAAACCTTGTGTCTGATGTTCCTTTTATCTACCTTGTCAACAGATGAGTAGAACATATGGAATAAAAATAAATAATAGGATCAACCAGAAATGTCAGTGAGGACTTAATGGCCAAGATGGCGGCTTAGCAATGTGTGCATATTAGTTTGTCCTCCAGAACAACTACTAAATAACCAGAAACAATACAGAACAGCTCCTGGAGCCATGTCGGTGACCGGACACAGCGTACCCCAGTCTGGACCAGCTGGACTGGCTGCGAGCCTCCCGAGAACCGTGAGTTCCGCAAGCCGTGGCAGCCGGTGCCCCTCCCCCACAGGCTGCTTCCCAGAGGGGAAAGGAATGAGACTCTAATAGCAGCAGGGGCTGAGTCCAACCAAACACCAGTTGTGGCATTAATTAACAAATTCTGACTACTAAAAATAGGCCCCCAGCTCAGGTGAACCTGGTCAAGGCGAAGGTTGCTCATTGGGCTAACGGAAAAAGAGGAAAGGGGAGGAAACGGAGGTTTTTGTGGCTGTGTTTCTACGGACGCTTGGCTGCCTCTGGGTTCAGCAGCCGGACTTCTCGGGCTGCAGCTGCTCCAGGCATAGGCAGAAACAGACTGCTTTCAGGGCTGTTTCCCAGCTGTGCCTTCCCAGGGGAGGGGTGAAGCCCAACTCAGGTGGAATCCCTCCCTCAAGGAATTCAGACCCCAGGGCTTGGCAATTTGAAACCATTAAAACCAGCCTACAACCTCTCCTCTGTCTCCACCACGTCCCCAGCAGGGAGAGTCTTCCAAAGTTAAAGGTGCCGCAACATCTTTGCTGGTGGGGCCCACAGGCAGACAATTGCCACATACTGGGCAGGATAAGAAAAACAGAGCCCAGAGACTTCACAGGAAAGTTTTTTAACCTGCTGGGTCTCACCCTCAGGAAAACTGCCACAGGTGACTCCTTCCCCGATAGAAGGCCAGTTTAGTCCAGGAAAACCTGGCTGGAGTCTATGATATCTACGTAAACCCTACTAAGGGTGGAGAGGGAAAAGGCACCATTCAAGCAGGGCAAGAAACAAGAAAACAGGAACTGAAAAATTATCCTGTTAAACAAACAAATTATCCTAAGCTAGAGTTCCAGGAAAACTGAACTGAAAGTCAAAGAACAGAGAGACAACAAATTCATCTAGCAAGAAAACTCTATGTAAGAGAAGTGAAAGCAATCTCCAGAATAAACTAATTAAGGTAATTAAATGTCTACACACCAGCAAAAAAATAACAAATCACACCAGGAAAATTGAAGATATGGCCCAGTCAAAGGAACAAACCAATAGTTCAAAGGAACAAACCAATAGTTCAATTGAGATACAAGAGCTGAAACGATTAGTTCAGTATACGAACAGACATGGAAAACCTCATCAAAAACCAAATCAGTGAATTGAGGGAGGATATGAAGAAGGCAGGGAATGAACAAAAAGAACTGGAAAGTCTGAAAAAACAAATCACAGAACTTATGGGAATGAAAGACACAGTAGAAGAGATGAAAAAAAACAATGGAAACCTACAATGGTAGATTTCAAGAGACAGAGGTTAGGATTAGTGAACTGGAGGACGGAACATCTGAAATCCTACAAGAAGCAGAAACTATAGGGGAAAATATGAACAGGAACTCGTGAATTGAATGAAAATATGAAGCACACAAATATACGTGTTGTGGGTGTCCCAGAAGGAGAAGAGAAGGGAAAAGGAGGAGACAAACTAAAGGAGGAAATTATCACTGAAAATTTCCCAACTCTTATGAAAGACCTAAAATTACAGATCCAAGAAGTGCAGCATACCCCAAAGAGAATAGATCCAAATAGACGTTCTCCAAGACACTTACTAATCAGAATGTCAGAGGTCAAAGAGAAAGAGAGGATCTTGAAAGCAGCAAGAGAAAAGCAATCCGTCATATACAAGGGAAACCCAAAGACTATGTGTAGATTTCTCAGCAGAAACCATGGAGGTGAGAAGAGAGTGGGATATATTTAAATTACTAAAAGAAAAAAACTGCCAACCAAGAATTCTGTATCCAGCAAAATTGTCCTTCAAAAATGAGGGACAAATTAAAACATTTCAGACAAAAAATCACTGAGAGAATTTGTGACCAAGAAACCAGCTCTGCAAGAAATACTAAAGGGAGCACTAGAGACAGATACGAAAACACAAAAGAAAGAGGAGTGGAGAAGAGTGTAGAAAGAAGGAAAATTATATATGACATAAAATACAAAAGGCAAAATGGTAGAAGAAAGTACTACCTATACAGTCATAACACTAAATGTTAATGGTTGAACTCCCCAATCAAAAGACATAGACTGGCAGAATGGATTAAAAAACGGGATCCTCCTATATGCTGTCTACAGGAAACACATCTTAGATCCAAAGATAAACATAGGTTGAAAGTGAAAGGTTGGAAAAAGATATTTCATGCAAATAACAACCAGAAAAGAGCAAGAGTAGCTATACTAATATCTAACAAATTAGATTTCAAATGTGAAACAGTTAAAAGAGACAAGGATACTAAGTGTTAATAAAAGGAACATTTCAGCACAAAGACATAGCAATCATAAATATTTATGCACCAAGCCAGAATGCCCCAAAATACATGCAGCAAATGCTAAAAACACTGAAAAGAGAAATAGACATATCTACCATAATAGTTGGAGATTTCAATTCAACACTCTCATCAATGGACAGAACATCTACATAGAAGGTCAATAAAGAAACAGAGAATTTGAATAATACAATAAATGAGCTAGACTTAACAGACATTATAGAACATTACACCCCACAACAGCAGGATACACCTTTTTCTCAAGTGCTCATGGATCATTCTCAAAGATAGACCATATGCTGGGTCACAAAGCAAGTCTCAACAAATTTTAAAAGATTGAAATCATACAAAACACTTTCTCAGATCATAAAGGAATGAAGTTGGAAATCAATAATAGGCAGAGCGCCAGAAAATTCACAAATATGTGGAGGCTCAACAACACCCTCTTAAACAACCAGCGCGTCAAGGAAGAAATTACAAGAGAAATCAGGAAATATCTTGAGGCAAATGAAAATGAAAACACAACATATCAAAACTTATGGGACACAGCAAAGGCAGCGCTAAGAGGAACATTTATTGCCCTAAATGCCTATATCAAAAGAGAAGAAAGGGCAAAAATCGAGGAATTAACTGTCCACTTGCAAGAAGTAGAGAAAGAACAACCAACTAACCTCAAAGCAAGCAAAAGGAAAGAAATAACAAATATTAGAGCAGAAATAAATGAAATTGAGAACATGAAAACAACTGAGAAAATCAACAAAACCAGAAGCTGGTTCTATGAGAAAATCAATAAGATTGATGGGCCCTTAGCAAGATTGACAAAAAGAAGAGGAGAGAGGATGCAAATGAATAAGATCAGAAATGGAAGAGGAGACATAACCACTGACCCCAAAGGAATAAAAGAAGTAATGACAGGATACTATGAACAACTTTATGCTAATAAATACAACAATGTAGATGAAATGGACAACTTCCTAGAAAGGCATGAACAACCAACTTTGACTCTAGAAGAAATAGATGACCTCAGCAAACCAATCAGAAGTAAAGAAATTAAATCAGTTATTAAGAAGCTCCCCAAAAAGAAAAGTCCAGGACCAGACAGCTTCACATGTGAATTCTGCCAAACATTCCAGAAAGAGTTAGTACCAATCCTGCTCAAACTCTTCAAAAAAATTGAAGTGGAAGGAAAGCTACCTAATTCATTCTGTGAAGCCAACATCACCCTCATACCAAAACCAGGCAAAGATATTACAAAAAAAGAGAACTACAGACCAATCTCTCTAATGAATATAGATGCAAAAATCCTCAACAAAATTCTAGCAAATCGAATCCAGCAACACATTAAAAGAATTATACATCATGACCAAGTAGGATTCATCCCAGGTATGCAAGGATGGTTCAACATAAGAAAATTAATGTAATACACCATATCAACAAATCAAAGCAGAAGAACCACATGATCATCTCAATTGATGCAGAAAAGGCATTTGTCAAAATTCGACATCTTTCCTGTTGAAAACACTTGAGAGGATAGGAATAGAAGGGAACTTCCTTAAAATGATAAAGGGAGTATATGAAAAACCCACAGTTAATATCATCCTCAATGGGGAAAAACTGAAAACGTTCCCCCTAAGATCAGGAACAAGACAAGGACATCCACTATCACCACTGCTATTCAACATTGTGTTGGAAGTTCTAGCCAGAGCAATTAGACAAGAAATAGAAATACAAGGCATCAAAATAGAAAAGGAAGAAGTAAAACTCTCACTGTTTGCGGATGATATGATACTATATGTTGAAAACCCCGAGAAATCCGCAGCAAAACTACCAGAGCTAATAAATGAGTACAGCAAAGTGTCAGGTTACAAGATCAATATTCAAAAATCTGTAGTGTTTCTATACACTAGTAATGAACAATCTGAGGGGGAAATCAAGAAATGAATTCCATTTACAATTGCAACCAAAAGAATAAAATATTTAGGAATAAATTTAACTAAAGAGACAAAAGACCTATACAAAGAAAATTACAAGAAATTGTTAAAAGAAATCACAGAATGCTTGCCTGCCATGCCAGAGGACCTGGGTTCGATTCCCGGTGCCTGCCCATGTAAAAAAAAAAAAAAAAAAAAAAATCACACAAGACCTAAATAGGTGGAAGGGCATATCACGTTCATGAATTGGAAGACTAAATATAATTAAGCTGTCAGTTCTACCTAAATTGATTTACAGATTCAATGCAATACCATTCAAAATCCCAAAAACTTTTCAGAAATAGAAAAACCAATAAGCAAATTTATCTGAAAGGGCAGGGTGCCCCGAATAGCTAAAAGTGTCCTGAGAAAAAAAAATGAAGTCGGAGATCTCACCTGATTTTAAGGCATATTATGAAGCTACAGTGGTCAACACAGCATGGTACTGGCATAAAGATAGATATATTGACCAATGGAATGGAACAGAGTGTTCAGGTTTAAACCTTCTCGTATATGGACAATTGATCTTTGATAAGGCAGTCAAGCCAACTCACCTGGGACAGAACAGTCTCTTCAATAAATGGTGCCTAGAGAACTGGATATCCATATGCATAAGAATGAAAGAGGACCCATATCTCACACCCTGTACAAAAGTTTACCAAAATGGATCAAAGACCTAAACATTAGATCTAAGACCATAAAACTGTTTGAAGAAAATGTATGGAAATATTTTATAAATCTTATACTTGGAGGCGGTTTTATAGACCTTACACCCAAAGCCAAAGCACTGAAGAAAGAAAGAAAGAAATGGGAACTCCTCAAAATTAAACACTTTTGTGCATCAAAGAACTTCATCAAGAAAGTAAAAAGCCTACACAATGGGAAACAATATTTGGAAGCGACATATCAGATAAAGGTCTAGTATCCAGAATTTATAAAGAGATTTGTTCAACTCAACAACAGAAAGACAGACAACCCAATTACAAAATGGGCAAAAGACTTGAACAGACACTTCTCAGAAGAGAAACTACAGATGGCCAAAAGACACGTGAAGAGATGCTCAACTCCTCTGGCCATTAGAGAAATGCAAATCAAAACTACAATGAGATATCATCTCACACCCACCAGAATGGCCATTATCAATAAAAGAGAAAATGACAAGTGATGGAGAGGATGTGGAGAAAGAGGCACACTTATCCACTGTTGGTGGGAATGTTAAATGGTACAACTGCGGTGGAAGGCTAAATATAGAATTGCCATATGACCCGGCAATACCATTGCTAGGTATTTACTCAAAGGACATGAGAGCAGGGACACAAATGGACATCTGCACACCATTGTTTATAGCAGCATTATTTACAAATGCAAAGAGATGGAAACAGCCAAAATGTCCGTCAACAGACGAATGGCTAAACAAAGTGTGGTATATACATACGATGGAATATTATGCAGCTGCAAGACAGAATAAAGTTATGAAGTATGTAACAACATGGATACCTTAAGGGCATTATGCTGAGTGAGATTAGCCAAAAACAAAAGGGCAAATACTGTATGGTCTCACTGATATGAACTGACATTACTGAATAACTTGGACTATTTCGTTCGTAGCGGAGACCATCAGGAGATAAAAATGGAGTAAGATATTGGGTAATTGGAGCTGAAGGGATACAGATTGTACAACAGGACTGAATATAAAAACTCAGAAATGGACAGCACAATAAAACCTAACTGTAATACAATTATATTAAAACACTGAATGAAGCTGAATGTGAGAATCATAGAGGGAGGAGAGCTGAGGGCATAAATGAAATCAGAAAGATAGATGTTAAAGATTGAGATGGTATAATCTAGGAATGCCTAGAGTGTATGATGATAATGACTAAATGTACGAATTTTAAAAATGTTTTTGCATGAGGAAGAACAAAGGAAGGTCATTACTGCAGGGTGCTGAAAATAGAAGGTAACTAATATTTTAAAATTTCAACTTGCGTGAGACTAAAGCAAAAAATGTTTATAGTAGAGAGGCTGCAGGGAACTGCCTGAAAATGTAGAGCTGTGTTCCAGTAGCCATGTTTCTTGATGATTGAATGATATAGCTTTCACAATGTGGCTGTGTGATTGTGAAAACCTTGTATCTGTTGCTCCTTTTATCTACCTTGTCAACAGACGAGTAGGACATATGGAATAAAAATAATAGAACAAATGTTAAAATAAATTTAGTTTGAAATGCTAGTGATCAATGAAAGGAGAGGTAACGGGTATGGTATGTATATATATACATTTTTTTCTGTTGTCTTTTTATTTATTTTTCTGAATTGATGTGAATGTTCTAAGAAATGATCATGGTGATGAATATGCAACTATGTGATGATGTGAATTACTGATTATATATGTAGATCGGAATGATCAAAATAGGAAAGTTTGTGTTTAATTGATGGGGTTTTTTTGTATTTAAAAAAAAAAGGCATTCAAATCAGAAAGGAAGAAGTAAACTTCCATTATTTGCAGATAACATGATCCTACACTTAGAAAACCCTGCAAAATCTACACCAAAGCTACTAGAGCTAATTAGCAAATTCAGCAACGTGGTAGGCTGCAAGACTAATGTACAAATATCAGTAGTGTTTCTATACACAGTTATATGCCTATCTGAGAAGGCAATTAAAGAAAAGAAAATCCATTCGAAATAGTGACCAAAGGAATCAGGTATCTAGGAATAAACCTAACCAGGAATATCAAGGACTTATACACAGAAAATTACCAAGCATTACTCAAAGAAATAAAAAATTACCTGAATAGATGGAAAGAAGACATTCCATGCTCATGGTTAGGAGGGTTGAATGTGGTTAGGATGTTAATTCTACCCAAATTGATCTACAGATTCAATGAGATATCTATCAAAATTCCTACTACGTACTTGAAGACTTGGAAAAACTAGTTATCAAGTTTATTTGCAAGCAAAGGAAATCCCGAATAGCTAAAGATATCCTAAAAAAAAAAAATGAGAAATGGGAAGACTATCACTTTGCTGACATAAAGCTTACTATAGATGTGCAGTGACGTGTGTGAGGCTGTGTGCAGACCTGTGTGTGGCGCATTCAATGATCCTGAAAATAAGCAGCCACTCCCTTGCAAGTCTCCTTCTTGGACTGCGTCCAAGTCTCCATTGCTGCAGATCTGCTCAGACACAAACAAAGATCCAATTGCAGACATGAACAGCATGAGTGCTTCACATGTAGACGATCTGGCCACTGGGCCCCGAAATGCCCTATTGTAGGAGGCCGTGGTCATGGAATGAGAAGCCATGGCAGAGGTTTCCAGTTTGTTTCATCATCTCTTCCAGATGTCTTTTATTGCTGTGGTGAGTCTGGTAATCTTGCCAAGGATTGTGATCTTCAGGAGGATGCTTACTATGACTGCAGTAGAGGTGGCCACATTGCCATGGACTGCAAAGAGCCCAAGAGAGTGAGGGCAGTGCTGCTACAACTGTGGCAAACTAGGCCATCTGGCTCATGACTGTGACCATGCAAATGAGCAGAAGTGTTATTCAGGTGGAGAATTTGGACACATTCAGAAAAACTGCACCAAAGTTAAGTGCTGTAGGTGTGGTGAAACTGATTACGTCGCCATCAACTGCAGCAAGACAAGTGATGTCAACTGTTACCACTATGGTGAGTCAGGGCATCTCGCATGGAATGCACAACTGAAGCTAGGGCCTAATTATTTTCTTTCATTACCCCTCCTTTTTCTGATTGATGTTTGTATTATTTTCTCTGAATTCTCTTCACTGGCCAAAGGTTAGCTGATAGAGGCTATTCCCAGGCCAGTGAGCTTTGCTTGCCATTTAAAGGAGGAAAGAGGTGGGGAAAAAAACAACTTTCTGCATTTAACTACCAAAAAAAGAGTTTATGCTTAGTTTGGTAGAGGTGTTAAGGGGGGAAAGAACCCCCTTTCCATGCCACTGGTAAATAGGGATTAGTGAATGGGAAGAATTAGTTGAGTCAGACCAGTAAGCCCATTATGGAATTCTTGAATATGTTCCCATGTAGGAGGTTCACCCGATTCTGGACGTGTCTGTAAAGCTCCATAAATAACTTTAATCTTAGCATAATGATGGCCTTGGATTGTCTGACCTCAATAGCTGTTAAATAATATCAAGTAACATCTGTATCAGGCCCTCCATGGAGCATACAGTTGATCGGGACTACACAAAATGAAAAGATAAGCATGTGTTAATGGCTGGGCATGAGAAATCTAGATAAAACCTAAACAGGAACAACTTTGTCACTCCAGTGATGCTGGATATACAGACAGTGATGGCAAAGATTTGGAATATGGTTTTTCAAAGACTAAATGTAAAACCCAGAATACACATCGATGCTCTGAGTTAGCATAATTTGGAACTATTCAGGAGTTGCAGAGAAATGCATTTTCACAGAAATCAAGGTGTTATTTTTGTATACTGTATCAAACTGTTTCGTTTGCTGTAATCAATTTATAAAAAATCAGATGGGGAGAGGCGGGGCCAAGATGGCAACTTAGTAAGGTACGTGCGTCTTAGTTCCTCCTCCAAAGCAACTACTAGGTGAACTGAAACAGTGCAGAACAGCTCCCGGGGCCACGACAGGGAATGGACACACAGCGTACCCCAGTCTGGACTGGCTAGTCTCACTGCAAGACTCGGCTGCAGTGAGATCCCCGAGCGGCGCGCGATTTCCCGAGCAGCGGCGGCTGTGGTGGCCGGAGCTCCTCCCTCCCTCCTTCCCGGGCCGGCTGAGAGTCTCGCAGAGGCAAGTTTCCCAAGCCGAGGCGGCCAGCGCCCCTCTTTTGCGGGCGGCTTCCTGGTCCAGCTACGAGTCTCGGATCAGAGGACTACCCAAGCCGCGGTGACCCTTCCCTGCGGGCGACTTCCTGGTCCAATGGCGAATTCCCCGGGCTCGCTGCGGCGGGCGACCAGCCGCAGGGTCCCCTCAAGCCGCGGCGGCTGACACCCCCACCACGCGCGGCCCCCCGAACCAACGGAGAGAATTGGATTGGAAATCCCCAGGCAGCGGAGATCGGTGCCCAGGGGGATCCCTTCCAAACACGTGAGACAAACATGTGCCACGAGCGCCACCTACTGGGGAGGATAAGAAAAACAGAACCCAGAGATTTCACAGAAAAATCTTTCAACCTTGTTGGATCCGACACCCAGGGAAATCTGACTAAATGCCCAGACGCCAGCAGCAGAAGATAACGGTCCACGCTCAGAAGATTGAGAATATGGCCCAGTCAAAGGAACAAACCAATAGTTCAAATGAGATACAAGAGCTGAGACAACTAATGCTGAATATACGAACAGAAATAGAAAACCTCTTCAAAAATGATATCGATAAATTGAGGGAGGACATGAAGAAGACATGGGTTAAACGTAAAGAAGAAATAGAAAAACTGAAAAAACAAATCACAGAATTTATGGAAGTGAAGGATAAAGTAGAAAAGATGGAAAAAACAATGGATACCTACAATGATAGATTTAAAGAGACAGAAGATAGAATTAGTGATTTGGAGGATGGAACATCTGAATTCCAAAAAGAAACAGATACTATCGGGAAAAGAATGGAAAAATTTGAACAGGGTATCAGGGAACTCAAGGACAATATGAACCGCACAAATATACGTGTTGTGGGTGTCCCAGAAGGAGAAGAGAAGGGAAAAGGAGGAGAAAAACTAATGGAAGAAATTATCACTGAAAATTTCCCAACTCTTATGAAAGACCTAAAACTACAGATCCAAGAAGTGCAGCGCACCCCAAAGAGATTAGACCCAAATAGGCGTTCTCCAAGACACTTACTAGAATGTCAGAGGTCAAAGAGAAAGAGAGGATCTTGAAAGCAGCAAGAGAAAAACAATCCATCACATACAAGGGAAACCCAATAAGACTATGTGTAGATTTCTCAGCAGAAACCATGGAAGCTAGAAGACAGTGGGATGATATATTTAAATTACTAAAAGAGAAAAACTGCCAACCAAGACTCCTATATCCAGCAAAATTATCCTTCAAAAATGAGGGAGAAATTAAAACATTCTCAGACAAAAATTCACTGAGAGAATTTGTGACCAAGAGACCAGCTCTGCAAGAAATACTAAAGGGAGAACTAGAGTCAGATACAAAAAGACAGAAGAGAGAGGTATGGAGAAGAGTGTAGAAAGAAGGAAAATCAGATATGATATATATAATACAAAAGGCAAAATGTTAGAGGAAAATATTATCCAAACAGTAATAACACTAAATGTTAATGAACTGAATTCCCCAATCAAAAGACATAGATTGGCAGAATGGATTAAAAAGCAGGATCCTTCTATATGCTGTCTACAGGAAACACATCTTAGACCCAAAGATAAACATAGGTTGAAAGTGAAAGGTTGGGAAAAGATATTTCATGCAAATAACAACCAGAAAAGAGCAGGACTGGCTATACTAATATCCAAAAAATTAGACTTCAAATGTAAAACAGTTAAAAGAGACAAAGAAGGACACTATATACTAATAAAAGGAACAATTAAACAAGAAGACATAACAGTCATAAATATTTACGCACCGAAGCAGAATGCCCCAAAATACATGAGGAATACACTGCAAACACTGAAAAGGGAAATAGACTCATATACCATAATAGTTGGAGACTTCAATTCACCTCTCTCATCAATGGACAGAACATCTAGACAGAGGATCAATAAAGAAATAGAGAATCTGAATATTACTATAAATGAGCTAGACTTAACAGACATTTATAGGACAATACAACCCACAACAGCAGGATACACCTTTTTCTCAAGTGCTCATGGATCATTCTCAAAGATAGACCATATGCTGGGTCACAAAGCAAGTCTTAACAAATTTAAAAAGATTGAAATCATACACAACACTTTCTTGGATCATAAAGGAATGAAGTTGGAAATCAATAATAGGTGGAGTGCCAGAAAATTCACAAATACGTGGAGGCTCAACAACACACTCCTAAACAACGAGTGGGTCAAAGAAGAAATTGCTAGAGAAATTAGCAAATACCTCGAGGCGAATGAAAATGAAAACACAACATATCAAAACTTATGGGAGGCAGCAAAGGCAGTGCTAAGAGGGAAATTTATTGCCCTAAATGCCTATATCAGAAAAGAAGAAAAGGCAAAAATGCAGGAATTAACTGTCCACTTGGAAGAACTGGAGAAAGAACAGCAAACTAATCCCAAAGCAAGCAAAAGGAAAGAAATAACAAAGATTAGAGCAGAAATAAATGAAATTGAAAACATGAAAACAAGAGAGAAAATCAATAAGGCCAGAAGTTGGTTCTATGAGAAAATCAATAAGATTGATGGGCCCTTAGCAAGATTGACAAAAAGAAGAAGAGAGAGGATGCAAATAAATAAGATCAGAAATGGAAGAGGAGACATAACTACTGACCTCACAGAAATAAAGGAGGTAATAACAGGATACTGTGAACAGCTTTACGCTAATAAATACAACAATTTAGAGGAAATCGACGGGTTCCTGGAAAGACATGAACAACCAACTTTGACTCAAGAAGACATAGATGACCTCAACAAACCAATCACAAGTAAAGAAATTGAATTAGTCATTCAAAAGCTTCCTAAAAAGAAAAGTCCAGGACCATACGGCTTCACATGTGAATTCTATCAAACATTCCAGAAAGAATTAGTACCAACTCTCCTCAAACTCTTCAAAAAAATCGAAGCGGAGGGAAAACTACCTAATTCATTCTATGAAGCCAACATCACCCTCATACCAAAACCAGGCAAAGATATTACAAAAAAAGAAAACTACAGGCCAATCTCTCTAATGAATATAGATGCAAAAATCCTCAATAAAATTCTAGCAAATCGTATACAACAACACATTAAAAGAATTATACATCATGACCAAGTAGGATTCATCCCAGGTATGCAAGGATGGTTCAACATAAGAAAATCAATTAATGTAAGACATAATATCAACAAATCAAAGCAGAAAAATCACATGATCATCTCAATTGATGCAGAGAAGGCATTCGACAAGATTCAACATCCTTTCCTGTTGAAAACACTTCAAAAGATAGGAATACAAGGGAACTTCCTTAAAATGATAGAGGGAATATATGAAAAACCCACAGCTAATATCATCCTCAATGGGGAAAAATTGAAAACTTTCCCCCTAAGATCAGGGACAAGACAAGGATGTCCACTATCACCACTATTATTCAACATTGTGTTGGAGGTTCTAGCCAGAGCAATTAGACAAGAAAAAGAAATACAAGGCATCAAAATTGGAAAGGAAGAAGTAAAACTATCACTGTTTGCAGACGATATGATACTATACGTCTAAAACCCGGAAAAATCCACAACAAAACTACTAGAGCTAATAAGCGAGTACAGCAAAGTAGCAGGTTACAAGATCAACATTCAAAAATCTGTAGCATTTCAATACACTAGCAATGAACAAGTGGAGGGGGAAATCAAGAAACGAATCCCATTTACAATCGCAACTAAAAGAATAAAATACCTAGGAATAAATTTAACTAAAGAGACAAAAAACTATATAAAGAAAACTACAAAAAACTGCTAAAAGAAATCACAGAAGACCTAAATATATGGAAGGGCATACCGTGTTCATGGATTAGAAGACTAAATATAGTTAAGATGTCAATCCTACCTAAATTGATTTACAGATTCAATGCAATACCAATCAAAATCCCAACAACTTATTTTTCAGAAATAGAAAAACCAATAAGCAAATTTATCTGGAAGGGCAGGGTGCCCCGAATTGCTAAAAACATCTTGAGGAAAAAAAACGAAGCTGGAGGTCTTGCACTGCCTGACTTTAAGGCATATTATGAAGCCACAGTGGTCAAAACAGCATGGTATTGGCATAAAGATAGATATATCGACCAATGGAATCGAATAGAGTGCTCAGATATAGACCCTCTCATCTATGGACATTTGATCTTTGATAAGGCAGTCAAGCCAACTCACCTGGGACAGAACAGTCTCTTCAATAAATGGTGCCTAGAGAACTGGATATCCATATGCAAAAGAATGAAAGAAGACCCATATCTCACAGCCTACACAAAAGTTAACTCAAAATGGATCAAAGATCTAAACATTAGGTCTAAGACCATAAAACAGTTAGAGGAAAATGTAGGGAGATATCTTATGAATCTTACAATTGGAGGCGGTTTTATGGACCTTAAACCTAAAGCAAGAGCACTGAAGAAGGAAATAAATAAATGGGAACTCCTCAAAATTAAACACTTTTGTGCATCAAAGAACTTCATCAAACAGACTGTACAACGGGACTGGATATAAAAACTCAGAAATGGACAGCACAATACTACCCAATTGTAATGCAATTATGTTAAAACACTGAATGAAGCTGCATGTGAGGTATAGGTTTTTTGTTTTTGTTTTTGTTTTCTTTCTATTGTTTTAATTCTTATTCTGTTGTCTTTTTATTTCTTTTTCTAAATCGATGCAAATGTACTAAGAAATGATGAATATGCAACTATGTGATGTTATTAAGAATTACTGATTGTACATGTAGATTGGAATGATTTCTAATTGTTTTGTTAATTCTTTTTTTAATTAATAAAAAAAATCACAAAAAAAAAAACAAAAACTTCATCAAGAAAGTAGAAAGACAGCCTACACAATGGGAAACACTATTTGGAAACGACATATCAGATAAAGGTCTAGTATCCAGAATTTATAAAGAGATTGTTCAACTGAACAACAAAAAGACAGCCAACCCAATTACAAAATGGGAAAAAGACTTGAACAGACACCTACCAGAAGAGGAAATACGGATGGCCAAGAGGCACATGAAGAGATGCTCAATGTCCCTGGCCATTAGAGAAATGCAAATCAAAACCACAATGAGATATCATCTCACACCCACCAGAATGGCCATTATCAACAAAACAGAAAATGACAAGTGCTGGAGAGGATGCGGTGAAAGAGGCACACTTATCCACTGTTGGTGGGAATGTCAAATGGTGCAACCACTGTGGAAGGCAGTTTGGCGGTTCCTCAAAAAGCTGAATATAGAATTGCCATACGACCCAGCAATACCATTGCTGGGAATCTACTCAAAGGAATTAAGGGCAAAAACTCAAACGGACATTTGCACACCAATGGTTATAGCAGCGTTATTTACAATTGCAAAGAGATGGAAACAGCCAAAATGTCTGTCAACAGACGAGTGGCTAAACAAACTGTGGTATATACATACGATGGAATATTATGCAGCTTTAAGACAGGATAAAATTATGAAGCATGTAATAACATGGATGGACCTAGAGAACATTATGCTGAGTGAGTCTAGCCAAAAACTAAAAGACAAATACTGTATGGTCCCAATGATGTGAATCGACATTCGAGAGTAAACTTGGAATATGTCATTGGTAACAGAGTTCAGCAGGAGTTAGAAACAGGGTAAGATAATGGGTAATTGGAGCTGATGGGATACAGACTGTGCAACAGGACTAGATACAAAAACTCAAAAATGGACAGCACAGTAATACCTAATTGTAAAGTAATCATGTTAAAACACTGAATGAAGCTGCATCCGAGCTATAGGTTTTTGTTTTGTTTTGTTTTGTTTTGTTTTGTTTTGATCTTACTATTATTACTTTTATTTTTTTTCTCTATATTAACATTCTATATCTTTTTCGGTTGTGTTGCTAGTTCTTCTAAACCGATGCAAATGTACTAAGAAACGATGATCATGCATCTATGTGATGATGTTAAGAATTACTGATTGCATATGTAGAATGGTATGATTTCTAAATGTTGGATTAATTTCTTTTTTTCCGTTAATTAATTTAAAAAAAATCAGATCGACGGTTCTTGATGCCTGCCACGTTAGAAAAAAAAATCAGATGGAAAAAGCAACTGAAGTCCTACAAAATAGAAATGTAATTTTAAACTATCCCACAAGCTGGAGGAGGAAGGGGTAAGAGAAAAAAAAAAGCTTACTGTAAAGCCACAGTGGTTGAAACAGCATGGTACAAAAGAACAAACAACCTAACTATAAAATGGACAGAGGATATGAATAGGTACTTTTCTGAAGAGCAGATACAGTTGGCTAAAAAGCACTTGAAGAGATGCTCATTTTCATTAGCTATAAGCGAAATGCAGATCAAGATGACCATAAGATATCACCTCACACCTATAAGAATGACTGCTATTAAACAAAAATAAAATAATAAGTGTTGGAGAGAATGTGGAGAAATTTGAACACTTATACGCTGTTGGTGGGAATATATAATGATTCAGCTGCTGTGGAAGGGTTTGGTGATTCCTCAGAAAACTATTGAGTTGCCCTATGACACAGAGTGCTAGTTTGAAACTATTATGTACCCCAGGAAAGCCATGTTTTAATCCTGATCCAGTCTTGTGGCAGCCTTTTCATTTAATCTTGATTAATTATTGTAGGGTGGAAACTTATAAGATGTGGCTTGCTCAATTGTGGTTGTGGCCTTTTGGTTAGATGGAGATGTGACTCCACCCATTCATGGTGGGTCTAGATTAGTTTACTAGAGTCCTTTAAAAGGGAAAGCATTTTGAAGAAATTTCAGATGCAAACGCTTGGAGAGCAGTTGTTTCAGAGCTGACAGAGACACGGATGTTTGGAGATTCTTAGAGTGCCAATGGAGAGAGCAGATGCCTCAACATAGGCAGAGCCCAGCATAAATTGCCGTTTGCCTTCCCATGAGACATTAAGCAAGCCAGAACCTAGAGTTGTGTCCTAGAGGAACTAAGTGAAGGCCCACAGATACTTAGAGAGGAAACCACTGGCATCAGAAGCTGGAAGCAGTGGAACCAAGAGCGAGGACCAGCAGACACCAGCCATGTGCCTTCCCAGCTGACACAGGCTTTAATTTGGACATTTTCACAGCCTTAGAGCTGTAAACTTTTAACTTACTAAATTCCCATTTTAAAAGCCATGCCATTTCTAGTATATTGCATTCTTGCAGCTTAACAAACTAATACATCCAGCAAGACCAGTACTCATTATATAGTCAGAAAAGCTGGAAACATTGACAGGAGCAGACATTTGCACACTGATGTTCATAGCATCACTGTTCACAGTTGTCAAAAGATGGAAACAATACAAATGCCCATCAACAGATGAGTGGATAAACAGAATGTGGTTTACACATACTATGGAATATTATGCAGCAGTAAGACAAAATAAGGTCCCAAAGCATATGACAATGTGGATGAACTTTGAGGTCATAATGCTGAGTGAAATAAATCAAACATAAAAGGATAATTACTGCATGATTCTGCTATTGTGACTCTGATAAAGGTAATCTCAGAGGTTAACTAGAATATAGCAAACCTAGAGGTACACAAAAGCTAGTAACTGTAGAAAGGCTACCTAAGAGGTTGAACCTAAATGCAAGGGAATGGATAGAACTGATGGTAACTAATTAGTGGGGTTACATTGCCATATTGAAGGTGAATATGATTGAAAGAGGTTGTATAGTGCCATGTATCCTAATGATTAAATCTACAACAATAAATAAGTTCTTGAGTGAACTATTTTAATGGTCAGATAGTGGACAGAGAGTCAAAGTAGAGTGGCATAGGGAAAAACTAAAAATGCACGCTATGATCATTAGTTAACAGGAAGACATCAACAGTACCACAACACTACCAGGGGCAACTAATTGGGGGGGGGGGGGTGAAAAGTGATCAGGAATAGTTTTGATTTGGTAGTTCTTGGTGATGATGTGTTTGTTGATTCTTTGTTGTTATGGACCAGTGGAAATTATCTAAAATTGAGAGTCTTGCTGCTTGTACAACCAAAGGAGGATATTGTAAGACATGGTTTGTTTATTTTGGACATTGTCCATGATGTCCAATAGATAGAGGAAGCCACAGGGTACAATGACTGAGAAGCAGAATGGCAATCTGTGATACATTTACATGATGGAATATGGTGTGGCTATAAAAAGGAATGATATTGAGAGGCATGCAAGAACTGAATAAACCTTGGAGACAATGTGTTGTGCAAAATTAGGCAGAAACGAAAGAACAAATATGATAAGGTTTCTTTCAAAAAATTGCTTATACAAAAATTGGAGCCTGTGGAGGACCTCTTATTGCTTGGATATATCCTCTTTCTTTCCAAGACCAACTCTGCAAGTGAAATCATTGCCCTCTCCCTATGTGGGATATGACATCCCGGGGTGAGAGTCTCTCTGGCAGTGTGGGAGATGACTCCCAGGGATGAGCTTGGCCCTGGCACTGTGGGATCAACAATACCATCCTGACCAAAAGGCGGACAAGAAGTGTAACAAATAAGTTATCAGTGGCTGAGAGAATTCAAAAAGAATCAAGAGGCTACTCTGGAGGTCACTCTTAACGCAAACTTCAGTACATTGCTCTCTATCATAACCCCAACCAAAACCATTCGATACATTGCTATTTATCAAACCCCAATCAAAATGATTCCTGCCAATCCTAAAGAACACCTAGGGCATTATGTAAGATTCTACAAAGGTTCCATGCAATAGGGTAACATTCCGGAAATCTATAACCTCCAGATGGGTCCCTGGACCAGATAAGTCCTGAAATGCAGAGGGGCCAGGCTCTCCAGAGCATCAACCAATTCCATCCCCCCATCCCATATTATCCATCCCCCTATCCCATATTATCGACATAAAAAAGTTAGAATGGGCATAGCCCAAATACCCCTAAAGAGTGGGAGAAAGATCAAAGGTCATGGTGAAGTTATACAGAGATTGTAGGGTTTAACAATTATGTATGATTGCTGAATCATTATATTATTATTTCCTTTAGTCTCCAGTATCTTAGAGCAGCTAGAAGTAAAAATCTGAAGTTGTGGAATTTTAACCCATACCAAACTCTGAAATCTGTTCTACAACTAATTGTTACAGTGTGCTTTGAAATTTACTGCTTTTTTGTATATATGTTATTTTTCACAAAAAAGAAAAAAAGTTGATTGTGATAAATGCACAGCTATATGATATTGTGAACCGTTGATTGTAGACTTTGTATGATTACATAGTATTTGAATGCATAATATATATCAATCAAAAATAAAGAATTAAAAAAGAGATCAAAGGAGAAGGTGAAGTATGAGAAGATAGGGTTTAACAAATGAGTAAAAAAAGTTACACATTTTAAAAAGAAAGCATGCAAAAAAACATTGCAGTGCTATTAATAGAAGTTAATAAAATTGTTCTTTGATGCTAAACCATAATTTTATAAATTCTTCTAATTAAATACATAAATTGCTAACTGAAAAAAATAATAAGAAAATTGGAGCCCAGATTATAAGCACTTATAGCAGCCACACTTATGTGTGAACATATTTCTGGATTCTGAGATGCTGAAGCTATATGTGGATCAGCTGATATTTTCCTGGGACTTTGAAAAACTCTGTGACACCTGGACCCAGAGATGGAGTACTGCAGCCCTGAAGGTTAGCATAACTGTATATGATATATTTATTTATATACAGTTAAAGGAACAGAAGGGAGTCCAGGCCCCAATTAGAGTTAAAGAAAGAAGCCAGTCTGTTGGGTCTAAGGATAAAAAAATGATAGCGTATGTACTCTACTCTAGACCTTTACGTACTATATGGGACCAAAAGCAGGCAAGTTTATTTGTCCAGAACCTAGTTTTTCTGTAACACAATCTAAATTAACCTGTGTGGATAGCTCATTTGAATGACCCAGACTCTTCGGGTCCAGAGCAGAAATGACCCAGACTCTTGGGGTGCACAGCTTTATATAGTTCTGTGTAACTTAGTGTAATGCTGGAATACATCTCAGACTGTGGTGGGCTGATAATTGGGAGGTGTTGATAGAGTTACTTGAGGGTCTGAAAGGTGGGAGTTGGAACATATATATATATATGTGGAATTCTTGAACTTTCCCATCTTGGAAGCCCTGGGATTCCCAGGAAAATGGGCGAGAACTTTGGTTTTGAGGCTTGCCCTTATGAAGCTTGTTTCTGTGGGGGGAAAACTAAGACCACCCATGGTGAAGCCTAGGAGATGCTTCCAGGAAACCTCTTTGTTGCTCATTGGGCCTCTCTCTCTCTAGGTCCAATTCCACAAGGAACGTCATTGCTTTCCCTGCTGTATAGGACATAACATTCAGGGGCGAGGGTCTCCCTGGTGACATGGGGCATGGATCCCAGGAATGATCTGGTCCTGGCACTGCAGGATTGACAATGCCTTCTGTGCCAAGGAGGGGAAAGAGGTGTAATAAAATAAAGCATCAGTGGCCAAGACGCATCAAATGGAGTGGAGAGGCTATTCTAGATGCTGCTCTTATGTAAGCTTCAGTTAGATAGTGTTGATTGCCATGGTTTACTAAACCCCAACCAACGTCACTCCTGTTGACTATTGAGAACCTAGGGCTCGAACTGAGACTCTCTAGGGGTTTCATGCACTAAGTTTACCTGGAACCTATGATCCCAGAGAGTTCCTGGGTCAGATGGGTCTTGAGGCCCAGAGAAACCAGGCTCTCCAAGATTATCAATTAATTACAACTCCCCCCCACACACACATTCTTTAGTGTCGATACCCCTTCTCAACATGAAAAAGTCAGAACGGGCATTCCCAAAGATCCCTATAGTTTGGAAGAAGGATCAAAGTAGAAGGAGATATAACAGAGAGAGTAGAATTTGGCAGATGAGTATGATTGCTTAATCACTATATTAATATTCCTTCTAGCTTCTAGTGTTTGGGAGTAGCTGGGTGGAAAAATCTGAGGTCGTAAAATAGCAACAGCCCATGACAAATTCTGGGATCTGTTCTGTAACTAGTTGATGTGTGCTTTGAAAATTATTGCTTTTTACTTTGTTTGCTTTGTATATATGTCATATTTTACAATAAAAAATGTTTTAAAAAGACACAAGTACCTAGTAGAATGGTTAAAGTAAAGACTAATGACAACCGATATAAAGAGAGTGGAACAACTGGAACGTTCATATATCACTGGCGGGTATGTAAAATGGTACAACCATTTTGGACAACTGTTCGGCAGTTTCTTATCAAATTAAACCTACCTTTATCCTTTGGCCTAGCATTCTTCTCTTAGATATTTGTACACTGAAGTTGTGAAGGCTTGTAAACAAATATTTGTTCATAATAGCCCCCAAATGGAAACAAACTGAATATCCATCAACAAGAGAAGGAATAAATAAATTATGGTATTTTTATACTGTGGAAGACGACTACTCAGCAATAAACAGGAATGAACTACTTATGTTGCAACAACGTTAGATGACTCCCAAAAACATGAAAGAAGTTAGATATGAAAAAAATGCTTATTTTATGACTATTTATATGAAATCTAAGAACAGACATAAACTACTCTTTAGTGACAAAAATCAGAAAATAATTGCCTAGAAGTGGAGGTGGTAGGAATTGACTGCTGTTAGGTAGCAGTTTTCTAGCTTTATGGAAATGTTTAATATCTTGTTTTGAGTGGTGATTACACAGATGTAGCAGTTACCAAAACATCAAACTGAACACCTAAAATATATGTATTTATTGTATGTAGTTTCACTTCAGTAATAAGAAAGGACAAGTAACTGCATGAAAAAAATGGAAAAAAAGTTATTTTAAGAAAATTGTGAGTATAAACTTAGGTTTTGGATTTTTCAGTTTTTCCTTTATTATTTCTCCCTTGCAGTTACAATCTTGAAATGGGATGGAAGAATCTAATTCAGCTTTCTCTGATTGTAGTTCTCCCCTCTTTGTAGTATACATAGTAGATGCTGTTGTAGATGCTGTTGCTCACTTGGCTTTTAATTAAACAGCCTAAAAAGTCATTGTATTTTGAGGTAGCCTGTTTGGTCATGTGATGACCCTGTCCCAATTTTTTCTTTCATTGAACTAAAATCTGCTGCCTTGAAATACCCTTTCATTGGTGTGACTTATTCCAAATTTCATTTTTCTCCTGGGAGGTTCAAAAACAGCGGTCACATACTCTCTCTCCAGTGTTCTCTTTCCAGGCTTAACAGCTGTGGGTGGGTTGCTTCATTTCTTCCCTATGAAACAGGCTCACCAAGTAACACATCCTCTTTTTTTTTTTTTTAATCATGAAAAATAACATATACAAAACATAAATTTCAAAGCACACTGCGACAATTAGTTTGTAGAATGGATTGCAGAATTTGGTATGGGTTACAGTTCTGCAATTTTATTTTTTTCCTTCTAGCTGCTCCAAGATACTGGAGATTAAAAGAAATATCAACATAATGATTCAGCAGTCATACTCTGTGTTAGTTTGGAAGCTGCTGGAATACGTTATACCAGAAATGGAATGGCTTTTAAAAGGGGAATTTAATAAGTCACAAGTTTACAGTTCTAAACCTATGAAAATGTCCAAACTAAGGCATCCAAGGACAGATACCTTAATTCAAGAAAGGCCAATGCATCTGGAGCAACTGTGTCAGCTGGGAAGTAATGCTGGTTTCTTGCTCCTAGACTCCATTGCTTTCAGCCTCTCTTCCTGTGGGGGTTCCTAACTTTACTTCTCAAGGGCTGACTTTCATCTTTTTGCTTCCCTTGGCCCTCTCTCCAGGTTTTGGCTTGCTTAACATCTCATGGCAATGTCTAGTGGGCTCCAAGCATCTCCAAACATCTCCAAACGTCTGTGTGTCTGTTTTTCAAGTGTTGACTTGGAAACTTCTGCTCTGAAGTTTGAAGTCATTTATGACTCCAAAATGTTTCCTCTTTTAAAGGATTTCAGTTAACTAATCCAGACCCACCTGGAATGGGTGGAGTCACCTCTCCATCTAATCAAAAGTTCATATCCACAATTGGGCATGCCACATCTCCATGGAGATAATCTAATCGGAAGTCTCCATCCTACAGTGTTGAATCAGAATTAAAAGAGAGCTGCTTCCACAAGATTGGATCAAGATTAAAGCATGGCTTTTCTGGGGTGCATAATACTTTCAAACCAGCACATACTCCTTTGTCAAATCCTGTCTTCTCTGTTACAACTCCATCTTCCCAATTTTTAGGGTTATTTGGACTAGGCCCATTCTAACTTGTTCATATTGTAAAGGGCTGTCAATAATATGGGATGGGAAATGGAACTAGTTGATCTGGAGAGGCTGGCCCCTCTGGTTTCAGGACTTATCTGGCCTAGAAACCATCTGGAGGTTGGACGTTTCTGGAAAGTAAACTTAGTGCATGGAACATTTGTAGAATCTCAGAACCCTAGGTGTTCCTTGTTGTCAGGAATGGGTTTGGTTGGGGTTTGGAAACCATGGTAAATAGCAATATCCAGATGAAGCTTGCTTCCAGAGTAGCTTCCAGAATAGCCTCTTGACTCTATTTGAGCTCTCTCAGCCACTGATACCTTATTTTCTCCAGTTCTTTTCCCTGTTTTGGCCAGGGAAGCAATGTTGATCCCACGGTGCCAGGACCAGGCTCATCCCTGGGAATCATATCCCACACCAGGGAGGCTTTGATCCCTAGATGTCATGTCCCACATAGCAGGGAGGGTAATGATTTTATTTGCAGAGTTGGGCTTAGAGGCCACATCTGAGCAACAAAGGAGGTTTTCTGGAAGTAACTCTTAGGCATAACTATGGTTAGGCTTAGCTTCTCTGCTGCATACATAAGCTTCACAAGAGCAAGCCCAAGATCAGGGGTTTGGCCTATTGACTTTGGAGTCTCCAGTGTTTGAGACAGCATCGGGCACTTCCCTGGTGGCCAAAGTTTAGCAGTTCCGTATATTTTCTCCCATCACTTAAGGGACTTTGCCATTACTTTTCAATCATTTCAACATACTCTGGGATCTATCAGGTATCACATTAAGCTACACAGAATAACAAGCCCTCATTCCCAGTTTGGACTCCATGTGTTTGGGTTGTTTAAATAATCTATCCAGACAGGTTGAGTTAGAAAATTTAGGTTTTGGACAAAATAAACCTCTCTTATTTGGTCTCATAGAGTAGGTGAAGTTCTAAAATACAGACAATGTCCTTATTTCCCCTGTACTCTGATTTGCCTTAGTCCCAACCCTGTCGACCTCATGCTTATCTCTAACTGAAGCCTGATCGCTCCAGTTTCTTTAATGGTTGTTGTGTGTGGCAATGCTGACTTTCAGACCTGCAAAACTACTCTGAGTCTTAGGTGTCACTATCCAAAGTTCTAGGGAAATACAAGGTTAGACATATATAGCACAGCCTCTCAAAATCTAGAAACAATAGTTACAGCTCCAGACTAAATATGACTGCTGTAAGAGCTTACAATGTAGACCTCAATTTTCTTATAAGTATTTTCTAAATGCAACCATAGAATATTTGCTTTTTTTGTTTCTGGCTTATTTTGCACCATATAATATAACCCAGGTTCATTTACATTGTTGCGTAGTTGATTTTTAAAAAAAAAAAAACTGGGTTGCAAGGCTTTGCATTTGTCCATATAAAATATTTAGCAATGTGTTTTGGCTATGTATATAGTCTATCTTCTTGAATTTAATTCTTCTAAGATAACTTTCAGCCTTATCTACAGATTTAATAAGCGTACCTTCTGGGTCCTCATTTACTTGTTGATAAAAATTGCTAACCTGCTTAAGGCTGGCAAGAGAGATCTTCCTCCAGACTGTTTTTGACTCCTTAATACTCTTTAATCAGCTTGCTGTCCTGTCACCCAACTCATTTTTCTGTTTCTGGTCCTAGAATAGCACAGTGTTTTGATATTATACTTGGATTATTCCTGTTTGATCAGGGGCTCCATTTTGTTTTCACTCTTGTAATTTTGTGACTCTTGACTCTTCTATTCACAGCTGTGTGCTGTGTACCTCTCAGGCAGGAAAAAAGCTAGTATTCTGTTCGAACAGAAGCTTAGCAAAGAAGAGCCTTCTTGCAGAAGCTCCCAGTTGCTAGGGTTCATTGATTATGCAAATATTGATTGCATTCCCTGCATCTATATTAATTCATCCAATAAGTCTTTATTGGATGAATAAATTAGTTTTAGAATAGGGAATGAAATTGCATATATATTTACCAGAAGACTGAATGTATACTTTAAAATCAAGTCTTGACTATTTCTTGAATGATTTGAGACTTTCCGTTTCCTGTGTCCCAGTGAAAGTTTTTGGTTCTGTTGAACATATTATTTTATTTTATGAGTAATATTTCTAGTGTTTAGTTGGAAGCATTCTAATTTTTTTTGTTACCAATGTAATTTTATTTGGAGGAAACTGGTAATGTGCATGAGATCTCTCTGTATTCTTTTTTTATTTAGGAAAACAAACAAAACACTTAGGACCACCGAAATGGATGTCTTAGTTGGCTTAACCATAGGCATATGTTCTAGTTTGCTAGCTGCCGGAATGCAATATACCAGAAGCGGAATGGCTTTTAAAAGGGGGAATTTAATGAGTGGCTTGTTTACAGTTTCAAGGCTGAGAAAATGTCCCAATTAAAACAAGTCCATAGACATGTTCAATTTAAGGCATCCAGGGAATGATACCTTGGTTTAAGAAGGCCAACAATGTTCAACATTTCTCTCTCAGCTGGAAGGGCACATGGTGAACATGGCGGCATCTGCTGGCTTTCACGTGGCTCTACCAAAAAAAGACTCTCTCCAAAATGTTTCCTCTTTTAAAGGATTCCAGCAAGCAACTCTGCTTTCAGTGGGTGGAGACACACCTCCATGGAAACCATCTAATCAAAAGTTACCACCCCCAATTGGGTGGGTCACATCTTCATGGAAATAATCAAAATGCTCCCACCCAGCAATATTGAATGAGGATCAAAGGGCATGGCTTTTTTGGGGTGCACCACAGATTCAGACCAGCACAGCATATTTAAGTGAAGTATCCATATAATCATTGTAAAGCCTGTGTTTGCGCAGTAAGTTTCATAGACCAATTTAAAATTAAGGCAACAAGGAAAAATTTTACCAATTCAGATAGCAAAGTGCTTAAATTCTAAGTTTTAAACACTTAGATGCCATTTGATCGGCGTCAAAACTGAATATTTTTAAAATATCAAGTCATAAGTTCTCACAAATACCTACATTGCTATAGTAGTGACCTATGTTACTCAATATTTTCCTGATTTCAGGAAAAATATGAATATACAAATGTTTTTACAACATGGAAATCTTAACCACCTAAAATGGATTATCTTAGTTAACTTATCCATAGGCATAATAAAAAAAAAATCTAAGTAATCATTGTAAAGCCTGTTTGTACAATATGTTTCATCAACCAATTTAAAATTAAAGCGAAGAAGGAAAAAAATCTGTAAATACAGGTATCAGAGTTACTTGAATTCTAAATATTAAACAGTATCTTAAATACCAGTTATTAACTATCAAAACTGTGCTTTCAAAATATCAAGTTAAGATACTACAGATATCAACTTTGTTATAGTAGTGAAGCTGTGTTACTAATTATTTTCAAATTTTTAATTTCATGAAATTTATTTTATCTAATATTAGTATAACTGCCTATAGTTTTTTTTTAACCATTTTTAGTTGTAAAATATAATATATATATATATATATATACACACAAAGACAAGTAAGAAAAAAGCAACAACTTTCAAAGCACACTTCAACATGCAGCTAGCTGCAGAATAGTTTCCAGAGTTTGTCATGGTCTGCCATGCCCTCAACTCAGATTTTTCCTTCTAGCTGCACCAAAACACTGGCAGCTTTATCAGAGTCATGATAATGGAATCATACGGTATCTGTTCTTTTGTGTCTGACTTATTTCACTCAACATTATGTCCTCAAGGTTCATCCACATATGTTTCAGGACATCATTTTGTCTAATGCTGCATAATATTCCATCATATGTATATACCACATTTTGTTTATCCTCTCATCTGTTAATGGGCACTATTGTTTCCATCTCCTGGCAATTATGAATAGTCCCTGTATGAACATTAATATACAAATGTCTATTCATGTCCCTGCCCTCGATTGTTCTGGGTATATACCAAGTATTGGTATTGCCAGGTATAGGGCAACTCAAAATTTAATTTTCTGAAAAATTGCCTAATTGATTTCCGTAGAGGCTGAACCATTTTACATTTTCACCAACAGTGAATAAGTGTTCCAATTTCTCCATATCCTCTCCAACATTTATACTTTCCTGTTTGTTTAATAGACTTTCTTATAGATGTGAGATGATCTCTCATTGTTGTCTTAATTTGCATTTCCCTTATAGCCAGTGAAGATGAGCAGCTCTTCATGTGCTTTTTAGCCATCTGCATTTGCTCTCCAGAAAAGTGCCTATTCATTTCTTCTGCCTATTTTATAATTGAGTTGTTTGTTCTTTTGTTTGGGAGCTGTAAAATTTGTGTACACAGGATATCAAGCCTTTATCTGATATATGGTTTCCAAATATTTTCTCCCATTGAGTTGGCCGCCTCTTCACTAACAAAGTCCTTTGAGGCATAGAAGCTCTTGATCTTAAGGAGTTCCCATTTATCTATTTTTTCTTTCTCAGCTTGTGCTTTAGGTGTAAAGTTTAAGAAGCTATCTCCTGTTACTAGATCTTGAAGATGCTTCCCTCCATTTTTTTCTGTAAGTTTTATGGTACTGGCTCTTACATTTAGGACTTTGATCCATTTTGAATTAATTTTTGTATAGGGTGTGAGATAGGGGTCCTCTTTCATTCTTTTGGCTATTGAAATCCAGTTCTCCCAGACCAATTATTGAAAAAACGATTCTGTCCCAATTCAGTGGATTTGGGGGGGTCCTTATCAAAGATCAAATGTCCATAAATTTGGTGGTCAATCTCTGCACTCTCAATTCTATTCAGTTGGTCAGTCCTTCTGTCTTTGTGCCAGTACCATGCTCTTTTGACCCTGTGGCTTTATAGTAAGCTTTAAAGTGAGGAAGTGATAGACCTTCCAGTTTATTCTTCTTTTTTAGGATATCTTTAGCTATTTGAGGTCTCTTTCCCTTCCATATAAATTTGATAACCAGTTTTTCCAAGTCTTCAAAGTAGGTTGTTGGGATTTTTATTGGTATTGCGTTGAATCTGTAGATCAGTTTGGGTAGAATTGACATCTTGATGATATTCAGCCTTCCTATCCGTGAGCATGAACTATCTTTCCATCTATTTAGGTCATTTTTTTTTTATTTTAGCAATTTTTTGTAATTTCCTGTGTATAAGTCATTGACATCCCTAGTTAGGCTTATTCCTGGATACCTAATTCTTCTGATCATTATTCTGAATGGAATTTTTTCTCTTTGTATTTTTTCTTACTACTGCATGAGGATTTACTATTATCTCAAAAATTTCAATAAAAAAGAAAATCAAACATCAAATTTATAAATGTAATTTAAATGTGTAATAACAATAAATATGAGAAAAACTGAAAATATATCATTTTAAGAGTTGATGCTTTCATTCTTAGATATTTTTTATTGTGACATACATACAATATAACATTTCCTACTTTAACTACTTTCAAATATAAAATTCAGTGGTGTTAATTACACTCACAATGTTAGATACATTTTTATAATGTGGCATTTCTTCTGATACGGATTTTCTGTAGAAGTAGTTACTGAGAAAGAAGGAAAGCATCGTTAGTTAGAGCTGCAGAATTTCAACTTATTTTCCATTATTCTGGTCTGCATTTATTATGTATGGCAAGGTATATTTGCATAAAATTGATTTTTTTTAAATGAAGAAGTGCAATGTTATTATTAAACAGTTTCTTATTTTGCTACAAGACTGTTGCTTTGGTGTATGAAAATTGCACCAACAAACATGGGATATTAGAAAATTAAAATGGTATTGTTCATCTTCTGTATTGTTATACACTAACAACACGTATCTCCATTCCCAGTTGTTTCCAGTGAAAATATCATTAAGTATTTTGACCCATATCCAGGATGAATATAAGCAAGGTTAAGTATTATATAAGGCTTAAGCTGACAGTATTATTCTTGAATTACATAATTTTTATAAGTAGTTTTTACCTGAAATAATTTCATGATTCCTAAATATAATAGTAGTTCCTAGCCTAAATCACCGAGTACTGTGAAAAAGATGCATATCATGTTATTATTATAATTATTAGAAAGTTAAGGAGTATTTTTTGTCGGTGGCATTGTTGCAACTAATAGTTTCTGTTTTTCTATTGGTATTGCTAAAAATTGTTTTAAATATCTATCTACCACTAATTTAAAACAACTATGCTGGATTAAGTTTATTAGATGTTTATTTCAAGGTTCCATTTTTACTTCTCAGTAGATTTTAAGTATTTCCCACATTTCTTCACTCATTAACTCATGAAGTTCTGAAGAATTACTCAGTGGCATCTTGATCAGTCATCTTCATAACAAGATTTTGTTGACAAGTCCTGGATTTTCTGCAAGAATTTCATTGTTTTCTGTTACTTCTCCTAATAGAAGAGAATAGAGTTCATTAGCAGCTTTCACACTTGCTAAAGCACCAGAGTGTCTTATTTATTCAGTGTTGTCCCTACTTCAGTAAGATTACAGTAAACAACATCTCCCAAAGCTTCCTGTGCAGAATTGCTGGTTCTCACCATTTGTTCTAGTTTGCTAGCTGCCGAAATGTAATATACCAGAAATGGAATGACTTTTAAAAAGGGGAATTTAAGAAGTTGCTAGTTTACAATTCTATGGCCGAGAAAATATCCCAATTAAAACAAGTCTATAGAAATGTCCAATCAAAGGCATCGTCCAGGGAAAGATACCTTGGTTCAAGAAGGTCAGTGAAGTTCAGGATTTCTCTCTCAAGTGAGAAGGCACATGGTGAGCACAGTCACAGTTTCTCTCTCAGCTGGAAGGGCACATGGTGAGCAAGGGATCATCTGCTAACTTTCTCTCCTGGCTTCCTGATTCATGAAGCTCCCCAGGAGGCGTTTTTCTTCTTCATCTCCAAAGGTCACAGGCTGGTGGACTCTGCTTCTTATGGCTATGTCGTTCTGCTCTGCTCTCTCTGAATCTCTTTCATTCTCTAAAATGTTTCTTCTTTAGTAGGACTCCAGAAACTTATCAAGATCCACCCAAATGTATGGAGACATGTCATCACCTAATCCAGTTTAACAACCACTCATGATTGAATCACATTTCCAGGGAGATGATCTGATTACAGTTTCAAACATACTGAATAGGAATTATTCAGTATTGAATAGGAATTATTCTGCCTTTATGAAAGGGGATTTAGATTAAAACATGGCTTTTCTAGGGGACATGCATCCTTTCAAACCAATACACTATTCCAATACCATTTTCTGTTGTTATCCATTTGTATTTTTGAATTTCTGCACTGAGAACAGAGGGGGCCGATGTGCTGCTGATACACAGCTGATCCCAACCCACAGCCTCCAGGGCAACGGGAGACATTAAGACCTTGCCCAGGCAGTAGATATGGGGGCCTGCATGCTCCTCGCCATGTGCAGCCCATGTTACTGGGGTGTGGAGGGTCACCATACAGTGATGCAAACACCCGGATGCTAGATTAATTTTAATGAGATATGGTTTCGTTATAAATTGAAAATGTAAAGTGACAATTATCAGAAAAATTATGTAAGTTAATTAAAATTATCAATTCTTATTAGAACTTTAAGATATATATTAATGTCTCAGAAGACTCCTTAAAAATGATGCATTTATTACTGACCTCAGGAAATAAAGGAATCCATTATTTCTTGAACTCATAGGAAAGTCTACAGATGTTAAATTTTGTTTCTCTATCTACTTGAAATGGTTTACTCAGTGTGAACAACAAATTTCTTCAAATTCAGCAATAGTCGAATACAAATTATCAAAGATTTTATATCATTGTGCCTATTCGGGGGTTTCTTCTTAGCAACAGGGATTTTTCAAGCACTTTTGTAAACCCCAATATTTAAAGCATCAAGTGCTGCTGTATGCTACTATCACCAGCTTAAGCTTCCATCCCAGGTATCAGCTCCAGAGGACCCCAGAAAGCATCACGATCCAGGTTGAAAAATATGGCCTGTGGGCTAGATGATATTCCCTTGATTTAGGTTCACCCTAATGCTGTTGTAGGATATGTTAAATATTGACAGTCTAACAAGGCCTTTTTTTGTTCCTTCCTATGAAAGACACTTTAAGTGGTTGTCTTAGACAGACTGCTATTTATACCATGTTGATTTTTACATCAGGACTTGTATCACTTCTCTAATAAATGCTTTTTTGTTTATTTTCTTATAGATTGTTTGGAATATTAGAAGAACTCACACAGATTAACTAATGTTTTGTTTTTGAAATTGTCTATTTAAGTATGCTACTGTGGCAGC
The DNA here is from genome assembly GCF_023851605.1 of Tamandua tetradactyla. Lineage (NCBI taxonomy): Eukaryota > Metazoa > Chordata > Mammalia > Pilosa > Myrmecophagidae > Tamandua > Tamandua tetradactyla. The sequence goes on along the minus strand of NC_135328.1, from coordinate 62,398,162 downwards.
ACTTCCCGAGATGTGTTATGTGGAACAGACGTAGGAAAGTCTGATGGATTTGGAGACTTCAGCTGTTTAAAAATATGTGGCAAGTAAGGTTTTACTTATTTCTCAGTTATAGTAAACTGCATTTTATGCAATAATTATGGAATAGTCTGTTGTTTTTCTTAACAGGGACTTAAAATGTGGGAATCATTTGTGTTCTCAAGTGTGCCATCCTCAGCCCTGCCAGCCATGCCCACGGCTGCCCCAGTTGGTACGCTGTTGCCCTTGTGGCCAAACTCCTCTTAGCCAGTTGCTGGAACATGGAAGCAGTGGTCGGAAAACATGCATGGATCCTGTCCCCTCATGTGGAAAAGTATGCGGCAAGCCTCTGCCTTGTGGTTCCTTAGGTAACTAGTAGACTTAAAGTTGGTTTTAAAAATATTAACTAGATGTTTGGCAGCAATAACTCCTTAAGTGTTAAATAGCACTACAATATTGCAGGTTTCTCTAAATATTATGGTAAAATTTGTCTAGATACTTTTTCTGTCCTCCTCAAAATGTACTTAGGAAAATGCACCTTTATCCAAGAGATCTCTTTCTGATTCAGGTAATTCATTACTAACTCTGGGCAGTTGTGCTAAGATACTATTGCATGAGGGGAAAGTTGGGGGACAGGGCTATGTTTCACTTACTAGTGTACACTAGTATTAAACCATAAAGCCTTTTATTGATCTAGAGTTCAGCAAATGTCTAAAAGCATTTTCATATAATAGGAACATGTTAAAATAACTGTGGGTGAGATATTTAAGGATTAAAAATCTAGGTGCAATAAGCCTTCAGCCATTTGGACTACCCAAGGAATATCAGTCTCTATAGCTAAGTTTCCAATTTAGTTAAGAATAACACTTCTTAAGCATCATTTTGGATGGATTTTTTTTTTAATTTATATTCTTTTGGTTCCACAAGCAGAGGTTATTGAAGGTAATTTCTCTCCCTTTGTTGACGTGGAGTCCTCATTTTCATGACCCTCAGTTACTGTGCTAAGCTGAACATGGTGATGCCCTCGGTGACTGCTGAGGTTTCTCAGGCCATTTCCCCCAGGTTGAATTGTCTTGTCTGTCTGTTAAAGTTTTTTTGTTGTTGTTTATTTTCTGATTGATGCTTTTAGTATGCCTATGTGCCTACCTTTAGTGACTCCCCCTTACCTCTTCTGATTTGTCACTTCTGATTAATATAGAAACCAAAAAATATTTGTTGTAATTTGCTATAAAGTAGCAGTCTGAGTCTTTAGTTGATGCTTTCTCAGACAGTTCGTGGGGAATATACATGTGCAGTTGTGCAGTGACTTGGCACCTTCTCTCCTGAGTGAGTGTTCAAAGGCTGTCTGTTTAGAAAAATGAGATTATTTGGCAACTGAGTCTAAATAAGAGAGGTATTTCTGTAACTAACCCCTGTATCTTCATAGGTAAAGCTAGAATTTCTAGGTTTGTTTTCCATTTTTATGAAAAAGAGAAATGGATCCCGCATTTCTTCCAAGTACATGCAGAAGCCAGTGTAGGTCTCCTACTTGTTTTTCTTAGTCTCACTTTAAAATGATGCATGGAGGAGAAGTTTTCTCCTGGTATCTTACTACATGTTTCAACTACAATAAGAAAATCAACTACCTGTTAGTTCTCTGTGCCTACTGTGAAAATGTGTTCACACGGTCCTGTGAAATGGTGATCAAATGACTTCTAAATCAAGAAGATGATAAGCTCTTTCCTTTTCAGAAAGCACATTTGATCACTTTTGTCAGAATTTGGTGTATAATGACTAGAAATCCTACCCTGAGGCAAAGATCTCTTGTTGGCAATGAGAGAAAAGAATAGGAAATGGGTAATGCTAGGGGACTTGAGCAAGAGGAGGTCAGCAGCTATTAGTATGAACAGACCTTGAGGAGGGACAAGGCCACCTACAGAGATTAAAGGCTAATCTCTATACCTCATCAGATTTTTAATTATGGAAAACTTTAGTAACTAAGCTGAGTTGGACTAAAAAATTATGAAGCTCATAAGTGGTAACATGGCCTCTCATATTTGTTAAGCCGTAGTTTATCTATAGAAGCCTCATTTAGGTCTTTTAGTATCTTACACAGTAGGAAATTTGCATCCCGAAGCTGTAGCTTCAGTACAAGAGACTATGGGTAGTATCATGAGGAACTCTGTGAACCTACTCCCCAGTAAAAAAAGAAAAGCTAAGAAAAACTATTTTTTTTAAAAACAACCATTTAAAGTCTCTGAAAGATGATTATGTCTCAATAAATCACTGAAGGAAAAAAAGTCTCTGGAAACTGTTCAAAAAGGTAGACAGTAGAAAAAGAAATATTTATTGAGGAAAATCCACTAAACTGTGGTAAAGAACAGTGAGAGTCTGTGGCATTTGAGCCACCCTCCCCTTGCCCAACCACCACCTACCACCACCCCATTGCCTTCAGCGCAACATGACAGAAGTGCCACTCAGGGCAGGTGTGGCCAAGAAGATGGGCTCCCTTTCCCCTTAGCTTCCGGTCCAGGGTTAACGTATCTCACTGGAGAGGCAGACTGCCAGCTTTTTTCATCCTCTCTGACTCCAGGTTGAAGGGGCTAAATTTCTTGTGAGTGTGGCTGAGAGGTCAAGGGCTCCCTCCTCTACCTACCTCCCATAAGATGGAGGCTCTGCTCTAGGTCCAGCAGGTCAAGAATACTGGACCCAATTGCCCTTGCCCCAAATCACTCATAGGGCAGAGATTCCATTCAGAGAGAGGCAAGCTAAGAAGAATAGTGGTTCAAGCCTTTACTCACAGAAGAGGCAGTACATAAGAAAGAATGCTCCAAAGTGTTCTCAAAAGAACCTCACTGGTTGTTCTTTTTTTTTTTAAACAGAGTATAGGGAAATTCAAGCCTAAGGTCACTTTCGAAAACAATAGCTCCTCTTAATTAAAAGGAACAAGCTTAATCATTGGCCTGCTAGTTTACCAGTTGACACAGACAGTTAAAACAGCCCTCCTGTGGTCAGAAAAACCCTCAGTCATGTGCCACAAAAACTACCCCTTCTCAAATGTAATTGGATCAGAGAGCTGAATAAATTATGCCCAGGACTTTGTTGAAAACAGTAGAGCAATCAACTGGTAATAGTGGAGCCTAACAGCTAAGTGTAATTCCAAATGAAGCAGATAGTTTAACAGAGACCAGGGAAAAGAAAGAGAGAGCCCTTCTAAAACCATTGTACACACTCCCAAGACTACACCCTCTGAAGAGCTACACAAAATGCTTCACAGTACTAGGGAAATAGACTTCACTGCAATAGCTTAGCCAAGTCACACACAACAATAAACAGACAACCAAACAAGCCCAGGAAGTGGGATAGGCAGAGCAGTATCCAGAGTTGCTAATAACATATTATCTAAAATATCCAGTTTACAACAAAAGATTACAAGACATACAGAGAAATAGAAGAGCATGATTCTTACATGGAAGAAAAATTAGGCAAAAGCAACTGCATATGGAAGTCACCAAATACTAGATTTAACAAAGACTCCAAAGTTGCCATTATAAATATGCTCAAAGAACTAAAGAAAACCATGCTTAAAGTAAAAAAGTAAAGGAAGATATGAAGACAATGTCTCATCAAATAAAGGATATCAACAAAGAAATAGAAATTATAAAAAAAGAACCAGATGGAAATTCTGGAGTTGAAAACTACAATACTGAAATGAAAAATTAATTAGAGGTCTGATTAGTAGATTTGAACTAATGGAAAAAAAATCAGTGAACTTGAAGATAGATTAATAGAGATTATATAATCTAAACAAGAGAGAGAAAATAAAATGAAGAAAAATAAACAGAGAAGTGTGGGTTACAAGCATTTCAGCATACATATAACGAAAATACCAGAAGGAGAGGAGAAAGAGAAAGGAAGAGAAAAACTATTTGAAGAAATGACTAACAACTTCCCAAATGTGCTGAAAAACATTTATCTACACATCCAAGAAGTATAGCAAACACCATGTAGAATAAATGCAGAGAGATCCACACATATGTAATATGTGTAACAATAAGCTCAGAAGGAGAGGGAGAGGAGGGAATGTCTCTATCTTACTGGAGTTAAATTAGGTAAATCTGAAGTGAATATATATATAGTAAACCCTTGAGCATCTACAAAGAGAAGAAAAAGCGAAAAAAATCATTAAAGGAATTAAAATGGTGCACTAAAAAAATAGTCACTGCAGAAGAAAGCAGTAAAGAAGTTTAGAGGAACAAAAAGACGTGATATATATAGAAAACGAAAGATAAAATGGCACTCATCCAACTATATCAGTAATATTAAATAGGAATTAGCAGTTCATTCAAAAGGAGATTGTCAGACTGGATTAATAACTAAAATCTAACTATGCTGGTTTCAGGAAATATACTTTAGAGTCAAAGGTACAAATAGGTTGAAAATACGAGATGGAAAAAAATATATTGTGCAAAGAGCAAACTTAAGGAGATTATGGGTGATCCTTGAGTGGTCCTTGCAACAGGAATTGTCCTAAGCCTAATTTAGAGACATAGTGGCAGTCCACCTATCACCAGATGTTCATAGTTTGAGCCTGTGATATTATGGTTCATGGTTTCTGATTACTGTTAATCCCCAGGTGATTTTCAGAGTTTAGAAAATCTATACCTACAGTTTGGAGGAGACCCAAGTCTAACCTGGAAGCTTGAAGCTTAAATAAATAACATAGTAAAAAAGCAGATCAGAAGATCTGTTCTTTGACTTAAGCAAAGCATCATGCACTCCAAAGCATATCCCATTTACTAATATTGGGCTCTGCTCTTGTTGGAAAAGGCCCAGCCTGCTGGTGAAGGAAAGATAAGGAAGGAAGCATTTCTACATTCTTCTTCCCTCATCTGATTCTGGAGTTACAGGGAGTAGAGGTGGATGATCGGTGTGACCAGTGAATCTGGAAGTGAGTCTGAAAATGAGTGGTTGCAATTCTTCATCCTCAGCTCTTTTCATTTTTGTTAAAGATTTCATTCATACCTGTGAAAAACTCTGCCATGAAGGAGACTGTGGACCATGTTCTCGCACATCAATTATTTCCTGCAGATGCTCTTTCAGAACAAAGGTAAATCTTAAACAGTACTGGAGTTGTCATTGCCATTGCCTTTTAAATTGGTAATTATGAGAGGGGAAGAATCACTCCCTTTGTAGGGTGCTAAGATAGTTTCTCAGTGTTTGTTCTTTGGAAAATCTAACCTCAATTTTGTTCCTGTTGTACTATGTATGACACTTTTAATTCAGCCAACGTACACTGACACTTAACTAGAATACTAAACTATTCTAGTATAGAATATAACTATTCTATACTAGAATAGTTTTAGGGGTGTGTGGCACTCAAGCCTCAGAGACTAATAGTGGCAATGAGACAGGTATACAGATAGTTCTACCAAATCCAGGTATAATAATGTTAGACACCTTCACAGAAGCACAGTAGCACATATTGTCAGTTTTTAATTCCTGCCCTGGGCAGTTGTGTTTGGACTTTGTATAAAGAGGCATCTTATTCATTTTAGAGTTAGGCTATACTGCCATTTCCTATGTCTTTAACCAGAAGAGCAGGAAACCTTCCTTTGGAGGTCTCTTGGTCATCTTGTGAAACGTGCTGAGTGTTGATCTGTCCTGCTGTCTGACCTATGTCTGGTCATTTCAGAGCACAGGCCAGTATGGAGATAGAAAACCAAGCAGTTGGTGCTCTTTGTTAAAATTTTAAGAAAACTTCAGAGGAGAAGGAGATTGTAAATACAAGGAGTTAAAAGTATTAGTATAGACTATAAGTTTGAGTCAGTTTTTCTCTATTTGTACTTTAAAAGACTTTTCTTTTATATTGGAAAAATGAAATTAAAGTAAATAGTTGACTAGAGGAGGCCCCTCTAAGCTTAGTCAAGGGTGGGAGCTTAGGAAATCCCTAAAGGTGGGGAAAGGGACCTCCCATCCTGACACTGGGAGATGTACTTCTGGGGCCTGGGTTGGAACTTCAGGCCTTTGTGACTTTAATCACCCATAGTGGTCATACCTAGGAAATTATATGCTATCCTCTGGGCAACAGCTGACAGGCATATGATTCTGAGGATATAGTCCATAAATTGGGACCTAGCTTAACAGGAGAGCTTCAGAATAGAAGAAAGCAAAACTGTAATAGTAGTGCAGTTTACTTGCATCAAAAATTGTGTAAACATGTGTGATTTTTTGGGGGGGAGAAATTGTAGTATTCATGGTGGTGGAAGCGTTCTGAATGTCAGATTCAGGGCTGCTTTATATTGCATAAATATTAGATTGAAGACAGAGATACTGTGTTTTAGTGATCACAAATTTAATAATATCCAGAGGGTTCTTGACCTTTGTGACCAAGAATTATAAGCCTGGGTGGCACGTGTAGTATCAAAATAGCTGCTGTCAGTTTGCTTTTTTCTCCCAAAGAATTCTTTTTTCTTGGTGTTTTCTTGCTTGTCATTCGCTCTCTGTCCTCACTTCCTCTAACAGTAGACCCTGTGGTAGTGAATCTATTCTTGAAAAACTATGTGTTAATTAAATTTCTGAAAATAAAAGTCTTATTTTAAAATTACTGGAGGAGCTCATTATCAGCATTTTAACCCTTTTTGACAAAGTGAAAAATCTTTTCCAAAAGCTAATAATCAAGTCTGTCCCACCAGGCTCAGAGACCCTGGGTACAGGTCTCTCCTACAGGCTCACAGACCCCGGGGACAGAGCTCTCCTACAGGCTTAAAGAACCCAGGAACAGGTCCCTCCTTGGAGGTCTTGGAGAAGCAGCAGCCTGAGAATTTAAGAGGGAAGCATTGGGCATCAGCGTCCAAATGGTACCTTAGCTCTGCCACTTCTAGTTATGTGACCTTGGGCACGTCAGTTGATGTCTGTTTGCCTCAATGTTTTGATCTGTAAAATGGGGATAATTGTAAGGCCTATTTTATCAGGGGAATTAAACAAGTTGAAATATGTAAAGCCCTTAACAGTAAATGCTGTTTAGCTAATGGCTATGATTTTCTCCTCTTCCCTAATGCCTGTGACAGAGTAATTGCTTAATAAATGATATGGTGAAGAAAAAAAACTGATGATCACTACCTTATTGTTTAACCAGATTTTTTTCACGAATATGGATTTTTCATGAAATGTCTTTTGTAATAGAATGGTCTTTTTCACAGAAATGAGTTGTCTAGATAAATGAAACTGATTTCACATCAAATATTGTTTTCTTTTAATCACTTTCGTGGGAGTCTTTGAGAAATGTATGCTATATCTTACTACCTCTTTAACAAAGACATTGTATTTATATTTTATTGGAAATTCATGTTTATTACAAAGCTTTGTGAGAGCTCTGTCTTTCCCCACACTTGTAGATGCCGCTCCAACATATAATTTCTTCTGTACAATCCAGGGTCTTCACTGACTGGAGCGTTTACTCAAGCAGTTTCATGACTACGTTTGCTTTATGGCTGCTGTAGAAAGTTTCAAAGAAGTTTTTTCGTATCATTGGTCCCAGCAAATTCATTGATTTATCTCAAACACATTTTCTAGACAAGAGGCTTTACTTTCTTAGGCCTCTTTACTTCTGTTGTCAACTCTAGTAGCTGACCCCCTCCCCCAGGGTCATCTTCACTAAGAAAGAGTGTTTGTATCATTTTACCAGTTTCTGAATCCATAGCAGCCTGTGGATGACATCAAAGCCAAATTCAGATGTGGACACTTGACAGCCAGCCAGTTCAGTTTATCCCAAGTGACTGACTCTGTCCCCAACCATCAACCCCATGACATAGGTTATTCGGTATCATGCTTCAGCAAAATTACGTGTGAGGGACCTTTGGGGACACTCACACGTAATTAAAATTGTGGGCGGGCCGTGGTGGCCCAGCAGGCAGAGTTCTTGCCAGGCATGCCGGAGACCCGGGTTCGATTCCTGATGCCTGCTCATGGGGAAAAAAAAAACCCAAAATTGCAGTATTAAAACTGTATACCAAAGGTCTGCTGTATTCCACTTTGCTGCAGTTCAGTGATGTTGTCAGGAGCTCTTAAGTATGTATTGCTATTTGCCCCTCATTAAGTGGTACCAGATTGTTACATATTTTCAGTTCTTTCATCTACTTTTTTTTTTCCATCTGCTTTTTTATGGCTTTTTCTGTCTGCACCCTTGACAAGCATTTTCTTCTCTTTACTTTCAGGGTACTTGCTTATTTGTAGCACCCCCGCTGTCTTCATTCAGATTTTATAATTCCTAATCTTCTGAGTTTGGAGACCAAACCACAAGGATTGTTAAAATTGTGTTTGCATGAGAAATCATTATGGTTGGGGCTTACTGTGAATAGAGAACATTAATACAGAAACTGGGATAACCTATATCTAGATAGGTGAACTTGGTGAATAAATGATTGCCAGAGAAGTAAAAGGATATTGGGACTTTATATGTTACATTTCTCATTATACTATAGTTGTAATTTCATTTATTCATAAAGTAGTTACTATTTGTATTTCTTTTTTTTCCGTAGGAACTTCCATGTACCAATCTCAAAAGTGAAGGTATGTCTGGGAAGGGGCAAGAGGGAACTTTCTGGAGTGAAGGTAATGTTCTATATCTTTTTTAAGGGATTGTTAAAATTCAGTGAATGTGCACTTAAGATTTGTACATTTCATGGTGTGTAAGTTTTATGTCAAAATTAAAAGAAAAGAACCATAAATGGAATTCTGGTTGATTATATATATATGCTAAATATTTAGAGGAAGTATAATGATGTCTGCAAGTTACTTTGAAATATATAAAATAAGTTATATTGATATATTGAGAGATGATAGATATGTGAAAAAATAAATATGGTAAAATGTTAATGATAGAATAAATGACAGGTAAATGAATGTTCACTATAAAATTGTTTCAGCTTTTCTGTATGTGTGAAAATTCCATAATATAATGTTGGGGGGAAAAGTGAAGATATGATGGAATATTATGCAGCTGTAAGACAGAGTAAAGTTACGAAGTATGTAAAAAAAAAAAAAGTAAAGATAAGTAATATCTAACAAAGCAGACTTTTTACACATTAGCTCTGATGCTTGGTCCCCATTGGGCTTCATAGGACTGCTAGGTACATGGAACAGGGGCTTGGCCAATAGCCTTCCTAACCTTCAAGTCTGAAGTATTGTTTCTTCCTTTATCCTTTATCCTTGATCCTGATTTCCCATTCTATTCCTGATCTATCCCTATTTTCTTAACTATGACATAGCCTTTTTTTTAAACCAACTTCAAGCCTCTTTGGAAAAATGATAGAGGAAAAGTTTATACAAAATAAAAGCTCTTATTCTGGTCAGGAAGAAAACTGTATCAGTTATCTGATACAGTGACAGATAACAGAAAACCTAAGGAGGAGCCACTTCAGCAATAGCAAAAGTAGCTTCACATAACAGGAAGTCTGGAAGCAAAACTAGTCTAGAGTTAATCCATTTCAAGATCAGTGATGCCAGGACTCCAGTCTGGCTTCTCTGTGCTCTTCTTGGCTTTCCCTGCATGTATATAAATTGGCTGCAGCAGCTCCACATATTAGGTTCTTGCCCAACAACATCTAAAGGAAAGAAGGGGAGAGTTTTTATTATCTTTCCTCTTTTAAGAGCAAGGAAAGCAGTCCTGCAGACGCTTGATACACTCTGTGTAACATGTTCTTGTCAAGCTACTAGCAACAGGAATGGAATCTAAAGTAAAAAGTGAAAATATTCCCTCATCCTATTTTTTTTCCTCGTAGTCCACTCCCCTGATGAAATCACCAGCAGTAGTTTATTGGATATAGTTCTAGATCTTTTTCTGTCTTCATATAGACATAATACACATGCTAATATAGTTTTGTTTTTCCCCCTAAACTTAGGTTCATACTAAGCATATTGTATGCAACTTAGTCTTTTCCTTCAGTAATTTATTAAGGACATTTTTCTTGTCAATGTTTATGTAAATATAGCTTTCCTTCTTGCAGAGTATTCCTGTTCTAGTTTGCAAGCTGCCAGAATGTGATATACCAGAAATGGAATGTGTTTTAAAAGGGGGAATTTATGCAAGTTTACATGTTCTGAGGCTGTGAAAATGTCCATATTAAAGCAAGGCTATATAAATGTCCAATCTAAGGCATTCAGGGAAAGATACCTTGGTTCAAGAAGGCTGATGATGTTCAGAGTTTCTCTCTCAACTGGAAAGGCGCATGGTGAACATGGTAACATCTGCTAGCTTTCTCTCCAGGCTTCTTGTTTCATGAAGCTGCTCCAGGAGCATTTTCCTTCATCTTCAAAGGGGTCTCATGGCTCTTTCCAAAATGATGGTTGCTCCAGTAAGCAACCCCACCTTGAATGGGTGGAGACACATCTCCATGGAAACCATCTTATCAAAAGTTACCACCCACAATTGGGTAGGTCACATCTCCATGGAAACAATAAAAAAGCTCCCACCTAGCAACATTGAATGAGGATTAAAGGACATGGCTTTTCTGGAGTCTACAGCAGATTTAAACCAGCGCATCCATTGTGTGGCTGCACCATAGTATATAGTTCACCATTGCCCTTTTGGTAGTTTAGGTTGTGATCAATTTTTCCCCATTGCAAATAATATAGTAACATCCTATCCCACTTTTAAAAACCTTTTTATGATGGAAAATTTTAATCATATGAGAAAATAGAGAGGCTAGTATAATGAACCCCCACATACTCATTACCCAATGTCAATTATCAACATTTTGTCTATCTTATTTCATCCATCCTTCCCCTACTTTTGTTTTTTGCTAAACTACTCGGAAGCAAATCTCAGACATAGTTTCATCCACAGATACTTCAGCATCTAGCCACTTTTTTTTTCCTTTTTTTGAATCTGAGGTAAAATTCACATGACATAAAATTAACCATTTTAAATTCCGTGGCATTGAATACTTTCACAATGCTATGCAACCATCACCTCTCTCTAGTTCTAAAACATTTTCATCACTCCAAAAGGAAACCTTCTACCCATGAAACTTTCTCTCCTCATTTTGACATCTGCTAGCTTTCTCACCCCTAGCCCTTGCTGACTACTAATCTGCTTTCTATCCCTGTGGATTTACCTGTTCTGGATATTTTATATAAAAGAAATCAGACAGTATTGACCTTTAGTGTCTGGCTTTTTTCACCTAGCATAATATTTTTGAGGTTCATCCATGTTGTAGCATGTATTAGTACTTCATTCATTTTTATGGCTGAATATTATATATTATTATATTATATATAATATATTCCATTATAGAAATATACAACATTTCGTTTGTGTACTTATCAGTTGATGAACATTTGAGTTTCCTCCTTTTGGCTATTGTGAACAGTGCTGCTGTGAATATCTGTGTACAAGTTTTTGTTTGAATACCTGTTTTTCATTCTGGAATATTCCCAGAAGTAGAATTGCCAGATTGTATGGTAACTCTATGTTTAACTTTTTTTGAGAAACTGTCAAACTTTTCCACAGTGGCTGCACCATTTTGCATTCTCAGCAGCAATGTATGAGGATTCCAGCTTCTCCACATCCTTGCCAACACTTATTTTACATTTTTTTAGTAATAGCCATTCTAGTGGATGTAAAGTGATATCTCATTGTAGTTCTGATTTTCATTTCCCTCATGATTAATGATGCCGAGCATCTTTTCAGATGCTTATGGTTCTTTGTATATTTTAGGATAAATGGCTACCCAAGTCCTTTCCCCAATTTTATTTGGGATGGATGTGCAGGTGCTGTGTAGGGGATTTTGTGCTATCTCAGCAGACATACTGGCCTGTCTTTTTGTTGTTGAGTTGTTAGAGTTCCTTATCTGATCTGAATACTAAACCCTTATCAGATGCATGATTTGCAAATATTTGCTCCCATTCTGTGGCTCATTTTTTATTTTTCTGATAGTGACCTTTGTTGTATAAAGTTTTTAATTTTGATGAAGTCTAATTTATCTAGTTTTTCTTTTATTACTTGTGGTTTTGATTTGTTAGCCCACTTTTACAAATTTATCTGTAGGAAGGATTCCATAAAATAGAATTACCACTTAAAAATTTTTATAGATATATATGTTCTCCAAAAGTTTGTACTCCCATACACTAAGTATGCCTTTTTCTCTACATCTTTGCCTATACCAGATATTAATCAGTTTTTCTATTTTTCTTTTCTATTTTTTAAATCAGCCTGAGAGGTGAAAATATCTTATTCTAATATATATTTTCAACATCACTAATTGGTATACATTATTACATTTGTATTTATTTCTTCAGTCTGTAGTCACTCAAATATTTGTTAAATGAATGTTTATCTCTTTTGCCTGTTTTTGTCCTTTCTTTTTAATTGAAAACAGTAGATGCTACATTTATGTGTGACAAGCGGTGTAACAAGAAACGATTGTGTGGACGGCATAAATGTAATGAGATATGTTGTGTGGTAAGTAGATCTGTTCTTAGACACAATCGTATTAGGCCATTCATCCAGAGTGGGCTTCTGGAAGCCACAGCCATCTGGAATGCAGCCCAGGCTTAGAAATCTGTAGGAGAGGCTCCTGAGCAACAGTCCAAGAGTTATCATAGTTCCCCCCATTCCTTGTTTTTCTCAGTGAGTTAGCAAAGTTGGTTTATGAAGTTTAATTTATTTATTTTACTTTTAGTCTCTTATTTTAAAAAATTTCAAACATATGCTAAAGCAGAGAAAATAGTAAAATGAGTCCGCATATACCTAATGCTCACCCTCAATAGTGATCACCTTATGACTAATCTTATTTCATCCATATCCCTACCTACTGATTCTAATCCCAGGCTTCATTTCATCCATAATAGTGGAGAGCTTATTATTAATGTTGTTCTTTATGGAAAACATAAATAGAGACTATTTTAGAAACAAATAGAAATCTCTCTTCCCAGGATAAAGAACACAAATGTCCTTTGATTTGTGGAAGGAAACTCCGCTGTGGCCTTCATAGATGTGAGGAACCCTGTCATCGTGGGAACTGCCAGACATGCTGGCAAGCCAGTGAGTGGCTTCACTGTGTACTTTAAGTGTTTTCTAGAAATTGGAACATAATATATTTTGAGAAATTGGTTTAGGTAGATTGGTATGGATTACTGAAGTAAGCCTTGACATTTCAAATATGTTAAAACTTGACCAAAAAAAAGTAATACCGCATGCTGTATTGTAGTCCTTGAATGTAAGAAACTTGGGATGTTTCTGCCCTGAGATCATTCATTAATGATTCATTAACGGATTCTTCTTCTGCCACGTGCCTCTTAAATATTATTGACCTGGATTTAGTCTTCAGCAGTCATCTTTTATAAACACAGCAGTTCTCAAACTTTTTGGTTTTAGGATTCATTTACATTCTTAGAATATTATTGAGGACCCTAGAGGCCTATATGGTGTGTGTGTGTGTGTGTGCATGTATGTGTGTGTGCATGCACGCATGCATGTGCTCTGGGAATCAAACCCGGGTCTCTGGCATGGCAGGCAAGAACTCTGCCACTGAGCCACCGTTACCCACCCCAATGGCCTCTTTTTATATGGGTTATGTTTATATGTGTTTACCATGTTAAAAATTAAAACTTAGAAGTTTAAAAAAATATTTATTAGTTAATTTTTAACTAATGGTAATATACTCATTGTGTTTATTTTCCAAAACAAAACAGAAAAAAGTAGTGAGAAGTGGATGCCTGGTTTACTAGAAGTCAGCTGGATTCTCATATTTGTTTCTATATTCAATCTGTTGCAGTATAATTGAAGTATATGAAAAAAAACCCAGCCTCAGACAGCTAGTTAGAAAAGGGAGTTGTATTTTTAAAACCTTTTCAAATAATTATGGATATTCTTCATTACCATTACACCAAAACTCAGCCTCATTTGAGAAAGGAGTTGAGTCACTGTTTTGGTTTTAGTCTCTGTTATATTAAAATTCATTGGTATTTCTTGCACTTCAAATGGATGTTACCCATGAATGATTTTATAACATCATGCATTGATTATTTGTAAAATAATTTTTCACTTGGTTGTGAGATCTTTCATATGTTGACACATTTCATCTTGTAATATTGAAAACTTAACATTCATTATTATAACCACCAATCTATCAGAAAAGTCTTTAAGTATTTGGAAGTCATCAAGTTCATAGTGGTAGATGCAGATTTTCCAAAATTCTATTTTCACTTGAAAGATTGGATTTTATCATTGGCAACAAAGTCAGTTTCTTGAAGTTACAGACCCACTTTGTTATTTTTTTATAAAATCTCTAAGAAATATCCAAGTCTGACTAACCATTGTTTGTCTGTCAGTCATTCTTTTGAGTAAAAATGGTGTTCTATGAAAAAAGAGGTTCAGTTCAGAACTTAGAGTCATGCAAGTGCATTTCTTTAAAACAGCCAGAGTAATTTAGTGCACAGCAGAAATGCTTTATGCTTATTTCCCATTTCGTCCCACAAAATATTAAAAAGAGGTGGATTCCAGTGTTGATTTTTTTTCGCTGCTTCATCAAGACCTTTCTGAAGTAAAACTGGTATTTTTAAATTGCTACAAATGCATGATGATGAAAAATACCATGATTATAGTTTGGTGCTACTGCCTTAACTTGTGCTTGGGCACCATCAGTGCAAATGTCAATATAGTGAGAAAGATAAATAATATCTTAGTATTATTATAAAAATGATTTTGACCTTGTGTCCTCCCTAGAAGGATCTCAGGAGCCCCTAGGTGTCAGTGGAGTACACTTTGAGAAATGTTGCATTAAAAGATTGACCTAGACCAGGGCTTCCCAAAATGTTTTCTCTGGAATGCTAGGCCTACATCATTTCAGAAGGATGCAAAGTCACTGCTCTATTATAAATCACACACATGGAGTTCCATAATAGCCATTTACATAGTCCCTTACCTTTTTCCTAGCTGTTTCACATATATTAGCTCATACCAAGCTTGTTGAATGGATAGGACTCAGTTTGGTATCCCCATTTGACAGAAAAAGGAAGGCTCAGAGAGATTATTTCTCCCAGTTTTAGAGCAGGTAAGTAGGATATAGGACCAAAAAGCTAAATTTCCTGACTATATTTACAGAGCTCTTTGCATGGCATTGTAGAGGTTCGAAAGTCTTGCTGAAGAGTACTGACTGGAGAAGAGCATTGGGTATTAGAATTCTTGGAAGCCATTGGGTTCCTAATTCTGGTACCCTAGTTGGGAACTACGGCCAGTCAAAGGTCTGGCTACTACTAAGATCCAGAATGGGAGAATTGGATTCCTTTGGGGCTAAGAATTAAGAGAGCTCCTGACAAAGTAGCCGCTTATTAGAGCCCCTTTTTTGTTTTGGGTAGTAGACTACTTCTAATCAACTCAAATGAAGCTCTGTGCTTCATTTCAGTTCCATATTTCTAGCGAGATAGATGGTGATTATACCTGTAGGAATTGTTTGAATGACTTCAGTAGCTGTCTGAGGGTTATATTCAAATGTACATTTCTGTATGTTTCTGGCTTCCATAGAGTCTAACCAGAGGTGTTTGAAAAAAAAAAAAAGCTGTGTTTTTGATGGAACTGTTCCTGTTCTCTCAAAAAAGAAGATCTATAGATCTGTTATTTATAAATACAGGCAAAAATGTATTTGGTTGGTCACTCGTGGACCTGGAAAGTTTGGTACAAATAAAGATGAAATGCTTCACGTCTATCTACTCCTTTGTCACCAGCTCAAATTTAATAAATGTAAATAAGCTGGGTCCTGGCTCATCCTGGAATTTCTATCCCATGTTGCAATTCTCAATTTATTTTACTCTTTCTCCCCCATTGTTTGTTTATTTTTTTATCCGTATTTTTTACTCATACCCTTTTTTAAAAGCATGCACCCCACTAATTCTCCTCTAGAAATACAAGCAAAATATGTGCATGTGTGTATAAATAAAATATGCACATGCATATCCTAAACTCATGAAGGATTGTTTTGTTTCACCTGCTGCTCCACCAGGTTTTGATGAATTAACCTGCCACTGTGGCGCATCAGTGATCTATCCTCCAGTTCCCTGTGGTACAAAACCCCCCGAGTGTACTCAGACCTGTGCCAGAGTCCATGAATGCGACCATCCAGGTGAGTTCCATCTCTTTTCCCCTGCTCCCACAGCCTGCTCCCACTGTGTCATTAGGATGTAGCTGTGGGACCCTCTTCTGTACTCTGAGATTATGCTGCATAGTGCCACTTGGTCCCTGTATTCAAGGGCCACAGCTGTGAAGGGGGTCTGTGATCTGTGCCACACCCAGAAATCACTTCTCTGTACCCTTCATTGCTGTATGCAGTGGGTCTCAAACATACCCAAAAGGTCAGAAACAGCCCTGGCTCTTGTTTTTCAGGGGCTTTTCTTTCTTTGTGGCCTCTCTCTCTCTCTCTCTCTCTCTTTAATTGTTAAATATAGGATATATTCAAAGAAAAGAGAAAAAAAGGCAATATTTTCAAAGTACATTTCAATAAGTGGATACAGAACGATTTCAGAGTTTGTTGTGCCTTACCATTTCACTATTTCAGATTTTTCCTTCTAGCTGCTCCAAAACACTGAAGGCTAAAAGAAATATTTTTTCTTTTTTTGTAAAAAATAATAATATACTAAAAAGTGATAAATTTTAAAGCACATCACAACAATTAGTTGTAAAACAGATTTCAGAGTTTGGTATGGGCTACAATTCCACAATTTTAGGTTTTTACTTCTAGCTACTTTAAGGTACTCGAAACTAAAACATCAATGTACTAATTCAACAGTCATACTGATTTGTTAAACCCTACCTTCTCTGTATAACTCCACCAACACCTTTGATCTTTCTCCAGCTCTTTAGGGGTATTTGGGCTATGCCCATTCTAACTTTTTCATGTTGGAAAAGGCTGTTGATAATATGGGATAGGAGAATGGAAATAGTTGATGTTCTAGAGAGGCTGGCCCCTCTGCATTTCAGGACTTATCTGGTTGTAGGTTTCTGGAATGTTACCCTATTGCATGGAACCTTTGTAGAATCTTATATAACGCCCTGGGTATTCTTCAGGATTGGCTGGAATGGTTTTGGTTGGGGTTTGACAAGTTATGGTAGGTACAGATGTCTAACTGAAGCTTGCTTAAGAGTGACCTCCAGAATGGCCACTCGACTCTATTTGAACTCTCTCAACCACTGATACCTCATTTGTTTATGGCCTCTGTTTTTTTTGTTTTAATATTTTTATTGAGAAATCTTCACATGCATACATTCCAGACATGGTGTACAATCAGTGGTTCACAATATCATCACACAGTTGTGTAACCATTACCATGATCATTTTTTAGAACATTTGCATCACTCCAGGAAAAGAAATAAAAGGAAAAAGAAAAAGCTTATATATACCAAACACCTTATCCCTCCCCCTCATATTGACCACTAATATTGTAATCTACCCAATTTATTTTACCCTTTGTCCCCCATTATTTGTTTATTTTTTTTATCCATATGTTTTTTACTCTTCTGTCCATACCCTGGATAAAAGAAGCATCAGACACAAGGTTTTCACAATCACACAGTCCCATTGAGAATGATAGAGGGAGGAGGGCTGGGGGCATAAATGAAATCAGAAAGAAAGATAGACAATAAAGATTGAGACGGTATAATCTAGGAATGCCTAGAGTGTATAATAATAGTGACTAAATGTACAAATTTTAAAAATGTTTGTACATGAGGAAGAACAAAGAAATGTCATTGCTGCAGGGTTCTGAAAATAAAATAGAGTTAATATTTTAAAATGTCACCTTATGTGTGACACTAAAGCAAAAAATGTTTATTTGGTACAAAATTTATATTTTGACTAGTGTATTTCCTAATACAACTTATGTAGATAGCTTGATTGAACATCATAAGTACTTGGAATCTTGGGTAGGACATGAGATTTTGTTGGTTTGTCCAGAGTGATGCCCCGATGAATCCCAGAGTGATTCAATCAGTGAGTGGAAAAGTATTTGTAAAGTCCCCTTCGGGGAGTGGCGAAATTGGGGAGAAATTCATCTTCCCCAAGTTGAATTCTTGATATTCTCACAAGCAGTGTGGGCAACCAGATCTATAGGCTGAGCCCCCAGTCTTGGGATTTGTTCATATGAAACTTAACCCCACAAAGGATAGGTCAAGTCTACTTAAAATTTAGGCCTAAGAGTCACCCCCAAGAGAACCTCTTTCGTTGCTCAGATGTGACCTCTCTCTCCAGCCAACACAACAAGAAGACTCACCACCCTCCCCCTGTCTACGTGGGACATGAATCCCAGGGGTGTGGACCTTCATGGCAACGTGGGACAGAAGTCCTGGAATGAGCTGAGACTCAGCATCAAGGGATTGAGAAAACCTTCTCGACCAAAAGGGGGAAGAGTGAAATGAGACAGAGTGTCAATGGCTGAGAGATTCCAAACAGAGTTGAGAGGTTGTCCTGGAGATTATTCTTACGCATTAAGTAGATATCACTTTGTTATTCAAGATGTAGTGGAGAGGCTGGGGGGAAGTGCCTGAAAATGTAGAGCTGTGTTCCAGTAGTGATGTTTCTTGAAGATGATTGTTTAATGATATAGCTTTCACAATGTGACTGTGTGATTGTGAAAACCTTGTGTCTGATGCTCCTTTTATCTACCTTGTCAACAGATGAGTAGAACATATGGAATAAAAATAAATAATAGGGGGAACAAATGTTAAAATAAATTTAGTTTGAAATGCTAGTGATCAATGAAAGGGAGGGGTAAGGGGCATGGGGTATGGTATGTATAATTTTTTTTTCTGTTTTTGTTTTATTTCTTTTTCTGTTGTCTTTTTTATTTCTTTTTCTGAATTGATGCAAATGTTCTAAGAAATTATGAATATGTAACTATATGATGATATTGAGAATTACGGATTATCTATGTAGAATGGAATGATCATATGTTAATGTTTTTGTTTTAATTTTTTAATTTATAAATAAATTAATTTAAAAATATATAAATGTTATATCTTTATACAGTTGTCTTCAAGAATCAAAGCTACTGGAACACAGCTCAGTGGTTTCAGTTACTTCCCTCTAGCCACTCCAGTACACCATAAACTAAAAAGGGATGTCTATATAATGCATAAGAATAATCCCCAGGATAGCCTCTTGACTCTGTTTGAAATCTCTCAGCCATCAAAACATTATTTTGTCTCATTTTTCTCTTCCCCCTTTTGGTCAAGAAGGCTGTCTCAGTCCCTTGATGCTGGGTCCTGACTCATTCTGAGATTTCTGTCCTGTGTTGCCAGGGAGTTTTACACCCCTAGGAGTCATGTCTGTGGCTTCTGTTTTTTGTTTGTTTGTTTTTTTTGGCATGAGCAGGCACTGGGAATCGAACCCCAGTCTCTGGCATGGCAGGTGAGAACTCTGCCACTGCATGTGGCTTCTGTTTTTTTTTTGGCATGGGCAGGCTCTGGGAATCGAATCTGGGTCTCCGATATGACAGATGAGAACTCTGACTACTAAGCCACCGTGGCCCTGGCTTCTGTTTTTTTGTTTGTTTGTTTTTTATTTTAATTTAATTTTATTTTTGTAAATACCAAAAAAACACATAACAAACACAAACATTCCTCTTTTGATCATTCCGTTCTACATATATAATCAGTAATTCACAATTTCATCACATAGTTACATATTCATCATCATGATCATTTCTTGGAACATTTGCATCTATTCAGTAAAAAAAATAAAGCAAAAACAGGAAAAATATACATATATATATATATATACATACCATACCCCTTACCCCTCCCTTTCATTGATCACTAGCATTTCAAACTAAATTTATTTTAACATTTGTTCCCCCTATTATTTATTTTTATTCCATATGTTCTACTCATCTGTTGACAAGGTAGATAAAAGGAGCATCAGACACAAGGTTTTCACAACCACACAGTCACATTGTGAAAGCTATATCATTATTCAATCATCATCAAGAAACATGGCTACCTGAACACAGCTCTACATTTTCAGGCACTTCCCCCCAGCCTCTCCATTATATCTTGAATAACAGGGTGATATCTACTTAATGCGTAAGAATAACCTCCAGGATAACTTCTCGACTCTGGAATCTCTCAGCCATTGCCACTTTGTCTCATTTCACTCTTTCCCCTTTTGGTCGAGAAGGTTTTCTCAATCCCTTGATGCTGAGTCTCAGTTCATTCTAGGATTTCTGTCCCATGTTGCCTGGCTTCTGTTTTTGATGCATTTTCAGAGTTGAGCATTTTTTACAAATTGAAGGTAACTTGCTTTTTAGTTTGTTATTACAGAAATAATGTTTGTTATATAAAAAGAAAGAAAGAAAATAGAGATAAAGACTTTAAAAGATTAAAATTAAATCACCCATTATCCCACTTTCTAGGAATTACCAAGGTTCACACCATTGCATGTATTTTTCAAGTATTTGTATATGTGTGTTTGTATGTATAAGTGAATTTATATCTTTTTCCTAAAATAGAAGTAGGATCCTACTGAACTTACTGATTTTAGCTAGCTTTTTTTCTCTTACTATTGTATTTTTAATCTCTCCTTGTCAATGAATATTCTCTAAAAAATAGTTTTTTGAAAATAGTTGTTTTAATTGCAGCAGTGTGTCCTGTTATATGGATGGGCCATAATTTATTCAGCCATTCTGTTGTTTTTGCACATTTTAACTAAAGGCACCAGATTTAATACCTGCAATAGGTCTGGCCATATGATTCAGACTTAAAAATAGGTGACCAGCTCTTAATTTTTAAAGTTAATAGGGTAAAACAGACTTAAGCAAATTCCTCATGAAACAAAAAGGCCCAGCACACTCACCTGTTTTTTTCTTTCCTGGGGACCTTAGAAAGACCCTCCTAGCTTAGTTTGCAGGCCCCCTCCCTGGGGTTCACAGCACCACGTAGCCCATATCTACTCACTCCCTCCTTTATATTCACTTGCAGTTGTTACAGATGAAGTCCAAATCCTGCTTGTTAACTTTGTAGTAGAACTTAACCATTTGTGAATTGTTTTGTTTTAGCTTGCTTTTGTTCAGCATTCATTTAAATTTTGTTGAGTGTTTGCTATATATACAGTCTCATGTCAAGGACAGAAGGAAGTTAAGAGAAATTAAAAAGTATCCCATGACGGGGCAGGCCATGATGGCTCAGTGGCAGAGTTCTCTCCTGCCATGCCGGAGACCCGGGTTCAATTTCCGGTGCCTGCCCATGCCAAAAAAATATATATATCCCATGACCATGAGTAGCTTATGGTCTCCCTGAGGGAAAGAGGATGGTAGTTAAGCACATATAATACATCAACCATTACATAAAGATGGACCAGATAACATGGTAGCAAGCCATCTGCTTAAGAATTAAGACATGAGAGAGTGCAAGAGAGCTCTGGGTGGGAAATGATCAGCCGAGGAAGGCTTCATTGTTGAAGATGAGTTTTGATGAGCTGCCCCTTATATGCAGTAATGAAATTGAAAGGAGTAAGCGATAGCGTTTTAGATGGAATGAGCACAAAAATTTCTGAGCAAAAGTGAGTGGTTGCTGTGAGGAGTAGGCCAAAAGAATGTTTTAGTGGAATGGACAGATCATGGGGCTGTGCTGCAAGAGATGAGGTAGAAAAAATACCTCCCTCTCTGTTTCTGTTTAGCATGTTTTCCCTCCTCATTTGAATTTCTTTCTCTCACTCATTCTCGTCAGTCACCTTTATATCAAGCCAGCTATTTTTTATATTTCTCTGACCATTTTCAGAAGTACTCCTAGCTCCCGATTTGAAAAACTCCATGTCATATGTCATTTATAGTAAGTATAGAAGTTAATGTGTTTTATTTAGAAATTATTCCTAAATTTACCCTTCTCTTTCTGCAGTATATCATTCTTGTCATAGTGAGGAGAAGTGCCCCCCTTGTACTTTCCTAACTCAAAAATGGTGTATGGGCAAACATGAGGTAAGTTTTCTCTCACAGGTGTTCATTGTAACTATTAGTTCCAGCCAGAGATTTATGACTGAAGAGTTGTTAATCCCATTGTTTCTCAAAGTAAATATACTTCAAGAATTAGAGTCTTGCTACTACCAGTATTTTTTACAACTAAGGTATAATTTGCATATAGTAAAATTGACCCTTTTTAAGGGTATAGATCTGCAAACTTTGACAAAGGCATAAGTATTGCTACATAACCACCACTGCAATCAAGATAAAGAACAGTTCACTCACCCGCAGATATTCCTTCTTGTCCCTTTGTAGTCATTCTCTCTCCTCACCTCTAGCCCCTGGTAATCACAGATCCACTGTCTGTCCCTATAGTTTTGCCTTTTTCCAGTCTGTCATATAAATAGAATCATACCATAGGTAACATTTTGAGTCTTTTCTGCCATCGTTTTTAATCTGGTTACAACCAGATGAAATTCATCTAAGGGCCATGAGAACATGGGCTGTGTTCAGAGACAACTTCTAGGTTAACCTGCTTGGAGAAAGGATACTAGCCTTGGAAAAGAGGTTATGGTGAGAGCATCCACAAGTGGAGGTGAACTGTGTCCCAGCTGCCATTGTTCCCTCTCTGTGCCCCCCATAGCTCCCCATCCTGACCGTTTGGCCCAAAACACCATCCTCCAGGCTCACTCAGTCTCCCCATTGCCAGTAACCCTAACGACTTGGTGTCCCCGCTCTTGACCTCTGAGCCATACTTGACATTGTTGACTATAAACCATTTAAAACACTTAGAATTTTCATCTTTATTTTATTTTAATGCATATTCATTGTAGACAATTGAGAAAATGCAGTTCTGCTACCCAGAAAGAAATACTCTAACATTCTGGTATATAGACTGCCAGGCATGTGCAATATATATGTAATTGCCTCTGATTAAGATTATACTGTTTTTTTTTTTTTTTTTTTAAAGGAAAGACAGAGAGAAGGAAGGAAGGATAGAAGGAAGGAAGGGAGGAAGAAAGGGAAACATCTTTTAAACATTTTCTTGTTTTATTGTATTTTGTTTCTCCGTTTTTGTTACATGGGCTGGGGCCGGGAATCGAACCGAGGTCCTCCGGCATAGCAGGCAAGCACTTTGCCCGCTGAGCCACCGCGGCCCGCCCAAGATTATACTGTTTTATAATATGCTCTTCTCACTTTGTACATATTGACCAACATTTCTCAAAACTTTTTTGATATCTACAACAGCATACTTTCAATATTCTCATCTTATCTTGATAGATATATTTTTCTTCACTTATTGCCTGTGGGTGGTTCACAAGTTGTGCTTGTTGGTATTTGTTCTTCTTTTATGAATCTCACTTCCTCTGAGAGTTTATCCATTCTGAGACATCTGTGTGTCACCTTTGTGCGGATGACTTATTCAGACTTTGTTCAAGAAATATTTATTGAACTCCTACTATGTGCTAGGTCTCAGGCTAGGTTCTGATTATTCAGAAGTGAACAAAACAGATGTGGCCTCTGCCCTTGTATAGTCCTCACACTAGGGTGAGAGGCAGACCTGCAAACAGACAATTATCATTGGTAATTTGGGAAGAACAGAGTACTGTGAAGGATATAGGGGGACCTAGCCAGGGAAGGCATTCTGGAGGAAGTAACATCCTAAAGGGTAAGGAGAAGATAGGCAAGTAAAGTGGGGAGGGAATGACGGAGGGCACAGTGTGTGCAAGAATAATCCCCAGCAACCCAGTAATAGAGTAGGTAAATGTTTCATAATTGATTGATTTCATTCTGTGAAAGTGCTGATTCTGAAGTGATTGAAAGCATGTCCTAGAATTTGGAGGCTTATTTAAGAGTAAAAGTTGGATATCCCTGGAGTAGAAGTTTATTCCTTATTTTGAGGGTTTACGAAAGAATGCGAATGACTATATAAAACTAACCTTTGGTCCCACAAGAGTGAAGTCAGCCATCTTTTATCCTGGAGTGGGTAATCATCTAAGGAAGGCTAGAGGGGGATTCCCTGGAATTGGAGGTAATTTCTCAAGAAGAAAGCAATCTCAATGGTGGGTTCCGGGACCTGTTGCTTCTTATTTTTTTTTAATCGTTGTGTGCAGATGATAGGGCTGCCTGAACAACAAGCTGTGGAAACCGTGAGTTGGGAGATGTAAGGAGACCAGTCCTGCCGGCAGTCTCAGAACCTGGGCCGAGTGTACTCCCTCTGTGTATTTGAAGGCTCAGTGCCTTAGCAGTGTAGAAAAGAGGGAAAAGATCACCTGATCCTAACAGTTGATCACAGCATTTTTTCATGTTCTCCCTAGTTATCTGCCTGTGTGTGCATGTTGCCTACATGGGAAGGCTTTATGTCCCAAGTCATACTAGGCTGCTACCACAAATCCTTCTTGGTTCAAAACAGCCATTATGAAAAAAAGATTAGGTTTATGGTTTTTGTTCAGACTAACTTTTTAGACTTTGAAGATGTCTAATTTTTTTTTCAGATAAAATGAGATTTCTTCTTTTTTCTGATTGTAAAAAAAGTACATTCTCATTGTAAAAAGTTTTTCATGTTTAGAAGTGGGAAGAGAAAGGTATAACTCACTCCACATCCCACACAGAAATGAAAATCTTGCTACTTTTGTCTTTCCTAGTTACGAAGCAACATCCCCTGTCACCTTGTTGATATCTCTTGTGGATTACCTTGCTGTGCAGTGCTACCATGTGGCATGCACAAGTGCCAGAGACTCTGTCACAAAGGAGAGTGCCTTAGGGATGAGGCCTGCAAGCAGCCCTGTACCACCCCCAGAGCTGACTGTGGCCACCCATGTATGGCTCCCTGCCACCCCAGTTCACCCTGTCCTGTGACTGCTTGTAAAGCCAAGGTGAGTATTCCTGGCAGCAGGCGGAGCATTGCCTATGGTTCCAGGGCTGCCAGTTAGTGGCCCCTGGGCAGGGATCGTTGTTAAAAAGAACTGCAAGTTAAGCTAGCAGGAGAAAAGTAGTATAAATTGTGCAGATTTCTATCCAGTATGGCAGCCTCAGCTTGATATGGCCTTTTAGTCCAGTCGGTATCTACTGCCACCAGACCACTTTCACTTGGATCACATTCTCAAGAGAGACTCTGCCTGCTCCATTTATTTCAAAAAGATATGTGTCTGTTTTGTGAGAAGCGTTGTGCAAGGTGCTTAGGCTATACCCGTGAACAAGAAACACATGATCCCTTACAATTTCATGGGACAGATACTAGCTAAATAATTAACCAGATAGTTAGTAATGCCTGTGGTGAGTATCATGGAGGAGTAGTTTAGGATGATATGAGAGCATGTAAGTGAGAATTTTAATCTGGTCTGAGGGGTCAAGCAGTATCTCCCTGAGGGAGTGGAAGCAGAGGAATGAGGTGGAGTTGGCTAGGCTTTGGCTGGGCCAAGTGTCCACTTCTGTTTAGACATCTGTGGACATGCTCTTGGAGAGGTGCTAATCCTTCAACCATATGGTAAAAACTCATTCTAGGTTTGCCTCCTCAGCAGGGATTAAGGACAGAAGTCATTCCCATGAAGGTGCTCTTTGGGCTGGGCACTTCCCTCCCACCCTGTCAACTACAGTTTGCGTGTGTACCTAGCACCTTCCGTCCTGCAGGGTGGGTGTGCACGGTTGGTTTATTCTCTGCCATCGTTTAATTTGAGACACCTGCTTATTCACATGATTTCCACGTGTTAAAAGTTACTCAATGCTAATCTTATGCAGATAGAGCTGCAGTGTGAATGTGGACGAAGAAAAGAGATGGTGATTTGCTCTGAAGCATCCAGTACTTATCAAAGGTTAGTGCTACTTAATTGTTAATAATTGGTGGATCTAGGGGATGCGTATACAGGCATTTTTTGTAAGATCCCTGCAACTTTGCTAAAGGTGAAAAAATTTTTTGAATAAATGTTTAAAAATCTAGTTTTTCTGGTTGAAAGAAAAAGTGCTGCTCTATCTACCTTTCCTTCCCTAAAGAATCTTTTTATTTCTCTTCCTCCTCTTTCTTGCTGTCTTTTTCCCTTCCTGCCTCTGTTTTTGGTCTTACTACCCCATGAAATAAGAAGGAAAGCTATCCTGAAGTTATTTGATTTGCTTTAATCTCCCACAGTTTGTCAGTGGCACATCCAAGTCTTCTACTCCTCACCTTGTGTGGAGGTGTCTGACTGTTCTGTGAAGTATAGTGACTTTGCAGCCTCCTGAAATCTTGGGCTCGGTGTGGTCATACATGGAGGTGTTAGGGGTTGGTTCATTGGACATATCTCTAACTAGATGCAGAAATGTGCCAGGAGCGTGGGACTTTGGGAGGATGCAGGCATTGGATGAGTTGTTTAAATACCTTCGGGGTGCCGGGCATTGGCCTGGTCACTCGGGGAGGTTCTGAGGACTTGCTCCTTCATCCTTCCCTGCATAGCTGCTTAGAATCAAATCAATAATGTACAACAGTGTAGGTAGCTTGTAACAGCCGAGTATCTAAGGTCTCACAGATTGTCATATGTGATGCATTTGCCTTGAAAGAAGTCTTCTGTATTCCTACTATCGGGAAAGTCTTGTGAAACTACAATGCCTTTTTTCCTTTCCTTTTTCCTTTTTTCCCCCTTATTTCAGAAGAGCTGCTATTTCCATGGCCTCTAAAATAACAGACATGCAACTTGGAGATTCTGTGGAGATCAGCAAGTTAATTACCAAGAAGGAAATTCATGAAGCCAAGTAACTTTTTAAATGTGTCCACATGCTTTCTCCTAGTAGCCTTAATTTTTAGAGGACAGGGATCATTCATTTCTCTCAGTTTCCCCCAGTAGACCCTTGCACACATAGTAGGTGTTCTATAGATATTTGATGTTAAGAAATCACACCCCTTCCAGTCCCAGTAAGTCCTACTTAGCATACCGTAAGACCAGAAGAGATTTTTCCAAGCCTAACTCCAGTGAGTGGCTGAGGAAGCTGAGCTAAGTGTGTCCAGCCCAATCTGCAGCCAAACAGAAGCAGAGTGGTGGCTACATCTAGAGGAGGTGTGGCTATCAGAGGGGAACCTGAGGAGCATTCAGGGAACTGAATAGGCAGGATGCACTCTGAGGCCCATCTGATTGTTTCTGGACTACTGCAGGCCCACATGTCCTCGAGAGGCACCTCAGAGATAAAATCATCTAGCCACTCATGGATTAGAGCCCAGGGAAGAATGGGTGAAATTTCTGGGGCAGGAAGCATGAATACAACCTAAAGAGTAGGTGGCCTCACAGGCTGCTTTCTGGCCTAAGTGCTTTGGCAAGAGTCTGCTATGTTTCCAACTTGATTATATAAGACTTTCTTGCTGGATTTGAACTGTGAAACCTGTACTCTGACTTAATTTTTTTTCATTTGCTTATCAAGGCTGGAGTGTGATGAGGAATGTTCAGCCTTGGAAAGGAAAAAGTAAGTAGTTTCAACTGTTTTCTTATCTGTTTGTTCTAGCGCTGTCTTAAAATAATCCTTCAAGCATTCACTCAGCACCTGCTTTGAGTCTTTTACTGCTTTAAGAGAGCAAGAGAAATGTGAACACTCAAGAACTGAAGTGTTTAAAAATACATCACTGAGTGATTTCAACATATTTCAGAAACATGAGCTTGTGTGGTTTCAGATGTGGTATAAACATGCCACAGCATACTTATTCAGTGACAGACAAACTTTCTGATTCTAACAAAGAAAAGGGATTTAAAAATGTTTTGATGACTTTTCTATTGAAGTATAATAAACATACAGAAGATCCGAAGCATACAAATCCCATGAATTATCACAAAGTGAAAACAATTGTGTAACCAGCAGCCAGGTCAAGAAATAGAACTTTACCAGTACCCCCAAAACCCTTTTTTGTACTCCCCACTTCTTCCACAAGGATGTAACCTCTTACTTGGCTTCTAATATGTTAAATTAGTTTTATCTGTTTTCAAACTTGGTAAACGATGCAGTCATACAGTTTGTATTATTTGTTCCTGGCTTCTTTCATTATATTGTGATATTCATTCTCTTGTTACATGTAGCAGTAGTTGGTTCATTTTCATTGCTTTGTGGTATTTTGTTGTCATCATTTATCCAACAAATAATCATAATTTATCCATTCTACGGTTAATGGATATGTGTATTGTTACCAGTACTGGGCTATTACAAATAGTGTTGTTAAGAACATTCTTACACTTGCTTTGCTATATACAAGTACTGATTTCCTTTGAATATAAACTTAGAAGTGGAATTTCTGATTAATAAGGTATATACATGTTCAGCTTCAGCAGATTCTGTCAAACAGTTCCCAAAGTGGTTATACCAATTTATGTTCCCACCTGCAATTTGATAGTTTCAGTTGCTCTACATTTTTGTCAGCACTTGGAATTGTCAGTCTTTTTAATTTTAGCTATTCTTGTTATTTCTCTGATGAATAGTGAGGCTGGGCACCTTTTCTAATGTTTATTGTCTTCATGGTTACCCTCTTTCGTGAAGTGCCTGTTCAAGTCTTCTGCTTAACTGTTAAGTGTCTTTGCCATTTTTGTCTTGATTAAGGACTTCTTTATATTCTGGATATAAGTCCTTAGTTGGTTTTCAGTACACTGTGAATAATTTCTCCTGCTCTATGGCTTTACTTTGCACTCTGTTAATCGTGTCTTTTGGTAAACGAAAGTTTCTCATTTTAATGTAGTCCAGTTTAGCTATCATTTTTTTCCTGGGTAAGTAGTGCTTCTTTTATCTTGTTTAAGAAATAGTTATCTATCCTGAGGTCATGATGGTAGCCTCCAATCTTATTGTCTAATTTTTTTCCTACATGAATACTGATTTGATCCACTACCATTTAGTAAGATTACCCTTTTCCCAGTGCTCCGCCTTGCCATCTTTGTTGTAAATCAAATATTCATACATGTGTGGATCTGATTCCAGACTCATTCTACTCCACTGCTGTCCTAATTATTGTGGGTTTAAAAGTCTTAATATCTAGTAGTATATCTCCTCAGACTTGGTTCTTCTTTAAGATATTCTTGATTTTTCTTAGCCTTTTGCATTTTCATTTAAATTTTAGAATTAGCTTATCAGTTTGTAAAAAAACTCAATGGGATTTTGACTGAGTTTGTTATTTATTTATAGATCAATTTAGGGAAAATTGACATCTTTCTAATATTGAGTCTTTTAATCCAAATGAAAGATGTATCCTTCATTTATTTATTTTTTATTTCTCTCAGTAATATTTTGTATTTTTCTCTGTATAGATTTTGTATATCTTTCAATATATTCCTTTGTGTTAAAGGTTTTATTTTTAAATAATTTCAAAATTACAGAACTGTTGCAAAAAAATTATAAA
The DNA here is from genome assembly GCF_023851605.1 of Tamandua tetradactyla. NCBI lineage: Eukaryota > Metazoa > Chordata > Mammalia > Pilosa > Myrmecophagidae > Tamandua > Tamandua tetradactyla. The sequence continues at coordinate 62,368,890 of NC_135328.1, read as the reverse complement.
CTTCATAAAGAGAACTCCTTTATACCCCACCCTCAGATACCCCAGATCCACCAATTTTAACATTTGCTACCTTTGTCATATTATTCTGTCAACTATTTTCTCCACATTTGAGAGTACATTGCACATACCTCATATTCATTGAATGCATAATACTTCCAAGTATATTTATTTGCTGCAAACAAGGAAATTCACTTAATCTCCTTAAGTGTAGTAATGAAATTTTCCCAGCGCAGCCACTCCCAAGCATACTATTTAGTAGGATTTATCACATTCACAATGTTGCAGTACCCTCCTGACCATCCATTACTAGAATTTTCCCTTCACCCCAAACAAATACCCTATACTTATTTTACATTAACTCCTCATTGCTACTGCCCTGTACTCCTGATAACCTGTACTCTACTTTCTGTACTTAGGAGTTTGCATATTCTCTGATATTTTCTGTATGGTTACCATGGGGATTAAATTTAAATCCTGAATTTATAACCATGTCATTTGCTTTAATATCAACTTAAGAAGTTCAATAGCACACTAAACTATACTCCTCCATCCCCCCACCTTTAGGTAGTTCTTATTACAAATTACATGTTTATACATTATGAGTCTAAAACCATTGATTTATCATACATTTATGCATTTGCTGTTTGATCATATAGAAAGTAAAAAGTGGAGTTACAAATAAAAAATACAAGAATACTGGTTATTATTTACTCATGTCATTATCTTTACTGGAGATCTTTAGTTCTTCATGTGACTTCAGAAAATGGTGCAGTGTCCTTTTCTTTTAACCTACAGAACTACCTTTAGTGTATCTTACAGAGACACAATCATGTCCTCTTTTAATAATAATTTTATTTATTTATTTCCAGTTCTTAACTTTTATTTCTTCTTCTTGCCTTATTGCACTGACTAGGACCTCCAGTACAGTTGAATGGAAATGGTGGTACTAGATATCCCTGACTTGTATCTTGTCTCAAAGGGAAAGCTTTCATTTTTGCGCCACTGACTGTGATGTTTTCTGTGGGTTATTTGTGGATACTCTGTTAGATTGAGAGGCACTTATTCAGTGACTTGCAAACTTTCTGATTCCAACAAAGTTTGATTAAAAGGTATAGTCCTGGCAGCAGATGATGGGGATGAAGGCATAACTTTGCTTATGTAGTTAATACCACTGAATTGTATATTTGAAAGGGAAATTTTAGGTTGTATATAAGTTACCACAAACATACACACAAAAACCTATAAAACTGTACAAATCAATGAGTGAACTATAATGTAAACAGTGCACTAAAGTTAATAGCATAATTCTAATAATGTTTTTTCATGAATTGTAACAAAGGTACTACATTAATGCAGAATGTTAATAATAGGGAAAACCATGTGAGAGGAGAGTATATGGGGACTCTAGTTACTACATGCTAGTTCTATATACCTACAACTGTTTTAATAAAAAAAAAATCTTTTAACTATTGAATTGTACACTTTAAATGGGTGAATTGTATGGTATAGACATATCTTAATAAAGCTATTTTAACAAAATAAACATTTACCATACAACCCGTTTACCAGCAATCCCACTCCTAAGCATTCATCCAAGTAAAGTGAAAACTTATGTTCACACAAAAACCTACAAATTGATGGTGATAGCAGCTGTATTTGTAATCACAAAAAACTGTAAACAGTCCAAATGTCCTTCACCTGAGGAGTGGATAAACTGTGTTATATCTATTCAAAGGAATACTACTCAGCAATAAAAGGGTATTGCTACATACAACAACATTTTTGAAGGCAATAAGCTAATTGGAATAAGGCAGTCTCAAAGATTACATACTGTATGATTTCATTTAAATGATAGTCTTGAAAAGACAAAACTAATGACAGAAACCAGGCAGTGGTGTTACCAGGAGATAAGAGAAGGAGTTGTTTATAAAGGGTCACTGGGAAATTTTTTGAGGTTATGGAACTATTCCATGTTTTGATTGTGGTGATTGTTACATACACACACACAGGAGATATAGTTCTGCAAAATATTAATGATCTAGATGAAGGATATTTAGAAGTTCATTGTAGTATTCTTGTAACTTTTTTTTTGCATGAATTTTTTTCAGAATAGAAAGTTAAACAGAAACACAAATACAGGAAAAAGTATAGTCCTGTTTTATTTTGAAGTTTGACTTTCAAAAATTACTAAGAGTACTTTTTAAACTATTTATATATTGTTAGAAGGTAATATGATGTTTAACAGTACTACCCAAATTTTCCTTGGTTTGGCCCTTAAACAGTATATTTCCAGTGACTGCTGTCCGAGACCTCGGCCCTCTAAGGACTTCAGTCACAGTGTACTCAGCTGCAGACTGCACAGTAGGAGCCCTCTGTGTTCAGAAATGCTGTAGTGAACACAAGTAGGCCTCCAAAACGTGGAAGCATACCAGTATGTAGTTGAGAGATGGTACTGTATGGTAGTTAAAGCCGGAGCACTAGAATCAGATTGCCTGGGTTTGAATCCTGGTTTTACAGATCACCTAGCTGTGTGGCCTTGGGCAAGTTACATAATCTCTCTGAGCCTTCGTTTTCTTAAAAATCTGTGGAAATGGTGACAATAATAGTATCTATCTTCCAGAGTTGTTGTGAGGATTAATTAGGATGACACACGTAAAGCTCTTGGCACAAGCCTGACACATGGTAGGTGCTCAGTAAATGTTAGTTATTGATTGGAACTGGCTATCTAATTTTTTGTGTGTTTTGTCTTATCCTTTTCATTTATTTGGTCTCTTATTTCATTTAATAAATATTGCTATACAAATCTGCTGCATCTAAATAAAAATCAAAGTATGGGTAATAAATTTGCTGGCTTTCTGTTTTTGAGAGCCTTTTGGACTTCTCCTCAGCCTTAGAGTGATGACATAATGACCCTGACAATGTAAGGATTCTTTCTTATATACCTTAATACAAATTTTTAAATTGCAAAAATATTTTTAAATTTTTTTAAAATTAAAAATACTGTCCCATTTCAGAAATCAAAACTGGCAGACCAAATTCAGCCCTCATCCATGTTCTGTCGGTGTTTAAATTTGAATTAGTGACCAACATTTAGAAATCAAGATATATTCCCTTAAGAGTTCTTATGAAAATTTGAACATGGAAGCCTCCCTTGAAAACTGAAAAAATCTAGCAATAGTGAATAGTGTGGACATTGAGCTTGTCAGTGACCCCTGTCTCAGTGTAAATGAAATTTCTACTAAGGCCTAAGCTGAATTCTACTTGCCTTTTTAAAAAAGATAAAACTGTAATGGGGTAAGATGCATGTGCTGCCAATCATAGCACAAACTGATAGATATGGAAAACACTTAGGTGAGATTGATCAAGAGTCTAAAGTCCATACTGTTTGACCCAATAATCCCACAATTAGGAAATCATTTTGAAAGTTTTTTGTGCAGAGATATTAATTGTGCCACTTACAATAATGTGAAACGGGGAAACTGTTAAAGATACCTAAATGGGGAATGTTTAAGTGAATTATGCATATACATAATTAGAAGATTATGTCACTGTTAAAGCGATGTGTGACAACCTAACAAAAACAGGAGAAATGCGAATTATATAAGTGACAAGGGGAGAAAAGATGGAGAGTTGTATATATTCTGATTGTAACTACTTAAAATTATAGGGGGAATGTCTGAGAGGAAATTTATTAAAATATAGTGCTTGTGTTGATAATAGAATTCTTTCATTTATTTTCTAGACTTTCTGTAAGATGATAATTTTAATATTTGTATGTCTGTTTTATATACCTTATGTTTAAGTTAAAGCTCAGAGAAAATCATCCCCCAGTAACCATTGCCAGTGACCTGATCCCCATAGTCTTCTCTTCCCCCCAAAAATTTAAGTCTCCAGTGTTCAGCCTATGGCTTACTCAGATCCAAATAGATCTGGTTTGTTTCTTTTTCTATGAAAACAATACTATAATTATTCCAAGTTGTTATTGTTCTTTCCTTAATAATCTCGTTTATTGAAATGAAATAATTAAAACATAAAGAACTTAGAACAAGGTAGGCATTCTGTGTTACTATAAGATAGTTTTCCTCTCCTCCTTCCCTTTTATTTACAAACTTCTCTCTCACTTTCAGGCGATTAGCAGAGGCATTTCATATCAGTGATGATTCTGATCCTTTCAATATGCGTTCTTCAGGGTCAAAATTCAGTGATAGTTTGAAAGAAGATGCAAGGTATGTGTAACTGCTATCTGCCTTCTTAATCTCAGTTTAAGAGTATTTTTCTGTCTTTTAAATCGTAATAATTATGTACATCCTTCTGTGTGCAGGCCGGTTTATCTATTGTAACAGATTGAATGATATTTAATAAAAATCTTTCTCTTGGTTTCTTAAAATCGTTCCCCAGGAGAACTGAACTTGGTGTGTGTGTGTGTGCGTGCGACCCCTCTGGTAGGAGTCTGGCCTACTGAGCATGGACAGAACTGAAGGCTCTGCAGGCCTTAGTCCACTTCTGTCTTCCTAGGTCTCACAGTCACATGAACCCTCCTTTGCTGCAGTAACAGCTCTTATTTTTTCCTGTCTCCTGGCTGTCCCCTGATTATTTCTTCTCCATCTTCTCTTTTCTCATATCTATTTTCTCTTCCTTTGTTCTATTACAGTCAACCTGTGATAGAACACAGACAGTTCCTGACCTATTGTTCCTTTTCTGCCATCATTGTCCCTTGTCTGTACTTTTTTAGGCAGAGGATGAGTGGAAGATGTTCCCAGAAGAGCAGGAACTGATCAAATTAACTGTGGTGATTTCTCATTACAGGAAGGACTTAAAGTTTGTCAGTGACATTGAGAAGGAAATGGAAGCCCTTGTGGAGGCCGTGAATAAGGTTGAAGTCAAAATATCCATCTGGACATGTGTCACAGGCCAGCTTCATAAAAAATCAAGTCCCGAAAACACTGTCAGCATAGAATAGTTGTAGGAAAAAGTCAAAACTTCTTAAGGATCCTTATCTTTCCCAAAAGCCCAGCCATTATAACATCCATGCCTGTCCTGTTCAGTTATTGCAAGAAATATATTGGTGATCAAATTAAATATGAATAAAAATCCTACTTAGTACCTAGGAAGTGGTGAAGAAACTCTGGACAAGGGTGGCTCAATAGTGATAATTGAATGACTGTGTGGGATATGTAGAAAGACATTCTAGACCCTCAGCTCTCTGACAGGATGTTATATGAAATGGGAACATACTCTCCTTTATTGCCTCAAAGGGCAGGACAGAAATCTTTGGATAAAGATAAAAAGTCATATGACTAGAGCTAAAGAACATTAGGATAGGCTCCCTCAACAAAGTAAGGCCCCTGTCCCTGAAAATAGCCTGGGATGTTGAAGAGATAGATTTAAGCAAAACAGACTTGAATTCAATCAGAAGCAGTTGGCCCTCTCTTGGTTCCCTTTTCATTCAGTGGGGACCATGAATGAGGATGAGGATGGCTGCTTTAGCTTCTTATGTAATGATGATGGTTTTCCTTCCCACCATTCCTTTTTTTTTTAATCCCCATCATTCCTTTTAATCCTTTCCCCCTCCCTCCCTTCTTCCCTTCTGTCCCCACTACCTGGCAGACTACTAGCATGAAGGGGAAAATGGAATGTATTATTCCTCTCCTGAATAGGAAGCCTCAGGAAATGTATTTCTCTGTTCATGTGTCTGTGTCTGCACACTCAAAATTTTTACTTTAGAACATATTTTTATAAGAAATGAGATTTTTTTGTTTTATACATCTTCCATTTATGTAGTCATTTTGGGAGAATATCATCATTTCCCAGCTGTGTGCCCTGATTAGGAAGAGCCACTGCACTACCCACCTGTGTCGTTCTCTTTGCCCCTAACTCTGTCCAGCTGCCACTGTTGTGGCTCATAGAGTAGATAAAAGCAGTGCATCAGCCCCCAACCTCCTACACCACTCTGGGCTCACTTGGCAGTTGGTGAAATGCTGCATGCTATGGGCCTGTAAAGCCCACCTCTTTATTGGTAAGGAATGTTATGAGTTTTTTCTGTTTTCAGGGTTGTTTTATCAACCAGTCATCTCTTCCGTCAATACAGGGAAAGAATATTAAGAAAAGCCACTGCTTCCCTCCTATGAACAGAGACCACCGTCGGATCATCCATGACCTGGCCCAAGCTTATGGCCTGGAGAGCATGAGCTATGACAGTGAACCGAAGCGTAATGTCGTGGTCACCGCAGTCAGGTGTTTTGTTCTTTCTGTCACAGGAGGGAAATTGTTCAATAGTTGCTTTCCTTACTCCCTCTCTCTCTCTCTCTTTGCAGAATAGATAGAAAATCTTCTCTGGGACAGCCATTCCAAAATGATTTAAAATTCTGAACCAGAAAGCAAAATCCCTGCCTCAGTCCATAGGGCACACATACCTAAACTGTACAAATGTCATGTATGCCAAGGTCCACATCACATCCTGGAGGCAGTTTTTCCACAGACAGAGGGAAGAGATCTTGGGGGTCAGGGTTGGGTGCCTGCCCATCACATCTGTCCCTTTTGCCCACCATAACTTCTGTTTCCTGTTCTTCCCTCTGACCTTTCCCTGGCCCTGTCCTCATGGCATTAATTGAAACAGCAAGAATGCTGACTCTAACCTAAGGCGTCTGCTTAGGTGAAGAATGTTTTGCTGTCAGGGGAAACTGAGGCAGTACTGTAAGCCAGAAGGGGACAGGGAAGGCTTAAGATCACTGTCAGAGCCTGAAGAAAAACTTCCCCGTGAAACAAACTGAAGTGAGAGGAAGCAGGCATCAGGCCCAACAGAGGGACAGGGTTAATGAAGGTGACCATGCCTCAGAGGAGACACGTCATAGCAGAAAGTACTCAGCAATGTCATAGTGCCAAAGCCGTGGGCTAAGTTTCTAGCTATCTGCTCATTATCACTTTTCAATACTTTATGTTTTGACTTTTATCAGAGGGAAGTCCATTTGTCCTCCAACCACGCTGACAGGTGTACTTGAAAGGGAAATACAATCACGGCCTCCACCACCAATTCCTCATCACAGACATCAGACAGACAAGTAAGGATTCTTCAGCTGCTTTCCATGGGGCCAGTTCAGAGAAGCCAGTAGGAGCAGAACTATCCTGAGCCACACCCACCATTGGCAGCAGTCCTTAGGCCTGGGATTTGTTTGGGATGTCGGACAAATTTGGATCATTGTAGAGGAGTCCGAAGTTTGATGTTTGTGATGCTCACATTCCCTCCAAGGAGAGCACAGTGTAAATGGTGACCCTGGGAGTCCTGTGGATTCAATCTCACAACAGACAGTTTAAAACTGGAACATCATGTGGTTAACAATAGTTTCTCTGAAGATGGGTTGGGATTGTGGATGACAGTTGGTAATGAATAGGGGGACTTTCATATTTAGCTCTACCTCTATGTGGTTTGAATCATTTTTACAACAAAAACATGTTAACAATTTAAAAGGAAAAGAAAACCAAGATGGCAAGTAGCATGTTGGCCTGTTCTTTTCTTAGACAGGGGCAAGGAAGGGGTACATCCGTCCTTCCTTTTCTCCCCCTGCCCAGGAGGGGAGCCTGACCACCCTACTGTGACTGAGGCAGCACTGCTGAAAGTTAGCTCTGAAACTCAGAGAGGTTCCTACTCCCGTTCTGGCCCTTCCACACAGAAGCCCCAGTCATACCTGCTCTGTGCCTCCTGCACAAAACCTCTGGAAGGGTGGTTAGGACAGTTCATGAGGGTCATAGCAATTGGCATTCCCATGGAACAGAACAGGACAGCTAGGTGTTGCCCATGGGTACAGCATCAGCCAAGAGCATTGTAGCCACAGAGCTTACATGACCAGCCCCTCTTTACCCCTGGGAACCAAGCGGCCTGGTTCCAGTTGGCACAGTAAGCATATCTACATGGATAGTGATTTTGGAAATGTGAGAGATATTCTAAGACACCGCCACAGCAGTGTTCAGAACCAGTTGTATGACCACGGTAGGGATATAGGCCTATTTATGCCATGTCCTGTTTTGGTTTTGGTTTTTGCTTTGTCATGTTTTTTTTTCTTTTGTTTGCTGTATTTTTATATAAAACTTTGCCATGGAAAATGTTTAGAGTAGCAGTAATATAATGAACTCTAGTGTACCCATCACCAAAATGTCAACAATTATCAGCTCACATTTGCCCCACCATTTCATCAAAGCTTCACAAATGGTAAATCTGCTGATCCTTAACTTTCTGAAGACCTATATCTGTTTCTCCCATACATGGATCATTTTTGTTTCCTTTTCAGGAATCCTGGGAGCAGTAATTTACAGAAAATAACCAAGGAGCCAGTAATTGACTACTTTGATGTCCAGGACTGAGGAGATCAAGATGCACTTAGATAGAAGAATGATTAGGTATAGTGGAGACTCATTTGCCAGCAGCTAAATCATGCTTGTCCCCAACTGCCTAGCAGAATCACAGCCTCACATACTGTCTTTTACTGATATAGCCAAAGCATGAGTGTATCAGAAATTCCCTTGTCCTCTATTCCTGTCTGTATGAAGTGCTTCAGTTCAGCAAGATTCAATCATGTGGTCACTGGTTATTCAATCATATATTTGAAGAGGCTCCTCACCCCATCACTGTGATTGTTCTGAAGGCTGAATGAACACCAGGCTTTTTCTGAACAAACTAGACTTTATGGCTCTGAGACTAGCTTTATGGCACTGAATTGTCCCAGCTATTTATCCTTCTGAAGATGCCTGCAACATCAGATGCACCTTGCTTCCTTAACCCAAACTGGTCCCAATCTTTGGAAGGAGAGGTGAATTTTGCAATCTATAATACCAAACAATGAATTTATATACCATATCGGGAACACACATGTTGTCTTACACCCAGCTATTTTATCTAAGTCTTTTGCCAAAAACTTTTATAGTTCTATCTAGCTGAATTGTAATGGTTCCCAATACCATCCGTTCTAGACCTAGGAGAGGAACAGGGTCAGGTTCATTTACAGAATTCCATTTTCTTGAGTCCCTGGTTCCTCTCATACCATGTCACTAAGTCTGCCTGATGACAGTCACGTTAGCATCCACCATGTTGGTAGAGGACATTGAGCAAGTTCTTCCTTCTGCCAGGTTCATATCATGGCTTCTGAACGTTCACACCGTGGCCTCTGAACTGACCAGTGTAGCCCTAACTCTGCTCCCATCACGAGTCTCAGACTAAACTGGCCTGTGTTGCTTTCTCCTAGGCCTTCAGCAGGCATATTGACTTCCTGTTTCTGAGCTCTGAGCTTGTTTGAATTTTCAAAAAACTATGTGGACAATCCAGCGCTTATGCCAGTGACCCACTGGAGGCATTCTTAAGGCTCTCTTACAGTGGATACCTCAGCAATTATGTTACTTTGGCCCTCTTTGCAATGGCACCCCTATATGATGTGGAAGCCAGACTTCCTGCAACTTCCTCCTGCTCCAAGACAAGCCACAAGCCTCAGAGCATCAGAAGAAATTGTGAGAAGTGTCATCACAAAGCCAGGCACTTCATTTCCTTAGAAAGAGCACGCCTTTTGTCCTCACCCAGACAACCTGCTTTGAAAAGCATTAGGTACAGGAGTGGGAACAAGTAACTAGAGGAAAGAAACAGAAAAGTATTAAACCACCTCTATTTGGACCCATTTGGCATAGGGTCAAATGGCTCCCCCACACAATAGGAAGCCATGAGTGCTACTGCTTACATCTTTCAAGCAGTAGATTCAGTGAGAGAACTGTATGTGTGAGAGCACCTGGGAATCAGCAGAAGGCAGGAGATCTGATTTCAGATTCTGACTCTGCCATGTACCTGCTGCAGGGTAGAATGTGTCACCTTCCTCACCAGGGTTGTAAGGGTTAAATGAGATGCTATATGAGGGGGGTGCCTGGTTCATTGTATGTGCTGAGAGTTCATGAAAATGATACTAGATCATTGATACTGGAAAATATGTGTCTTCTTTCTCCATTATGCTAGCCAAGTAAACCTTATGGGGAAAAAAAAAGCTAATGTAATGAAAATTTTAAAAAAAGAAAGCTTATGGAACACTAAACAGCCTCTCTGGTGAATGTTTGTGCCTACCCTGTGCCAGCCTTGTGTTGGGGCTATGGGGAGCAGGTGTGGCTTGTTCTCTTATGCAATTCAAATCCGGGAGGGGGAGTGGGTACTACCTGAACAGATACTTAAAAGCACTGGGATTGGTCTGTGATTAAAAGCTGAAGTGCCACAAAAGGAAATTTTGTCAGTCTAGAAATGGATTACTTCTCCATATGGGAAGAACATGAATGGGGAAAGGAAATAGGAGCCGAATCTTGAGATGATAGGCCTGCTATCTGGATAAGGAGAGAGGTGGGTCCAGTTAAGGTAAATCACACAAAATAGGCCCTGGGGGTGTGGTTTGTGCTGTGTTTGAGAAAGGATTAGTTGTCCAGTGTGGGCAGACAGGAGAGGGCCAATGATGAGGGGGAGAGGTGGAGCAGGATCAGCTCAGGAAGAGCCACTGAATGATCCTAAGCAGAGTGGCATGGCCAGATTTATGATCTAAAGCTGGGGTCAGCAAGCTTTACAAAAGATCAAATACTTCCATTGCAGCTGCTCAGCTATATCATTGTAATGTCACAGCAGCCATACATACATAAAAGAATAAGTGTGGCTGTGTTCCTATAACACTTTATTTATGGACACTGAAATAAGAATTTCTTACAACTATTCCATGTCACAAAATATTCCTTTGATTTTTTTCAACCATTTAGAAATGTCAGCATTCATAGCTAGTGGATCAGGTAAAAACAGCAGGCCAGATTGCCAACTCTGTCCTGAGCAGCCCCTCAGAGGTGTGCAGAAAGGATTGAAGGGTTCACCTTGTGACAGCAGCTGCAGGAATGATCCAGATGGGAGAGAAGGAGAGCACTGAGGGGTTGGCAGTGCAAAGGAAGAAGTTCAGGAGCTTGGAGATAGGATGGACAGACTACCAGAACGCTAGGCTCCTTGGATCAATAAGGAGACCCCAGAGCTCCTCAGCAAGGGGAAGGCTCTTCTCATGGATGCGGTGAATTCTCCACTAAGCATTGGCCTTGAACAAGATTTAAATGAGTATGGGCTAAGAGTAAGCACCATTGACGCCACCATCCCCACCCCTGACATGGAGCCTATGGACTCCAGGACTACACATTGTTGTTCCCTGAGAGTCAGATGGCATCTCTCCTCCCCACTCAAGCCCAGCCCTATGCTCTTCTCCAATTGTAGTCCCTTTTGGGGGCCAGAGCTTTCCAGAGACCAGTTCTTATCTCTGGAATTCCCTCTGGCTAGTCTGGCAGGGCCGGGTCCTCTCCACAGTAGTGCTGACCTGGCATGCAGTGGCAGGCAGTGTGCAGGACTCCGGGGGTTGAAAACAGGCCTTCCTGATTGCAGGGTCTGTGAAGCAGCTCTGGATCCTGTCCTGGACAGTTGTCTGGGCAAGCCAGAGAACAGACCAGGGAAGGCAAGGAAGGAATGTCAGTCTTGAGGAGAGGTGCACAATCTGATCAGTGGGCCCTGTAGATTTAGGTTTGCAGGGAGGCCTTCCTCTAAGGCACCAGCTTTCTTGGTTCCTGCCTGGCAGCCTAGAAAAACACCTCCTTTCCTAAAATGGGGAACGATGGTCAGGACAGGGCTCCTTATCTTCCTCATTAGTTCCTTCACATGCCCTCCACCTTTGGGGAAAGTTCTGCCACCCAAACTCCCCACCTGGCCTCAGCACAAATGCCCCATAACATCTCACATGGCCTTTTAGAGCTCTAGGGTCCCCGGAGGATTCTCTAAGCCAGTCCTGTCCCTTAGTCTTAAGCTCAGCTTAGAAGGGACACTTTCCCTGGGGTCACATAGAGAGTGTGTGCCAAGATAGAACTGGAATCCAGGACTTTGGTTTCCCAGCCTAGAACCCCCTATACCAGGAGGAGGCTGAGTCCTCAAGAAAGGTGAGCTTTTCCTTTTCCCAAATGGAATTTTAGTTAGGATTCCTTTCCATGGCTAAGACTGCCTTCAGCCCCAGGCTCCATGAGGTCTCCCTTCATAAGGTCCTGGAATTCTGAGAGACCTGGTAGTTCAGAGAACCCTGGCTGAACAGCTAGGATGCTTGGATTTGCGGCCTCCACTCCACCCTGGTCAGTGTGCTTAACAGTCTGGGCATCCATCAGGCAGGGTAATGGCTCCTCCCTGTGTGCTGCTCAAGGACATTGTGAGGCTTCATGAGTAGGTCGAGAGGGTTTCCCAGTGACCTATGGCATCTCAGCACAAACAAGCTTCTGGGTCCCACCCCAGGACTGAGTCGGTCGTGAATGTGGCTCTTGCTGGAGAGACAGGGGTAGCAAAGCTGCTCTCAGTGATCCCCACGGCTCCAAGCCTGACGCAAGGCTGAGGGAGTCAAAAGTGCTTACTGACCCACACTTTTCCAAGAATCCTTTCTGATTTGCAGGTGTTTGGGTTTGTTAAAGGTGCTGGAATGCAATATACCAGAAATGGAATGGCTTTTAAAAGGGGAATTTACATTGTAAGTTTACAGTTCTAAAGCCATAAAAATGTACAAACTAAGGCATCCAGTGATGGATACCTGGGCTCAAGAAAGGCCAATGGGTCCAGCACGCCTGTCAGCTGGGAAGGCACATGGCTTGCGTCTACTGGGGTCTTTGGCTTCTGGTTTCAAACAGCTTCCCCAGGGGCATTTTCTTTCTGCATCTCTAAATGTCTGGTTCTCATGTTGGCTGTTTTGGCTCTAAGGCTTTTTCAGAAATGGTTCTCTATTGAAGGACTCCAGTAAGCAACCCCACCTTGAATGCGTAGAGACACAGCTCCATGAAAATCACCTTATCAAAAGGTCTCACCCACAATTGGGTAGGTCACAACTCAGTGGAAACAACTTAATCTAAAAGATCCCACCTAACAATATTGAATCAGGATTAAAGAACATGACTTTGTTTGGGTACACAACAGTACAGCCCAGTAGGTTAACAGCCTACTGAGCACTTGATAGGCTCCAGACACTGTGATTGTCTCTTTAACTCCTCATCCACTCCTCAAAGCCCGTGAAGCACATATTATTATCTCCGTTTTACCAATGGGGAAATGGAAGCTTGGAGAAATTTGGTCATTTGCCTGAGATCACTCAACTGGGGATCTGAAATTCCAGTTAGATCTTACTCCAAAACCTGTGTCCTTCCCCACTGGCAGAGCAGGGCCAGCTTATAGGGCTCATCCTGGAGTCTTCAGGTCAAGGTGGCCCAGTGGGTAAGGACATTTGGGAGGGAAGCTTATATACTGTCCCCCAACAAAGAAGAATTCAGCAGCCTCTGGGGAAGATGGGATTTTTTTTCCTATAGTAATCACTAGGGGATGGTATCGATCTCCAAACCAAGAGCCTTGTGTCTGTGTGGAAGGCACACTCTCACATAGCCCCAGAAGACTCTTTTTATTTAAAACTTTTCAAAAGTAGAGTTTATGACCAATATATGAAATTTGTCACATTTTCATGTTATCAAATACTGTGTTTTCCTTGCATACATAAGCACAGGGTTGAAAATATAAGCAAGACTGAAATATGATATGCAGAAGGTAAAGATAGCAGTAAACTCCCTGCCTCACCATCCCCATGGTTCATTTGCTCTCCAGTCTGAGTCTCAGGTCCTGTGGAACATCCAAGGATGGATGTCCATAGATTATTGGACACAGTATTCTGGCCTTTCACTCATTCATTCAACCTATGTTCATTAAGCACCTCCTATGCACCAAACTTAGTTGTGCTCACTGAAATCAACAGCAAAGAAGATAGACAAAGTTCCTACCAATTTGGAGCTTATGTTCTATTTTTGGGGAGGCCAGAATAAACATACACAAATATGTCAGCTGATAAAAAATGCTTTAGGAAAGGGGGGAAAAAAAAGCAGCAGTGGAGAAATGGGGTGGGGGGAATATTTTACACACAGTAGTCAGTGCTTAAAGTGAAGGAAAGAAATTCCTTCACTGAAGTATCTGAAGGAAGAAATTCCAGGCAAAGAAAATATTTCAAAGTCTCTATAGTGGGAATATGCCATGGACGTTGAAGGAACAGCAAGGCCTGGGGGCTATAGGGAAGTGAGTGAGAGAAAATCACAGGAAATGGGATTAGAAAGATTTGGGACAAGAAGTAAATAAGACACGATTCATTTTTTTAAGGGATCACTCAGGGTGATGTATTGACAATCCACTGTAGTGTGGTATGGAGGCAAGGGGAGAGGCAAGGACAATGTCAGGAGATCACTGCTATATTCCAAGAGAGACAACAGTGATTTATACGAGGGTGACCGTGGTGGGATGGTGAGTAGTAGTTGGATTCTGGATATTTTGCAAATAAAAACACCTATAGGATTTGCCAACAGCTGGGATATGGGGTGGAAGAGACAGAGTCAGGGATGATTTCAAAGGTTTTGGCCTAGAACTGGAAGATTGGGTCTGCCATTACTAAAGTGGGGTGAGGAGCAGGCTTGGAGGATGAAAATCTGTCTAGTAGGCAGTTGTACATGGGAGTCTGAAGGCTGGAGACAGCATTGGGCTGGAGATCTAATTTGGGGAGCTGTTGACGTACAATGAACTGAGTCCTGTTCACTCTATCATCTACAGCCAGGTAACTGAGGACAGGACAGAAGTTAGAGATTTCAGAGCCAAAGATGGGGGCAGAAGCCTGTAGAGAAGTCCTGAGGGATGAGGGTATCTGGGATTTTCCTCCAGATTATCTAGGACAGTGTGAGCTTCTGCTTGTCCTGACCCATCCGAACCTCCCCAGGAAAGGGACTGGCCCCAGGACACATGGTCAGTTTAAGGCTCCAGAGTGTTCAGGCTCCTGGGGCCAAGGGAGATCATGGTCCCTTAGCTGCCTCTAACCCTTTTCCCATCCCTTAAAATGTAAGTGCTCCCAGGGCCATTTCATCTGTCTGCAAACATTTGATTGCCACTGCTGGGCTTAAAAATCTCAATCTCCAGCCCAGGGATGAGTCTCAGGCCATCTTTTCCCAAACATTCCCCCAAGCATCTCCAACACCAACCCATCATCGCCCTCCCCTCACAAAACTGTCTCCTGTGTGACCTCCTCAAGCCCTCCCACAACCAACCCAAGGTCCACAGCTCCTGGCTTCTATGTCTCTCTTTTCTGGGCATCCCCTCCCCTTCTTCCCCGCTTCGCAGCTCTCCTGTCCAGTCCCTCTCCCTCCAATCCATCTTCCACACAGGGATTGCAGGGCTCTTTCTCAATCACAAATCTAGCTCTGCCATTACTTGGCTTTACACTCCTCTCTAAATTTCTCAGAGATGCAAGGCCCATCCACCCAACCTGGCCCTGGAGGCCCCTCCAGACACTCCCTACCTTGCCATCTCCCCTGCAGCCACACGGAGCAACTTTCAGATCACAACTCTGGGCCGCCTTTGCTCCTAGTGTTCCATCCAACTGGTTCAGCCCTACCTATAACCCTACAGAGAGCTGGGAAGCTTCTGACGCCGGCGGTCAGGGAGAAGGAGGAATCCTTCTAATGTGATTCAGAAGGGCTGCCCAGATGAGGCAGCCCCCTCCCAGGCCAGGGACCATTGTGGAGCCGAGCAGTCAGGTGGGCCCCGGAGAGCACCTTCAGCATGCCCCCCTCCCCATGACTGGCCTCCCTCTGGAGGTCATCTTTCTCCCCAAGCGCAGGGTCAGTGGCCAGAGTAGAGATGGACAGGTGGGGGATAAGAAAGAATACACTGTTGCTAGCCTGGCAGGGCTGCTTCAGGAACCTGTTGCCACCCTCATCTGAGGAATCCTCCTTATCGACCAACAAGGATTTGTTTGAGTCTCTGGAGGACTCAAAGGCTCAGCCCAAACTTTGTGGCCTCATCCTGGTATACCTGGATCTGAATTGTGTGTCTCCTTCCAGGCCCATGACTCAGCCTCCGAGCCTCCTGCCCCCTCTCACCAGGGCCACTGGGCCAGATCATCTCCAGAAGCGCCTATACTCCACACCCCTTCCATCAGCAACCCCACCTCAGCTCCTCAGCACAAAGGCAGAGCAGGCATGAGCTGTTGAAAACTCCACTGGTCTTGCTCCATCTCAGGGGAAAGCTAATGGCAAAATTAAATCTGAAGCACCTCTGAGCCTCTGAGCCTCTTTATCCCCATTTTACAGGTGAGGAAACTGAAGCCCAGAGAGATCAAATAACCTGCTCAGCACTGGGAGAGGAGAACTTGGGTGTTTATTGTTATTTTAATTATACCTATATGTTATATACATACTCACGTTTACAGAATATATTTCACCATTTATGTTTTTTTTTTCATGGGCAGGCACTGGGTCTCCGGCATGGCAGGTGAGAACTCTGCCTGCTAAGTCACCATCGCACCGCCCATATTTCATGATTTAAAAGCCAATTGAAAACTAGACAAAGTTGCATGCTTGGGGCTTGGGTTAATGCACAGGCTTGGGAGGCACATTAACAAGGATTGGAATCTCTACTCTCTATGGCCCTGTACTGGGTCTTAATTTTCTCATATGTAAAGTCTCAGTTTGCTCACATGTAAAATGGGCATGATAATTGGAGGATGACATGAAAAGATGAGTAATGATAACAGCAAACACTTACACACTTACTACACACCCCACATCCAGGCACAACTTCTTTCATCCTCACAGCAGCTCTTTGAGGTGGGAGCTATTATCATCCTGTCTTACCTAAGGTTGCACAGTTATTGGCAGAGCAGGCATTTGGATCCATGTGGGCTGGCTTCATTGTGCTCTAAAGTGCCACAGTATGAGCCCTTGCCTGCACAGGAGGGCTAGGTGCAGGCTCACTCCTACTCTGAGATCATTAGGGGGTCCAGAGCCAAGGTGGGCTGCATGGCTCTGAGTACAGCTATGGCCATGACTAAGGGGAACCTGAAACAGATGCACCTTCCCAGGCTGCATGGCCACATCTTAGGGAGGAGATAGTGGGACCAGCCAGACTGGGGTGCTGCCCGTGGCTGCCTGTGCTGGAGACCCTGTGAATGAGTGAGAGAGGAAGTCAGACTAGGAGTAATAAGTTGCCCCAAACCCAGGGCCACCAGGCTATGGACAAAACTTTTATATACAAAGCCCTGAAGGGTCCTGGCCCTGGGCTGGTCATTCCTGCCCCTTTTCCATCTTGACTGCAGCCTCTGCTGTGGCAGGGGTGGGTTATGACACGTGGTTGCAATATGCAGGAAAACATCAGAACTCGGGGCTCCTCAGACATCAACAAATCCAAGTCTTATAACACACGGGGAAACTGAGGCCCAAAGAAGGGAGGAGTCCTGTCCAGGTCACACAGTCTGTGCTGGACCCAGGAAGAGGTATGGCTCCCATGGCTCATGTCCCAGCCTGGCTCCTGGAACCACACAGATGTGCCTCCTGGGTCCAGCCAGAGAGTGGGTAATGGTGTGGCTGTGGAGGGACTGGGTGGAAAAGTATGACAGCAGAGCCAAGAACAAGGACTCAGAAGGTGCCATGGCACCCACCCCACCCCAACTTGGCTGGTTTCCTCCCTCTCTCTCCCTCCCTCCCTCCCTCCCTTCCTTCCTTCCATCTTTCCATCCTGCAGTGGGGCCTGCCTCTTCTCTAGAGATCTTCCTTGCCTCTGCTCCAAGCCTTGGCCTCAACTTTCTCCTCAGCCTGGTCTCAGTCCACTCCACTCCCCCTTTCTTCTCTGACCTCATCTTCTACTTTCCCCTCCCTCTTTCCAGTCCAGCACAGTTTCCTCCATGCTCCCACCTCAGGGCCTTTGCAGTGGCTGTTCCCTCAGCGTGACACACTCTTCGCCCAGGTATCCAGGTGGCTCAGACCCTCACTTTCAGCTGCTTCACTCAAAGTTGCCACACTCCCACACACTTCCTAAGCCCAGTTCCTGTTTTTCCCCCTTCGTCTGACAGAGCAAGGACTTGGTCTTCCTCATACCTATATCCTTGGCACCAGAATGGTGTCTGGTGTGCCTCCGGCTCTCAGCTGACATGTGCCAGAAGATTGAAAGGGTTTGCTCTGTGCACAGGGTCAGGGTTCCAGTGTGGGTTCACGGCAGAGCAGGGGCAGCGGGCAGGGGTTCTGGACAGATCCACAGGTGCCCTACCTCCAAGGTCACCTCGAGGGACAGGAGTGTGCCAGGGGGCAGGTGAAGGTGGGAACCTGAAGCCTGGTGGCTGTTCGGCCCTCACCATGTGGGAATGAGGCTCGGGTCACCCTACTTGGGAAAGCCCGGGATGAGAAAGCCCACCCACCTTGTGTACCCAGGCCACTGAGGCCGAGAGAAGGGAAGGGACCCACACAGGCTCACAGGAAGGCAGCCATACAGCTGTAGTCCCTCCCTGGTCACTCCCAGCTCTGCTGCCCTGCCTCCCCGCCCCACCCCATGGGATGTCAGACACACTCAAGCCTCTCCCCTTCCTCCTGGGACCCTGTCATCTCGCCAGCTCCCTGTCCATTGGCTGATCCCTCATTCTATAACCATCTCTTCATCTCTTTAAAGACAGTATACAAATAAATGTTTCACACACATATATATGTAAACTTATCCAACCCAAGTATTAACAGCCTGCCCCTACCCCTGTGCTCCTCACCATCCCACCCCCATCCCTGTCTTCCCAGAGGAATTGTTCCTTACCCCCACCAAACATTTTTATCCCATACATAGGTATATATTTTAGCTTGTTTTTCAGCTGGAGAACTGATGTCATACTGTGTGTTTAGTCCCTGGAAACTACAAGTTCCTGGAACCTGTTTTTCATGCTTCCAAAATTTGCCCATGTTTTTGCAGATAGTTGTGCTTTATTTTTCACTGTTGTTTAGGGCCTTGGTGCTCCACC
Organism: Tamandua tetradactyla; assembly: GCF_023851605.1. Classification (NCBI taxonomy): domain Eukaryota; kingdom Metazoa; phylum Chordata; class Mammalia; order Pilosa; family Myrmecophagidae; genus Tamandua; species Tamandua tetradactyla. The sequence continues at coordinate 62,350,036 of NC_135328.1, read as the reverse complement.
AGGTTTATCTCCTCTCATCACACTCCTTATGGGTCCCAATCTCTTTTTTAGCATTTTGCATATGCAGTTCCCAAGGGTTTCTAAAATCTCATCTCACCATGTCCCTCACATGGCATGCCTGGCCAGCCTACCAGTGCCTCTCCTGCTGCTTCTTGGCAGTGCTGCCCACACCCCTATCCCCTCAAACTGCTGCTCCCAGGCCCAAAAAGAACTCTGTCTCTGTCTCTCTCTGTCTCTGTCTCTGTCTCTGTCTCTGTCTCTCTCTCTCTCTCTCTCTCTCTCTCTCTCTCTCCCACACACACTCCGCTCTGTCTCCTCTTCTGGAAAACCACCCCTGGCTTTGGCCCCTAGTCTGGGCTATGAGCCCCCCTTAGAGCCCCACAATCTCCAGGCATCTCATTCTCCACTTCTTACTTAGCTCCTTCTTTATAATCACCTATCTCCCCATAAGACTGTGTTCCTTGAGGATAGAGACTCAAGCTCATCCACTACTTGGATGGTCAGAACCCAGGCAGGGCCTGGCACACAGTAGGTACTCAATAATTGTTGAAAGGATAAAAGCAGGAGCGGTGGCAGGAACCTTAGCTGCTGGTGCCTTCTGAATCCCAGAAAGCAGGCTGGTTCCTGAATGATCCCAGGGTCAGTGGGGACCCACAGCCAAGCACCGCGCCTGCAACTTTGGAAAGGATTTTTCTCTCTGCATCTGCTTCCCTTCCCAATTCTGGAATTCCTTCATATGAGAGAGCTCAGAACCAGGAAGGAGAAACTTTCAATCTACATCAGGCTCCTCAAGGCGGGGGTAACTTTGACCCCAAGGGAATGAAAATTGATTCTTGGGGAAGGATGAAAGAATTTTACTCTTTCTATGTATAAAGCACAGGTACATAGGCAGTATATAAAGGACACAGAGTACCTCTGTGTTATCAAAATAGCATGTGATTAGGGAAAAAATGAGAGGCTCCTTAGTGAAGAACAATGAAAAAAAGTTTGAGAAACTCTGATCGACACCGTTGGTCCTCGCTTGTCTGACCAGAGGACTGGCCATAATCGGCAAGATTGGGGGAGGGGAAGAAGCAGGGCAGGCTGAGCCTCTTGTCCCAGGGCAGCTCAAGGTTGGCCCCCACCTGCTTGCTCTGGTCCTTTCCCCCAAACTCCCGGCTCCACTCCCTAGGCCACCAGCAGATGCCTGGCCCCTTTCCATCTCCCCCTGATCCTACTGAGGCCGCAGGGCGGCTCTTCCTCCTTCCCTTCTCAAGGAGCACCCCAGCACCTGGGCCTGGATCCCTCAGCTCTGCGCTCTTGCCTGGAACTATCACCAGACCCTGGAGCTCCTGCAAGAGTCTGGGAGGGAGCTCAACCCCAGGAGGCTGCCAGGAAGCAGGGGTGCGGCTGTGGAGAAGGCTGTCTTTATTGGGGTGGGGGTGGGCTTACAAATCATCTACTTAGAGGTGCTCTAGGGGGAGCGCTGGGTCACTTAAGGGCGGGACAGACTGGGCTGGCGGTCTCTTGGCAGAGACCTTTGAAGACACGGTGACGGGGGTGAGGGGATCGGCCGCAAATGGGTTGGGGCTGGTCTTGGGCAATGCCGTCGTCCTCTGCTCCTCAAATATCACGGAGTCCTCCATCGATTCGAGCTCCCGAGGGATGTTGAAGCCAACCAGGAGCAGATAGAGCGCGCCGCCAAAGAAGGCGCCCAGGAACGGCGCCACTACCGGCACCCACCACCAGCTGTCCCCAGCACTGCCGGCGAGAGGCGGCAGCCTATTGGGGCGCGCGTGGGGGCCGATGCCCAGGACAGCACTCTCCCCGGAGTTACCCCGCCCCCGCCCACTAACTCCAGGGTCGCCATCAGTGGGAGTCTGGGGGAAAGTCGGGACCCACCTCTGCCCCCTATAGGTCCCTCCTGGGCTGCTCCCACGTCAGCCCCCACCCTGGCTCGCGGGGCAGGCCCGGCCGACTCGCGGTACCTGAAGACCTGATGGCCCCAGCCCGCGAGGAAGGTGAAGAAGCGGGGAGGCAGGTCCCGGGACGGGTTGATGGCATAGCCCGTGTTCATGCCTAGACACACCCCAATGGCGATAACCAGGACGCCAATCACAAGGGCCTGCGCCCCTTCGGGTGGCGAATTGTTTTGCTTGTCCGTGATGGCGAAGATACACATCTGGAGCAAGCCCGTCAGTACTGCCTGGGGAGCAGACACCGTGGCAGTCCCCCCGCCCCCGCCCCGGGGCTCCAGCCGGCCAACCGCAGGGCCTCCGCCACGCCCCAAATCCAAACCCACTGGCACAAGCAGGTCTTGGTCCATTCCCAATCAGAGTTCTCGTCCTCCTTAGCCTGGGGTGGGGGGTGGGGGGCGGCTGCCTGAGGGGCTCCCCGCTGGTTGTCTGAGTGGAGGGGCTTGGGGAGGGGCGCCGCCCTGGACCACTGACCTCATCAAAGAAGCCCTGCCACAACGACACGTGCTGGGGGAGGTAGGTGGCGAAAATGCCAGCGGTGGCTCTGGGACCAGTCACTGTCAGCTCTCCACCCGAGAAGTGCATCAGGGAGTCTGGAGACATGTAATGGAGAAGTGAACCTGCTCCCAGCCGAGCCCCACCAGCCTCGCAGAAATAAGACCGTAAGCTCCAGGGTTGAGGGGCCCCTCCTCCAAGGTTCTTCTCCTCCCAGACACTGAGGTTGGATCTGCCATTGTGTCAAGGAAGGAGACTGAGGCCTCAGGCAGATGGTCCCAGGGCGAGACACTCACCATAGAAGAGGCAGTAGGTGGTGGCAGCGGCCAGGAAGGAGCCTAGGAACTGGCCCAGAACATACACAGGAAACTTCTTCCAGGACATGCGGCCAAGCACACAGTTGGTGAAGGTCACGGCCGCGTTCATGTGGGCTCCTGGGTGAGAGGCGGCAGGTGCATTGGAAAAGTAGAGTAGAAACAAATCAGCCACAATAATAAAATAACAACAACTAGCATCGATGGAGTGGCACTCTGTGCCAGACACTCGCTTCTTACTCAACCCTCACGCCAACCCCATGAGGCGGGTAACACCCTCTCCATTTTGCCAGTAAGGAAAGTGAAGGCAGAGAAGTTAAATAGCTTGTCTAAGATGACCCATCTAGTAAAAATGGCGGATCGAGGGGACTTAGGGAAGGGTTTGGGGCAAGAACGGTCAGAGGCAAGGGATGTTGAAACCAACATCCTCTCTCCAGGTGGCTGGTGAAGGCGAGGCCCTGGGTGAGTCAGAGAAGGGGCTGGCTGGAGGCGGGCAAGGGAGAGTCTGCGGGGGACACCTGGCCTTGCCTGGCCAAGGCGGGGCTGGGGCTCACTCACCGGACACGCCCCCTGCCACGTGCACTCCCATGGTGACTCCGAAGCCAAACCCCAAGTTGACACCAAGGTAGCTCCCGAATTTATTCTCTCCTAGAACCATATGGGCCACGGAGCCGAGGCCAAACACCTGCGAGGGAGGGCCTCTGAGGGGGCCGCCTGCCAGAAGCCCCGACCTCAGAGCAGGACTCCAAGCTCAGTTCTGGCTCTTCATCCCCATGCCCTGGACCTCCCCAGCATCACCTTTGAAGATACTTTGTCATGCCCCCTTCCTCCACTGGCACTGCCTTCAGATCTGATCCAGTGAGAGTTTGGGTGGGAGTTGCAAAAGGAACAGGATGGGGCAGCCTAGCCAAAGGCTCTTCTAAACATACTTTGTGCACCTCAAACCCAAGCCCGCTGGGGGCTAACCCTGACGGAAGTTCCTCCGAGGGGTCTCCAAACCTCAAGCCTGGACTCTGCTGAGATCCCCTCCACCGTACACCCACACACCAGGCCGGAAGCGGTGGGGTTCTAACTCTCACTTAGTTCCATTCCCATGCCCTTAGGCATCATCCCAGAACCTCTTGCTCTCTACAATCCATAATCTCCGGATGTCCTGAGATGATGCTCTCCCCTTTTCCCTTCGTCCTTCCCTTCAAAGGAAGAACAGAAGCCCTCACCAACCTCCCACCTACATCTACATCCACCTTCCCTTCAGCTGTGTTTTCTGTGCCCCATGCCCTCCCTTCCTTTACAAAGGTCACCCTCTTGCCTGCATCTTCCACCCTCTATCTTAATGGTTCCCACAGATTCAGGTCTCTTCCCTCTTAAAAATAAACTTTCACACCTTGGCCCAGCCTCGCTTTCCCTCCCTCCCTGTCTGAGTCAGCCTCCAACAAAGAAACCAGTATCCAGCGCCTTTTCCCCTCCCCTTACCCTCCCTCCTCAGTCTGGTTTCTGCCTCCACATGTCACAGACACTGCGCTGGTTAGAACGTGTAGTGTACCCCAGAAAAGTCATGTTCTTTAATCCTGATTAAATAATGTAGGGTGGGAACCTTTGAGTAATTGTTTTCATGGAGATAGAATCCACTCAATTGTGGGTGTGACCTTTTGATTAGATGGAGCTGTGACTCCGCCCATTCAAGGTGGACCTTAATAGTTTACTGCTTTATTTTGGAGACAGTCCAGTGCCAACATGAGACCTATGGCAAACATTTTGCTGCAGAAAGTAAATGCCACCAGGGAATCTGTTTGAAACCAGAAGCCAAAGATAGCAGATGCCAGCCATGTGCCTTCTCAGCTGACAGAGGTGTTCTGAACCCATTAGCCTTTCGGAGTCAAGGTATCTTTCCCTAGATGCCTTAGTCTGAACATTTTTACAGCCTTAGAATTCTCAACATGCAATGTAATAAATTCCCTTTTAAAAGCTGTTCAATTTCTGGGACGTTGCATTCCAACAGTATTAGCAAACCAAAACAGACACCAAAGCTCTCTCCAAAGGCTTCAACAACCTCTTAATTTTCAAACATTATCTTACTTGACTTTGTTGACTTCCGTGCTCTTGAGTACTCTTCTTCTAGGTCTCCATGACATTTCTCCTGTTTTCCTCTTATCTTTCTAGCCTGTTCTTCAGTTGAGGTCGTTCCCTAATTTCTTCTTCCTTCATCTACCTCAAGAATATGGATGATCCCAAGATTTCCTTTGTGGCCCCTTTTACCTCTCACCCCAATCACTCATTCTGCATTTTCTTATGAGGTTTGTGTCTTCGAATATACCCGATGCACTAAAATTCTCAAAATCTCCATGTGGAAACCAAGAACCTATTTATTTATTCTCCACAGGCATAGTACAATCTATACTGAAAGCTCACCATGTCTCAGGAAGCCTGCTCCTCACCCTGTGTTCCCCATCTGGTTGACCAGGCCAGAAACCCGGATGTCACAGATGCCAGTTGCCTCTCCCTCCTCCCCCAACACCTAGTCAGCTCTACTTAATCTTCTCCACCCTTACCCATCTTCCTTCTTGCAGCCAGGAGCAACTTTCTCACCCAAAACTCTAATCATGCCTGCACCTTGTTCAAATATTCTTTGGTCCCCCCCTCCATCTCTAGGATAAAGTCCACACTCAGTCGATTCCCATTTAAGACCCTTCATTATTTGGTCCTCTGTGGCCTCTCAGTCTCATATCTGCCCCACTGTTCACTATGTCCCAGCAATAGTATGACTACTGTAATGGGTTGAACTGAGTCTCCAAAAAGATATATCCAAGTCCTAACCCCTGATCCAGCGAATGTGACATAAGGTCTTTGTAGATGTGAGTAGTTGAGGACAAACTGGATTAGGCTGGGCCCTAATCTTATATGACTGGTGTCCCTATAAGAAGAGGGAAATTTGGACACAGTACTGCCATACCTGAGGGGAGAATGCCATGTGGAAAGGAGGCAGAGACTAAAGTGCAAGAGGAAGCTAGAAGAGACAAGGAAGGATTCTCTCCCGCAGGTTTCGGAAGAAACATAGCTCTGTCAACACTTCGGTTTTGAACTTCAGAACCATGAGACAATACATTTCTGTTGTTTTAAGTCACCAAGTTTGTTACCGCAGCCCTAGGAAACTAATCAACTACAAAATAATAACAAACACCATTTACTGAGCACTTACTATGTGCCAGGAACTGTTATGAAAGTTTATCTGTCATCTTATTTAACCCTCATACCGATCTTATGAGTTAGGTACTATTGTTCTCCTCTTTCAACAGATGGATAACCTGGGGCTCATTGAAGGTGAGTGGCTTGTCCAGGGTAACGGAGCCTGAACATAGCAAGCCAGGATTTGACTCCAGGCAGTCACCCATGCCAGATCACCTTGAACTAAACAACTTCACTGCTCCGCGCATGCCATGCTTTCTCATGCCTCTGTGTTTTTGTATATCCTGTTCCCTGCCTGTAATACATGGCTCTAGATCCTAGAAAATAAACTCCACCAAAGGACAAGTTCAGATGCCACCTCCTTTGAAAAGTCCATGTATTTTGCAGATCCGAGGAACCTGAAGATGGAGATGTCCAGGCCACTGGAAGTCAGGGCTAGACCTGTGTCATCCAATATGGTGGCCAGTAGACACATGTGGTTATTATACGTAGTCCAGATTGAGAGCTGCTGTAAGTGTATAATACACACCAGATTCTGAAGACAGTAGGATAATGAAAATGTGAAATACTTATTGATAATTTTTACATGTTGAAATTATAATATTTTGGATCTCTGGGTTAAATAACATATATCACTAAAATCAATTTCACCTGTTTTTTTTTCACCTTTTAAATATGGCTACTAGATTTTAAATTACAGATGTGGCTCACATTTCCATTGGACAGCTCTGGTCTAGGGTTTATGAAAGAGAAAAACTGAAGAATTGTGGACACGAGGGCGACCATCAAAGCCATACATCAGCACACACAAACCCCAGCTAGAACAGTTAAATGGGAAAAGAGCTAAGAGAATGTCCTATGGCCACCAAGGAGAAGCAGAGTTTCCCCAGGAAATTATGACTCACACTGACACATGCCACCTCAGGGTCAAATGCCTGGATAGCCTCCCTTTTGGATTTGTCAACCAGAGGTCATTGATAACCATGGTGAGCATTGTATCAGCAAACCATGGGGGCAGAGGCCCGGGCCCAGTGACTGAGAGGCAGTGAGGGGAACAGCGCAGATGCCCCCTGACAAGGGAGGGAAGAGACAAATGAAGAGTCTCACTGCGGAAGGGGGGTGGGAAGGTGGGGCGAAGGAGGGGTGTTTCACTTTGTGCTGTATTCAGTGGGAGGGATTAGTATGTTTACAGGTTGAGAAAGGGAGAGGCTGAAGATAAACAAGAAAGAAAAAAACGAGCAGGGTATCCGAGAAGGCAGGCGCAGTGGGGTGTGGGCCACCCACCCTGCAGAGGGGGAGACATGTGGACACACAGACAGGTGGTCTGGTGGTGAGAGGGAGCAGAGCACAGGTCTGTCTGATGATTCTCTGCAAGTAGGAGATCAAACCATTTGCTGTTGAAAAAACGGGCAGAATTGCAAAGGGCTTTAGGGAAGTCTGAGGAAATGCGGAGACAGTTGAGCAGAGCCCACAGGGTCCCTCAGGAGCAGGTGGAGAGCTCAGAGACGGACCAACCTAGGACCCAGGCTGAAGATGCTGGGAGGAGAGGATGCTCTGCAGGCTACGGGGTGGGGCTGGGAAGAGGGGGTGAGGCCAGGACACAATGACAAGCAGGGGTTGCCAGGTGGTGGAGGGTCTGGAGGAGGAACAAAGGGTCTTAAAACTGAGGCTCCCCCTCCCTTCCAAGGAGGAGCTCAAAACTATTTGAATGCATGAACCCTACATGATCCCTTGTATCGGGGTCACCAACCGTCCAGCATATGTGTTTTGCTCGAATAACTTGATTTGACGATCAGAAATCTCAGGTTCTCTTGAAAAATCAGAAACTAGGGCGATGTTGACCTGCATCCCAACCTCCAGGGCAACAGCCAGCTGTAGTAGTAGGCCAGCCACACGTTATTACCCCGCAGCCAGCCTCAGTCCCCACTGCTCTGGGTTGACTCACTCCCAGGGCCCTGGATTTGCTCTGGATTAAAGCTGCGATAGAAGCATGTGTTTGCAATCCCTGCCCTATGGCTCGCCTTTCCAGCTGTTTCTTCAGGGCCCTGATGGCCCCAGGGCCTCCCTGTGTAGCCAATGAATGTGGCCCAGCTCATCAAAGCCCCGCCCCGGGCCCGGCCCAAAGAAAACAGCCCCGGAGGAGTCTGCACAGAGTGGAACACTTTACTTCCCTCATCCTGGTCGCAATAAATGGGGCCCAAGGTCACACTAGCCTTTCTGGAGAAACATTCACTCCGGTGACTCACTGAGTTTCCTGTCAACTGAGCCCCCATGTCTTGGCCCAGGCCTGGCAGCTAAAAATAACAACAATGTAATGTCCCATGTGGGCTTAAACCTCACTAAGGTCTCTTACAAGCTCGTAAAATCTTCTTTCCTGGCTGCCTTTCATTCTCTTCTCAGAGGCTGCCCCTTCTTTTCTCGGACATGTTCCAAGAACATTTTTCCCCTACTCTACAGATAGGGAAACTGAGGCCCACAGACAGGTTTTGAATAACCCAAAGCTGGAGTCTTATCCCACCTGGGAGAGAGCTAACATGCCAGAGCGTTAGAAATCCTGCTACACCTAAGCCAAGGGACAGAGCATAGAGATTAAGGGTTAAAGCTGTGATGATAGACTGGACTGGATTTAAATCCTGATTTAAAATGTGACCTTGGGCAAGTAACCTAATCTCATAGAGCCTCAGATTTCCCATTGTGAGGAATTGGGGAGATGCCATGTATAAGGCGCTTAGCATCTTAGTGCCTGGTATGCAATAGGTGCTCAGAAATAATCTATAAAGGAAGAGAAACAAACATCTGCAGGAATCCATGCACATGGGGCGGCACCTACTTTCCCTAAGAGCTCTCTGAAGATGCACCCTCCCGCCTCTGCCGCTCCAAGGTTTAACAGCCCCCATGGGACTGGAATGCCCTGTCATAAATGAATTACTTTGCCCTGGAATAAAGCAGGGATAGAAGGCAGCTGCTGTCCTCATAGCTTGGGAGCCAAAGCAGGAGGGCAGGGTACTCGCTCTCACACACACACACTGACTCTCTGACCCCCGCTTTCTCTGGCAGGGGAGAGCAGCTGAGAGCACTTGTCATAATAACAAGGGGCCAAACCTGTGGGTGCTGGGCACTTGACCTTCCTCACACAAGCCACGTTCACCAAGGAGGAAGCTACGATTCTGAACAGTTGAGATGCTTATAGATAACAGCTTGAGGTGGGATTTGAACCCAGTTCCAGGAAGCTACAAAGCCAGTGAAGGCCTAATTCAACACACTCAATAACCAAGAAGCCAGGCTCTGAGTCAGAAAGAGACTTGCCCAAGGCCAGCTGATGACTCAGTGGCAGGGTCAGAATAACAACCAGATGTGTGCAGAGTCCTGCCCCTGGACTCTACGGGCCTCATTGTCTCCTGCATTGTTGCTCAGTGCACACACACTCACATACACAACCACAGTCACATTCATGCTCATACACACTTCAGCATGCACCCATGCTCACACTCAGAGAGACCATACTCACACATGCACTTACACACACACTCACACTCAGACTCATGCACACATGTAAAAACCACCATATTCACACTTGTGCTCATTCATGCACACATGCAAACTCACAACCACACTCATGCATACACACACTCACATTCGTGTGCACACAATGTGTTCACACTCATACACATGCATTCACACTCACATACACAACTGCACTCACTCACTCATGCCCACACACATACACACAGCCACACTTACATCCCCCCGCTCACACTCATGCACATGCATGCTTGCTCACACACACATACACATATACACACACACTGACTCTCTGATCCCCGCTTTCTCTGGCACTCTCCTAGCTGCCTTTTGTTCTCATCCCAGAGGCTGCACCTTCTTTTCTTGGACATGTTCCTACATAAGAAGCAACAAATATGGCTACAGCTCCTCTAAAGGCAAAGCACAACAGGGTAAATAGCAGGGCTGAAGCAAGAAGAGAAAGACGAAGATTTCAAGAACTGTCACATGCTGCTGGTCTGGTTTCTCCCCCGTCATCCACTGAAACATCTCCAGCCAAGATGGCCAGTGACCTCTGTGTTGCCAAACCCCATGGACCATTGTCAGTGCTCCTTTCAGGCTCTCTGCAGCTTGCCCAGCTACTGACTGCTTCTGGAATATCTCCTCTTCTAGTCATCTTCCCACCTCTCGCCACGCCTCCCCAGGCTCCTGTGTACGCCCCTCTTCGTTCCTCAGGGCTGTTCTCCACCTCTTGCTTTTCCCTTCCTGTATACTCTCTCTGGACCTTTTATAACCACCAGCCACATCCCGATGAACTTCAACTCTTTACTTTCAGTTCAAGCTTCTCCCTTGAGCGCCAGACGCCTATACTCTACCATCTTCAGAATTCCTCCACCGGCACCTCACCTGGCCAGTCACCTCTTGCCCTAGAATGGCCCCATCAGCACTCACCCCACATCCGTGGATTGCAATATCTCCTTGATTCCATTTTCTACAACAAAAACATCTGCTTTCTTCTCCATCCCCTAGATTGGTCACCACCATCTCTCTCTTCTAGACCATTGAAACAGCGTCTTAACTTATTCCCCTTCCTCCAGCCTTGTTTATGCTTCACACACACCCAAAATTACCTCATCTGACCACATCCAAATCTGACCACATCACTCCCCTGCGTGTTAACCCTCAATGACTCCCCCATTGCCCTTGGAGTTACAACTGAAAGCCCACCATTCAAGGTTTTCTTCAATCTCTCCGCCCTTGGTTTCCCTCCATCCTACTTCCAGCCATGTCCCCAGCTCCACCCCACCCCACCCTACCCCCAGCCTGTCGTTCATTCTTTCCCCACAGATTATGAGCACTTTTTCTCCCAAAAAGACTTGCTGAGAAAGGCCCCTCTCCTTATTTCCCCACTCATATCACTCATGGGCCTAGCAGGGGAGGGGGTGTCACGGATTGCCCTTACTGAGCCCCACCATCCTGGGGGTGCTGGGATTCACGCCCCTGCCTCAGAGCCCACGCCCCACGCTACCCTCTCGCTCACCATCATGACAAATGTGCTCACGAACTCGGCCAGGAATACTCGCACCATCTCCCTCTGCAGGACGGCATGTATCCTCGCTATCGTGTTCGACCAGAGAGTCGTGGAGCTGTGGGTAGACCTGAAGGTGAAGTCGGAGCCCATGGCAGAAATGAGGCTCAAGTCCGCCTGCTGCCCATCAGCCCTTCAACTCATGGCGAGTTAATAGGTAACCCACACATGCCTCCTTCCCAGATGGGAAGGCTGGCATCAGAGACACCCGAGAGCCACAAGGACACAGAGAAGGACTTGGGGTAGACGGCCGAGCCCGTGCCCTTTCCTCCTCTGGTCAGGACTGGACCAGGGGGATGGTACACCACTGAGGCCACTTTGCGGAAGGGGCAGTTAGGGAGCTGGTAAATATGAACTGCAGTGCCAAGGAGACTCAGAGGCAGAAGCAGGTTGGGAGAGAGCAGGCAGGAATATGTAGTTTGGTTGTCTGTCTGTCTGTCTGCTTATCTGCGCAATCCAGACCTTGGGAGTCACAGGCAGGACCTGGAAACAGTGAGGCTCTTCTGCAGACAGTCCAAGGTGTGGCAAATTCTGCTGTTGTTGGGTGCGGTTCTGCAAACAATGATGAGGCCTGAAACATGAACTAGGTTCTGCTAAAGACAGAGGTGTCTGCAAAGTACACAAGGTTCTGCAGCCCGTGGCCAGCACAGTCAATGTAAGCAGATGTTTGTGGATGGATGAATGGATGAATGGATGAGAGAGGGACAGGAGGAGGCCTGGGTCTTGCTTACTACCCGGTCTATCCTCATCACCTAGCACAGTGCCAGGCACGTGGTAGGCGCGCAATAAATACTTGCTGAATGAAAGAGGAAGCCTGGAGAAGTCATTTGTCTTACTCTCCACTGGATCCCTAGAGCTTTCTACAGTACCTGGCACACGGTAGATTCTTGATAAGTATTTCTTTACTAAATGCACGGTTGGATGGAGAGATGAACAGATGAAAAAGTGATTTACAGGTTCCATTTTTTTTGTGGGGTGGATATGCGGCTGGAGTTTGGGAAAGGAGATAGGGTCTATAGGCTAAAGATACCTCCAAAATGTTCTTGTTCAGACTGGGGACCCTTCCCTCTTTCCGATGCCTTCTGAATGTCTGGAAGTTGACACAAGTCCCTCAACTACCTTATCCTGCCTCACCCAGGCTTCTTCAAATCTCCTGGCTTCATCTCAGCAAAGAGTAAAGCAAAGAGAGGGAAAGACGTCAACCAGGCATGGAATAAAACACCCTCCACTATTCCAGCTGAAACCCTGTGCTCATATCTCGACCACCCCAGTCCTTGCTCCGTTTCTTACCTGTGGGAAACAAACCCAAGGCTGAATACATGGGGGGATAGGGTGTAGACTTGATTGGGCAATCCACAGGCCCCCTTCCAACTCCAGCTTCCATGCAGCATCATATAGAAGTTCCCTTTCCCCAGTGTCTGGCCTCCTCATGCCTGAAGAAGAGCCTGTGAGAAGCCTGATACAGAGACACAAGTACAGGCCTGGGGATGTACCATAGACGAGGGTAGAGGTGGACAGAGCAGGAAATCAAGGACAGTGAGAGAACTCTGGGATCCTGGCTCTTTGCTGCTCACTATGACAGCAGGCAGAACACAGCAAACAACAAATAACCACCAACCAGCCAATGAATCAAAGATTGAATACTGGCTATATGTCAAGCATTACAATCAAGAATACAGGCATGCCTCCCCCTACATGGGACATGACTCCCAGGGGTGTAAATCTTCCTGGCAATATGGGGCCTGACTCCTGGGGAGGAGCCACATCATGGGAATGAAAAAGCCTTCTTGACCAAAATGGAGAAGAGACAAAATAAAATCTCAGTGGCTGAAAGATTTCAAACAGAGTCAAGAGGTTATCCTGGAGGTATTCTTATGCGTTATATAGGTATCACTTTTAGTTTATGGTGTATTGGAGTGGCTGGAGGGAAACACCTGAAACTGTTGAGCTGTGTTCCAGTAGCCCTGATTCTTGAAGACGATTGTATAGAGCTTTTACAATGTGACTGTGTGATTGTGAAAACCTTGTGTCTGATGCTCCTTTTATCCAGGGTATGGACAGATGAGTGAAAAATAGAGGGATAAAAAGAAATAAATAGTGGTGCACCAGTAGTTCAGTGGTTAGAATGCCCACCTTCCATGAGGGAGACCCAGGTTCGATTCCGGGACCATGAACCCCACAAAAATAAATAAATAAAATAATAGGGGGGATAAAGGGTAATAAAATGGGTAGATTGAAATATTAGTGGTGAGAGGAAGGAGTACAGGGTATGGGATGTATGAGTTTTTTCTTTTTAATTTCTTTTTCTGAAGTGATGCAAATGTTCTAAAAATGATCATGGTGAAGAATATACACCTGTGTGATGATATTGTGAACCCCTGAATGTATCATGTGGTTGGACTGTATGTGTGTGGATATTTCTCAGTAAAAATATTAGAAGGAAAAAAAAAGGGACACAGGGATGATCCTGCTTTCAACAAGAAAGACAGTTAAGGAAGCAATTACTATAAAACGTGATGAATGTAGCCACAGCTGAGTTGGAGGCACCCCGGGACTGCCTGGAAGAGGCAAATAGCCATGGGGCTTGGGGAAGATTAGGAGGCTCTCCCAGAGGAAGAGAACTTTAAGCCAAGAATGGAAAGCTGGCCAGGTGAAGGGAAGCCAGGGAAAATTTCCGGCATGGCCAGGGCATGTGCAAAGGCCTACAGCTAAGGCAGAATGTGATGTGTGGGTGAATTCCTCAAGGATGCAATGGCCAGAGGAAGGAGTAAGAGTGGCATGACATGGGCAGGGAGGGGTGTGAGGCCAGACAGTTGAGGCCTTGGGGCCCACCTTGGTGAACCTGAACATGGCCCCGAGGGCCATGGGGTAGTTGGGGTATCGAGGCAGGAGCATGACCTGCCTTTTGGGAGCAGAATTGGAAGGGACAGAAGTGGAGGTGTGGTGAGCCGTCAAGAGGCTGAAATCGACCACAGGCAGGCTGAAAGGCAGCAGTGACGACGGCAAGAAGAGGACAGTCAAGAAAAGGGACAGGAGTGGTATTCGATTAGAGAGGAGAATGGAGAGGGAAGACTCAGTGAAAACCCTGGGTCCTGGCTGCACCAGCAGAATGATTGAAATGGGCCACAGAAGAGAAGCTACAAGTTTTGGGGCAAGAGGATGAGGAGTCCCTTTCTTGATATATTGAGCTTGAGGCGCCTATTGGACACCTGACTGGAGATGACCAGTAAGGAGGCAACTGATCGTGGGGTTTCGTTTAGAGATATGCATTTGGAGGCCACCAAATCATAGATGGTCATTTGAGCCATGGGCATAGATATGATGGCTCAAGAAAAGGTGTAGAATTAGAAGAGATGAGGGCATCCAAGAAAATTAGCTTATAAGTCAGGAAACTAACAGCAACCAGCTAATTACCTAAGTAACCCGTTAACCAAGGGACTAAATAAATAACAGCTCACCAATCTATCAATCAACTAACTAATATACCAATCTAGTAACTTAATTACCCAACCAACTCTCGATTCTATTCGCAAACTGATGCAATCATCTAAGCAACCAATCAATCATAAATGACTAACATCAAGCCACCAACTAACTTGCTAACCAACATTTTTTCATTCAACAAACATTTATTGACCATCTATGTGAGTCAAGCACCAGGGACACAAAGTAACAACCTGGTTTCCATCCTTGGGTTGCTAGTGGGAGGGACAGGCATTGGCAACACTCCCAGAGGAGTAAGGCTCCAGGGCTGCAGGACTCAGAAGAGGGATGGGAGGTGAGGCCTGAAATGAATTTTGCAGAATGAGCTAGGAAAAGTGGCTGTGGCAATGAACAGTCCAGGTAAGTGGTGATGGCCTAAAGTGTCTGGAGGGCAGTTGGAGGGTGGTAGAGAGGATGGAGGGGAATGAGCACATTCTAGACATTTTAGGAGGCTGATGACCAGATGTGAGGCATGGGAAAGAGGGAGGTGTCCAGGGTGAAGCCTGAGCCACTGAGGAGAAGGGATTCCTGACTGAGCCCGGACCACAGCAGAAGGGGTGGGCCTGCAGGAGGGGAGGAGGCTATTTCCACTGGGGTGTGAGTTGCTCGTGGAAACAAGGTCCAAAGCCCAGGAGACAGACCTAACTGGAGCAGTGATGCCATCCCCACAGAGAGGGAGCCATCGGTTCACTCAATCCAAGAGTGCACAGACAGCCTTGTTCACGTGGAACAGACACACAGCAATGAAAGTCAGTAAGTGAGTCTGTGTTGTATGGAGTGATTTAGAAGGTGATAAGTACTATGGGGACAAGTAGAAGAGGGGAAGAGGAAGTGGGAGGGTGGGGTGGGGTGACGCTTTCACTAGGGCGGTCGGGGAAGGCTCACCGAGAAGGTGACCTTTGAGCAAAGACATGAAGGAGGCCAAGGAGAGCCCCACAGATAACTGCGGGCAGAGCGTTTTGGGCAGAGGCAACGGCCAACACCGAGCTTCTCTGGAGAAAGCAAAGGTGAGTGGGGCTGAAATGGGGAGAGCGAGGGGGATGGGGGAGTCAGAGAGGGAAGCGGGCTAAATGCACTGGGCACTTCGGCTTCTATTTCACCTCAAAGAGAGTGGGGCCTGAGCTCGCCCCAGGGGAGGCCCAGAGGAGATGAGTTCAGTTCAGTTGAGCACCACCAACATGGGAGCCGCTGGGACCCACTGACCAACCCTTCCAGCAGCTTCCTGAGCTTCCCCTCACCACAGGGGTGTGCTCGGCTGTGCTGCAGGGGAATGAGAAACGGGTGGGAGAGGTTCTGCCCCGGGGGTCCCCTGGGCTGGCAGAGGATGGGGAGGGGGGAGCAGCTGCCATGAGGAAAGGCTGAGGGTGCACCAGGAGGGGGTGGGAGACCCACGAGGGGACTGGGGGAGCATGGGGCACTTACCGCCTGGGCCTGTCCAATTCAGCCATATTTTGTCTTTTAGGTTTTAGATGCTGTAGAGTTGAAGAGAGATCACTAGGGCAGGGGGAAACAGAACTTGGATCCACATTCTCATCAGCTCCCAGCCTCTCAGGGGAGAAGCCACAGGGACAGCTCCTGCAGGGCCACCCCCTCCATCAGGCCACACTGACAGGGAGGGCAGGGGGTGGGTGGGGGGTGGGTGTGCCTCGGCCAATGGGGAAGTGCCCTGAGGCCCCACCCCCACCCCCCACCCAGTCTGGCTTCAGGACCACTGATCCTGCCCTTCAGAAGTTCTCCTGACCTTCCCAAGTCTGCAACCCAGCTTTGGACGGTGGAGATGCCAACGGCCTCCCCCCGTGGCTCCACACTCACGTATCAGGCTATGGTTGCCTGAAACCTTCTTGCTGCTGAATTAAACTGCAACTTTCTAGGAGCCCCTCCTTGAGCGAACATGTATGCATACAAGTGTGCATGCCCACACAGAAGCGCAAGCACACACACACACCCATGCACGTGCACACACACACAATGGGGTCCTAAAAACTCGTTTTGTCCAGCCTTCCACCCTTCCTGAAAATTCCCACCTTGTACTCCCATTTTCCTCTGAAACGGACAGCACAAAAGTAGCCCTTCTCCCTTGAGTTTCCTCACCTTGAATGTCCTCCTTGTTCTCTAGCCTAGTTCTCTCTAGCTGCAGCACAAATTTGCTTCTCTAACCCCAACAGCAGAGATGATCTGGCCCCAGCCCCAGCCCCTCGGGCGGGGACTCCGGCAGGAGAAACCTCTCCAGCCAGCAGGCAGTCCCCCCACCTATCTGACCTGCATCCCTTCTGCTTCAGTCCAGTGTGGTTGGTCCTCAGCCCTGTCCTGGTCTCATCCCCACGCTCTGCCTACAGCCCTGCCCAACATCCTCCCTATCTCAGCAACACCTCTGGTCCTCCCACTTGCAGGTGAGAAGCTGAAGCCCAGAGAGTATGTGCTGCATCACACGGCAGCTCAGGACAAACCCGAACAGAAATCCCAGCCTCCCACTGCCAGCCAGGGCTCCTTTCCCCGGCAACCCCACAGTCACCGCCTCGCCGTACAGTCCCCAGGGAAGGACCAGCCTGGAGCCCCACTCACTTCGGTGAAGGGCCTTGTTTCTCAGCTTCTGCCCTGGGGGTTTCTCCGTCAGAGCAGGTCTTGATCTTCTTCCTTCATGACTACCCCGGGCTAAGGCCACGGCCCCAGTTGGGGCTCCACTGTCCCTGTGTCCCCAGCCTAGAGCCCGCTTCTCAGTCCTCTCTGGGGCAGCCTGAGCACCACTCCTGCTCCTCTGGGGGAGAGGTCAGTGGGACAAGGGTTTGGCTGATGCCACTTGAGCCAATTCCAGACGCACTGCCCAAAATAGCTGGTGCCATGGAGACCAAGTTCTGAGGCTGCCCTTGTGAGGTCATAGGTAGAGCCGTGAGGGGCGCTCAGGGCCTCCAGACCCCAGGGGAAACCAGACTGGAGTCTGAGGGAGCCCCCTGGGGCCCAAACATGGGCAAGGCTCCAGAACTTCCTGAAACCCCAGCCGTGGGGCGAGCAGCGCAGAATGGAGACTAGAGATGGAAAGCACAAGAGCTCTGCACCCGCTGGAGGGGTGAGGCAGGAGACCCTGAATCAGTCCTAGGAAAGCCCCAAGTCTGAGGGAAGAATGGTCCTCAAGGAACCCCAATTTGAAGGGGGAGAGAGAGAGCCACTCCCCATGGGTCTAGGGAGCTCTAGGGAGCCCCCAGTCTGAGAGAGGAAGGGGTCCCCTGAGGGGCAGGAAGCAGCATAGGCCATATTTTCATGGAAACTCCAGTCTGTGAGGGGAAGTGGAAATCCAAGCCCCATCGGAAGGGGGGTGGAATCCTACACCCCATCCTTAGAAAAACCCTCCCTTGGAAAGGCCAGTGTGGAGGAGCCAAGGCCGGACCAGGCAGTGGGGCTCAGGCCCTGTGCTGGGGTAGCTCAGTGACGGCTGCAGGGTCAGGAGGAAGCCTGGGGACCAGCTTCAGTCTAAGCGGTGCACCTGGAGCCAGGGCACATCTGGGTCTTAAAGGATGGGGATTTGAGAAGGTGACGGGGTGTGAAGATACGAGGGCGTTGCTGCTGGCTTGCAGACTGTGAAGAGGCTGGCCAGTTGGTGGGTGGACGGTGGACACTTGGTCCAGAGAGCTTCTGAGTCCAGGCAATCCCTCCTTGGGGGAAGAGGTGTTTAAGGATTTGGTTGCTAAAAGCCTAGATCTGGGAATGAAACTGTCCTCTAGAGGGTGCCAAAGCCCAGTCCAGGTATGGACCGTGCGTGTTTACCACCCCAAGTCGCCCAGTGGTGGGGCAGCAGGTGGGCAGGGAGAGACAGAGGGGTAGGCTGCCATCCCAGGGCTTCCCAGTCAGGTGCTCTCCTTAAGAACTGCCAGGAATTTGCAGATCCAAGAAGTGCAGCGCACCCCAAAGAGAATAGACCCAAATAGGTGTTCTCCAAGACACTTACTAGTTAGAATGTCAGAGGTCAAAGAGAAAGAGAGGATCTTGAAAGCAGCAAGAGAAAAACAATCTGTCACATACAAGGGAAACCCAATAAGACTATGTGTAGATTTCTCAGCAGAAACCATGGAAGCTAGAAGACAGTGGGATGATATATTTAAATTACTAAAAGAGAAAAACTGCCAACCAAGACTCCTATATCCAGCAAAATTGTCCTTCAAAAATGAAGGAGAAATTAAAACATTTATAGACAAAAAGTGAGAGAATTTGTGACCAAGAGACCAGCTCTGCAAGAAATACTAAAGGGAGCACTAGAGTCAGATACGAAAAGACAGAAGAGAGAGGTATGGAGTAAAGTGTAGAAAGAAGGAAAATCAGATATGATATATATAATACAAAAGCCAAAATGGTAGAGGAAAATATTATCCAAACAGTAATAATACTAAAAGTTAATGGACTGAATTTCCCAATCAAAAGACATAGAATGGCAGAATAGATTACGACCCAGCAATACCACTGCTAGGTATCTACTCAAGGGACTTAAGGGCAAAGACACAGACGGACATTTGCACACCAGTGTTTATAGCAGCATTATCTACAATTGCAAAGAGATGGAAACAGCCAAAATGTTCATCAACAGACGAGTGGCTAAACAAACTGTGGCGTATACCTACGATGGAATATTATGCAGCTTTAAGACAGACTAAACTTATGAAGCATGTAATAACATGGATGGACCTAGAGAACATTATGCTGAGTGAGTCTAGCCCAAAACTAAAGGACAAATACTGTAAGGTCCCACTGATGTGAACCGACATTCGAGAATCAGCTTGGAATATATCATTGGTAACAGAGACAAGCAGGAGTTAGAAACAGGGTAAGATAATGGGTAATTGGAGCTGAAGGGATACAGACTGTGCAACAGGACTAGATACAAAAACTCAAAAATGGACAGCACAATAATACCTAAGTGTAATGTAACTAGGTTGGAACACTGAATGAAGCTGCACCTGAAATATGGTTTTTTGTTTGTTTGTTTGTGTGTTTGTATCTTTTGTTTTTGTTTTTTTCTTTTTCCTTTATATATATATATATTATTAGTATTATTATTTTAATTCTCTTCTCTATATTAACATTCTATATCTTTTTCTGCTGTTTTGCTAGTTCTTTTCCTAAATCGATGCAAATGTACTAAGAAATGATGATCATACATCTATGTGATGATACTAAGAATTACTGAGTGCATTTGTAGAATGGAATGATTTCTAAATGTTGTGTTAATTTCTTTTCTTTTTTTTGATTAATAAAAAAAAAAAAAAAAAAAAAAACTGCCAGGATTCTCTTCCCCTGTGGCCGCAGATCTCTAAAACTCTGCCCCTCACTCCCTCTGCAGATTCCGAGTGGGCTCAAGATGCTGGATCTCTGACTTCAGGAGGGAATGATGTACCCCTGGAAGGTGGGGAGACCTGCCTAACTCCTTTACTATGTGCGCTGTTTGGGCCTGGTGGGGGTCGGGGAGGCAGTAAGAGTCAAGGCGGAGCTGGGGTCTTGGGTAAGGGCAGGGCTTAGGCAGAGTTGGATTGGGCTGGAATCAAGTTGCTACCCAAATAGGGACCCAGGCTGGGATTGGGAATCATGCCCCGGGCTCATTCATTGAGCTGGATGCTGGGGTGCCTGAGGTGGAGAAGACATTGTCCCATTTGTCTTGGGAAAAATAGATAAGCAACAAGGAACTTGGAACATACTGGAAGAGTGGGAGGGGTGGGGGTGAAATGCAGACTGCAGCTTACCCAGTCAGGGGGTGGGCAAGAATCTTCCTGAAGAGTGCCATGGGAACCAAGTCCGCCAAGATGAGACAGGGAGGGTGGGGTGGCAGGTGGGCGTCATTTGAAACCCAGTTTTTGGAACTTGAGGAGGGACTGAGGAGTGCGCAGGGCAGACCAAGAAAGGCTCTGTCTGCCCCATCAAGGGTTCAGACTATCCTGAGGGCCTGAAGAGCCTTCAAAAGGTTCTAAGCAAAGAGGGAAATGAAGTGGCCAGTCTGGGGACCCCTTGGGCTTTGGGGCATCCAGCAGGCAAGGGCACAATTGAGCCTAGAAAGTGGGGTCTAGCTGGAGTTAAAAAAAAAAAAAACGTGAGATATCAGGCCATTGGGCATTCACCACAGGAGTCCCTGGAATGACCCAGGGAGCCCAGCGGCAGGGGGCAAAGGCTGGAGGCAGGATTCTGGAGAATAAGAGGGTGACCGAGAAGAAGCAGGTGGGAGGGAGGTGGAAACCTGGACATCTGAGCTGCCCAGAGGCTGAGGGGAGCCAGGAGGCAGCTGTGGCCCCAGAGTTGGGTGTTGAGCAGGGGCCAGCCAGGCAGGTGCTTGGAGAAAGCTGCCTTGGTGAGCTGATAGGGATAGAGAAAGACCACAGCACTCCAGAAATGAAGGCTGAGGAGAGGAGAGGTGAGGCAGCTAAAGGGGCCATGGTGTTGGGAGTTTGGGTCAGAGCTGTGAAGCATGTTAGTCTGGACAGGGCCTGGACAGGGAGGAGTGGGGGTGAGTTGGGGTCTCTGGGACCAGTTGGGATGGGAACACAGGATGGGACAGCTAGGGCCCTGTCCTCACAGGTCGGCTCTTAGTAGGGTTGCCAGATAAAACGCAAGATGCCCAGTTACATCTGAAGTTCATAGAAACAATATTTGCGAGACTTGGGCCATACTGACACTAAAAAATTATACTGTTCACCTGAACTTCAAATTTTACTGGGCATCCTGTATTTTTATTTGCTAAATCTGGCAATCCTAACTCTGAGCTGCAGCAAAGACCTTCTCCTAGACCTTGCACACAACCCGGGTCTGAGTCCAAGTTCAGTGTCAAATTCCCTTGCACAACGTTGGCTCAGCCCCTAGCTCCAAGCTTGTTTCCCCATCTATCAAACAGGATTGAGGAACCCTCTCCACTGGCAACTTTGGGCTTCTAGACAGAGCCCAGCAAAAGGGTTGTGAAGGTAACAGCTGATTATTAAGTCAACAGCTTAATGGCAGGAATGATAAATTGGTTGAAAATGAATTTAGAAATATATTGGTGTACCATGAGGCAACTTTTAGAAACTTTGATGTGTCATGAAACATTTGGTCCCTCTTTCAGAAATTATTTAGTTTTCCTAGTCTAATTTTTATCTATCATGTTCTATTTTTACAAGTGAAAATTTGGAAATAACCCAATGCCCATCAACCTCTCATTTGTTGCTACACTAAAAATCTTAAAATGTGAACTGGTGATTGAGGATATTTACTGTTCAACCTAACGGAAACTTTAAATGTTTACAAACACATGGCTAACGAGGCTGAGCAGACATAATGTCCACCACTGGACAGGAACTTTTATAAAAATAGAAAACATATTTTAAAATCTCAGATCCTTTTAATTATTTTATTACCTAAAATACAAACAAACCAAAAGCACCTTAAAAGACCCATTTTCCTTCTATGACTACGACTGTTAACATTTTGGTAGTTTTCCTTCTAGTCCTTTTCCTAGGTGTACATATATACACCTTCCTTCTTTGCTTTGTTAACAAAAAGTAAACTGCTGCTTTACATAAACTTTTGTAAAGTGCTTTTTAATCCACACAGGTATTGAGAATATCCTTCCCTGCCAGTAGAGGCACATCTCCCACACGTGCATGCTCCACGACCTGTCACCTGACGGGGAATCCATATGTAGAATCCCCTACGATGGGCAGTTAGGTCGTCTCCAATTTTAAAAGTACCCAACTCATCTCTATTGTTCCATAGCATGGAACAGATACAACTGGTTGAAACCCAATTAAAAATGAAAATGCAAATAAATTTTTAAAAATCAGAATGAAGAAACAAAAATGCCCTAAAGATGCTTAAAGTTCTCTGAACAATCTCCAAATGCTCCTAAAAAGTGAGAAATACATAAAATGAATCATACCAATTAATTATTTGTTTCAACCCATTTGCTATTTGACTAATTTGCCACATAAACCACTTTCAGTCAAACTGTTTTACCCCTTGTGGTTTCTCACTTTTAAGCCACAGAATCCTTTGTATAACTCAGGAGCCTGTAGAATAAACAGGTAAGAAAGATACTGCGCTGGCGAAAGGGGCCTGGATGGTGTGGGAGGGTAGTGTGCTTCAAGGAACCCTGGTGTCTCTGAAATCGTGTGATGCCATCAAAATTCTCAGACTCTGCTCAGAACAGAAAAGAACCTTAAGCCTGAACCAGTAATTGTCCCCTTCCCCATGCATTTTAAGATTCAATGCAACATAGAAATTCACCCAAGATCACCCCAGAACTAGAAGCCAGGCTGGGGAGGGATGGAGGCACAGACAGATCCCAGGATGACCTACGCATAACCTTCACGCCACTAGTTACCAGACCCTTCCTTCCAGGCTCTCCCTTTTCCCAGAGTCATCCGTGGGCCTCCAGGACACTGCAGACAGAGACTAAGGCAGACAGGAAGGCAGAGGCACCTGCCAAAGAGCAAACATCCCCTAAACTGAGGAACCAGAATTCAAACCCAGGCCTGCTCCACTGTAAAGCCCATGCCAGGCCGCCTAACAAGGCATCAGAAACCAGGGATGGCGCGCAGGTCTTTCTAGTATGAGCTAGAGCTGTCAGCGAAGGGGTCTTGAGGGATTAATTGAACAAAAGCTGCTGGGGGGATAACATCAAAGGGATCTGCATGTGTGAGAAGAATTTGTGTCTCTATATAGGTCTGTGAGTGAACATGTGTATGTGCAAATGGGCAGGTGTTTGTGTGCGTATGTGTATCTGTGTCTGGTCTTGCATGTGAAAGCCCCTCTGCTGGTGCACATACTCACACACATGTAGCCATGCACACATGGGCGTGCACACACAGGCGTGCATTCCACTGGGTTAATATTTTTCCGCCTGCGTCAGCATGGTCCCCGTCAGCAGGCAGCTCACGGCAGGAACGTGCCCTATCTGATCCAGTCTGGGGCTGTGGGCCTGGAACGGGGGCCCAGGTCAGCAGCCCCAGGACGGGCTAATCTCCACTTTCCTGCCCAGCCTGAGAAAGGAGGCAAGCCCGGAGGCCCAGGAAGCCCCCCGCAGGATGATTTCCCGGTCTCCTCCTTCATTCTGGGGCCTCCAGATGGGCAAGGGCAGCTGCTCCCTGCAACACCCTCCCTGCTGGGCAGCCCCCTCACCTGCCCATATCCCCAGGCCTGTCCACATGCAGCCCTCCAGGACGTGTACACAGGGCACCCCCTACCCCCACCTTGGCAGGAAGGCAGCTCTGTAACGACCACGTGAGCCTGTGTGAAGGTGGGATCTGATTTACAGCTTTCCGGGAATGCAGTGACTGTACAAAGGGCCTGTGCAGAGATCTGTGTGGGCAGGGGCTGGGGCTCAAGAATCCATGAACATTGAGGCTTAGGCAGGAAGGCTGAGGAACATGGAGGCCCCAGGCAGGATGGGGCCTTCCTTTGTTACCGGAAGAGCCCCCCACGTCCACACGGGTCCCTGCCGGGCCACACTAGGCCGGGCAGGCCGACTCTGTCTGTTGTACTTTGTGCACAGCCTAAGGCCCAGGGTGAGTTGAACCCAGGTGTCCTGGCTCCCAGCCTGGCTTGAGGATGTCCCAGCACATCTCTGAAAGGGAGAGACAAGGATGGTTCTTGGAAGGAAGGGGCGGTTCACCAGCGAGTTTGTTCCCAACAGTTCAGGCTTTGTGGTTTTGCGGCTTTGTGCCTCCCTCACGCCAGCCCTGGGCTGTCTCCTCCACACCCTTAGAACCGAATTTTTACTTCCTAATTCTGGTCCTGTAGTGGGGAAGTGGGCCTGCACTTCCTCTCCCACCGCATCTCCGCCCCCAGTTCTCAGTCCCTACCTCGGGCCCCAATGCCCCAGAACAAATGATCCAACGTCCTGCTTTTGTTTCATGCATCTTCTCTTGTAAGGCTAATGGACACATCAAACTCCACCCGCCCCAACTCAACCTCATCTGAATCTACCTGACTCCTCAGGGCCCTTTTCAAGGATGCCCCACCATCACCACCACATCTCTGGAGTCTCCCCCTGATCCCAGGGTCACTCAATTCTTCCCTCCTTATAAGCCCCCTTCAGTCTGCCCCCAGGTCCTCTTTTTAAAAACCCATCCCTGCTGCCACAACCCCAGATCTGCCTCATGTCAGACTCCAAATCTATTCCCTCTGCAGGAGCCTCTTCATGGGCCTCCCAGTCTCCACCCCCCCCCCCCCCTTTTCTAGTCTCCATTCCACAGAGACATTTCTAACTCCCAAGCTGCCATGTTTCTTCTCCCTTCAAGTCTTCTGAGCTTTTCTCCACAATGCACAGGAGAAGCCCAAGCAACTCGACCTGGCAGTCCTCAAGCACACTCTATTTCCCTGTCACCTCTCCTGTCTCCCAGTTCCACCTGACGAACTATTAATCTTTCAAGGCCAACTCGAACACCCCTCTGGGAAGTGCTGTCTTCCACCCAGGTTTTGACACTGGTTCCTCCTGGCATCCAGGGCACCTGTCCACACATTTGTCATAGCATCCACCACATTTGAGAGAAGACTTCTTGTTTGCCCTCCCACCAAGGCTACTAAAACAAGTACCCAGTGCTTTAATTTGGGCTTCCCCAGAATGTGGGCACTGACCTGGCCTTGGGTAAGAGAATGTGCAAATGAATCACTGATGGCAGAGGTGATGGCAAAAGAGGTGGTTTAACCACATGATTGAGGTTGGCTATGATCAGATGGGACAGCAGGAAGGAAAGGGAGGATATGTTGGTAAATTAATTAGAAGAGAGTGTGGGAGCGGGGCGGGGGCCCTGGGGGGCTATGCGGAGGGGGTTAGGCACCTGGGGGCACACCCACCCCCCCACCCCCCCACCCCCCCCACCCCCCCACCCCCCCGCGCTGCGCGAGCGAAGTAGGAGGTGCCTGCGGGGAGCTGGGTGCAGGCCGCGCGGTTCCAGGTGGGAGGGGGGCGCCTCGCCGGGTGAACAGGGCCTCTGGGCCGCCCGCACCTCCGGCCAGCGCATCACGTCCTCTAAGACAGGGCTGGTCTGTGTCAACCTCGTCTTCTGGGGAGCAGCTGGCCTTTTATGTTATGAGGGAGCCTGTGTCGTCATCACTTAGAAGACTCGAACCGCTTTTTTTAAGTGTGTACGCGCTCATCCCTTCTATACTGATCACTTTTCATCCTTGGGCTAACTGGCTGCTGCATCACAGCCCGGGAAGCCCCTGCTGACTTGCCACGTTCCTCCTCCTCCTCCTCATGTCACAGAAGTTGTAGTGGTTTTAGGGCTTCATTTACAGAGCAAAGGTGGGAAATGAGGTTAAGTGCAGCATTCAGAAAGTGTCTAAGACCTACCTTGGAACCTGCCCTGCTGCTGCTAGCTGGGCTATTCATCATGTACAGAGACAGTTGCACTGTTGTGGAATCTGCTGTTACTCAGTCTCGGAAAATACAGACTGGTTCAAAGCAACCAAAAATCAGGGTGTCCCGCTTAGCTGTGGCAGAGAGACTGCCAGGCAGCTGTCATGGAAGTCTGACCCACCCCTCTGAATTCTGCGCGAAGGGGTGTGAGGGTCTGGTTGTGAGAAGCTATAAGAAATCATGATGCATGTTATCTGGACCACACTGGCATCTACAGCTACTCAGCTGCTGGGCACGCTGTGCGCATGCATGGTGCTGTGCAGAAGGAGTAGACACCCTGCTTATAAGCTCTTCGTCACTGGTGGAGCCTATGCATAGAAAATTCAAACCTGAGCTTTTTAGTCTTGTTTTTCTGATTTGGAAGGTGAGTTGAGCAGGTCTGCTGCTTGTTGGCCTCTTGAGTTCATTGAGATAAAGCACATGTACTCTACTGTTGGGCAAAGCGGCGTGATTCTTCATGAACCTACTTCCCTAGCTACTTACCCACGACTCTCCTTTCCCTTGTTCTAGCTGACTCTCCATATCCCTAAGGGTTTAAAGTATGGTGGTAAATGTTCTAATTTCAGAACCATCTGCGAGTTGTTTAGTGTGACAGAATTAAAAGGATGTGGGCCTGCTTTTGTTACTTCTAATTAACAGGACTGATTCTGAGGTATCACCAGATAATTGCAGCTTTTACAATTAAATTCTTGGCCAAAGGTTTTGGGGGAAAGGGGGAGGAAGCAGCTCTCTGGTTAAACTTCACACCAGATTGTGCCCTTACATCAGTGTCCTTTCATATATATATGTATATATATATACCATAGTCCAATAAGCAATTATACAAAATGATTAAAATAGACTTTAGAATCAAATGGTATTTATTTTGGTTCATCTTCAAAATCAGAGATTGCTCTTTGAAACTAATGATTTTTAATCAAAGCTGGCTTTATAGGAGGAATACAGTGTATGCACTACTGTTATAAAACAACTAGTGTGAATGTGTGTGTTTTTGTTTGATTGAGACCTGTTCATCTTGAGTCTTAAAGTCATCCGGAAATAACATACCCATGTAGATTAGCAAAATAGTATGTAGATGTGATCTCAGTTGTAAATACAGCAATCTAATTCAATAAACTCTGTATCACCCCTCAAAAAAACATTAGGAGAGAATGAGGATGGGAGACCTCCCCGACATGGACAACAGTTTGCTCAGCTCTGGGTGAGGGTCTAGATGCTTCCATTGTCCTGCCCCACCCCACCCCCACCCAGGAGGGCATCCAGAGAGCCTGTCTCACCACCTGTGTCCCTTCCCAACTTGGCTGGCTGGGGGAGAGCCCAGATGCTCCTGGCTGGGGGTATATGCTCAGTTCTTACCTTCCTTCCCCACGGTGACAGGTGCCAGGGTCCCTCCTGTGCCTACCACACTGAGCCCCACTCTCCATATTCCTCAGCCCCAAGACTGAGCCTCTTTGATGGTGCTTGCCAGGGCAGGAGATGGAGGGCAGGAAGACTGACCACAAGGAGCATGTATGTGGAAGGTTGGGGGGCAAGTCAGAGATGCTTCCCGTACCAGCCTCCCTCTTAAAGACAATGCATTATGCTTCAGTCCCCAGAGGGCTTCCCGCCAGCTCTGGGGAGGTCAGAGGAACTGCAGTGGGGAGGGTGGAGTGGGCGGAGATGAGTTCCGGAGGGTCAGGCTGGCTCGGCAGGCTGAACCCTGACACCTGGAGACACGTCCCATCACCCTTTAAGACACTTGTAATGAAAATTTCCAAC
This sequence comes from Tamandua tetradactyla, assembly GCF_023851605.1. Lineage (NCBI taxonomy): Eukaryota > Metazoa > Chordata > Mammalia > Pilosa > Myrmecophagidae > Tamandua > Tamandua tetradactyla. The sequence goes on along the minus strand of NC_135328.1, from coordinate 62,322,394 downwards.
AGGCACAAAAGTAGAAAATGAGCCCCCCCATACACCCATCACCCACATTTTAGAATCACCAACTTGTTGGACACTCTGGTTTCATCCATCTTTTGTCTCTTTTTCTGAAATATTGTAAATTTTTAAAACAAATTCCAACTGCCGTCATATCATTTCAGTCTTATCCTCTTTACCATTTGTCTCTAAAATATATGAACATTTTCTTACATAATCACAGTGCCATAGCTGATGAAAATGTTCCAAGTTATCTTGAATTGGTTTGATTGTTTGAGTCATGATCCAAATAAAGTCACACCTCTTATTGGGTTAAATGCTCTCTCAAATAAGAAGTTTCCCTTTTTCCCTTTTTTTTTCCTGTCGCTGACTTGTCGAATAACTGTGGTTGAATAACTGAAGCCCCATATTCTAGATTTTGCTGTTTAGTTCCTTGTGATATCATTTAATTTTTCCTCCATTTCTTATATTTCTTAAAATATGTAGGAAGTTGGCTCTAGTGATGTGATTTTATTTAGGTTCAATCTGGGGTGGGGAGGGGGAATCCTTCACAAGTGGTGCTGAGTGCTTTCTATTATAACCCATCGCGTGGGGCTACAGGTGTGTCTAGTTGCCTAATGACACGGACCATCAGAAGGTCCAGGTAGTGACAACCTGATCCCTCCACCGTCAACTTTCCATCAGCCTTTCTCCTTCAGGTTCCGTCCTTTGATTTCTGCCTACATCAATTTTGAAATCCTTCCATACCAACCACTTTAAAGGAGACGCTCTAAGCAACAATTCCTTAACCCAGCGGAAAGGATTCTAATGGGGGAATCTCAGGTACGGGCTTGATTGGAGCAGGGAGGGAAGTCAGGATCAGGGAAATGTCACCAGAAAAAGCAAAGAGAGAAAGAATGCAGTCGTGGCAGGAAGAAACAGTGGAAAAACCCAGGGACCTCCTGGCTGAGAGGCTGAGTCTGGGGCTGGATTGAGGTTTAGCTATCCCGGAGGGCACCACCCCACCCACCCACCCCTGGGCAGCAAGCTGTGGGGCGTAGCTCAGGCTTTAGAGGCAGACAGATCTGAGATGGAATCCAGCTCAGATTCTTCATCCCTGGTGACTTTGAGCAAGATAGTAAGTGGGTGAAGTATCTTCATCCTTTAAATGGAGATACTGACTCTCACTTCTCAGGATTAGGGGAACGGAATGCATTGGTCCAGGGCGTGGCCAGCGCCTGGTAGAGCAGGTCGGTAGATTGGGCGTTGAAGAGGAAGGCAGTTTGAGGAAGGGGCACCCTGCAATCCATGCCTCCTGTCCTGACCAACTTCTGCCTGGCGCCAGGGCTGTGCTAGAAGAGACGGGGGCAGGGTCACATATGCTCACTCCACAAACAGCAAGGCCGAAGCCCAGGGACCTGCACCCCAATCTTCAGCTGCTCCAGATGGGTGCATCTGGTCTCCCAGATCTGCCCATCGCAGTTGGGCTACTCAGCTTTCTGAACTTGACCCCGGGATGGCCCCCTCCGGTCTGGGGGCTGGGCTGTCCCCGAGGCACCCTGCAATCACTAACTCAATCAACAGGCAGCCGCTTCGATGAGTGGCTGGGGGATCCAAGCATGACAGGGCCTTGAGCAGGCAGCCTCGCAAGGACGCCCTGGCTGCTGAGTCAGCCGGCGGCGGGGGGGGGGGGGGCCGGCACAATGACTCCCAAATGATTCTTCCCTCTCTGGAAACATAGCCGGTGCACAATAAATGCATGTTGAGAGACTTGAGCTCTCCCTGCCCTGAGTGAGAAGGGAATGGTTTGCCGGTGAGGGCAGCTATCCCCGTGCATGGGGTGTGGGTGTCTTGGGCAGCCCAGGAAATTTGTGACTCTAAGCCCTGCGGGGAGAGGCCCTACTCCACCTCCTGTTCCAGCCTGTTTACTTTTGTCCTGCCTGCTTCCTCAGTTAGCCTCTCACTTTTCACAGCTGCTGAGGCTCTCAGTGGTGGGGTTGGGGTCGTGCTCCCACCCCCCAGGCTCCCAGGCGTAGGCTCTGTTCAGTGTCCCAGTAGATGTGGGCACCCGCGCCCCCTGCTGGTGGTGGAATGGCCTAACTCCTTTGGCAAGAATCCGCTGGGACACCATCCGGAAGCCCGCTCCTCGCCTGTCCCCCTAGGGACTGAAAGGGCCAGCCTTGGTCTCAGGGGCCTGATCTTAAGAGAGACCGATGGCCCCACCCAGTCTGAGAGAGCCAGGCCCAGCCCATGCACCTTCACTACGGCTTACAAGTTTTCTTTTTTCCATGTCACCTGTGCGGCTTCCTTTCTTGTATTGTTGACTTTAGTGCTGTCTCTGCTTGTTCTAGCTAAGCCTGCAGCCCCAAGATGAAAACTTCCAACTCAGGAGATGTGAGCCTAGGAGACAGCAATCCAGGGGTAAGGGTGGAGAGAAATGAGAAGGAGAGAGGGGAGCTGGTTCAAGACCTCAGTGTGAGGTACAAGGCTGCTCACCACCACCAGGCAAGGGATGATGGGCCTGGGGGCAGGGATGGGGTGGACAGACTTTCTCAGCCTTTCCACAGGGGTGGATAGACTTTCCCAGCCTCTCCACGGGCACGTCTTGGCCTGTAATATTTGTTTTGAAGTTCAGCCCCAGAACTCTCAACGCCACACCTGTCCAGGAAATTTGAACAGCCCTCATAAGGTACAGGGCAAGTTACCTGCTTTCAGCCCCTCAGTCCTTCAATGGAACAGCACAGGAAAGACCCCTTATGTGAGGTCCCCAGGACCAAACCTTCCTGACTTTCCAAACCCCATGAGAATCTGTCACCCAACTGCCTTGTGAGGTGGCCCCAAGGGACGAATTCCCCCTCTGCATTTTACAAGTGGGAAAGCTGAGTCCAAGAGAGGGTAAAGCAACGTCCCTGAAGTCACTGAGAGCCCGAGTAGAACCGGGCTCTCTGGCCCCTAGCTCAGCTCTCAGAGCATGATGGGAGAGCATGACGGGAAGGGGATACTGAGCCCCAGGCGTGAGGCAGGGGCCAACACACACAGACGTAGAGGATGCACACACAGCATCGTACAACCTGGGGCTGCCATGCTCTCCCCATATCTCTGCAGACCAGACACTACCAGGGCTCCTATATCCTTCCATCCTGCAGAGGGGGCGAGATAAAGCTCTGGCTCGCTGCCCGCCTGCCGCACCCTCTGCTCCTGGCCTGGCTGTGTGATCTGTAGGGTGTGCATGCTAGGTTAGGATGGGAGAACCACCTTGGCCTGCAGCAGAGAAGTTTAGGGATCAACTTAGGGAAGCTGCTGACTTCATAAGGGCTTCAAGTGCCCAGCTCTGCAGTTGGTCCAGCCAGGCCCTCCTTGAGGAGGTAAGCTGACACCAGGGAGCCCCCTGACCCACGCCACCCACCCAGGCCTCCTTCTCCATCTGTATGCCAGGACCCAAAGCTACATCCCTCTCCAGAGACCCCTGCACACATGCCCTGGGAAGCAGGCCACACACACCTTTCTCACCGGTGGCCCACATCTTTGCACAGCCCATGTGGGCTATGTGCACAAGGACTTCCTGGACTGTATACACAGCTCAGGGCACACCCCTCAAACCCAGGCATATACACCCAGCAAATATATCCATTTAACCAAACACATGAGTGTTGCATTCTGCACACCCCCTGCCCCTTCCCAGATAAGAGCCATATGAGAGTAAGGGCTGAGTCACCTGCCAACCCATGGGAGCTGCTGAGCCAGCAGCATGGGAAGCCCCAAGTTGACAGCAGTGACCTAAGGGCACCAACACCCTGCATAGGGCCCGCCAGGCACCATCTCCAGCATCCCCCAACACTTCACCTCCACCTTCCCTACCTCTTGCCCACATCCTCAGCCAGCACTCATGCCAAAAAAGTACCTCTATTCCTTTAAACACAGAAGAATCCAAGCCTCTTACTCCTCCATGGAAGTCCTTCCTGTTGATCCTTGGAGATTGCACGTACTTGAGTAGAGGGCTTCGTTCTGGGCTCAGAGAGACTCCATCCCCTATTGCCCTCTACCTCCAGTGTATTCCTTCTCAGGAGTCAATCCAGGGAACTCTGTGAGGAGAGGACAGCCGTGTATAGAGAGAGAACCAAGAGGACAGAGCAACACAGGCAAGTGGCTTGCCCATCAGCCCAAGAAAGCTAGTTAAAGCCCACCTACCTTAGCTCCTGCCCCTTCCTCACTCCCACACCCAACTAGTCACCAGGTTATCCTGCTAGCTCTAGAGAAGGTCCTAAGCTCCTACTGTGTGCCAGGCCTATCTGTAAATACAGTCCACTTTGTATATGCATTAAATTTAAGAACTATCACTCCAATTATTGCCATCTTTCTAATGTGAAAATGTAATATAGAGCAGTTGAGAGTGTGGCCTCTGAAGCTAGACTGCAGGGATTCAGATCCCTTTTCTGCTGCTTGTTAGTTATTTAACTTCTCCATGCCTCAATTTCCTTATCTGTAAATAGCATCTACCTCAAAGTGGTTGTGAATATCAAATGAGTTAAGAGTACGCATGAAGTGCTTAGGAGAGTGCCTAACCTAGAGTAAGTGTTAGTTAAGAGTTTGCTATTGGTATCCTCCCTGCTTCCTCCGCTAACTCAGTCCCTTATAGTCGGTCCCTATCCCTAACAATCTCCACAACAGCTGTTAGGTAATCTCCAAAGCACAGATCTGGTGGAGATACTCCTGCTCTCACAAGCCTTCCATGGCTCCCCATGGCCCTCAGAATGGGTCTACCTCCTTAGCACTGCACACGAGTCCCCTCACATCTGTCCCAGTTCCTCAGACTCACTGTCCTTTCCTCTTGCTTTGTCCTGATCAACTGGACTCTCCTCTGCCCTTTGTGCCTAGAACTCACAACCCCATCCATGTACGTTGATGAATGCGTAACAACTGGTTCTCTGGGGAAAAAAGTACGTACATCTATGTATACATAAGGTTATTGCAAATGTTCCTGGTATAAAGCTGTAAAATAGCACACAATTTACAAATAATACTAAAATAGTGCTCTTTATTGTAAATTCTATAGAGCCAATTGCTCTATAGACAGCTTTCGTGATTTTTCCCAACCCTTATATCTGCAGACAACCCATGGTTGCGATTCAACCAGGATTTGATGAAATCAGATCATAAACAAATGTTTGATTACTATTTGAATCAACAAAATCATTCATGTGATAGACTAATGAGTAAATTTCATTTACATTAAAGAGTAAGACAAAAGTGAAACAAGGCGTGTGGAACTTAACTCCTTCATCAATAATAAAAATGATATTTTTGCTCAATTTGGTAATAGTTTTCAAATATTGGATAAATGTTTCCTCAATTTTTTGTGTTAGTCACAACATAACAGCTATAGACACAACACGCTTTTAAGCTTAATCTGCATTATTAACCATTTTCTACATCACTTTCTTAACTTTTGTTGTAACAGGCCAGATAGTAAATATTTTAGCTTTCACAGGCCATACAGTCGCTGTCACAACCACTAAACTCTGCCACTGGGGCACAAAAGCATCTATAGACAATATGTAAGTGAATGAACATGACTGTGTTCTAATAAAGCTTAATTTATGGGCACTGAAATTTGAATGTCCTCTAATTTCCACATGTCATGAAATACTCTTGATTTTTATTTTTTTCAAATGTAAAAACCATTCTTAGCTCGCAGACCGAATTCGGCCCAAGGACTGTAGTATGCCTGCTTGGGTCCATATAATCAACAAAATAGTAAATTTAAGCTCTGATTTGTACCGCATGTCAATTCCAATGGTGTAAATACATGACCAATTTCAAACTAACAGCATGATGTCACTGAACAAGGAGTGGGAAAGAGATGTGCAGTAACACACCGTTATGTAGTGTTTTCCGCCGCAAAAATACAGTAGACATAAATAACTTCAAGAGCATTGGTCATCTCTCCCTGGCAAACTCCAACTTGCCCTCCGAGACAGAGTGTCCAAAGTTACCTCCTCCCCGACCTCCTCTAGGCTAAATGCAGAGTGTCCTCTGGGTTCCCATAGCTATATGAGCTTCTCTTTTTCACAGCCAGTAAAGGCTGTGTTACCACATAATTTTCTTGCCCGATTTCACTGGGTAAAAAAAAAAAAAATGAGCACAAGGACCAAACAGTCTTGCTCATCACCGAGTCCCCAATGCTGAGAAAATGCCTGGTAGATAGAAGACACTCCTTAAATATTTGTGGAATAAAGTAGGACAGGGTTGAGGAGCATTGCAGAGGGACCCCAGGTCGAAGAGGCAGGACGAGGGAAGGGAGGTTCTGATGAGAGGGGCTTAATACAGGGCTCAGATCGGATGTTCCTTAATTGTGTGGAGGCATCAAGGTGGGAATTTCTGATCAGGCTATTTGCATCCTAAAATACCACTGCCCCTAGCAGTCCAGGCTGCCCCCACCCCACCCCAGACTCCCCTGCACTCCATGCACCCCTTCCCAGCTCAAATTTCAGCTGGGTTTTCTCTTTGCTGCCCAGGAACTGGAAGGAGAACGAGTTTTGTAGGGACTTAGGGAGGAACTTAGTAAGGGAGACTCCCTGGTCTTCAGTGAGCTTGGGCAGGGAGTTTGGGTAGCAAGGATAAAGAAGAGTAGGCAGGGACCGAGTTGATGCTCCCCACTTTGCAGGGGAAAAACTGAACTTCCAGGGCTGGTGGGCACCTGACCCCGGGCTCAGGTCCCAGGGATTTCCTCTTCAGCTGTGAATTTGCTAAACCAAGGTTGAGGGCTATAGGCTACCCTGTTCCCCCTGTCATCCTGTCCATCTCTCCTGCCTTCTAAGAGGACAGCCCTCTCTCTCATGAAGGTGCTGGGTGACATGGCTTTTGCCCTTCCTCCACAAAAACAGTTCAAATAAGGTGACGCCTTGTCTTCCCTGAGCCACCATCACCTGTCCCTCCTGTAGTCTAACCTGAATCTCTCCTAGTTTTGTGACACCACAAGAAGGAACCTTGGCTCCTATCCTAAAAATGACTTCACCAAGGGGCTATTCTCTACCCCAGGCCCCTCCCCAGGCCCACGGCAGAGCCAGGACCTAGCCCAGCCCAGAGTTCCTGGAGGCAGTCACCAAAAAAGGATAGCCAGCCCGCTGGAGCCACCTCTCCCATCCTTGACCTTTGCCTGGGATCTCTCCCCACCTTTCCCCTCTATAAGTCACATATGCACACGCCCCACCCAGGCGCCACTATCCACCTGTCCAGACTTGCCTGCTGTCCAGCTGGCTGACACACCCAACCCAGGCAGTCCCCTGTGGTAGGATGTCTCTCTCAGGTCAGAAAGAGGAGCAGGAAGAAGGGGCCCGAGGGGACAACACTCCATCATCCCCACGACTGACATCCCTTCCCCTGCCTGGGAGCTCTGTGAAGGACTCCAGGCCCAGGTCATCAAACCCTGGGCAAAGGAAGACCCTGGGAGGCAGCTTGAGCGTGTGGGCCCTGAGGGCTGGCCACGGCCTCACGGAGAGTTGGTGTGGGGACAGCATTAGGTCCCAAGCTGGATGCGCTGCAGAGGCTCTCATCCCTGCACAGGACGGCCTCCTTTCCACACTCAGACAGCTGCTGTGTGGAGACTCAGAAGGCTTCCCTGAGGGAGTGGGGTGGGGGCCCAGGGGTGTCCCAGAGAGGTGGGACTCAGTTCTGGGAGAGGACAACCTTCCTTGCCTTGCAGAGTTTGGGGAGGTTGGGAGCCTCCGAGATCACTCGCAGCACAGCGCCGAGGAGAAGGAACCAGGCAGCTCACTCGATGGTCCTGGTTACTAACGAGGGGTGTGAGGTGCTCCTCCCAGGCCGGGCAATAGCAGGTGCATCATCCACAGAGAACTTTATAAAGCTCACTAAAACTCAGCTGGCAGTGACAAAATATCAGTGACAAACTACTTCTCCAGGATGTGGTAGACTGTTCCCACTAGCGCGCACACACACACACGCACCGTTGGTACACTGCTGTTCCTAACTACATATTCACCCCCAAATTCCTGCCTATCAAATCCACAAGATTTCCTAGATCATAAGACAATTTTGTCTCCTTTTGAGCATTTGTGGGTCCTTTTAGGGCATCTTTTTTCTGATTGTCTACTTCTGAGCATCTTACCAAGAAATCCGTTCCTACAAGGGTACTTCATTTATTCATTACTCATTCATTCATTCACTCATTCATTCATTCAACAGCCATGGGATCCCTGCCAAATGTCAGGTGCTGGATGTGCCTTGGAGAGCGAGTCCCAGCCCTAGCCCTGGGGCGTTTACAAGTCATGCAGGGAAACTGGTGAATAAACAAGCAGTTACAATGCAGGGATTAGAGGTAATAAGCACAAGAACTGTGGGAATTCTGAGAAAGGGCGTGGAACCCAGCTTGAGTTTGGAGGTGAGGGGTGGCAGGGAAACCTTGAAGGAAGGGACATCCACTGTAACAGCTGAGAGGTGAGAAGGAGTTAGCCAGGCGAGGGGCGTGGGGCAGGGACAATAGATTCCCCCTGCCCCCAGAAGAGACAACTCACCCAAAGGCCCAGGAGGAACCTGGGAAATAACAAGAGACCTTATGCGTGGCTGGAGCCAGGTGGATGTGCCATGACACTAGAGACGTCAGCCTGGGTTGGATCATGATCTGTCTTATACTTACTCCTAAGAGGGATGGGAAGCAGTGAAGGGCTTTAAGCAGGGAGTGGCAGGGGCAAATTAGCTTATTAAACAGCTCAGCATGGCTGCCACTCAGAAGGCATGGATTTGCGGTGGGCAGAGCAAGACTGGAGCAGAGAAACTGGTTAGGAGGCAGCTGCAGTAATGAAGGCAGCAGGTGGTGGTGGCTGCAAGAAAGGGAGTAGATCAGGAATGGAAGTAGAGGTTGGGCTGGAGGGAAGGTGCTGGTGAAGGAATGGCTGATGGTGAGGCTGCAGGAGTGGGGAGCAGGGCAGATGGGGGTAACTCCCTGTTTTGTGGTTGTGGTGCTGCCTATCTCTGACACAAGCACAGAGGAAGAGGAGCAGGCTTGGTGCATATTAATCAGGCCTTATTATATTTCTAATAAGAATTTCTCAAGTTGACAGCACTTCTTAAATGCACCATGACATCTGTATGGTTTGGTTGTTTTGTAGATCACAGCAGCCCCAACAACACTCCTTCTGTGTAAGGAGGAGTCACTCTGGAGAATTAAAGTGAAAAGAGGTGAAAGATGCCAGAAAAAAATAAATCATATTTAATAAACTCCATTGCACTTTACCGATCATCCCTTCACTCAACATATATTTATTAAGTACCTCCCATGTAGTAGGCTCCAGGCTGCTGTCTTCATAGGATTTACAATCTGATAAATCAAAAAGCGATATAGTATTTATATGAAATAACTAGACTATGCCAATTCATAATTCTAGAGACAGAAAGTAGATTACAGGTTCCCTGGGGTGGGGGCTGGGCAGGGAATTGGGTGTTATTGCTTAACGGGTACAGGGTTTCTGTTTAAGGTGATGGAAATGTCTTGGTAATGGATGGCGGTGATGGAAGCGCAATATCTTGAGGTGATTAGCGCCGCAGAATTGTACAGTCGGAAGTGGTTAAAGTAAGGAAATCTTATATTGTATATATGTTACCATAATAAACACATTTTTAAAAGTGGTTTAAGATTTTAAAAATCAATTTAACTCCACATCTAATGACATACTGTTAAAGCTGAATGGTTCCTCTTGTTGAGAACGTATCTGTTTTCAGGTGCCAGAACCACTCACGCTTTGACACCTGCGTTGACAGACTTCCTTTTGTCTAGTGAAGGGAAATCAAAATGAACCAAAAGATATTTCCAGAAAGGATTAAGAAAGTTGTTTAAGAAGGTTGTGACTCAGTTCTTAGGTGTGCATATCTTCCACCATCCTGAGAATTTTAATAGATAAGTCAAGTTATGTTTTTCTAATTGCTTTCTGCTTGAAGGAATTACTATTGTTCCCTTTTATCACAATTAAAATCGATGCGGATGTAGAATGGAATGATTTCTAAATGTTGGGTTAATTTCTGTTTTTTTTCTTCTTTAATTAATAAAAATTTAAAAAAAAATCGATGCGGGGTGGGGGGCAGTGCTCAGTGGCTCAGCAGCAGAATTTTCGCCTGCCATGCCGGAGACCTGGGTTCAATTCCCAGAGCCTGACCGTGCAAAAAAAAAAAAAAAAGAAAGAAAATCAATGTTAAGAATGAAATTATAATTTGAGAAAAAAATATTACCCAGTGAGAATGAATGTAGACGGCTAAATAACTCTTAATGTGACATATAATGCAACAGGGACCCTTGTAAATTGTCATGCCAAAAAAATGTCATAGGTGGTAAAATAAGTAAATAAGTAGTAAAGATTATAAAATACTGACACCTTCACACGAAATATTGTTTTCCCTTATTTTTTTTACAAACACATAGATTTTATTAGAAAAACAGCAATGCCCATCAAAGAAAATATGAAAAATACAAGTACAAATAAATTGTCCACAATCAAGGTATAACACAATGCCTGTCAATGCTTTCACTTCTTTTATTGAGTAACTGTTCTAAATACTTTATTGATACAATTGAAAATAATTCCACATAAGCCTGATTGTATAACTCCCTTTCACCAAATACCATGATTATAAAATAATCATCAACCCTTCAAAACCGAATTTAATCTATGCTGTATCACTGAATAGAATATTTAATTCGTTCCTAGCTTCTCACTGTTATAAATAGCATTACAAATGAATATCTTTGGACAAATTCTCTGTTTCACATCTCCAGTTATTTTCCCAAGGATAAAGTCCCAGAAATGGAATAACTGTGACAAAGGATATGAGAAACATTCAGATTTATTTTGGGAGGGAGATACATTTTTTATGGGGGTAACATATATATCTAACATAAAATTTACCATTTTAATCATTTTCTAGTATACAGTTCAGTGGCATCAACTACCTTTACAATGCTGTGCTTACCAGCACCACATCACAAGGATCAAAGAAGAAGGAATTACAGCAGCGAAGGTAGGATTTAACAAATGTATGACTGCTGAATAATTATATTGATATTTCTTTTAGTCTCCCATGTCTTGAAGCAGCTAAAATGAAAAACCTGAAATTGTGGAAGTGTAACCCATACCAAACTCTGAAATCTGTTTTATAACTACTTGTTACAATGTACTTCAAAATTTATTGCTTTTTTTGTATATATTTATATTTCACAATAAAAAAATGTTTTTTTAAAAGAACCCTTCAACTCAACAACAAAAAGACAAACAACCCAATTAAAAAATGGGTCAAGGATTTGAATAGATGTTTTTCCAAAGAAAATATTCAAATGGCCAATAAATTTATGAAAACATGCCCAACATCTTTAGCCATTGTCATGGTCAGGTTCATGTGTCAACTTGGCAGAAAACCTACATGAAATGGACAAATTCCTAGAAACATACAAATTACATAATAATGCAAAAAGAAATTAAAAAATCTCAACAGACCTATAATAAGTAAAGAGATTGAATCAGTAATTGAGGATTTCCCAACAAAGAAACGTCCAGGCCTGGATGGTTTCACTGATAACTTTTATCAAACATTTCAAGAAAATTTAGTAATAATCCTTCTCCAACTCTTCCTCAAAAATGGAAGAAGTGGGATTACTTCCTAACTCACTCTGTGAGCCCAGAATTACTGTGATACCAAAGCTAGCTAAAGAGAGGACACAAAAAAGAAAATTATAAACCAATATCCTTTATGATTACAAATGCAAAAATTCTCAACAAAATACTGCAAACCAAATTCAACAGTATATCAAAAGGATTATACATCATGACTAAGTGGGATTTATTCCAGGAATACAAGGATGGTTCAATAGAAGAAAATCAATTGATGTGACATACTACTGTTATACAATGAAGGAAATAAACATCATCATCTCAATTGATGCAGAAAAGGCATTTGAAAAAAGCCAACATCCTTTCACAGTAAAAACACTCAGAAAGCTAGGAATAGAAGGAAACTTTCTCAACAAGATAAAGGGCATTAATGAAAAACCCACAGCAAATATCATATTCAATGGTGAAAGACTGGAAGCTTTCTCTATAAGATCAGGAAGAAGATAATGATGCCTGCTGTCACCACTGTTATTCAATATTGAACTGAAAGTTCTAGCCCAAGCAATCAGGCAAGAGTAGGAAAGGCCTTCAAATTGAACAAGAAGAAGTCAAATATCCCTACTCACAGATGACATGAGCCTGTATATAGAAAACCCTAAAGAATGCACAAGAAAGCTGCTAGAACTAATAAGCAAATTCAGCAATGTTGCAGGGTATAAGATAACCATGCAGAAGTCAGTTGGGTTTTTATAAACTAGTAATGAAGAACCAGAAAAGGAAATCAGAAAAAACAATTACATTTTCAGCATCATCTAAAAGAATGAAATACTTTGTAATAAACTTAGCCAAGGAGCGGAAATACTTGTACACTGAAAACTACAAAACATTGATGAAATAAATTAAAGACCTAAATAAATGGGACTACATCCTGCATTCATGAATTAGAAGACAATATTTTCAAGATGCTTATACTGCCTAGAGCAATCAACAAATTCAAAGCAATCCCTATCAAATTTCCAGGAGCCATTTTTTTTAATTTTCTTGACCTCTTTTTTTTATATACATTAAAAAAATTTTTTTGATCATAATATCATCACATAGTTGCATATTCATCATCAAGATCATTTCTTGGAACATTTGCATCTATTCAGAACAAGAAATAAAATGAAAACAGAAAAAAAAGTATGCATACAATACCCATTACCCCTCCCTTTTACTGATCACTAGCATTTCAAACTAAATTTATTTTAACATTTGTTCCCCCTATTATTTATTTTTATTCCATATGTTCTACTTGTCTGTTGACAAGGTAGATAAAAGGAGCATCAGACACAAGGTTTTCACAATCACACATTGTAAAAGCTACATAGTTATACCATCATCTTCAAGAATCAAGGCTACTGGAACACAGCTCAACAGTTTTAAGTACTTCCCTCTAGCCACTCCATTACACCATAAACTAAAAAAGGATATCTATATAATGCATAAGAATAACCTCTTGACTCTGTTTGAAATCTCTCAGCCACTAAGAATTTATTTTGCCTCATTTCTCTCTTCTCCCTCTTTGACAAGAAGGCTTTTTCATTCCCATGATGCTGGGGCCCAGCTCATCCTTGGGAGTCCTATCCCATGTTGCCAGGGAGATTTACACCACTGGGAGTAATGTCCCTTGTAGGTGGGGAGGGCATAGTTCACCTACCGAGTTGGCTTAGAATGAGGCCAAATCTGAGCAACAAAAGAGGTTCTCTAGGGGTGACTCTTAAACATATTAAGTAGGCTTAGCTTCTCCTTTGCAGGAATAGGTTTCATGGGGGTGAACTCCAAGATTGAGGGCACAGCCTATTGAATTGATTGTCCCTACTATGCACAAGAATATCGGGAGTTCCCCAGTTGGAGAAGTTGAATATTTCCTCCTTTCTCTCCAGTCCCACAAGGGGACTTTGCAAATACTTTTTTATTCTCTGCCCAGATTACTCTGGGAAATAACCATGATCATCTTTAGAACATTTGTATCCCTCCAGAAAAAGCAATAAAAAGAAAAAAAAAAACAACCCATACATTCCAACCCCTTACCTTGCCCTCTCATTGACCACTAGTATTACAAACTACCCAATATTTTTTACCCCTTATCTCCCTTATTATTTATTTATTTATTGTCCTTATGTGTTTTTACTCATCTGCCCATAATCTCTAACAGCCTTTTTTGCAGAAATGGAAACGCTGTTCCTCAAGTTCACATGGAATTGCAAATGGCCAAAACAACCTTGAAGAAAGAAAGACAAAGTTGGAGGACTCCCACTTCCTGATTTCAAAAGTGACAGTAAAGACAATGTGGTATTGGCATAAAGATAAACATGTAAACCAATGGACTAGGTCTGAGAGTCCAGAGTTAAATCCACATATGTATGGGCAATTGATTTTTGACAAGGGTGCCAAATCCATTCAATGGAGAAATAACAGTCTCTTCAACAAATGGTGATTGGCAACTGGAAATCCACATGCAAAAGAATGAATGTGAACCCTACTATCTCTCACCAGATACAAAAATTAATTCAAAATAGATCAATCACCTAAATGTAAAAGTTAATGCTAAAAACTTGTACAAGAAAATGTAGGGAAGTATCTTTAGAACCTTGTAGTAGGCAACATATTTTTAGATTTTATACCAAAAGCACAAGCAACAAAAGGTAAAATGGACTGCATCAAAATTTAAAATGTTTGCATGAAAGGACAAGAAAGTGAAGAAAAATAAAAAGGGCTAGGATTTGAATAGACATTTCTCCAAAGAAAATATTCAAATGGCCAATAAGTATTTGAAAACATGCTCAATATCATTAGCTATTAAAAAATGCAAATCAAAACTACAATGAGATACCACTTCATACCCACTAGGATGGCTATTATTTAAAAAACAGAAAATAACAAGTATTGGTGAGGAGGCAGAGAAATAAGAACCCTTGTACACATGTTGATGTTGATGTTGATGTAAAATTGTGCGGCTGCTGTGGAAAACCTTGGTGGTTCCTCAGGAAATTAAATATAGAGTTACTATATGACCTGGAAATTTGTTCTAATAGATACTCAAAAGAATTGAAAGTAAGGACTTGGACAGATACTTGTATATCAATGTTCACTGAAGCATTATTTACAATAGCCAAAAGGTGGAAGCAACTTGAGTAACCAACAACTGATGAATGGATAAACAAAACGTGGCATATCCAAACGGTAGAATATTATCCAGCTGTGAAAAAGAAGTGCTGATAATGCTATTACAACATGGATAATCCTCGAAGACGTCATGTTGAGTGAAATATGCAGATACAAAAGAACAAATATTCTATAATTTCTCTTCTATGAAATACTTAGAATAAGCACATTTGTAGAGACAGGAAGGAGAAGAATGGTTCCCAGGATGGAGGGGGCAACAAGGTGTTATTGCTAAATGAGTAAGAGTTTTAGCTTGGGATGGTGAGAACAGTCAGGAGATAGTGGTGAAAGTTTGCATGACAGTGTCAATATACTTAATGTCAAAGAATAATCCACTGAAGATGGTTAAAATGAATTTCATGTTTGGTATATTTTATCACAATTTTAAAGAAAGTAAATATACAGAAAAATAAACAAAGCACTGCAACATGTTATACCATGGATGAACCTTGAAAATATTATGGTAAGTGAAATAAGCCAGGCCCAAGAGAACAAACATTGTATGATTTTTAATTATCTGCCCAACATACTTCGTGGGATGTATCCAGGTATTAAATTAAGCTACACAGAATTATAAACCCTCATTCCCATTTTGGTCTCCATGTGTTTAAATTATCTATCCAGACAGGTTGAGTTAGATTACGTGCTACAGAAAATTTAGGTTTTGGACAAAATAAACCTCTCTTCCTTTGGTGCCGTAGAGTAGGTGAAGTTCTAAAATACAGACAGTGTCATCCTTTACTCTGTATTCCGATTTACCTCAGTCCTGACCAGAGCAGACTCGTTCTCATCTCTAACTGAAGCCTGATCTCTTTTTTGGTTTATTTAACAGTTGTTGTATGTATCGATGCTGAATGAAGTTGCTGCAGAACTCCAGCTCTGAGTCATAGGTGTCAAACAAGTAGCCAAAGTTCCAGGGAGATACCAGGTTATACATATACAGCACAGCATCTGAAAATCTAGAATTAATATTTACAGCTCTGGACCAAATCTGAACTGCTATAAGAGCTTACAATCTAGGCCCCAATTTTCCTGTGTGTTTTCTAAAAGGGACCATGCAATATTTATTTTTTTCTTTCTGGTTTATTTTGCATCACATAATGTCCCCAATGTTCATTCACCTTGTTGCATGCCTCACGACTTCATTCCTTTCTGTAGCTGCACGATATTCTATCATATGTGTACCTCACAGTTCACCATTTGAGTTGTAGGAGTTCTTTAAGGAAGGATTTACTTCTGCCACGTAGCTATTTGCTTTCTTTATATCTTCATTGATCTGTGTTTCTGAATTACTCCATCACTGCCTTTTTCTGTATTTGGTTGTTTTTTATAGGGTACCATTTAAATTCCCTTATAATTTTTATAATAACCTTATAACCTTTATAATTACAATGAACATTTTAAATTACTAACAACCTAGTTTGACTTGTACCAAACTAGTTTCAGTACTATACAAATATATATACATAGATATATACTCCTATATATCTACGTCTCTCCCCCTTTATATTGTTTCTGGGCCAGATTATACCAGATGGCACTCTATGCCCATTAACACAGATTTAAAATGTTATTTTTCCACATTTATGACTATGAAGCCATATGAAGGGGAAAAAGAAGTTGAGTCATGGGGGATGATCGCTGCCGCATGGAGGATGAAATTCACAGATACTTCCCACATTCTACTCTAAGAGCTGCAGATCTCTTCCAATCTATTCGACCTGGGTTCAGTGAGCTTCCCGGATGTGTGTACTCACGTCTTTCATCTGATGGAGGAAGCTTTCTGACGTTATTTCTTAAGTACTTCTTCTGCAGCTTCCTCTCTCATCCTTCTGGGACAACAGTGATGCATATATTAGTACACTGGATGGTGTCCCACAGATCCCTCAGGCTCTATTCATTTTTCTTCATTATTTTTTCTTTCTGCCTCTCCTATGGGATAATTTCAATGGTCTTTCTTCAAGTTTGCTGATCCTTTCTTCTGCCTGTTCAAATATCCTGTTGAATCCATCTAATGAATTTTTCACTTCAATTACCATACATGGAGCTCCAAAATTTCTGTTTGGTTCCTTTTTATAATTTCTATCTCTTTATTTTGCTCAGACAATCTTTTCCTAAATTCCTTTAGTTCTAATGAAGTCCTTTAGTTCAATGAACTTATTTAAGACCATTAATTTAATACCTTTGACTCATATTTCCCATATTTAAACTCACTCAGGAATGGTTTCTGGCAAATTCTTTTTTTCTTATGAATGGGCCATACTTGCTGTTTCTTTGCGTGTTTTGTAATTTTTCGTTGAAAACTGGACATCCTGAACAATATGTTGTTATAACTCTGGAAATCTAATTCTCCCACCCCTCCAAGATTGCTCATTTTGTTGTGCTGGTGGTTGTGGTTGCTGGGGGATGGGTCCCTCAATCTGTGCCTTTTTCAAACTATTTTTGCTCCCAAATGGGGACTGGAAAGAGACAAGAGCAAAGAAAAAAACACAGATACTGACTCATTAGGCTCCTCAGTCACATTTGCCTGAGGGAAGCTGGAACAATGGCTTCCCTTGGAGCCGCCCCCCACCCCCACCCCGGATCTGAAGTGGCTGACCCAGAGGGGCAGTCATTGATCAGACCACACACACGACTGGACTTTGGAGGACTAGGTCCTTATAGCCCGCCCTGCACCAGCCAGCTGCATCAGGAGCCCGGGCTGTAATCCCCACTGCTGCCTGCCATAGCGCTGGGGGATGGGGGCGCCGAGAGCCACTGAATGGAGGATGAAATTCACCAATTTTACCACATTTTACCATCCTCTTTATCCAGCTCTTCCTGGATGCTGTATAGCATTCCATCAGACTCCAGAGTTTCAACATAATCAATTTCAACCATTCCTGCCTGTTTGGGTGGAGGGCCTGGTTTCTGGAGGCTCCCAATCTGCCATCTTCTCAGAGTCCACCTAGATTTATTTTACTCCTTTATATATTTACCTCTAGAAACCACCAGTTTTATAGCTTGAAGCGAGGACCTAAGTTTTGCTTTCTACAGATCGGATGACATGATCTCCTTCAGTTTCCACCCTACCCCCCAAGCCCCTCCTCTTACTGCTGAAGTCTTCGGCCTCCTTTGGAGAGCAGAAAAGTGCAATTACAAGGAGACATTAAAAGCTGAGCTTGCTCTTGCCCTAATTACAATAAAGTGCTTTCCCCTGTTTTGTGAGTAACTGACTTTCTCTAAGTATCCTGACTTTCTGATGAGTAACTGGAAATGTGTTTCTCTGCTTGAACTGTATCATGATTGTGTGTGCTAAATTAGCTAAAACGCCCTTGAAATGCCCAAAAGTAAGTAATATAGAAAAGGAGACCAAACATAAGACAGGGAACGAACAAATTAATATGTGTAAAGCTTTTAACACAGACTCTGGCACATGTTAACTGCTCCATGAATAGTATTTACTCACTCAACAAACGTTGATTGAACCCCTACCATAAGCCAGGCACTGTGCTCTGGAGACACAGCAGTGGCCAAGACAGACACATCTACCGCCCTCCTGGAGCTTAGTCTGTCATGGGCAAGATCCCTTAAACACATGACTACACAAATTGGTGGTTAATCCCAAGTATTAGGTGTCAAGATACTGGATGATGTGATGATATTGTGAGCCAATGATCTTACACCATGTGTGGAATGTTCGTATGCTAAGAATGTTCGTGTTTGTACGTTGTTTTGTTTTGTCAATTAAAAAAATAATAAATTAAAATAAAGATACTGGGCAACTATGAGAGGCTAAAATCTGCAGGGATATAGATAGGGTAGGGAATAGTCTGAGAGGACATCAGGGAATTCTAAAATGGGAAATAATAATCAAGTTAATAAATGGGGACTTTAGGGCCAGAGCCCTAAAGGAGATTCAGGCTGGGCAGAGACGAGAGAAGACTGAGAGCTTTGGCAAGGCTTCCACACAGCGTTCTTTCAATATCCTGGGAATATGTGCCTGGGAATATCCAGGTCGTAGCCAATTTAAGGCTAGAAATGAAGCACCCCTGGCCAGGGCTGAAAGCAAAGGCAAGGAGCATAGCAGATCCAGGTAGGGAAGCCCAGAGAAGGCAAGAGGTGGAAACGAAGGGGCAAATGTTCAAAGGAGACACCCGCATGGTAAATGTACAGAGGATGCCCACACCAGAAGGGAAAGCCCATTCAGGACCCCAGATGAGGGACGGGACAGGATATAAGGGGATGTTGATGAGTGACAGGGAAGAGGCAGCGAAGCAGCAGTGATGGTGATGTAACAGAGGGGACGGGGAAAGTGGTGACAGTCAGAGGGCCTGGAAGTGACAGGGACTGGGACAGGCATGACAGGGCTGAGGCTGTGATGTCAACGGTGACAGGGGGACCATGATGGGTGGTGACAGGTTTGGGTGGAGGCAGTTAAGGAAACGACAAGGTGAGTTCCGATGGCAACAGCCTTGGGCATGCGGCTGAGCAGGGATTGTGGCAATGTTGGGGAAGGTAACCGTGATGGGAATCGAGTCGAGCGACGGCATGCTTAAGAAAGGGGTGGTGGCCGTGATGCAGGGGTGATGGTGAGGATGACAAATGAGTGACACTTGCCAGGGGCAAGTGGTGACCATCAAGCTGAACCAGGGCTGATAGGAAGTATGGGTGGTGATGAAGTCTGCGTAGGTAGCAAACCCGAGACACCACCCTGCCCCCTCTCCTGCGCTTGTTGGAACTGTTTCCTAGGCCGCAGGTCCTGTGACTCAGTACCATGTATCAACCCTGTCTCAGATAAGATCTCCAGGCGCAGGCACAGCCAGGGGGAACGGCTGGGTGCCCGTGCCAGGTGTGCTCATGTAGATCGAGGGACCCAGGCATGGAATATTAGTGTCATCTCTGCCTCTTCCTGCCTGTGTCCACCTCCATCCCATTCCAGGGTCCGCCAAAGGCGCTCAGCCTTACTCTCCTTGGACAATGTAAGTTCTGCCACACCCATTCCAGCCAGGCCTTTGTGGTTCTCCCAGGCTTCTCCCACAAATGACCTCATTTAGAAGTTTCTGGGCCTTCTAATCCTGTTTCAAAACCATCCCCGCGAGGAAAAAGATAGGAAGATGGGCTTCAAGGGGAGTCTGAAAAACTCATCCATTCATCCCACAAATATTTATTAAGCCCCCTTGCTCAAATAAATAAACCACGAGCTAGGAGGCTCATTTTCACAACCAGACCTACTTATTGTCTCCGTGGGGCTCACAGTTGCTGGGTGAGGGGGTGGAGGGATAGGATGTAAACAGCCATCACCCATCAGGCACATAATGCTGTTCACTTGTAATAGAGGGAGACATACTGCTTTTTCAAACCTGAGGAGAGTGGATCCCATTAAAGGGAATCTCAGGGCCTGTGCTAGCAGCCCTTTTGCTAAGCTGACCACTTTACAAAACACCTTGAGAGCACAATGGGGAACCTGAGGGAGAGAATGAGAAGCAGAGATGAGAAGGGGAAGAAAAGCAGAGTAGTCGGAGGAGTCTAGAGTGCTAAGTGGGTGAAGGAGCCAGTGAGAAACCTCCACTGACGTAGGAGCCGAAAGACGTCCAGGAACAGGAAAGTCTACTCCTCAATGGAAAATGGTTGGAGTTATGCAAAGTAAACGTCCTCCATCTCTCCGAGCCTGCACCTCAGTATGTTAGCAAAAAGCCCTGCAGTGACTGAGGGATTTTTCTCTTTCTTTTTAAGTAACTATTTTATTGAGATATCGCTCACACACCTTAAAATTCACCCTTTTAAATGTAGAATCCAGTGGTTTCTTCATCACTAATTTCAGGACGTTATCACCCCAAAATGAAACTCCATACCCATCAGTAGTCACTGCTCACCCCTCCCCTTCCCCATCCCCTACCAACCGCTCATCTTTCTGACTCTGTGGACTGCCCGTTCTGGCCATTTCATATACATGGAGGCATGCTATATGTGATCTTTAGTGACTAGCTTCTTTCATTCCGTATAATGTTTTCAAGGTTCATCTGTGTTGTAGCATGCATCAGGGACTTTTCTTAAAAAGGAAATTGGAGAAGAGAGAACAAGGTCCACATCTGAAATCAGGGATTCAAGGCAGCCAAAGTATCAGGGCATCCGTCTCTCCCCCCTTTGATTCTGACAGTTGGGATCAACTCAGGGGAAGAATTCTTACTGTCTCATGGCAGGCTTCCCGCCTTCCTCCTATCCTGCCCCCAACAGTTCTTTTAATCAATCTGTCTTTCTCAAGCAATATTTTTTGGACATATTACCCCAAACCCTCCTCACTTAAGTTTTCAAACTTCACGCTTGGTATTCCAGCTCCTCACAGCCTCCCATCGCTGAAACCTCTGACTCTCCCCGGTGGTCTTCAGGAATTCTCCACTCCAGTCGCACCTCTGTCCCCTTGCCCACACTATACCCTCTGCAGCAATGCCTCCCCTCCCTTTCTCATCTGAATCTAAGGCTGTTAGGAGCCCTGGTAGAAAATTGCAGAATACTAGAGTTAAAGAGGAAGTTAAGGATCAAATCATCTCATGCAACTCCCTCATGGTTTTGAGGGAAAAACGAAGACATGGAGAGGTGATGGAACGTGCTCTGGGTTTCTGAGCTACCTGGAGCTCCCGACACAGAGGCTTCTCCCTCTACTGCATTGAGCTGCTCACTGGGTATCTGGTCTCTAACCAAGACAGGGTCTGACCTCCCAGCTGGCTCCTCCATGTCTCCACCCTCCAGAGGCCCCTAAGAGCCCGAGGACGCTTTGGTTTCCCGGAAATGTCTGACACAGTCTTGCTCCACCCACCTTTCTAGCCTCATCTGACAGTCTAAGCTCCAGCCACACTGAATACCACCCAGCTCCTCTGGGCAACACTGCTCTCCTGCCTCCAGGCATCTCCACAAACTGTTACCTTTACCTAGAACCCTCCACCTGCCAACTCCTTCTTATACTTCAGGTTTCAATATGGAGGTGCAGGCCAGCTTCACGAGTGTGTGACTTAGGCAGTTGCATAGTGCCCCTCCCTTAGAAGGGCCCTACCCTTGGTTTAATGCTATGCTTCATTGCCTTAAAAATTCTAAATATTTTTTTAACAAGGAGCCCTGTATTTTCATTTTTCACTGGGTCCTGCAAATTACGTAGCCACTACTGTTTGAGGTGCTTTGTTCTGGGAAAATTTCCCACTTTCCAATTGCTTTTCATTGCCTCTATTTGCAATCTCCTCTGTAACTAGACTTAAGTTCCGTGAAGGCAGGAACCATGTGATGGGCTCTGGCTTCCCCTTTCCTAACACTCCTCAGTTTCCATTTGGGAATTCATTTTGCTCAGGAAGCTGACTTCCTTCTTGGGGCCAGAGGTGAGGCAGGTGACTTAGGCTAATCCAATCAGGTCCTGAGTCAGGGCTAGGCATGTGACGAAGCTGGTCCAAACAGAGTGGACCTGCTGGGACAGCTGGGACAAAGTGCCCCTTTTCCCTGCTGTACTAAAGAGAAAGCGTGTATCCTAGGAGCTACTGCATGCTATCTTGGAACCACGAGAGGATTCACAGAAAGAAGAAAGGGGAGACAGAAAGGCCATGGATGCTGGATCAAGCCTGACCTGATGTTTTCCTCTAGGTTTTTCAGTTCTGTGAGCCAAAGAATGGTCATTTGTTTTCCAAACCACATTGAGCCAGGTTTCCTCTTAATTTCATTAAAAGGCTTCCCACCTGATATTTTGTATATCTCTTGCTCATCATGGTGTTCCTGGTAACTACCACAGCCTGACATAAAAAGGGAGTTCAACAGATATTTGGTGAAATAATAAATAAAGGATTGGACCCAAGCTCTCTGGCAGGAAGGCCAGAGACACTACTTCACATGTGAGACCCTCGCAGGAGCCCTTCTGCAGTGTGTCTGCTGTTCCTGATTCTGCATGCCTGGAGGGACCCCTCTTTCCTGTCTAGGGCCCAAATCCCTGGGACAGCCCAGGACATAGTCACTTTCTGTCCTGCCCCAGGTAGGTAGCTGGACTTGCTGAGATTTCTCTCTGAAGTCATGACCCTGGGCTTAAAAGCTATACTCTGAGACCAGAGACCCAAGCTCAGATTGCCTACTGCTTCACCCAGTAGCTTCATGTAAGTCACCTGTATCTGAGACTCAGTCTCCAGCTCTGTAGCGTAGAGATGTGAGGGGGTGTGGACTGATTGACATCAGAGGGCTGGATGGCCTGCCTCTCAGCTGCCTAGGATTCTATACTTCTGTGAGACCAGACAGGCGGCTCTACCAGTGGGAAGCTAGGGTTTGAGTCAATTCTACTGTTCTCTCATTCAGCAAGTATTTATCAGTGGCTGCTGTGTGCCTGCCCAGCACTGGGGCTCTTGGTCACACTCTTCACTCCCCTCCTTCCTGACCCCTTGCTCAGAAAATCAGCCCCTTTTCCTGACCCCTGTAACTTATTAGGGGTATCACTACCTCTACCCTCTCACCCCCTATCCCCACACTTCCACACACTTCCAGCCTGTCAGACTGTGAGTGCACCTGAGGGTGTCTACATGTGCAGAAGCGTGTAAATGTAATTATGTGGGAGTACAGGTATGTGTGTAAGAACGTGGAACGTGGAAGTGTGTGAGTGTCTGCGTGTCTAAGTGTGGTTGAACATACAAGTGTGTGAATGAGTGAGCAGATGTCTGGGGGTAAGTGTGCATGTATGAGTGTAAGTGAGTGTAGGGGAGTGTGGGGAGTGAGTGAGCGTGCATGGATATGTCATATATGGGGGGTGTAAATGTGTCTGCCTGTGTGTGTGCATGTGCATACCCCCAGTCCTTCACTGGTCACAGCAGACACACTTTCTCATGTGTGTGAGCACACATACACCTCCAAGGACTGAAGGTGGCTTGAGCTGTAAACCTGTAGTCCAGTAGAGGGAAGACTGTCTACAGCCAGGGGTCACTGCCCCCTTGCCCGTCGATATGGCACTGGAGATCCTCCAGCTAAAGGCTACCTCTGACTGGGCCTCAGGCCAGGCCACCTCCTCCCTTCCCTCAGCCTGTTTCTGCCCAGGCCCTGGCAGTGACCCTGAGCAGAGAGAGGTGGAGGGTGACAGTGGTGAGCAGGACATTCCAGGTGCCTCCTGGGCTCTGGGGGGCGGTTCCATGGAGACGAGCAATGAGCCGTATCCAGATGATTATCGGGGCTCCCAGCGTCAGCTCTCCCCTCCACCCGTGTCTCCCAGCCGGGCCTCCTTAGCTCAGAGACATGGTGAGGAAGCCTGGCAAAAAGCCTGTCACCTCCTCGCAAGAGCTTCCCCCAAAAAAGTTGTGTCCAAAAAAAAGGTGGGGGCTTGAAAATGATGAGGATAACACAAAAGGACATCCCAGAAGCAAGAGACTGGAAAAGGTGGTCGAAGTGATTAAATCCGGTCTAAAGGCTTTAACCCAGAGATCTGCGGAGACAGGGACAAGATAGCACCCACCCCTTCTTCACAACACTCCACATCTCACTTGGAAGATATGACCAAGGGAGGGAGCTCCCATGAAGGTCAGATTAATCCATTTTCAGCCCACTGTCAACTTCAGCTGTTTCATAAAAATCCTCCATTAATGCCCCACAGGTTTCCTGGCCTCTGCTAAAAACAGAGACGAGAAGGAGCACAGACCCCTAAAGCTCCTAAAGCTGCTGAAACTCCCAGTGTGTTGGTGGCAGCAAGGTCCCCAGAGCTACAATTATTGCCCTGATGTCTGCCCCTTTCTTAAATAGAACTGAAGAGGAGTGGCAGTGAGACCTAAGAAGGGACTTCCCAATAGGAGACTGTGGAACAAGATTAGAAAACACAGGTTGGGATTTTGCTTCTGCTTTCAACCTCCCTGGCATTGACTCCCTCTCCTGATCCCACACGCGCTACCCTCCAAACCCATCATTCACTGCCAATTCCACCCCCATTCCCTACCCCTCCTAGATCCCAGAGCCCCATGAGGTGGCAGGGTGCGCAGCTTCCAGCTCCCCATCTCTCAGGAACCTGAGTTTTCTGGAGAAGAGCCAGGAGGTCAGGGGGTGAGTGTGCATGTATGAATGTAGGTGAGTGTAGGTGAGTGTGGGGAGTGAGTAAATAGCGTGCATGGGTATGTCCATATGTGGGGGTGTAGATATGTTTGTGTGTGTGTGTGCATGTGCAGTCCTTCACTGGTCACAGCAGACACACTTTCTCATGTGTGTGAGCATCCATCTTTCTGGACCCCGGTTCTCCCAGGAAAATCTGGTTCCATTTTAGTTGAAGGGCCTGAGGTTTGACTCCCGGGCTAAGGCTCGTAGGAAACTAGAAGCAACTTGGAGCTAGAGGAGATGGCCTTCGGGAAGCAAGTATCTCTTGCCTCTAAGCCTGGCTTCACACTCACCCTCCCCGCAGTACACAGGAAGCTCACAAGAAACAATAATAATAATAGCAGCCTCCACTTCTCTAGCATGTACTGCCACACTGGCGCTTACTGATACATAGGTTAACTCATTTAATCCTCACTTTTGCATCATTTTGAGGTAGGTTTCTATTAGGACAGCGATTTTAGAGATGGATAAACTAAAGCAGAGAGAGATGGAATCAATCACGGATCCAGTAGGAAACATGGCATCTTTGAAGGGCTTCACTGAGGAGAGCTTACAAGGCACTATTTGCAAAGGCGGGAGAGTGTTGAGGAAACCAAGGGCTGGTGATGCCCAGGAACCAGCAGGCAGCCATCACCCATTCGTCCAGAAGAGGCACGGGAGAGAGCAGTGCCACAGGGACGCAGTGAAAGCTGGAGACCTGGATGTCATGACTATCAGATCTCTCTCTCCCCACCCTCCCTGCTCTCAGATTTCTGAGCTGTGCCTCCCATTTGGCAAACACAAGTGGCAGCCAGAGGTCAAGAGGGCCCATGTGATGCAGCCCAGAGATATGAGCCTCCTCAGGCAGAGAGCAGAGCAGAGATTGGATCTGGGGGCGGGGGCAAATGGAGACACCACCCTCCTGACCAGTCTAAAGGTTAAGGCACCTGTCCAAGGTCCCATGGCTGGGAAGGGCTGATTTGGAACCCAGGTAATCTGAACCCAGATCCCTGCTCCTTGAGATGGCATGAAGTGCTGTCTGGGGAAGGGGATGGGTGAGGAGCCAGGTTGGGGGCAGAGTCCTGGGGCAGGTTCAAGTCCAGGCTCTGCTGCACAAATGCCAGCCTTACTTTCTCCTTTGCACAGAGAGGAGATGGGGTCTTTGGGGCAGCCAACGTGCCTGGACCAGAGAGAGCCCCTTTGATCCTGTCGCCACCCTCTCCCTTACCCCATATAAACCCGGGCCCATAGGCCAGCGCCGCAGGTGTGGAGAACCTGACTCTCTGAGGAGATCACACCCCACCCCACTCCCATTGCTGGACAGACCTACCCAATCCTCTGGCCCTTTTAGGACTCAGAGGCTCTGTCACAACAAGCCCTTAAGTTCCCCTAAGGGCTCCGGCACCTCAGTCTCTCCTCCCTGCACACTCCTAGCATGCTCTAGGCCTACAGCTTAGAGACTCCACCCAGGACAGGCTTCCTCCTCCCAAACCAAGAGGCCAACACCTGCCAAGACCCCTCCCGTGGAGGTGGGGGCGGGCTCTGGCCTCTGGGGTCTCCTCGCTGGGTGGAGCAGCCCCTCCTCTCCCCTTCCCACCCCACCTTACCTTACCCCACCCATGTTTCTCCAAGCCTAGGGGACTCCACCCAGGTTTTTAGAAAAACAAAATCAAAAGGAAAGAGTGAGTGAGCAAGAAGGAGGGAGTTAATTACCAGAAATTAAGTAGGAGGCAAGTCCTGGGGTATGACAAGCGGACTGGGGCTGGAGGCACAGACACTTGGGGGAATAGCACAGACACACACCAAGGGCACACTCAGAGATAAATTTGGGGACAGAGATGGGCTCTAAGTGTCCAGAGTTATGCTCATAGTTACACAGAGATGTGCTCAGAGTATATAAGGTGAATGTGCAGTTACAAAGGATGTTCACACAGACATAAAGAATCAAGCAATGAAAGACACAGAAAGAGACAGAGACCTGGTTGCCCAGAGACACAGACCCACTGAGACACAACCAGCCATCTTGAGAGAAAAACAGGCACACCCAGAGACCCTGGGAAATGCACACTTGCATGTGTGCATGCACAGAGAGGCAGGCGCACAGATAAACAGGAGCTAAGTTCAAGTTTCAAGGAAACTGGTTTCAATCCAAACAAGTCAGAACTTTAAGGAACATCAGGCTCCTCCAAAATGGGCTGTGTGCCATGCGGGAGACCCAGATTCAATTCCTGGCCCATGCATCGCCCCCCAAAAAATAAAAATAAAAAAGTAAATTAGAAATTTAAAGTTTGGCTATAGAAGAGGGAGACATAAAGCATGGGTTCAGGTGACTCTCCCATGTGATTCTCCCTCTATGACCACCTTGGAAATGGATTAAATGCAATGGGGGGAGAAGATACTTTCCTAAAGGAACAGAAGAATTTTCTTTTAGAACTTGCTAACACCTGAAACTGCTGATTGAAGGCACAGTCCTACTGTGTGTGTGCGTGTGTGTAGCTTCCTTTGTGTCCCCGTAGGAGATGGGGGCATGGGAGTGGTCACACAACTGTTGGATGATTCCTGTCCCTACCAGCCCTTACCCTGACCCACTGCTTCCAGCCCGGGCCAGGCTTTGCTCTTTTTCACTTGGTCTAACCCTCATCTATCGTGCTCCCCTGACTGAGTGCTCCTCTGCCCTCCGTTACTAGCATGTGATCCCTTCTTGTCTCCCTCTATCTCTCCCCAAAAGCTCCCTAAAGCCAGGGCACACTCAGCTATCACCCCATTCTTCCTCCCTCCTCTTTCAAGAAATTCAGATTCCATGGAAGGAATCTGAGATGGAAGAGGATGTTGAATTAAATGACCTTTAAGAGACAACTTTCGGAAAAAAAAAAAAAGAGAGACAACTTTCAGTACTAGAACCGAGAAGTTAGGATTTAAAGGATGATTTTGATTACTGAATCATAATCCTTTTTGCTTTCTGGGATATTAGCATAGACAGAGGGTACATGAAATCCCTAGACTATGATTCAGCTGCCCTGATATCAGAAATGAGTGTACAAGCCCTTATCTTGTGCCTTTGTTACTGCAAGAACTGTTACTCCCTGTACCTGGTCATTTTCTGGTAGGACAAAGGCCCTAATGCTCATGAAGAATTTGAAGTCAGCCATTAACTAGCCTCAGTCCTGGACATTTGTAAATTGTATCAGCTAGATTCTGCTATTGAAAGATAACTTTTCTCCCTTTCTTTTGGCTTACACCGTTAGTACTGAAGTGCTGCCTCCCCTCCTCTCAGTTTATGTCCTCCTATTAAAATGATAATGATAACTCTGTCTCCTTTTCTGCTTTGAACTTGCTATTCGAAGTGACCTCTGTCTGTTCTTGCTAAAATCCTTGAAAACCTTGAATCCCCTAAAGTCCAGGAGATAGATTTTGGGCCGCTAGGCCATCTGCTCTCCAACCACGTGCCTAGTAATAAATTCTCTCTTTGAAACCCCAGTGTCTCTGGAATTGGTTATCGAGTCCATTGGGCTAAAGAATCCATGGCCTTTGTCCGGTAACAGTATCTCCCTTCCCCGTCCTGGCCCTGTCCCCACGCCCCTCTGGTTCTTCAAGAAAAATTATGAGATGACATTTATTGAGGATTTGCCATCTGCTCGTCACTGTTATAAGTCCTTTTCATGAATTATTTTCCATCATTTCATTCTCTTATTACCCCCAATTCACAGATGAAGAAACTGAGGTTCAAAAAAAGAGAACCGTCACCCCATGTTTCTCTCAAGCTACAGAGCAGCCAAGCTGAGCCTGGGATCCAGGTCTGACCACTCGTTGACCAGTCAGGATCAACTGCAGGATTTAAGAGAGGGCGGACACAATGAATCCTAGAGTGATTTGATCAGTGCATGGAAAATTATTTGCAAAGTCCCCTTCAGGGAATGGTGAGAACGGAGAGAAACTCAACTTCCCCAAGTTGAATTCTTGATATTCTCACAAGCAGTGTGGGCAACCAAAGCTATAGGCTGAGCCCCCAGGCTTGGGGGTTGTTCATATGAAACTTAACCCCACAAAGGATAGGTCAAGCCTACTTAAAATTTAGGCCTAAGAGTCACCCCCAAGAGAACCTCTTTTGTTGCTCAGATGTGGCCTCTCTCTCCAGCCAACACAACAAGCAAACTCACCACCCTCCCCCTGTCTACATGGGACATGACTCCCAGGGGTGTGGACCTTCCTGGCAACGTGGGACAAAAATCCTAGAATAAGCTGAGACTCAGCATCAAGGGATTGAGAAAACGCCTAAAATGAGCTGAGACTCAGCATCAAGGGATTAAGAAAACCTTCTCGACCAAAAGGGGGAAGAGTGAAATGAGACAAAGTGTCAATGGCTGTGAGATTCCAAACAGAGTCAAGAGGTTATCCTGGAGGTTATTCTTACGCATTAAGTAGATATCACCTTGTTATTCAAGATGTAATGGGAATTGGAACTGAAGGGATACAGACTGTGCAACAGGACTGGATACAAAAACTCAAAAATGGACAGCACAATACTACCTAATTGTAATGTAATTATGTTAAAACACTGAATGAAGCTGCATCTGAGCTATAGTTTTTTTTTTGTTTTTTTATATATTTTTTGTATTTTGTATTTTTATTTTTTTCTCTATATTATCATTTTATTTCTTTTTCTGTTGTCTTGCTATTTCTTTTTCTAAATCAATGCAAATGTACTAAGAAATGATGATCATACATCGTGTGATGATATTAAGAATCACTGATTGTATATGTAGAATGGAATGATTTCTAAAAACAAAGATATAATGGAGATCTTTCTTGTTTTTTTTTAATTAATAAAGCTTAAAAAAAGATGATTGTATAATGATATAACTTTCACAATGTGACTGTGTGGTTGTGAAAACCTTGTGTCTGATGCTTCTTTTATCTACGTTATGGGCAGATGAGTAAAACATATGAATTAAAGATAAATAAATAATAGGGGGAACAAATGTTAAAATAAATTTAGTAGATTGAAATGCTAGTGATTAATGAAAGGGAGGGGGAAGGGGTATGGTATGTATGAATTTTTTTTCTGTTTTCTTTGTATTTCTTTTTCCGAATTGATCCAAATGTTCTAAGAAATGATCATGATGATGAATATACAAATATGTGATAAAAAAATGAATGTTCATATTGCATGTTGATTGGTTCTATTAATAAAAATTAAAAAAAAAAAGATGTAATGGAGAGGCTGGAGGGAACTGCCTGAAAATGTAGAGCTGTGTTCCAGTAGCCATGTTTCTTGATGATGATTGAATAATGATACAGCTTTCACAATGTGACTGTGTGATTGTGAAAACCTTGTGTCTGATGCTCCTTTTATCTACCTTGTCAACAGACGAGTAGAACATATGGAATAAAAATAAATAATAGGGGGAACAAATGTTAAAATAAATTTAGTTTGAAATGCTAGTGATCAATGAAAGCGAGGGGTAAGGGGTATGGTATGTATAATCTTTTTTTTTTCTGTTTTTGTTTTATTTCTTTTTCTGAAATGATGCAAATGTTCTAAGAAATGATGAATATGCAACTATGTGATAATATTGTGAACTACTGATTATATATGTAGAATGGAATGATCATATGTTAATGTTTTTGCTCGTTTGTTGTTAAACTTTTTTTAATTAGTAAATAAATAATTAAAAAAAAAAATAAAGTATAATAGCCCTTCAGGGGCTTCCTAAAAAAAAAAAGAGAGAGAGAACAGACAGAAGGACAGGAGGGTGCTAGGACGGGAGGTGGACAAAAACAGGTTGGGGGAGCCAAAGGTGGGATTGGTGTGCCGGGGATGAAACTCTGCAGCCACCTTCCCCTCCCAAGTTTGCCGTTCCTCCCATAGGGCCTGGGAAGGAGACACTCCCTGTGGCTCAGGTCCCTCCAGCATTCCTGACACACCTCTTGGGAGCTGGGACCTGGGGCGGGTGGAGAGCTGAGGTGGAACTGCCTTCTTCCACCTCTACCTCCCTGGGCTGAGCCCTGGATGTGTGACCCTGAGACTTGCCACCAACTCTCTCTGGACCTCAGTCTCCTCATCTGTGAAGCTGATACAGAACAAATGTGGGATTCTCAGCTCGATGCACATAACAGCCTAGCTATGACACCAGAGTTTCAAAGAAAATTTACTTGCTACCTATTAAGCAGAGCAGAAGGCTTATCAGCCCCAAAATCTGTCTCCTTGAATCTAAGGAATTCAAGGTTTTTACAGATTCAGACCAGGGGAGATGGAGTTGTTACCATTCCAATAGCACGTGAGGCTCAGGTAGCAAATAATGCCAGCTGAGACTAGGCTGGAATAACCATTACAATAGACTAAGTATAAGCAGGGCTGAGGCTATTTGAGTTTCGGTAATTTCAGGTATTAACTTGCAGCTATTCTACAATATGGAAAGCAAAAACCATCTATATCATGATTCAGTAATACATCATTTATTAAATTCTTAATTTCCCAGTTACAAAGTGGCCAAGTGGAAGGGGAGCAAGAGCTGGTTTAGTCTCTAAAAAACAAAATTCTGCCAGATTCACAAATTTGGCTCCCATTTGGTTAAACTCTGCAAGAAGGCTTGGGTAGAGGACACCTTTCCTTTTCTTCCCAGTGAAACTTGAGGAGGATCCCGTAAAGAAGTAAAAGGGGAAAAGGGAAGCACATGATCTGACAGAGCTTCCCCAGCCCTTCTTCCTGGGCAGCGAGGAGGCCAGGATCAGTGTGTCCCTATCTCACTGGACACAAAAGTGCCTCAGACTGAAGAAGTGAGTCAGAGGGTGTGACGGGGATAAATACAACTGTGTGGTCTCTGGGCTCAGACAACTCACTGTAGCAATTAGTGGAAGGAAGCATTGGGAAGACTTCCTGGAGGAGGGGGCATTAGAGTAGATCAAGAGAATTTTAATGAGCAAAGATATGGTTTGGGAGTTGGAGCAAAGGTCCCAAAACAGGAACCATAGCAGCGCACGGGGTAGTCTCGGGTGGATGAGCATTTTGAGAGATAGGTAAAGGGCCAGGGACCTGGTTCTGGAGGGCCTGAATGCTTTGGAGCATCTCCAGAGGGCTGGGGAGCCATGCAAAGAGCCTCACTTTCATCAGGATTTCAGAAAGATCCCTCTGATTGCTGTGGGGACCGACTGGGGCAGACCTAGAAACAGGGAAGCTGCTGAGAGGCTGTGACCAAGGTCTGGGAGGAGGTGATAGAGCCTGAACAGCTGGGAGTTGTAGAGAACAGTATGGGTTCTCAGTCTGCTTGGTCTCCTCCGGCAACAGGGAGCTCACTCCTTCCTGGGCAGTAGTTCTCCCCTTTAGGGAGCTCTTCCTGGGAGAAAGCTCTTCCTTATGCTGGGCTCAAGCCTGCCTTCTTGGGATGATGGGTGGGTATGGAACTGGGAAGGAGATGCCACGTACTGTCCTAGAGGCTCCCGGGAGGATAGAAACTTGGGGAAAAGTTTGGGACTGCTGAGATGGACCTGAAAGGCTTGCTGAAGGGGTTCTTAGAACTCTCTTTGTGACCGACCCTGACCTCAGGGCAGGGCTGGAGTATTGCCTCTGGCCATGTAAATGATATCCAGCTCGGGACCCTGGGAATTTGTGGCCAGAGGCAATGAAGCTCCTCTGGCACCAGAGAAAGAGCAGAACAAGCAGAGAGATATTTGCACAATTGACAGTTGTTGACATGTTTTATTTTATTTTTTTATAAAAGGCATAAAAGCATATACGTTGAGTAGAGGATTAAAGGAGTGAGGACCCTGTTTGGAATAGAGTCCCAATGCCCACCTCTAAGACTGTAACATCTGCTATATATTTTTTTTTAAAAAAAAGCAAACATGAAACTTATGACCTGGCCTTGGATCATACCCCCACTTGCATGGATCATGCCAGAAACATGTTACATGGCTCCCACTTATGTAAAGCCAGAGCTCCAAACCTGGGCTATGACCATCCTCCCCCCAACTCTACCCACATTCTCACCCCTCCTCCCCAAAAGTCTAGAGAAATCCCCCTTAGAAAAAAGGGCAGACACACACACAAACTCACAGATCTTGATTCTTCTGAATCCTACACATCCTAGCACCTCACTCACAGGCAGGCATATCACCTTCCTCCTGCTTCTGGGTTTCCCCCACAGCTAGAATCCTTCCAACTTGGTTCCTCGCCCTGAGCATCTGGGAAGCCACACACATGCACCCACACACATGCACACACGTGTACCCACACACATGCACACACGAACACACACCTGCTCCCATTCTTTCCCTTTGGGAGACAAAGGGACGTGTTGGGCCTGCTCCCTGTCCCACTACAGCTTAAGAGCAGTGGCCTGAAGCTCCACTTGGGCAGGGTCCAGTGGAAAATCCTAAAGGGGGCTGCTGGGAGTAGGCAGGGAGCTTCTTAGCCTGGCAGGGGAATCATAAGGGAGTCTTCTAGAGCGCTGCCCCTGTGCAGTCAGTGGATGCTCAAGAGAAGGATCAGTGGGGGACAGTCCCTGTCGGCTCAGATCTGCTCCTTGTGCTTCACATGGGCCAGCTTCACATTTTCCTGCTCGGTGGAGGGAGGGGGCTGCTCCAGGTGGCAGCCAATCATAAGCTGGTACACGAAGACGCCCGCAATGGAGCCCAGGAACGGGGAGACAATGGGCACCCACCACCAGTGCTGGCCGGTCCTGGAGAGGGAGATAGAGATACGTGGTCAGGGGTGGCTGGGGGCAGAGGGGGCCCAGGCTGGGGCAAGCTGGGGTGGGGCTGCACTCACGTGAAGACCTCGGAGCCCCAGCCAGCAATGGCGGTGAAGAGGCGGGGGCCGAAGTCTCGGGCAGGGTTGACGGCATAACCGGAGTTGAAGCCCATGGAGGTGCCGATGACCAAGACCACCAGGCCTATGGTGAAGGCTTCCAGGCCCCGGGGGACAGGGTTGTTGTAGGGGTCAACAATGGCCAGCACACACACGATGAGGGAGGTGGTGCCAATGAACTGGGGCGTGGGGAGAAAGGGTGAGTGAGGAGCGACCCCCACCCTGCTCTCTGCCCTCTGCCTCATCCCTGCCTGCTGGCTGCCTCCTAGCTTTTAGTCTTGCCACCTCTAGTACTCTGCTCACTAAAGGAGGGGTGCTCGAACTGCACTGCATACAGAAGAATCCCCTGGGCACTGGGGAAAGTGGCAGGTTCCTAGGATTTTCAGCATGGGATTCTGTCTGACCCCAACGTTGACACACCCAGCAACCCCAGGGCAGACTGGTCCTCCTCCCACAATTCCCCTCATTCATTCCAGCCCATACCTGGTCGAAGAAGCCATTGACCATGTCCAAGTGTCCAGAGGGGTAGGTGGCAAAGATGCCCGCTGTGCCGTTGGGGCCTGAGACTATTAGCTCATTGTTGGCGAAGGCCCAGATTGCATCTGGTGACAGGTTAGGCCCAGGGTGGGTGAGGGCAGAGGTTTGAGCCCAGCCTCCCCTCTCAGGCCAGGCCCTTCTATCCCTCCCAGGGGTCAGGGGTGAGTATAATCACTGCGATATTATTATGGAGTTGAATGGGTGGGGTGGGGTGGGGAGAATGGCCCCAGACTCTGTTGTTGTCCAACTAGTTTCCCTCTCCTCGTTGCCCCCCACCTTGGGCTTCTCTGTGAATGGCAAATGAGTGAGTCATGAGTCCAGGGCCTGGGCAAGCCCCAGCTGTCTGTCAGTGGAAGGCCTGGTGCCAGCAGGACTAGAGCAGAGGGGATGGGGGAGAGGGAGGTAGGCAGGATGGGGGATGCTCACCATAATACAGCCCAAAAATGATCCCAGCACCCAAGAAGGCTCCCAGTGTCTGAGCCAGGGTGTAGACAGGTAGCTTGATCCAGGGCTCGCGTGCCAGGAAGCACATGGCAAAGGTCACGGCAGGATTCAGGTGGGCCCCTGGGCAGAGAGGAGATGCAATCTATTAGCCATAGTCTGCCACAGAGGGGAGGCCAGGGCCCCCTATGTCTTCCCCCACCCAAAACTCGGATTCCAGACAATAGGTGCAGAGAAAGGGTCCTTGCACAGGGTGGCAGGTTGGACTATGTAAAGGTTAACTCTCATACTCTCTGATCCCAAGGCAAGAGTCGAAGTTTTAAACCTCACGTTCCAAAGCTTCCTATTTTTTTCCACCCTCTTCTCCCTGAGGCCATGATTATGTCCTGTTCTTGGGCATGTGCCCCTCCACCCCAGAAGGGAACACTGTAGAGGGGCAAGAACCAAGGATGGGGTCAAGGTCTTACCAGAAACCTGGCCAGCGATGAGGATGCCCAGGGTGACGGCGAAGCCGAAGGCCAGGTTGATGGTGAGGAAGCCACCATGCGTGCCTCGGCTGAGCACAACCTGTGCCACAGAGCCACAGCCAAACATCTGTGGCAGGAAACAGGACAAGGCAGGAGGGTGAGGCCCTGCTTAGGACCAGCAATTCTCACTGCAGAGGGAAGGGGTGAAGCCAACCAGCCCCCACATCCCATCATTGGGGCCCTTCCTAGAATCTAACCCCAAACTCTCCTGCTGCAGGAGAAGAGGCGTCTTGCCAAACACAACATCTAATATAACAGGGTCTGGTGGACTGGAAACAGAGCCTGCGACCAGCAGCCCAGAAACCTGGGTTCCACAGCCTGCTTGAAGCATCTGATTTGACTTGAATCCCAGCAGGAGTGGGGTCAAGGGGAACAGCTTTCACTTTAGCACAGGTTCTCTTCCAGCCCTTCAGGCCTAGCCCAGAATGCTGGGAAGGCTCTCACTCATTCCCCAGCTGCAGCTGCCTTCCTCTCTGCCCCAAGCACGAAAGAGCTCAGATTGGGGGAGGTGGCAAAAATGAATGGGAGAGGAGGCAGAAATGAAGTTGAATCAACTTCCTCTGAATCTGGGAAGTTAGAGCCTCTATCCCCTCACCCTGGTCCTCTCCACGTCTCCCTATCAGCATCCTCACAACAGGTACTCCTTGACCTGTCCTCATCCCAGAGCCTCCTGTCTCCACCAGCCCTCTGCCCCCAGGGTCCAGAATCCCCACTCAGGTTTGAGGGTCTCAAAAACAGGGATCTGAGTGGCTCCTCTCACTAACCCCAATCTAGGGCCCAAGGCAGTAGGGGTAGGGTAGGGAGACTGGTTCTTAACTTTCCACCAGAGATGGGGGGGCTAAAGGCTAAGGTTATATATATGATGTTCTGCAAGTTCAGCATGTACTGTAGAGATTTTCCTTTGGTTCAAATATAAAATAATTCTGTACCAGCTGCTACAGAGATGTTGTCCTGAGATCTCCCAGCACCCCCAAAGAGCTGCTCCGGCCCCTATCCCAGGATCTTCTTTACCCCTTCCCTATAATTAAAGGTTTTTTTTTATCAACACAGCAGGCATTTCCAGCACCTGTGCCAATGATAAGGGCCTTGTTCATTCAGAGTGTCCTGTCGTACTGGGTTGTTAAGCATTTTGACTGATTATCATTTCTCAAAGAGACCAAAAGACAGTGGGGAAGCTAGCAGTAGCATTGCAGGGCAAAGGTATGCAGGCAGGTGAGAGCAAAGATCAGAGATAGTGAGTGCATGGGGCACATGGGGGTCTGGGGCACCCTGCCCGGCTTGGTAGGCCCTGGCCTCTGCTCCTTGCCTGCCTGTGGCCCAGACCTGGCTCTGTCCCCAGAGGCCTTGGAGGGAGGGGCTTGTCAGAGCCAGTTCCACCACCTTGGGGCTGATCCTTCCTCTTCCTTCCCCAGGTCTCTTGGCCAGATGCCTCCCCACACACACCACAGAAAGGGGCCACTCTCGTCCCAAAGCCAGCCCCAATTCTGCCCACTGCAGGCTGCAGGCCCCCAATCCACACTGGTGTGCAGCAGGCCCTCACCCACCACGTCGGGGTCCTTCAGGCCTGACCCCTCCTTCTTCGGGCAGCCCTCGGGCTTCTGCTTTCCACTGACACCAGATGCCTCACACCCACCTGAGCCTGAAAGCTTTCACAAACATAACACCCTTCTTCTGTGGTCTAGGATAAGCCATATAATCCTGGGGCACAGCATGAGGAAAGACTGCTCCTTTGTGGGGGAAGGTGCACTGAGGCTTGAGAAAGGGTAGGGAGGGCCCCTATACGTGGAAGACACCCTCCCCTGCCCTGGCTGCCCTAATACAGGGGGCTGGACTCATTGACTCAAGCCTCTGAGCAGGAGGGTGATGAGTCCCCCCCCCCACTCCCATCCTGGCACAAGGGAAGGAGGGGGGTAGGGTTGACTGCCAGGGAAACTGGTCTGGTTGAGGGGCAGTGCGTAAAGCAACCCACCCTGCTTCCTGCTCTCCCAAACCAGAGGTGAATCTCAGATCTCCTCTCCCTGCAGAGCCTGCTCTGCCACTGCCACTGGTTTGGGGGGTCTAGCCCCAGTCCTGCTTGCTCACTGTTAAGACTCCTAGCTCACAGGGAGCTGGCAGTCTACATTGCCCAAGGCTTGAGCCTGGGGAGGAGCAGAGTAACTCACCCACC
The DNA here is from genome assembly GCF_023851605.1 of Tamandua tetradactyla. NCBI lineage: Eukaryota > Metazoa > Chordata > Mammalia > Pilosa > Myrmecophagidae > Tamandua > Tamandua tetradactyla. The sequence continues at coordinate 62,285,077 of NC_135328.1, read as the reverse complement.
CAGAGCAACGGAGCAACTAAACCCAGAAGTAAACCAGAGCAAAACAGGTGTAACCACATGAGCTGCTGAAAATCCGAAAGTAACTGGGACAGGAAATGGAAACCGTAATCAGTATATTGCCAGACCCAAAAGTGCAAACACAGTCACCCAGGAACAACCCAAGTGCAAAACTGGCGTAACCAGGGAGTAACTGGGGCTGAGAAGTAATCCATACCTGGAAAGTATCCTGCTCAGGGAATCCACCAAAGTTACTGAGAGGGTGGGGAGTAATGTAGAGCCCCAGACACCTCTGCACAGAAACTGACAGCATCTGTCTCCCGAGAGAGTCTGGGAGTCACTCAGGATGAAGGGAGCAACTTTAGTGACGCCCACATCCTCTGTGCTCAGAGCCCAATTTCCTTCCATGCCTTCTATCTTCAGGATCCGCTTTGCTCTTTGGCATCCGCGTGGCCTCTGCCTTCTGCCCCCACCCACAGCAAACTGTCCTCACTTCACTGTAACTTTTGGACTTTCTGAGGCTTAATTATTCATTAGAGGCTAGGCTCCCAGGACCCAAATAACCTAATAGGGGTCCATTTGCCTTCCACTCCCTTCCAAGGCTAGGACCCTGGGATCTTGGGAGGCTGTGGGAGGCAGAAGGGGCTGGAGGTTCCAGATGGCAGAAGTGACCTCTCCACCCAGCCTGCGGGAGGGCAGAGAAACACGGCTGTCACTGGGTAGTAACAGCTGTCATTCCAGCAAGGAGACAGAGCGTCAGGGATGGAGTTGGAGCTCTGGGGGGAAGAGGGCTTGTGGGGGGAGGGGTGGGGGGGTGTCAGCACTCTGGAGCCTGGGAGTCAGAGCTGGGGAAAGGGATTTAGGTCTGTCTTGAAGGGACAGAGGGATTGGGGAGTGTGTGGCTGGAGAGAGGAAGGGCTTCCCCGGCTCCCTCCACTCACCACGAAGATGAGAGTCCCCAGGCACTCGGCCAGCGCCTGGCGTAGCAGCCGGTAGCGAATGTGGAGCATATCCCCGCAGCGGGACACCAGCTCCTTCTGTCGACCCATGGCGGGGGCAGGCGATGGGAGGCCGCGCAGGGTATCGGAGAATGCAGCGGGAGCGCAGCAGAGAGCGGTGGCCTCCAGCAGTGGGTGGCGCCCTTTATAGGAGCGCGGGAGGCCGGGCCCCGCCCGCACTGCAGCCCCGCCCGTCCAGCCCCGTGCCCGGCTCGGGGAGTGGGCCGCTACCCGCCTCCTGCCCGGGGAGGCTGAGGGGTGGGACTGGGGCTGGTGAGCAAGATCGGGGTGCGAGGAGCTGTGGAGCTGTGGTGGCCCTAGAAGGGCACACTTAGGAGAGGTGGTGTTGCAGGGACTGAGATGAGATCGGGGGCATAGACAGAGTGCAGGTCCATGGTTGGGGAGAATGCAGCTGCCAAAAAAAGGAGATCCCCTTGGCCCACCCACAGTAAACCCTGTGGCCTCTCTGCCAAGGTAGGGGTGGGCAAGATGCGTCAGAAAGGAAAGGAATTGGTCCTAGCTCTGCAAGACAGCTGAACCCAGCAAGAGAGGGGAACAGGCTGTGTGCCTCAATTGAGAAGAGACCCTCTCCCAGCCCAGACCTAGAGAGACACACAGAACATGTGTGCAGAGTTCCAGCCAGAGCCCATGGCTGTGAGTACATGTCAGGAGTTGTGTGTTCTGGCCAGCTATGTCCATGGCTGTATTCACATAAACATCATTTATGCCATAGGTACCTAGCCAAACGTGTCTGGCCTTCCTCAAGGCTGTGCACATGCATTTTGATCATGGCTGGGTTAACTGAGCTTGTGACACGTGAACCTTGCATGTGTTTTCCACATGACTCCAGAGGCTGAGCTGAAGTTGTCCTAACATGCCACACGCCATATGTTTGCCAACAAGGCGAGTCCAGCTGTTTTTAACTTTTTCCTTGCCCCTCTGGCTGATCCCTGGCCAGGGGAAAGTCTGTCCATCTAAAGAGATTAAGTTGGCTAACTGTGGGGGTGGTGGTCCCATCTGAGGGGGTCATGGGACAACCTATGTGTGGCACTGAAAAATCAGGAAACTGGGACCTGGCAGCCTGGGCCCTGCTCTCACAGGGTTGGGAGCAAAGAGTATGTTCTCATCCCAAGTCTCTATGGCAGCATTGCCAGGGGAGACCAAAGAAACCACATTTTCCAGGACTTGAATCCAGGTAAGCTAAGGATCCTGGGGACTTGTCTTGATTAATGGCTGTCAAAAATGAGGACACCCAGTCCCAGAGCTGAGTCATGCCCAAAGAGATGGAGTTTAACAACACATAGGGTGGATTCACACACACACACCGTGAGGTTTACAGCCACACACTCGCCTGTAGACGCGGAACTCTGTTCACATGCTCATGGGATCCCATTCATGTGGGAGAATGGCCACAAGTTCACACATATGCGGAACCCACACGCAATGCCCCTCATGGTCCTTGGCCCAAAGAGGTTCACTGTACCCTCACTGGGTCCCTATGGGGTGGGAGACCCCGCTGTGAATCAGGGAGCCATCACTGAGTGCCTGCCCGCTGGCCCCATTGCCAGCCTGTGACTCAAAACAGAACCTTAGACTCCTGGTGCCCAAGCCCAGACCACAGGCTATGGGAGTAGAGGAACACCCTCTGCAATTTTGTCATCTCTGCTCGCTACACCAAGGCATACCCGTCAGCTCCTCACTGAGGCAGCAAAGGCAGCCCAGGGCTGGAACAGATAAGGGGCTCCTTAACACTAAAAGAACATGGGGATCCCCAGCCCACAGCCCCCATCCCTACCGTGCCCCATGCTGAGCCTGCCAGCAACTGAGTCTGGCCCGGAAATCAGAGCAGAAAGAGAAAATAGGGGCATCCCCTACACACACAAGTGTTTCCACTTGGCTCACACAGGTGTGCACACGTGCTACACCAGGAGGCAGCAGGGCACAACATATACCTGTGGATTTGCACATCTTTTTCACATTTAAGCAGTATATGTTTACACATATTGAATCTACATATTCAATTCAATATTGTCCTCACACATATGTACAAGTGGTATGGGCCTACCTATAGCCTCAGGGCTACAGTCCACTCATAAGGCACCCTTGTGACCAGTGGATGCAGCCCCAGGCCAAGACACATGGCTTGGCAAACGAAACAAGGGTTGGATCTCGATGCCCCCTTCCCCGTCAGTTTGGGCCCAACCAATCTTCAGGACCATGAGCCCATGTACTCCCATTAAACTCATGTCCATAACGGGTATGTACATATATATTCACATGTGTACACACACAATGCACATTGGGTTCGAGCTTAGATGGTGTGGGCAAGTCTCCATACTTCAGGACGTGAGAGGGACCTGCCTGAAGGCAGGGAGAAGGATGCAATGCCTTCCTTATTCCTGTCAGCCTTCCCTGGATCACCTGGGATGGAGAGAGGTCAGGGTCTGAGGATGCTTGCACAGGAGAGTCACACTGGCCTGAGTTTAGGGGGTAGAAGAAAGACTGCTTCATTACATTACATGATGCTAGGCATATCATCCTCATTATAGTGATCTGAACAGTGGCCCTCTGGACAGAAGGTAGAAGAACACATGGTTTCACAGAGAGGAAATTGTACTTGATGAGACCAACCCTCTGAGTCACACAGCTTACCCAGAGCCCTCTGGACTTGCTCTTGCCTTTTGGGAGGAAAGCCAGGCAGGGCTGAGTGCAGGTTGGGCACCAGCCAGCTCCTGGAAGAGGCACATGAGGAAAACCCACCACCTCCCACGATATCTTGAGCAAGGTCTATGTCTCATCTGAGTGGGAGGGCTGAGCTAGTGGAGGGGCCTGGACAGCCCTTCCACCCTATGGGAGGCTGCAACTCTTTTGAGGTCAGAGATGGGGGAATGGGATCCCAAGGAAGGGAAGGGCTGAAGACACAAGCCTCAGCCTGCTGGACCAGAGGGGCTGGTTATGGCCAGTAAGGACCCTTCATTTCCTGCCCCACCCCCCAAACTCTTTTTGCCTGAATGGGAGCAGCCTGGACCAGCCATGAAGGCAACGTGCGCCCTGCTATGAGCAAGCAGAGGTTGGGGCTGGGGTGGAGAAAAAAACTCACGCAGCTCCCCACTCCTCTAGATCTCCCTATTCTCTTCCAGAGTGGTGGAGCAGAATGGGTAGGGGAAAATCAAAACAGACATAAAGACATTTTAAGTTTAGAAAGCACTTCCCCCCACTTTTGCAAAACAGCAACCCCAGGGGTGAGGGTTTTGTTTTCCCCATTTCAAAGATGACAAAACTGGGGTTTGGAGAGAAGTCACCTGCTAAGTCTCACTCAGCTACTGGATGTTGAGGTGGGATACAAACCCATGGAGATGGGGAGAACAGGTGAAGTTGGCAGAGAGGCCACAGAGTCACAGGTCTGAAGCACAGTAGGAGCAGGGAAGCCAGGGCACAAAAACCCATCAAGTCCCTCCAAGCTCGACCCCTTTTCTAGGTGTGCCCCACACTTAGGCCACTGCTGGGCATTCCTATATCTTGCCCTCAAGGGTGGAGGGCTAGTGCTGGCCTGGTGAAGGGAATAGAGAGCAAAGATGAATCACCCTATTGTGAGCATCCCTAGACCAGTGGGGGTCATGGGAGGTGCAGGCAGAACCTCCTCCTGTGCCAATAGTCACCCCATCTCTTATGGGTAGATGGACCGTGAATACAAATTGTTCCCCTCCTTAGGTATCTCCAGTTGGATGTCCAGCTGGATCTTGGAAAAACCTACCTTTTGACCCATATTCTGGGGACTCTGGGCTCACCCCTGGTGTCCCTGAGCCACTCTCAGTTTCCTTTGAGGGGCAAGGACAGCAGAGGGTAAGATGGGGAGGCAGAGGAATAGGACCTGAGCTTAGAGCCCCGGCTGAGGATGGGACCAGAGTCATAGAGGCTGATAGAGGTCGAGGCCTCTTGCAGACCCAGAACCTGACCTCCAGGCCTGAATTGGCCTCTGGTTGGTCAAGAGATCTGGAAAGCTTTCTTCTCCCACCCCTTGGAGCTTCAGTTTTATCAGTTGCCTGGAGGCTTCATTTCCACCTCCAGGACTTCTGTAGGACTCAAACAAAATTGTGGCTGTTTCAGGCTTTGAAAACTATATTACACAGTCAACATGAAAGGGAAGGTTCATTCCAAAAGCTGTTTCCATCACAGCCACATCTCCTCATGTGTGATATTTATGTGTATTCTCGACTGTGTGTCCATGTGTGTCTCCATGGAAGTCTGAGTGTATACACATGTGCCCCTGGGATCCGTGTGTGCATGTGTGTGTATCCACAAGGGTGTGTTTGCATGCATGCATCCATGGGGGTCTGTGTGTATGTCTGGGTGTGTCCCTGTCTGGGCTCAGTGTTTATAAAAGCCAGAGATAGGAGACGGGGATTTGTTGGAGAATCTGGAGAAGAACAAGCTGGACCTTTGGGCCTGTCCCATACCAGCCTCAGGGGAGGGTGGGATAGTAATGTGGAGCTGACACAGACCAGGCCATCATTGGGAATAGGCCTAGGGTCTGGTGTATACCCTAGGGACCAGATCCCTGGAGCCCCTGGGCTTTCTGAATTCCCATATCCTTCTTCACTGGCAGGAAAGTTCCTGGGAACAGGAAGGAGGTGCTGCCAGAGGACGAGGATAAGTCAGGACCAGAGGCCGAGGAGGGAAGCAAAGCTCCTGGGCTGTCCAGAGGTGGATGGGGATGGGAACCCTGCAGCTAGAAAGGGAGCATGGAGCATCCTTTGAGCTAAGGCAGTCAGAGGGCTTCTTGGAAGAGGAAACATTTGGCTGGGGCTATGCTGGAGGGGTTTCCCACCATATCCCCAGCCAAATGTAGGCCAGGCCCAGTCCTGGTAGGATGGCTGCCTGCCTGGCACAGGAAGAGAGTAGCCCTGGTGAGACTGGAGAGGGAGCCAGGGAGACAGGGAGGGCCCTGGGTTCTATCTAACAGGGCTGGCCTTTATCCAGGGGCCAGGTATGTTCAAGCTGTGCCCCATGAAGTCCCAGAGCTCTAAAGAGGTTCTCATCTGGGGATTGCTGAAACTGGAGGTGGGCACAGAGCCCTGGCCCCCACCTCCTGCTTCAGCCAAAGCAGGTGAACTGTTTACATCAGAGTTATGAATGAGATTACAACAGACAAAGGTTCCACTGGTAAGAACAGGGACTGAGGTAGCCCTGACAGCCTTAAGAAGGGGCATGACTTGCTATTTGCCATTTAGAAGGTCCTTCCAGCTGCTGGGTGGAGGATGGGCTGGAGGGGAGAGACTGAGGTCAGGAGGCTTATAAGGAGGCCACTGAGGAGGAAAAGACTGGATGAGGACATCGGCTGAAGGGAGGGAGGGGAGTTTGAATTTGGGATTTAGGAGGTAGAATGCGAAAATTGGCAAGAGATTGAAAGTGGGCAGAGTTGGATGGATGGGAACCTCAACCTGAGGTGGGGCCCAGGGGCCAGCAGAAGTGCTCTCTGAGGGGCTTCTGTCATTCTGTGTCTGTGGTTCTGGAAAGACAGATAAGCCTGTGTGAGCCCTAGTATACTCATCCCTCAACGCAGCCCAGTCTGCCTGCTAATTACAGGGCAGCCACCAGCTTCCTGCCTTAGGGGGGAGGAGTCAGAGGGGGCGGCTCAGGGGAGGGGACAGGTGGCATAATGACTTCTGGAGGAGCTCTAGACCTGGGATCAGTGGGAACGTGATGTAGGGAGACCCCATTGTTCAGGAGGCAGGAGTAGGAGTATGGTAGGGGGACACTGACTTTTTTTCATCCAAACCATCGGACTTTTTCAATGGTTAGGAGACCCAAGCTCAGACCTGTAGGGGTTTCTAGTCTAGGGGAAGCTGTGTCCTGCTTTGGGAGCAACCAGGCTGGGGTCAGAGAAGACTTGGACTTGAGCTGAAGTAGATGTGTGAGTGTGCTCACTCCCATAACCCTTCCCTTATGCTTGACCCTGTTCCTGAGGGTCTTGCTGATAACAGCTTCTTCATTCAAGTGCCTCGGGCAGGCAGAGGGAGACAGGCAAGGCTGGCAGGCAGCCCAGGACAGAGGGACCCAGGCTACCCGGCACCCCCCTTTCCCCCTCCATTGGAAAGAGCTGAGGCTTCTCTACTCCTTTCTTCCTCCTCACCCCACCCCTGGGGTAAAAGCCCAGGCTCGACAGCACGTGGCTTGCCTGGGGCCAGGACACCTAGAGTCCCTGTGTGACAGGGGACAAGTTCCTAGACTTCTCTGGGCTTCATGGAAACCAGAAAAGTTATTCTCCCCACCCACCTCCCAGAAGAAGAGGGAGTTTCCTTCTAGGTGTGGAACACCTCTCTTCTAGGCCCCCTTAGTTCCTCAGGCAGTCTCAGATGCCTCTCCCTCCTTCTCTCTGCAGCTGGAAGATGGGCCGACTGGCTTTTCCTGTGGAGGGTGGGGGTGACTCACGTGACTCACGTGCCCTAGGCTCCCCCTCCCCCTTACAGCTCACCCAGATTAATCTGTGACTCAAAGCTAGTACAGGATGTTGGGGAGGGGGGTGTTACATATACATTTATGGGAGGAGAGTTAGCCTAGCCCAATTCTAACTTAATAGGTCAAGGACTGGGCAGCCCTCAGGACTTCATTCACTGTAACTTGCTAAAAGGACCCCTAGGCTTTGGAAGTCCTGCTCTTTTTCCTCCCAATAGGGAATTTAGCAGAGGAAAATGGGATCTTCAGCTAAAGCATTCAGGTTTAGAGGTTATCAGATACCAGAGCCAGGAATTCACTAGCTATACCTGAATGTAACTAACTACATAGAGAAGCTTTAGAAGGTCAGAAAGAACTAGGGAAACAAGGCCTTAAGAAGGGGAAGGCTTTATTTAAAGTCAAAGTAAAAAATCCAAAGTTCCTACCTCTCACCTAAGAACTTTTTTCTCCCAAACTTCTCTTTTAAAACAACAGATTTCCCTCTACAGTAATCTAGAGCTGGAGGCAAAAGGTCCTACATACAGGTTTCTCCTTTGGAGAATGCTCGTACTCATCTTCCTTTGAGTACTTTGGCTATGCATTAAAGTTTTGAGCTGCAAAAAAGAGACAATCCTACATATAAACTGGTGTACAGAGGCATGCATACCTCAACATACAAACTACCCCCACACTGGGGCTCCAGATGCCCATCCCATCTGTGTCTATCTGCAAAGCTCAGTGCAGAGGCCCACAAAGTATTGTCCCACACACACCTAAGGAGCTCCTCCCCTTCTCTTGAGACTCCAGGCCCTTCCACCCAATCCCCTCCACCACTAGCCCACCTGCTGCTGCTTAAAGCTGAGGTATGGTACCACTCCCTAGACCCCAGGTGGGCTGGGGCCTGAGTGGCCAAACTAGTGTCAGTTTAGGCTGAGGTAAAGCAGCCCTGGGCAACTTCCTTTTCTACTTATCAGAAAATCTGAGAGCATGGATAGTAGCTGCATGAGGAAATTGAGGTAGAGCCTGGGATTCTTCTTGGATTGATCTCAAAACCCTTTAAAGGGCCTCAGAAAGAATTCAACAGCCCAACTCTCCGCTATCAGCTGGAGTGAGAATTACTGGGATGGTGCAATTCCTGGGGTTTCTGAGTTCTCAGCCCTCTCATCTTGTTACTGTAGGCACTGGGCATCCATTTCATAGGTGGGGAGATTGAGTCCATCAAGAAGTAACTTGCCCGGGGCCACATGGAGAGGTGGCAGCAGGCTGGAGCCCACTTCAATTGGCACTGGCTTCTTCACTTCTTGGAGCCACCAGCTGCACAGTTCTGCCTGGGGCAAATTCCACCCCTTGGCCACCACAGCATAATCCAGACAGAATTTGTGAAAGCGCCTGAGGCTACAGCCATGGGACAATGTGACTGCAGTGGGCCTGGGGATGTGGAAACACCATTGTTTGACACTAGCCAGCTGTATATAGCCAGGGTGGGACATGGGAAACTTGAGTTTTTGTGCATGATTCTTCTCTAAACTTACAACCCCTCTATTTAAATGAATGAATGAAACTGGCCAGCAATCTCTACCCCTCCCAGAACATACTTAAACAGAAGGACTATGGAGAAACAGTCTTGATGTACCAAAAAAAAGGGAGGCAGAAGAAAAGCCAGGCGCATCCAGGGGCTGTGGGGCTCCACAACGGCTGAATTATGTTTCTTTCATGGCAAAGCCTGGTACACAGCACAGGGAGAGAACTGTAGACCCCAGTTCACACAATCGATTCATTCCCCATGCTAATTTCATCCCTGGGCTGAACTGTTTCATAACCGTGGCAGGCAGGGGGACTGGATTAGTTTCACAAAGACAAACAAGAGTTGAGACAAAATTGGAAACCAGAGTCCCCCCTTATCTCATCACTGCAAGGATAACATTTGATAGCCAGGCCATCAAAGTTCTCCACAACGGGGCCCTACCTGCCACTGAACCTGTCCCCTCATTGGAAAATGAAGATAAAGAACCTACTTCATAGGGCCTGCATGATTATATTCACTGAATGAGTTAAGATAACATGTAACAAACAGTGCCCAGTACCCATTAGTCACTCAATAAATGCCAATCGTCATTACCTCCCAGGCTTTATCTTTCCCCATTACTACCTAACCCATTCTAGGCTTAGAATGCAAATTATGATTCTTTTACTTGAAGACTTCTGATCGCCATTCCTGCCCTTTCTCTGCCTGGGCTAGGTGCCCCTTCTGCACACATCTGTATCCTACTTGAACAAAGCACCAAAGTAGATGCCAGGAGGATGCCAAGAAGTCCATGTCAAACATGTTCCCTGACCCCAAAGGGTATACATACAGGAGACAAGGTTAAAACCTCATGAAAAAGGGGGACGGGGAAAATTAAGAAATTAAATTTTAAATCAGAGTTCAGCACAACCACAGCATTCCCACTACTGTACGTGTCTGCAGAGTGAACTGGACTGCAATTGCTCTCAGAGTTCAGAGGTCAAGGTCACCACCAGGGGGAAGGACAGAAGGGTCTGAGGAGGCATTATTTGAGCCATATCTGGAATAACAGCCAGGATTAGGGGGGAAAGGATCCAGAAGAGGCTTCCAGAAAAGAGGCTGCTGGCACAGGGAGCTCCTAGAGGGCAACAAGTGGGTCTTACTCATCTCTGCAGCCTCAATGCAAGTACACAGTGGGGGCAGGTGGGCCAGGGGCAGATACACAGGAGAGGGTCGCTAGAGAAGCCAAAGTGGCACCCAATGCTTTCTCCATTTTTCTCCTAGACTGGGATCCAAGTAGCCAAGACTACAGTACCCTGACCCCTTCCTGTTCTGATCCTTTCTACTGTCTCCAACCTGAGAAGCAGCAGCACCAACACAGGAGGGCACTGAGCTCCTTCAATGTGGTCTATTCATACACACACAGCCTGCTGTGCACTGGCCCTACTCAATGCTGGGGTTCTGTGACCTCCAGGAAGTGCCACACTTTCTCTGGGTCCCATCTAAAGGCCTGACTTGATGGTGCACTGAAGGTGGGCATGCTGAGGTCCAGGCACGCATCCTGGTAGAAGGAAAGGGACAAAGCCTCAGCCCTGAACACAAGGCCTCTTCCCTAACTGCCTCTGACCACAGCACCAGAGGGGAAAAAAAAGGCCCAGGCCCAGAGGTGACAGGTAGGTAGACCTCCTGCGTTCAGTTCCCACTGAGCTGCCTCCTGCTCCTCTTCTGGGGGTTCAGACTTTGAAGCCCAGAGGACTCCAGAGGATACCACAGCCCTTGCCCCAGTGCTGCGGCAGGCCCCTGAGGAATGAGACAGAAAACTGGGGCGGGGCTTTTGTTGGGATGAATGCAAGTGTTCAGGCCAGCAGGTTCTCCAGAGTCCATATGCAATGAGGGTGGAGGTCATTTCATTAACCTCTTGCCCCAGAGGTGTGAAGGGCTCCAGTCCATTTGCTTCTAGGCCTGGAGATCACACAGTCCATCTCTCACTTCGAGCCTCCACAGCCTGTACCAGGCCCTCGCCCAAGAGGGCAAAGTCCTCCAGGATTGCTTCTACATTGGGCACTGTCACCAGCTCCCCACTGTGAGACACCACCATGCGCCCCTTTGTGCTGGAGGCCTGGGGGGATCAGATGGAACATTGAGTACACTTAGAGATACCACACCGGGGTTGGGGGTGGAGACCAACGCACACGAGCCCACATGCCCCACACCCGACAGAGGGTCACTCATGGAGCAGACTACACAAAACCGTTCAGGGCACCCACTCAAGGACATGCGGCTGTCACCAGCGAGTGTACCTTGAAGGGCTGGGGCTGGAAGCTGGTAGGCTTCCAGAGGACACCAATCACCTCTCCACCATGCTGGTCATAGAAAAAAAGGGCCAGATTCCCAAAGGCCTCCTAGAAGGACAAAGACAGAGACAAAATCAAAAGTGGGCACCTAAGCAGCTCCTCCATGGCCCCAGGTCCATCTGCAAGTCTCCTTTGCAGGGTCAGTGAGCCCTTTAGGACCTACCCTGAGCTGTGCCAAATAGAGCTGGGGAGGATCGTAGCCCAGCACAGGCATCAGGGGTGAGGGCCCAGGCTCACTGAGCAGGCCACGGCAGAAGGAGGCAGCTGGCGAGTCCACAGCCTGGCGATGCCGGGGGATGTGGCGAGGAGACAGACGGATCAGCACATCATATATGTCCAGGGGTGGCCGAAACACTGTCTGAGAAAGGGTAGAGAGGGATCAGCATGCTCTCTTGGGGTTGGAAGCTGGACCACAAATCCTTCCACAAGCCCACCTTCCCTCCTGTCCAACCATCCACCATGGGTCCGCATGCCTATTTGAAAGTAGCAACACTGAGGCCCATAGAAGCAGCATCTGAGCCAAGCAGTGGTCCAGCAGGAGCATAGGCTAGAATCATGAGGCCTGGGTGGAGCCAAAGTTCCAGGTTCTGTGCCAGGCTCTGCCACTGCCAGGCACCAAGGAGAACTTCAATGCCTTTCTTGGAGTCAGTCTCGTAAAACAAGGGGATTGGGCATTCTTGAGCTCTGGACTACCAAAGTTCGAAAGCAGAATCTCCAGAGCCCTGGCCCAGAGTCATTCTTTGTCAGAGACTTACCCTGATGTCCCCAGGTCCCCGAGGATCCATCAGTTGTTTCTCTAAGATGGGCAGAGCCTCAGCTGCCAGGTTGACAAGCCGCTGTAGGATCTGGGGATACAGATACATCAGATCGGACCTGACCATGGGTCTCTCCTAGCTCAGGCTGGGCCTACTTTTTGACCCTGAGAGAGAAAACCACACATTTGAGGGCAGGGTTGGGGTTGAACCTGGGCCGAGGGTCCATCCTGTGTCCATACAGAGCTTTTGTGGTCCTGGGGGGTAAAAATGACCATGACCGGGAGGTGTGTCCGAGCTGCCAAGAAGCCATTGCGGATCTCCACCTGCTCCTCCGCTGTGGACAAGAGGCATCCTGAATCAGCCTGAGAAACCCCCACACCTTGCCTCCAGATATCTCCCACTGCCCCAGACCTTCCTCCTGCACACCCAGCAGCTGCCCATCACAGGCACTTTTCAACTACCCACCCCCTCAAGTGACAAGAGTGATGAACGAGATACAGCATTTTCCTTTAGTGGGATGGGCGTTTATCTCCCAGCTTCAACCCAGAGGCAGAATTTTCCACTGTCTGGCACCCCCCATCTGGTTTCCGGGCCTGCACTAGCTGAGGCCTGCCCCTGGCACCCCTCCCCACTATGCTCCCACACACCTGGGGAATTAGGAAGCTGACACCCTGCTTTCTGCTAGGACCAAGAGCTCTTCATATTACAAATGGAAATTGCCATCCCAACTTCCCAAGAGGTCTGGGCATTGATTCTAATCCAGGCCCTTCCTTGTTCCCGGCCATAAGACTCCTTCACTCAATGTTCAGGGTACCCCTTCTACTCTCCTTGTCCTCCCCACAGTCCCAGTGTAGACTGCCACAACCTATTCTGTTTTGGACCATCATGTGGGCAAACCACATCTCTAGGGTCCAAGGGCACCCCAAAAGCTTGACCTGGACCTGAAAGTAGTCAGGGCCAGACTTAGGTATCCAGGATGGGGAGACACAGAAAAGAACCTAACTGACACAAAAAACCCTTGCTGCAATCCCCCAAAGGGTGATTCTTCCCACAGTCTGACCCCAGTCCTACCACATACCAGTAAACTCGTTGTTGAGATTGACAATGAGGGGGTTGTTCTTCCAATCAAAGGTCGATATCAAGAAGAGAAACCGCAGGAAGCCAACCTGGGGGGAGCTAGGGGGAAGGAGTGAACCTGGGGCCCAGCCACACACCTCTAGCTTTCCCACAATGGGTCACACAATCTAGGGAGCCCACCCAATGGCATGGATTGGGAGGGAGGTCTTACAACCTCTTCTGTCCTCCTTCAGCCACCCTCTCCCATCTGGACTGAGTTTATGGCATGAAGGATGGAGGTGGGTACGGAAAGGATAGAGAAAATCACCTGGGAGGGGTGAAGGGCTCAGGGTGCAGGAAAAGGGCAGCAGCCAGCAGGTCCAAGCTCTCGTCAGTGAACCCCTCACCCAGAAGTTGGGCACGTACCCATCGCTTGGCCAGTCGAGCCACACCTGAGAAGGCTGGTTGCTGCTGCTGGAGTCTAGGGGTAGACAGCGGGATGGTGGCAGTGAGACACAGGAACAATGTCTTAGCCCCACTGCCAATGTTTATTCAATCCTACCCAACGCTGGCCTTTGTGCTAATGCTTTACATGCATGATCTCACATCTTCCTAACAAATGTCCCAAGAAGCTGGTCCTATCATCAGTCCAAGTTTACAAGTGAGAAAAATAAGGTCCAGGGAAAAATCTGCTCAAAAGGACACAGTAAGTGACAGAGATTAGATGTCTAGGACTTGCTTGACTCCAGAACTCACACCCCTAATCATTTTACAACCTGGCCCTGCAGAGGGAAGGCTGTCAGCAGAACAGAAGGAAGGCAGGAAAGCGCCTTTGGGTGGGGAGCCTGTAAAGGTGGCCATACCCATGCAGGGCACTGGTGAGCAGAGGCAACTGCCTGGTGTCCCTCTCAAGGCGGAGGGAGGCAGGTGTGTCCCTCCGTGAGATCATCCCCTCGGGGCTCCGCATCTCCCTTAGGATCTGGGGCTCCCGCTGATAGGCCACATGTACCCGGAACACGAACCCATTCTGTTGGCAAGAGAAATGGGATGGAAAGTAAATGTCAGGCTGGGATCCAGGGCTGCTCGGATGCCTGTATCCGCTCCCCCAAGCCTGGTACCTATGGGGGTATCCTCATCCACACCCTGACATCCCTGACCTACCCTGGGGGGTATCTCTGCCCTGCATCAGACTAACCTTGAGGACGTCTGTGTGTGTGGCTGTGGCACGGCACTGCAGCCCATGCTGCTGTGACAGCAGCTCTGCCAGACGCAGCTGGAAGGCGGCTCGGACCCGCCGCACAGCCTCAGCATCCTGCGGCCACTGACCACTGCCTTCCAGGTGACAGATCACTGGAGGAGGAGAGGAGTAAGAGGTCTCTGACTGTGGCCTGGAACAGGAACAGTCTCTCCCACTTCCTCCCAGGAACCTCCTCACCAGTCATGGGCTCCACATAGGCTGGGCAGGGCTTGTCAGGCCGGGGCAACAGTGAGGCCCGATCTCGCAGGCGCTCATAGAAGGAGTAGGCTGGCCGGACTGGGGTTGGTGGAAATACCTGTGGAAGAAGGAGGGCTGAGGGGGTCTAGGAAGACATGTCCAGAGTCGGGAACCGGGAAGAGAATACTGGGTGCCTGGAGCAGGGCTGGGGGTCACCAAGTAGGGATGGGTCTCTGCCCTCTTGTACCTCACCTCCGTGTAGCGCAGTACTGGGTGAGCTCCCTGAACAGCAGATACAGTCAGTGGAAGACCCTCCAGCCCCCACAGCAGGTGGCTCAGGTCGTCATAGCAGCGCACTGCCGCTGCTAGGGCCTCCTCGCCCGTGCTGGATGTCTGAAGGGAAGAAGACAGTCAGAAGGCCAGGACCCTACAGACAGAACTCCAGCACCACCTGGAATGGTGCCGTGGCTCAGGCTGCTGTGGGGCCAGCGCTCCCTCTGCTGGACCCCCCGGGAAGTGCAGGCTGGCCGAGGCTTAGGGACTGTCTCTCCTCACAGATCCCGCCCTGACCCAGAGCCCTCACCTCCTTCAGGCCTTGGATCAATGCGTCCAGGAGGCCTCCCACATAGTGAATACAGGTATCCGGGATGTCAGCGTGGCTGAAGATGGGGCAACGAAACAGGATGAGCACTGGGCTCCTGGCAGGGGGTGAGTTCCTCCTGGGCCAGACCCTCCTGGAACTACCAGCCCATGGGTGCCTCCCGACATCCAGACCAGACACTCACAGTGCCAGGAGGTGGGTGACCACCTGGTGGGGAATAAGGCGCTTCTGGGCCATAGAAGCTGCCTCCCAAACCACAGCCTCCCGAATGGCTCCATCCTTGAAACGCCGGAGCTCTGAGCGGGATCCCCAGAACTGGCGGAAGTCAGCAGCCTAAGGAGAGGCAAGGGGGTGAGAAAGATCGTGAAAGAAGAAATCTCCCCCAGTAGGCCTCAATCCTGATGGCATGAGGACTAACAACCCCACTCCTTTCAATACACATGTGGAGCTTCCCAAACAGGGCCAGGTCACCCCCCGTACCCCAGGGATCCTCACCTTGGGCTGATCGGCTTCTGGACCCATCTCGAGGACACTGGTCAGCCCCTCAGTTCGGAGAAGCAATCCCAGGGTCAGGGACCCGGAGTCTTTGTGCTTTGGTGGATCCTGGCCAATTTCCCACTGTAGGGTGTAGAGAGGTTGATTTCAACCAAGAGTCCCCCAGCCTGGTCTAGAAAGCCACTCTTTTCTAGCACATCTAGGGATGGTGTATTTCATGTTCCCCAGTACCTGGATCCAACCCCACTCAGACCTGCACCCCCCCCCAGACACACACACAACATACCACCTTACCTCTGGGACTGGGGGCCGAGAGTGGGCCAGCAGGTATAGCCGGGACCTCAGACCCTGTTCTAGCAGAGTGGTTAGTGGACCCAAACCAGCTGAGACATAGTCCCCGCCGAGGTCTTGTAGCTCTGGCCACAGCTTCAGCCGGTGACAGGCTGCCTGCAGGCGGCTCAGTGGGCGAAGACTAGGGGGGCATAGAGGGACATTAAAGGGGCATCAGGACCTGCTGGACCCAAATTTCATACATAAATACCTGCCCCAACCTCAGAAAACCTCAGCACCTGCTGCCTACTTGAGGACTTCTGTCCAGTCACTCTAGCCCCAGGGAAACAGGAACCCCCAACATACACCACTACCCCTAAACTCACTGCAAGACATGGTCGAAAGCCCGGATCATGGGTTTGGGAGTCATCAATAGCAGCTGGAACCCATCATCAGCCTTGCTGTCCAGCAATGCCATGGATAGCCGTGCTTCATGCTGCATCTGGGGCCACAAGGACAAATGGGAATTCAGATGTGAGACTAGCACCACTGGACCTTGTTGACCCAAGGGCTCAGATGAGGAGACATGCATCTCTTTGGAGCTCAGGTCTAGTGCTGGCAAAAGGGACAGAGTCCAGGGATGGGGTACCTAGAGAACCCTGAGAAGGGCCTATGGGTACCTGATGGTAAGTGGCAGCAGTGACATCAGCACAAAGGTTGAGATGGCCTGAGGAGTCCAGGAAGACAACAGAGAAGGCCTGGTGGAAGTCAGCCAAGGCTGGCTTGGGGGGTTAGAGAGAAGCCAGTCAGGTCTGAGGTTTCCCTTCAGGCCTCCCTCCGAGACCCTACCCCTACCCTGACTCACCAAGGAAGGATCTGAACTGAGACATAAACTGATACCACTGACTGTCAGATCTGTGGTAGCTGGAGTGAAAAAGAGAAGGTAGGTGTGTGAGCAGGTGCCCTCTCCTTGGGGATAGAACCCTAATCACAACCGTCCCCCAGCCCTGGTGGCTGCAACCACAAGTCTCTGGGATTCAGTCTGCTCACCTATCTAATGGCAAAGACTGACTGATCCCTGATGGTATGAGAGAATTCCCAGGGTAAGTGGAACCCCAACCTTTCCCAGTCTAGCTGCCTCACCAAGAAATTGCAAGGCGCTTCTCAGGACCTGGTAGCCGCTCATGGTGGTGTGGATCTTTCGTGTGGACACGAGGAAGGCAACTAGCATGGAGACCAGGAACCCGTTAAATCCACCCAGGCCCTGAAAGAGAGATGGAGGGAGAGGTCTGAGTTCAGAGCCTGCCACTACTCAGCAGAGCAGTGAGGCAGGCTAGCCCCAACATACCTTGTCCAGCTCCCGCTGCCTCAGCCAGACTTTGAGGAGTGCCACACCGTCTTTTGGCCCCGGGGCAGAGCCCAGCACAGATGACAGCAGCTGCATATGGGACTCAAGGGCTGTGTCCTGCAGGACCCATGTATTGTAGTGAGGAGTGGGAGGCTCTGAGCTACCTGTGGGAAGAAAGGGGGAGCCTTGAGGGGAGAAGTCCCTAACACAGCCCTTCCCTTCAGTTCCACATTGACACCAGAGGCTGCTCACCATCCCCTGAAAGATTCTGCCCTCGGTACCAGGCAGACCGCACATTGTTCTTTGTTGGAAGCAGGCGGCAGGGGCGGAAGAAGTCAGGTGGGGGGCATGGATACAGACGTACGGTGACCAGGCGCTCATCCTTCCCTGTATGGAGAGAGAGCACATTGAGACACTCAGCCCACTGGCGCCAAAGGGGCCCCTATATCAACCCCATCAGAGTCTGAGGTCCCTACGCCTTCCTCCTCAAACCTGAAGCCCATGCCTTCCACCTTGAATTTAAGGCCCCTCTGCCTCCCCCACCGGACTGGTCACTCCATGCTGTGCCCTCAGCCCTGGGTGTGCCTCACACCACATGGTCGCAGCAGCAACAGAGGTTTCAGGTGGCAGCCATTGGCATAGGAGAAGTGAACACTGCCAAAGAGGGGGTCCTGGGCCAGGTGGTGAGCCAAGTGGGCCAAATAGAGGGCACGCTTGCGGAAGTAGCGCTGGTTCAGCCCATCCTTGTCCTGTAGGATTTCCTGGAGGGGACAAGAGGAGGGAGAGATAGCTGTGAGTACTACAGAACTTTGAGGCCAAGAAGAAGCCAAGCTGAGAGTCCTAGGACTTCTCTGCTGGCCAGAGTACCTGAGCCAGGGTTAGCAACATCCTACCTAGTTCACAGGTAAGGAAAGCAAAGTTCCAAAAAGGAATCAACTGGACCAAGGGAACACGGGAGGATGGCAGTGGTCTGCTCGTTCAATTTAGAATTCAGATTTCAAGTCCCAGCAAATGGAAGGTGGTAAAGAGAGAGGGACTCAGGGATTTACATAGGTAGCAAAGTGGTGGCTTTTTCCATCCTCCTAACCCTGACCTTACCCTGGGCATCGTCAGGGCCACATCCACGTTGATGTCCGGCCGGATGCAGGTGCCCAAAAGGTAGCTGCCCACAATGGTGATGTTGGCTGGGGGCAAGAAGCGGAAGCAGCCCTTCACGGTAAAGGGCACTTGGTGGAGGGGGACTTGAACCCCTGCCGGGAGCCATGCTTGGTCTGTCAGCTATATGTGGGTAGAGACAGTGACACGTATAGTTTCAAGGGCCTGACAAGTCTCTTTGATGTCTAATAGACATCTCAAATTCAACTCTTGCTCTTCCCCCTAAACACGTCTTCCCCATCTCAGCTGAGAGCACCTAAACAGTAGTTGTTCAAGTCAAAAACATTTAAGTCATGTTGAGTCACTCTTGTTAAGAATGCCATTTCTACCTAGAAAACTTATCCCCAAACTGACCATTTCTCCGATTTCTACCCTAGTCTGAGGCCCTACCATATTTTAGTAGATCACTGCACAATAGGTTCCTAATTAATCTCTTTGATTTCACCTTTGTTCCCTTCCATTTTACTTTCATCACAAGAGCCCAAGTGAACCTTTTAAAACCTGATTCTGATTATATCACTCCTCTACAAAAAATAAACCACACAAAAACAGTCCTGCAATAGCTCCCCATTTCACCTAGAGCAACAACCAAAGTCCTCATATTGATATACATATGAGGCCCTACATGATTTACCCCCTTCTCCATTACCTTTCTGAATTCATCTTCTTCGTCTCTCCCTCCCTCATTCTAAGGCATGTGACAGTTATACTTCTGTCTTTGAGACTCTGTGCACTGGCTATTTCTCCTTCCGGGAAAGTTCTTCTTTCTGACTTACCTCCTTCAAATCTTCACATAAATGTCATTTCAATAAGGCTTTTCCTGACCCTCCTATTTAACCACTCCACCCCAATACTCCCAATCTCCTTACCTTGTCCTAATTTTTCTGTTGTACTTATCACTGTCTACAGTTTACTTGTTATCATTTGTCTGTACCCCTAATACTAGAACATGTACTACTTTGTTCACCAAAGCACACTAAGCATACAGATATTGCCAGACACGTTGATACCTGTTAAATGAATGAATGTATGATTGACCATACTCCAAGCTAGCCTTCTGGCAATGAAAATGAGCTCCCTAGCACCCCAAACCCTCCAGAGAATAGCAAGTCCTCATCTGGGTCTCCCAGTCCCCCAGACCACAGCCTTGCCTGTGTCTCAGTGGTTGGCGGCACCCTCAGGATCTGCTGATTGATCTCCTGTAGAAAGGCATCAATCCGCTGCTTTTTCTTTTCTGACAGCCTCACTTCCTTCAGTAGCTCCTCAATCTACAGGGAAGGGAGGAAGGAGTCCATCAGCTTCAGTGTCTGGGCCTGTCCCCTAACCCAAGCCCAAGCCATCCAGTAATACCTGTAAACGAAGTAGGCTAGAATGAAACAGGATCTCAGTCTCCCGAAGGCGATTCAGCTCCTCATTGGTAGGCTCCTTGTATAGTTCTGCCCGGCTAAGCGTCACAGGCTGCAGGAGACCTTCCACTTGAGACCCGGTCATTGTGTGCTTCCTTGAGGATGCCTTCTTCTCCTCACCTGTGCTTGCTAGAACTGGTTCCATCAGCTGTTACCAGAGAAAAAGAGAGAAAAGGGAGGCAGTGTCATGTCATAAGCATCTAACAGCTGCTCTCCAAAATGTCAGCATGATAGGGAATGGATAAAGCCTTTCTTTTTTGAATGGGAGTCAGATTCTGTAAAACTCAGAATAATCATCACTTGGAAGAACATTACTGAGCTCTAGATTGAAAACTGCCTGAGGTGAGCGCTTCCTGCCTACCCCACAGCACAAGCATGGAGCTCTGCCTGGAACTGATACAGGCAGAAAATGACTGGGCCCTGCCTTAAGGTCTGCTCAAGCCCCCTCGTATTTCCGGGGACCCTGGATCAGAGAGATTCTACCTCTGATGAGTTAGGCTGGGTGTTCTCAAATGCCCTCTCAATTTTTGCTTCTATCCAAATCCTGCTAGTTTCCACCCCTTCTAGCAAGCCCTAACAGTATCTGTACATATTAAGTCCTCAATGACGGAGGGAACTAGAATCTACTGGGCTCAGGAGGGTATACTTAGCAAATCATTCAATCCCCGCAAAAAAAAAGCACTTGAATAAAGTCGCATGAGTTATTCAAGGTTCCACAGTTGGTATACGCTGTACCCTGAGAACGCTTCAAATCCAAGTCTGCCTGCCTCCCAGCCTTTTTCCCTGCAGTCCTGGGCCTGTCCTCTCCACAGTCCCGCACCCGAAGAGACTTACACTGGAGCACTCCATGAGCACGTGGTGTACCTCCGCTGTAGCGGAGCACAGAACTGGGCAAAAGTGAGGACGATCCCGCCCATAGTCATGAAGGAGGGCCCGGGCAGGGAAATGATGCGAGACACAGGTGTCTTCAACTCCAAGGTGCAGAGTTCACGAAAGGCGCGGAGAGGATCAGTGCTTCTAGCCAAACCCTGCCCAAGTTTCACCTCCCCTTAGCAAGCCCAAATTGAACCAGCGTCCCAAGCTGGAAGATCGGAGGAACAGGGAGGTATAAAGTGAGCCTCCCTTTCTCCCAACTCACTCACCTCCGTCTCCCCAGCTGTTCGCGGTAACTGCGCTCCGACAAGTGTCGGCCCCATCACTCTGCATCCAAGCACAGCTCCAACGCCTTAGGTTGAAGCCCGAGGCGCACAGCTCCGCTTCCCACGTGCGCGGAAATGCGGGGCTGCAGGGCTCGGTACCAAACAAGCTCCGCTCCTCGGGACTCCGCCCAGCTGTAGAACCATTGGGCTAGTCCCCTATAAATCGCTCGCTATTGGTCCGTCACTCTCCAAGACTGCCTGTTGAGGGAGGGGCCAGCCGAGGTATAGCTCCGATTTACGGCCTTTTTGCGACGCTTGACCCGCAGTCTGCTGGCAGCTTGGCGGTTGCTTGCTTTGCCTCGCTTCTTCGGCTTGAACCGACAGAAGAAAGGAGGGGTTCCTGGGGGCTTGTGGAAAGGATATTTGTTTATTTACACCGGTGTTTGAAGCCTCTTCTGTGCCAGGCCCATCATCAAGACGCTGGTGACCAAGACATACTGGAAACTTTCATTATAATGGAGGTGGTTTGAGAGGAGATGCATAACATGCGATAGGTTCGGTAGATTTAAGTAGTGTGAAGAGAAAGGGTGAGGGGTTAGAAGATGCCCAGAGGTGAAAATGGAGGCTCTTTTAGGCAGATTGTGTACGAAGGCTAATGAACTAATATTTACCGAAGGAATTTGAATGAAGTTGTGATGACCTGGGAGAAGATCGTTCCAGAGAATTCTTAATATTCCTTCACTCTGTCCCCTCCTCCACCACCACTGCCACCATCTGAGTGTTTGTTTAGGTCACACCTCATCTGTGATTTGCGCAAATAGCTTCTTATAGGTTCTCTTTGGTTTCAGCCACCCCACCCCCTTCCCCAAGGGAAGTCATTAAAAGGTTTTACTCAAGAGAGAAACATGATCTACTTTCTATTTTTAAAGAGACCACTCTAGGTATTTTCGATCTATAAATTGAAAGAAGGCAAGAATGGAAGCTGAAAGACCAGTTAGGAAACTATTACAGTAATCCCAGTGAGATGGTGGAGGTCTAGCCTACAACTGACAATAGTGATGAGGAGAAAGTGGAACTATTTATTCCAAAGATATTTTGAATTGAATCAAGGAAGCTTGGTGATTGATTGGACATGAAAGAGCGGAATAAAGGGTGGAGTTAAGAATTACATTTTGTTCATATGTATCTAGGTTGACGTTGGTGTCGTTTTTTGAGATGGGGAGCGCTAAAGGAGCAACAGGATTTGGGGTGATGATACCATCAATTTTGGACCCACTGAGTTTGGAGATGCCAGTAATACCCCTCCCCCCTTAAAAAAAATCTCTCCTCTGCTTCCAGTTTCATTTAATGATATTATCACCATCAACTTAGTTGTTAGACAAATCCTGACTGACCAAGTCACTCATCCACAATGTCTCCCGTTTTCCTAATCCCACTGTGTTATCAAATTAAAAATGTTGTCAATTCTACCTCCAAAATATATCTTGAGTTTACTGTTTTGCTTCTTTAATATCAAGTTTCGTCCAAGTCACATCATCTTGTGCCTAAATTATTGCAATAGCTTTTCTACAGTTTATCTTTTTAAAATTTTCAAAACTACAAAGACACTGCAAGAATAATATATGAACTTGTGTACCCTTCACCTACATTCACCAAGTATTAATGTTTTGCTAAATTTATCTTTCTCTATGTATTTACATATTATTTTGGAGAACCATTTGAGAATCAATTGCACATATTCCTAAATAGTTGTCAACATATCTTCTAAGAACGAGAACTACTTTATAAAAAAATATTTTTATTGATAAATCTTCACATATGTACATTCCATACATGGTACACAATCAATGGCTTACAAGATCATCACATAGTTTTATATTGTTCTAGTTTGCTAGCTGCCTGAATGCAATATACCAGAAACAGAATGGCTTTTAAAAAGGGGAATTTAATAAATTGCTCGTTTACAGGTCTAAGGCCGAGAAAATGTCCCAATTAAAACACGTCTATAGAAATGTCCATCCATCCAGGGAAAGATATCTTGGTTCAAGAAGGCCGACCAAGTTCAAGGTTTCTCTCTCAGCTGAGAAGGCACATGGTGAACATGGCATCATCTGCTACTTTCTCTCCTGGCTTCCTGTGTCATGAAACTCCCCAGGAGGCGTTTTCCTTCTTCATCTTCAAAGGTCACTGGCTCGTGGACTCTCCGCTTCATGGTGCTGCAGCATTCTCTGCTCTCTCCGAATCTCTCATTCTTCAAAATGTTTGTTCTTTTATGGGACTCCAGAAACTTCTCAAGACCCACCCAAATAGGTGAAGACATGTCGTCACCTAATCCAGCTTAACAACCACTCTTGATTAAATCACATCTCCAGGGATATGATCTGATTACAGTTTCAAATATATAGTATTGAATAGGGATTATTCTGCCTTTATGACATGGGATTTTGATTTAAACATGGCTTTTCTAGGGGACATACATCCTTTCAAACCAACACATGTATCCATCACCATTATCATTTTTAGAACATTTGCATCACACCAGAAAAATAAAAAAAAAACTCATACATACCATACTCCTTACTCCCTCTCATTGACCACTAGTATTTCCGTCTACCCAATTTATTTTACCCTTTGTCTCTCCTATTCTTTCTTTCTTTCTTTTTAACAGATCCATCCATATCCTGGATAAATGGAGCACCAGACACAAGGTTTTCACAATTCCACAGTCATGTTGTAAAAGTTATATATTTATACAATTATCCTCAAGAATTTAGGCTACTGGAGTGTGATTATAAAAACCTTATGTCTGATGCTCCTTTTATCTACGAGTAAAACATATGGATTAAAAATAAATAACAGGGGGAACAAATGGGTAAAAATATATATATATTGGGTAGATGGGAATACTAGTGGTCAGTGAGAGGGAGGGTTAAGGGGTATGGTGCATATGAGTTTTTTCTTTTTTCTTTTTATTTCTTTTTCTGGAGTGATGCAAATATTCTAAAGAATGATCATGGTAATGGATATACAACTACGTGATGACAATGTGAGTCACTGATTGTACACCATGTATGGAATGTTTGTATGTTAAGAATGTATGTGCTTGTATGTTGTTTTATCAGTAAAAAAAAAAAGAATACACATGACAGAACCCTGCTGTTAAAAAAAAAAAAATAGAATTTAGGCTACTGGAAAACAGCTCAACAGTTTCAGGTATTTCCCTCCAGGCACTCCAATACACCATAATTTAAAAAGGGATATCTATTATGTAGAAGAATATCCTCCAGGATAACCTCTCAACTCTGTTTGAAATCTATCAGCCACTGAAACTTTGTTTTTCTCATTTCTCTCTTTCCACTTTTTGTCAAGAAGGCTTCCCCAATCCCTTGATGCCAGGTCCCGGCTCATCCTGGGATTTCTGTCTCATGTTGCCAGGATTTACACTCCTGGGAGTCATGTCCCACATAGAGGGAGGGCAGTGAGTTCACCTGCCAAGTTGGCTTACAGAGAGAGGCCACATCTGAGCAACAAAAGAGGTTCTCTGGAGATGCCTAATTTTAAGTAGGCTTAGCCGATCCTTTGCAGGAATAAGTTTCATAGGGGTGAACCCTAAGATTTGGTTGTCCCCATTGCTTGTGAGAATATGAAAAATTCTCCAAATGGGGAAGGTAAATATTTTCTCCTTTCTACCTAGTCCCCAAGGGGATCTTGCAAATATTTCTTTATTCAGTGCCCAAATTATCTGGGATATATTAGGGCATCACACTAACCAGGACAAACCAACAAAATTTCACACCCTATTCAAGATTCCATGTACTTATGGTGTTCAGCTAAATTGACCATACAAGTTAAATTGACCACTACCCAAATTATAAATTTTGCATCATATAAACATCACTCCCTTTGGTCTCATATAGAAGTTGAAGTTTTAAAATACGGATCATATCATCCTTTACCCTGTATTCTGATTTATCTTAGTCCTATCCAGATCAGCTTCATTCATATCCCTAGTCAAAATCTGATCACTTTTTTCAACTTTTTAAACCGTTCCTGTATGGGGTACTGCTGACTTTCACCTTCAGAGCTCTAACTCTGAGTCTCAGGTGTCACGTAAATACCCAAAGTAAGAACTACCTTTTGTATAACCATAATGCAATTATAAAACTCAGGAAATTCAACCTTCATACAATGCTATTATATAAACTTCACATTCAAATTTGTCAATTATCCCAATAATATCATTTATATGATAGCAGTTTGCACCTCCTAATTCAGAATCAAGCATTGGATTTAGCTATGGTGGTTTGAGGCTGTATGGACCCCAGAAAAGCCTGTCCTTAATCTATCCCTGTGGGTGTGGACCCATTATAAGTATCTTTTGATGAGGCTACTTCAGTTACAGTGTGACCCATCATATTCAGGATGGGTGTTAATCCTTTTACTGGAGTTCTACATAAGAGAATGAAATTCAGAGAAAGAGAAAATCATGGAAGCAAGAAGCTGAAAGAAAGGAAACCTGAAAGAGAAAGGAGAGACCGGCAAACATTGCCATTTGCTTTGTCATGTGGTATAGGAGTCAAGGATTGCTGGCAGCCAGTCATCTTCATGATGCCTTGATTTGGACTTTTTTCTCAGCCTCAAAACTGTAGCTAATAAATTCCTGTTGTTAAGCCAATCCATTTCATAGTATCTGCTTTCAGCAGCCTAGCAAACAAAAACAGTTGTCATGTCTCTGTTATCCCAATCTGGAACAATTCCTGAGCCCTCCCTTTTTGGTCTCTTAGGATGTTGAAAATTTTGTGCAATAGCTTTTTTTTACAATGTTTTTATTCAAGTATAATATAATTTAGAAAATTTCACATTATGCACTTCTTGAATATTCACAAAGCAAACATACCCATGTAACCAGAATCTGGAAAATGTAACCAGAATCTGGAAAAGCAGCAAAACATTTTCTTCACCTCCAGAAGCACCCCTCATGCTGCCTTGTACATGCTACCCCTGAATAGTAACCACTATCCTGACTTATATTTATGTTAGCATAGACTAGTTTTTATAATAGCTTTTGAAGGGACTCCCAGCTCCACTCTTACCCTTCATCAATCCATTATTCACACAGCTGCCATAATGACTTTTCTGAAACTGAAACCATATTATTTTACTCTCCTTTTCAAAACTCTTCAGTGATTCCTAACTGTACTTACATAAAATACAAACTTTCACAAGGCCATGATCAATACAGCCCTTCACTCACTGTCCTTTCTTTCAGTTCCTTGGTTGTATGACATTCTTTCCCACCTCGAGGACTTGAACCAAGCTGTTCGTTCTGCCTGGAATGCTCTTTCTTGTGTCTTTCCCCTCTTCATTCTGCTCTCAGATTAAATATTATCTTCTCAGTAAGGCCTTCCCTAACCACCCAATCTAAAATATGTTCTACCTACATTTATCACCTGTTTATATTTCCTTTTTAGTACTTTTTTTTAATTTTTATTTTTTTTACAATTTTTGGCTGGTTATCAATTGTCCATCACCATGAAAACAAGGACCACCAGATCTATATACCCAATGCTTAGCATACTGTAAGTACTCAGTAAATGTTTACTGAGTGAATGAATCAATGTGACCATTGTTGTCAGTCTTCCAGTCTAGTCTGGATTTCTAGTCCCAAATTTTATGCCCCAATCTTATTGAACTACTTGGAGTTTCCCTAGTTTATCCTACTTCCTTGTCCAGGGCTTTTGACTTTGCTGCCCTTTTTGTTCAGAATGTTTTGATTGTTATGGAAGATCTCCTGGAGGAGATGGGGCTTTAGTTAAGTCTTGAAGTATGACCTGGATTTGAACTGATGGAGAGAAGGAAGCATCACATTTGAAACCTGAGGAAGACAAAAGAGTTGAGACATTAGTTGACCATTCATTCATTCCACATTGGATGATACCAAAGAAGTGTTAAGTCCTGCACTCAGTGTCAAGGATACAGATATGAATAAGACATCATGATCTCAAGCGAGAAAACTGGAAGAATGTTCTTGCCCTCACATTTCACAGGCTGGTTCCCTCCTATCATTTAAATGCGACTTTATAGAGATTTCTCCTGTGCTTTCCCCCCTACCCCATCTGTGCTGGTTTGAAAGGATGTATGTCCCCTAGAAAAGCCATGTTTTAATCAAAATCCCATTTCATAAAGGCAGAATAATCCCTATTCAATACGGTATGTTTGAAGCTATAGTCGGATCACCTCCCTGAAGATGTGATTTAATCAAGTGTGGTTGTTAAACTGGATTAGGTGATGACATGTCTCCACCCATTTGGGTGGGTCCTGATGAGTTTCTCAAGTCCTATAAAAGAGGAAACATTTTGGAGAGTGGAGGAGATTCAGACAGAGCAGAGCAGAAGAGCATAGCTACGAAAAGCAGAGTCCACCAGCCAGTGATCTTTGGAGATGAAGAAGGAAAATGCCTCCTGGGGAGCTTCATGAAACAGGAAGCCAGGAGAGAAAGCTAGCAGATGATTCTGTGTTCGCCATGTGCCCTTCCAGATGAGAGAGGAACCCTGACTGTGTTCACCATGTGCCTTCTCACTTGAGAGAGAAACCCTGAACTTCATTGGCCTTCTTGAACCAAGGTATCTTTCCCTAGATGCCTTAGATTGGACATTTCTATAGACTTGTTTTAATTGGGACATTTTCTCAGACTTGAAACTGTAAACTAGCAACTTATTAAATTCCCCTTTTTAAAAGCCATTCTGTTTCTGGTATATTGCATTCCAGCAACTAGCAAACTAGAACACCATCTAAAATGGCATTACACCCCTTAGGCCCCCCCTTTAACCACCTTTAAAAGTACTCACCAAAACTTGCAACATTATTTGTGTATTACCTAATTGTTTTTGTCAGTTTTTGCATCAGCCACTAGAATGTACGTTCAAATAGTGCATGGTTCAATCACTTCTGTCTCATACTATTATTATTTTGGGAACTTAGCACAGGACCGTCACAAACACTCAATAAATATGTGTTTAAAGAAGGAATGAATGAATGGGTCTTTTCCAAGAGCACAGAAAGGCTGGGAGAAAAAAGTAAACAAATAATTGCAGTATAGTGTGGTGTATGTGGGTTGTTATGATAGGAACAGCATGCTGCAGTACATTAGGAAAAATAGAGCATGGTGATTCAGAGCAGTCACCCTGAAGAAGGATGGCTGAGGTTCAACTGCAGGTTCTATGTTTACTAGTTGTGTGACATTGGGCAACTTTCCTTACCTCTTTAAGCTTTGGTTTACTCATTGGTAAAATAGAGATTCTAGTAACAGCCATGTCATTGGTTTAATGAGGATTTAAAGGGACAATGCATGTAAAATGTCTGTGCCATAGTGATGCTCAGCAAATGCCAGTTATAATCATTAGAAGAAATGTGTGGCCCCTTAAGAGCAGTGCCCAAATCTTACACAGTTGGTGTCATGTTGAATGAATGAAAAAAAATTGGCTTCTTAGAATCATTCTGTAAAGCCAAAATCAACATTTCTAAAGCAAATACCAATACCCTCCCTCCATTTATCTTGCCAAGATTTCCATATTTTTTCTATCTGGAAGAAAGGAAATAGATTGTTCAGGAGCACCCTGCTTAGAGAGTAGCAGGTGATGCAACAGACTGGGCCTAGGCATCTAACTAAAACATCAGTTACCACCAGAGGGCACCAGCCAGTGAAGTCAATCTATTTATGTCTTAAATCTATGGCATTACGAGATGAGAAAGCTCTAAGAGGCTGTTTCTGCCATTCATCCTTTTGATAAATGTTTTGAGCCCCTACTATATGCCAAGCAGTGTAGTAGCTCGCATATGGTTATGAATAAGACCTGTTATCCTTATGGAATTTCTAACCTTGAGCACCTTTTATGTGCCCAAGAGATCATATTAGGCATGGGAGTGGGAGTTCAATTTGTTACTTTTTTTGTTACTGATTGTCTTCCTGCCTTTGGCTGTGAGTCCATGAGAACAATTACTTTAGTGTCTAATTGTGTTTGACAGTGTGTTGGTTGCTGAGGATATATAGATGAATAAGACACAGTTGCAGTCTACTAATGAACAATGTCTTATGTGCTACAATAAAATGACATGAAACTGGTTCTGTGGAATTCCAGTTCTTCTGACCTAAGGATGGAAAGTCTCGAGTACACAGTTCACTAATCAACTAGGCTGTGAGTCTCCCAGACAAATGAGTTTGTCAGCTACCCAACTTTGGGTGATGCCCAAATGGATGTTTAATATGAGTCTGCCAGTTGATGTGAGCTAAAGGAGCAGTTTTAGGTCTGGATGCCAAATATATATTCAAGTGGGTTAGGCTAGGGATTCACCATCCTTTGGATTAGGGTGGAGCTGTGACGAATTTATGTGGGTGAAATGCTTTGAAGATGAAGTTTCTGCCTATTTGTCTGTTCAGAGCCTTGTTATTAAAGGTGTCAACATTACCTCCCACATTTCCGGGTCAGCAAACTTCTTGTACCCAAAGTGAGGGGGAGGGGAAGCCAGAACCAGTCATACAATATCATTTTTGTGAGAAGGAGCTACATTGACTCGAGTTTTCTGCCTTTTCTGAGGGGAGCTCTAAGTTCGGTTGTGTTTGGTGCCAAGACCTAGGGGAGTGGTTGGGGTCTAGAGAATTATCCTTTAATTAAAATACTGAGACCCCCATCTTTGAGAAAAATGAACAAAAAAATGAATGGGATCCTTTAAATGTTGGGCTGCACATAGTGACTTCCTTCCAAAGGGTATCGTATAGAAAGGAGAAAAAAGTAGACTTTTTTTTTTCTCAAAGGAGAAGCTTGACAAATACCAGTCAGATGATCAAGGTGAATGCTGTGACAAATCATATTGATAGTATGTACCTTTGATATGATATGATGTGATGAAAATGGCACTTTATCATTGTGATCTTCATCCCAGAGATACATAACTGTAGTCTAATTAGGAGAAAAATGTCACACAAATCCCAATTGAGGGCCAGTCTACAAAATACCTCACCAATATTCCTGAAAACTGTCAAGGTCATAAAAAACAAGGAAAGTCTGAGAAATTGCAACAGCCCAAAGGAAGGCGCCTAAAGAGACACGATAATTAAATGTGATGTGGTGTCCTAGATAGGATCTGGAACAGAAAAAGGACATTAGGTAAAAACTAAGGAAAGCTGAATAATGTATGGATTTTAGTTAATAATGATGTTCATTAATTGTAATAAATGTACCATATTAGTGTAAGATATTAATAATGGGGGAAACTGGATGACGTTTATGGGAATTCTCTGTACTATTTCTCATTGGTAAATCTAAAACTTTAAAAAGTCTATTTTTAAAACAAAACAAAGGAAGTGGTGTTCAGAATACAACTGTGACGCTTAATTTTTTTCTTTCTTTCAAGGTCCTATTTATGGATCATTTACGACGTCAGTCATTATGCTAAACGCTGTACATAAATCTCTTTTGATCATCACAATTGCTTGTTAGGTATAATTAACCTCCTTTAGAGACGCTGATGATACAGAGGTAATGTAAATGATGGAGCCAGGGCTGGAACCAAGACTTCAGATAGTAAAATTCTGAGTGTGTGGAGCCCTCACAGTATCCCGGCTTTTCTAGGAAACATCTAGGCAAATTTAATAGAAAGTGCCTTTCTAAAGAAAGGGGTATACAAAAATCAAGGGCACTGAAGACTGTCCTCACATCTCACCTCAATCATGATTATCTTAAAAGCCCGTCACTTCCAGGTTGGATTTTGAAGCTGAAAGGGGTCAAAGTCAGAACATGGTATTTTACAAATGGGCAAACTGAGGGGCAGTGAGAATACTTGCCCCAAAGTACACAGAAAATGATCAGGAACCGAGGTTCAGCCTCTAGCACTATTTTTCTCTCTCTTTTTAACCCCCCTTCAACTTCCTCTTTGTAGTTAAGAAGGGAAGTAGGAGCTATCTGTCTTCCTCAATTTCTCGGGTCGGAAACTCTCCCTCCCCCAGGTAAGTGACTTGCCCAAGGACCCTCCGGCATGAGGACCGAAAGTTCGTGCCGGGGAGACGTGGTGAAGTTGATGTCATCACAATACCCACATTCAAAGCACATCCTTCTCAATCACCTACTGGGTGTAGGGCCCGCATACTGAGGGCCTCGGGGAGGGCCTGCGGGGTCCCTGGACTCGTCAGGGAATGTGTGCGGAGGCCGAACGTTCTCGTCGGTACCTAGTAGGAGGGCGCTGATAGCTCTTGGATCTGAGGTCCCTTTGCGGGAGCGCCTGTGGAACCCCGGCGTTGAGCTTCACTACCTTGATTTTATGGCCAACGTTGTCCCTTGCGGCCACCCTAGGCCCCCACCCGCGGCCAACGTCACAAAGCGCCGCCACGGCGCGGGGCTGTGGAGGAGGCGGGGATCTGGGAGGAGGAGGGCGAGGAGGGCAGGGAGGGCGGGGGAGGGAGGGGCGCGCGCACGCGCGTCGGGCCGCCAGCCGCTGCGAGCCACCCTCTCCGGGCGCGCGCCCCTCCTCCCTCCCTGCTTCTTCTGGGCTCTGTCGCTCCCGCGGCGCGAGGCGCTCTTGCTTCTCTCCTCCTCCGTCGCCCCTCCCCCCGCGCAGCCGCCGCCACCGCGAGACCCTCGCGTGCCGCCCTCCCCCTCCCACCTGGGCCCCGGCAGACCCCCTGGAGAACGAGAGGGCGAGCGAGCGCCGCGTTCCCGGGCCAGCACCCTCCCCTCACCGTCGCCAGCCCTCCACCGCCTTCCTCCGCCTCCACCTCCTCGACCCCCCCCCCCCCCAGCTGAGGCCCCCTCGGGGGGGGGAGGCCCCAGACCCGGAGCGAATTCCCCCTAACTCCCTCGACCCCTCCCCCCCGCCCGTCCAAGTGTGAGGAGAAGGGCCCGGCCCGGCCCGCGTCGCGTGTGAGGAGGACTCCGGACCGGCCCGCGGGCCGTCTGGGGCCTGGTCCGGCCCGCCGGGTGTGTGAAGACAGGGGCCCGGCGCGGCCCGGCCCGAGGGCAAGCGGAGGGGAGGGGCCTGCTCCGGCCCGGCGGGTGCGTGAGGACTGGGGCCCGGGCCGGTGCCACCGCCGCGATGGCCCAGCAGCAGATGACCAGCTCGCAGAAGGCCCTGATGCTCGAGCTGAAATCCCTGCAGGAGGAACCGGTGGAGGGCTTCCGGATCACCCTGGTGGATGAGTCCGACCTCTACAACTGGGAGGTGGCCATCTTCGGACCCCCCAACACCCTCTACGAAGGCGGCTACTTCAAGGTACCTTTCCCCCTTCCCGGACCTGGCTTTCCCCGGCCGAGTCTTCTGCTCCTCGTTCGGTTTCATCTGTTTTCGGGGCTAGAAGTGGGAGCGCGTGTGAGTGGAGGGGGCTCCTCACCTCGGCAGCCCCCTCCCCCCATCCGTGGAGGCAGGAAGGCCTTGCTCACGAAGTGCCTTTTCTTTGTCATGGGGGCGGGGGCGGGAGGGGAGGCCAGACTGCGCTGGGAAATAGAAAAAGTCTCTTTTTGGCTAGGGTAGTAGAGAACGGAGAAGGAGGGCTGTCTTTGTTTCCCCAGCTGAGGGTGTATGGAAAGAAAGGTAGTTTGTCTTTTCTATCTCCTTCTCCCATCAGAATCATCCCTGCGTAGGCTGGAACTGCCCCAGAGGGCAGGGTGACCTGCACTTATTGGGTTTTTCTTTTTTTGGGGTGCGGGTGGGGGTGGGGACATTAGCCTGTCATCCCAGAGGCTGTCTAGTGACCTGACATTTTGAGGATTTGTTGGGATTCTTGGCTATTGGTAGTTCCAAGTTTGCATTCCAGTGGGCGGTAATGAAGAATAGGACCCTGGGGGTGGTGGGGAAAAAAAGGGTGCCTACGTTTTCTTGCCATTATCCAGTTGAGGGAACTTTATCTAGACCTTTTTCTGACCTGGTTCTCTATTTACTTCAGTAGTGTTTCGAAATGCCCTTTGTCCTCCCCCTGCCACCAACTTTACTGGCATTTTTTTCTATATGTACAGGAGTGGAGACAAAATTGAAACCTTTTACTCAGGTAGTTAACTCTAGCAAATGGGGTGATCTCACAGTAGAAAATTATCTTTGGAGGTGAGGTGGTTTCACAGGGTGGGTTGGCTCCTTATACAGCCAACAAAGAAGTTGTCTGTTCTCTATGATTTAGAACAGTGGTTATGATCATTCCTGAATCTAGTGTTTTTGTTTTTACTCTTAATATAGGTATCTTGAAGATACTAAATTTTTATTTTATTTTAGAGTTTTTGGCGAGACAATCACAAATTGAAGATTTGAATGTTTTAATTGACAGGAAATGAGTGCTTAGGAATTCATTTAATTTAGTTTTTTTATTTCCAAAATTAAGTAAAATAGATCAGTGAGTCAGTTTTAGTTTGTTTTGAAGGGAGGGACTATCTTGGCACAGGTTTTAAATGAGTATCTTAGTCATGTAGTTATGATGTGTATTTTTAGGACTACCCAATTACTTAACTCTTGTTTTCTACCCTTCTAAAGGTAGAAGCCTCAGTTTCAGGCTTGAAATTCTGTCCACTTTTGTAGACCCTTTGAAGGATTGATGCCATAATGTCTAATATTCATGCCTGTGGTGATGATTCAACAACCTAGTAAGAGCAGATTTTTAGAGTACTGTGTAAGAGAGGTATCCTTACCAACTGTGCTTTGTGGTTAGCGTGCAGCATTCTTTTCACATACAGATATTCAAAATCACTAAGTAAATATACAAGTTGTTTGTGATAGATTGAAGAAGGGTAGTCCTGTGTCCATGTTGAGGCCTCATTTTACTACTGTTATTAAATATAAATATAAATTTTTGTTTATGGATACTGGAAAATTATTTACACAAAATGGAATTTATTTGACAATTTTTCTAGCAAAATTATTTAGCAAAATCTACTGACTAACTTTAGCAGAATAAAGATTAATTTCTTAAAAAGTATCATAGTTTGGGACAGTTGACAGTCAAATAAATAGGTGCTAGTTAGAATAATTGCTCTAATGCTGTTTGTTTAAAAAAGTGTGAAAGAAAATAATAGGCTATAAATTATAGTAGATTAGATAAATTTTGCCTAAATTACTAGGGAAGGAGTATGGAGAAACCTGGCAGTTCAGAATAGATTGTATGGAAGAAAGATTCCTTAGAACAGTCATTGATTTAAATTAAACACTTTTAGTGCTGCTTAAAAAAAAGATTTAATCTCAATTTCATTGTATGTGTTAGATTTCCTAATCTTTCAGGTTTTCTTTACCTTTAATTCTGATATGTGAAAAAAAAATTCTTTAAAAAAATTCTTGAAGTTGTCATGTTTTAGTGTTTGAGAAGTTTGTTCAATTAATTGTATTTTCTTCTATTATTTTCCTCATTGATTGCCCTTTTATCCCATTAGCCCTTTATAATAAAGAGGAGTTAACACAGGTGATAGGTTTAAAACCATTGTTTAGTAGTTCACTACTTTTGACTCAAAACAAAACTTGCCCTGCTATTGCACTACAGCTGCAATTAAAAAGTTGGCACAGAGCTTTCCCTGCCATTATTCTCTTCCCTTATCAAATGTTAGTCCTTTAACATTTAGTATAATTTATTTTTAACTTAAATGCTTCTGTATTTTGCATAATAATTTGTGAAGGCTATGGAACTGTCATTCTTTAAGTTTTCCATATAACAGTACTTTTATATACCAGTAGACTACTAATTGATCTTTTTCCCCATGAAATAGTTGACTCTAGTTTGTTTTAACTAGAAGTTCTGTTGTGGAGACTTGTGAGACATGTATTTCACAATTTTTAAAAATTCATTCTGCTTTTTTTTTTTTTTTAATAATTCTAATCCTTGTGATTCTTAGTTTTGGGGTTATGAATGTGTGTTGGGTAAGGTAGTTTCTTGTGTCTATTCTGCACATATGAAAATATTTTTTGATTTTGCTCTCTTTTTGTCCACTTAATCTTATTGACCTTCTGAATTTCTTTGCTGCTTGGAATTTTTCCTCTAGGGGTCATTTGTGTACAAAAGACAAAGTAGGAGATGGTTTAGAACACTGAGAAAATCCCTGAACTTGATTTTGCTACAGTGGAGCAAGTCAGAATTTTATTCTGTTATTGGAAAAATAAATTGTTGATCAAGTGAATAGTTACTGACTTTTAACAAGTCACCCCATTCCTTTAAAAGGAACTAAGTTTTCAAGTAAACTTGTGATAATGGTCATGACTTAGTGTGGCTGCTTTGGTATTGAACTTCCTTGGAACTACTGCATTGTTTATCTAAAAGCCCATGTTAGTAGTGAATCTAGAAATCAGAAGCTGAGAGTACCTCTTTCATGGCGTGCATAAAATAAAAATTTAAGTGATACAGAAGGCTTTAAATATCACGGTTAACTTTTGTAGTTTTGGTTATATTCAGTAATCTTATTGAGGTATGCACATAGGTGTGTTTCATTTTTAGAAAGCCTCAGACTGATCATTTAGAAAGTATTTGTTTTCCTTAATAAGAGCTTCTTTATCAAACAATAATGCTTTGACTTATATTAAAGAAACTCTTCAGTAATGTTTTTTTTTAAATAAAGAAATGTGTGTTGTTTGGCTTCATTTCTTCTAGAGTAACATATATTTTTGCCCCACCCCCCAAATAAGGACACTAAAGCAATCTTTACCTGGAAATGCCCTTCATATTATAGCACACTCTATATGTGTAATTTTTATATGTAATTGAAACAGGTTTTCAACAAAGTGATTCTTAGCCTTTTTAGTGATATGCATCTTCTTGGAGAAATGGTGAATTTTATCCAGAAGAAATGGACACAGATTAATTTGAATACATTTTCAGAGTGTGAGCTGATGAGTTAAGGATTCCAGTATTAAGGCTTTGGATAGGCAACTTAAAAACAGAATTTAAAAAACTCTTTAAAACTTACAAAGGTAATCTTTATTTTAATAGTTGTGAGGTGAACCTTACAATCAGTTAAAATAATTTACTTTTTTTTTTCAGCTTTGAAAATAGCTCTTAGAGCATTTAGCTATAACCTTTTCTGGAAACTGAAGTCTTGAGTGCTGAGTGAACTAAGGCAACATTAATAATACTTAATTTCTAATACTTTGGGGCACACAATGAAGTTTCAGTTATTTTTCTATTTTTCAAATCAAATATAGCACCCTAGTATTTCACTAAATGTGTTTTTACCTTATCAATTGATTCCAAGATGCCTGTTTTTCTCCTTTTTAAATTCTCTGAAATTGGGATGTTTAACAATTGATGAAGCCTTATCATTGCCCTCGGCCAGGTGGTACTTGTGACTTAGTTGTGAGAGAACCTTCCACTGAAATCTTCTGATAAATTTTTTTTAAATGACAGTGTCGAAGTGTCTTAGATTTGATAAAATAAGAATTATTTCTTCTTGAATGGAACATTTAGGCCTTAATACTTTCTTTGCAGCATATTGATTCCCCTGTTTTTCAGAGAAGTATTGTTAGTAAACAGTATTTATTTAGCACTTACCGGAGGCAAAACAGGGCAGAAAGAGTCACACCCTTTTCTATAGTAATAATAAGGGAAAGTATTAGGATATTGATAACCTTAGCACTTTCGTGAATGCTCGTCATAAAAATCTTTGTGCGGACTTTAAAATACAGAAATGTGAGGTATAGGTGTTATTGATGCAATTGTAAAAGATAATTAAAGGCACGGTTATTAAAAGCTGGTTGGGGGCGGGCCACGGTGGCTTAGCAGGCAAAGACGCTTGCCTGCCATGCCAGAGGACCCAGGTTTGGTTCCTGGTGCTTGCCCATGTAAAAATTAAAAAAAAAAAAAAAAGCTAGTTGGAGTATTTGTCAACATAACCACTATCCATCCATGATGAGATTCCATCTTTCCAGCTTAGTGTTAGTGATCCTAGTCTAAGGTTGCAGAGGAAGCTGTCAGGTATCAGTAATGATAGGGGAAGTAAAGGAGCCCATCTAGCAATTAGGTCTATCCTTACTAATCTTGTGGAGAAATAACAGGAAGAATTAAAAATTCACAGTTTAGGACCACAAGGACTCTATCTTGCTGAAAGATGATAATAGAAATATTTAATTCTTTTGTATTCCTGCACTACTTTTGGGCTGCCTCACGTGCAGCAACATAGATGTCTGAGTAAGATTGAGCCTCTTTGAATGTATTATGCCATTCTAGAACTAACTTATTTCAGCTTTATTTAGCGAGAGATTGCTGTTCAGAGTTTATGCTTATATACTTCTAAACAATTTGATTCTGAAGTGAATGGAGTGGTAGATAATACATTGAAGAGGTAATTTTAGTTAAGGTTGCTGAAGTTTGATACTCCTTTAATGTTCTTCGGTATGAGCATTAGAAAATATGGATTTTTTTCTACAGATTTTGAAGTATGTATTTAAAATGAAAAGAGAATAAACAGTCTACTTTGAATCCCTTTATTTGATTTATATTTATAGAGATATGTAGATATAAGGAGGGCATAGAGTTCATTTAACTTGCCCAGGGATCATTAGCTAGAAATTTACTTGACTCTGAATCTGTGCTATTCTGTTCCTGACATCTTTGACCATTTAGGATGATGTTTGAAGGTCTAAAAGTAGAGCTATAAAAAAAATAAAAATTGTGGAGCATTTTAGAAGGAGCTGTTTTAAATTATACTTAAAATTAAAATCACAGCAGTAATTATCTGCCTCTCCAAATTTTGTTACAAAAACTCTGGTTTCAGTTTCTTAGACCCACTGGAAAGAATGGATTATTTTTGTGTGTACTTTTGGACTAGAATTAGAGAATGATAAATTATATTGCAGAAGAATTTTTAAATTAGCAAAATGATTCCTTTAGTAGCAACTTTCCCATTACTTTAAAAGGAAAGTTGGATGGTGTTAGTGGTGAAAATATATCTAAAAATTTAATCCTGAGATTAGAAATGATAAAACACCTCTGAAATGACATTGGGACCATGATAGGGAATTAAACTTAATACAATATTAGTTTATGCTTTTAAAATAATAGTACTTTGATGCATTTCTAAGTATATATATTTTTGTTTTTTTTTAAAGTTTTTAAACACCATAGACTCCATCCAAAGTGTATAATCAGTGGCTCTCAGTATAATCACAAGTTGTTCATTCATCACTGCAATCAATTTAAGTAATCTCATTACTTAAAAAGAAAAAAAAAATCTCATACCCTGTATACCTACTCCCCTGTTATTTTTCCAAGTATATTTAAGCACCATAGGGAAATTTGAGCAGTTTAAGATTAAAATATTTTTATTGTTATAGTTGAGTCTGTATGATGTATCTTACATCTCTATTACAGTTATCTTCAGATCAGAGCCATAGTTATCTTTTCTGCGTTTGAATTTCCACATTTCATAATTCTTCATATCACTTGATATAGTTGCATGGACAGCTGACATTTGATGGATAAATGCTGTAAAATAATTGTGTGACTCACTTAGTAAGGTACATAGTAATTAATATTTTAAACATGGAGTGATTAATGCCTTATTGAAAAGTACCATGATTCCATTTTTAAGATAATATTAAGAATTGGCAAAGTTACAAAACTTGGATTATAGTTGGTAATCCTTTATGGAATAGAATGGATTAATGTATAGGAAAGGGATTTTTGTTTGCCTGTATGTAATCAAACAAAAATCCAGATTTTTGTTGTTTAAAAGAATATTATCCTTCAGATGGCTTGAAACTTTTGAAATTATTGGCAGAGGCACAGGTAAACTTTGTCTAATAGCGTCTATTTGCATGTCATTTTTTACTAAAATAATAGAATTACCCAGATTATTCACATTATTCACCAGAATTGAATTTGGATGTTAAAAGAAGTCCATACTAAGGAAATAAAGATTTGCCACTAATGAGGACATTAAGAATAGGCAGAAGGCGGCTCTTAAGGTAGTCTCAGAAAAGTAATCCTGAATTGTTTTGAACAGTGACAACACTGTATAGCCAGGCTTCTGAGATGTTTGCTCTGAAAAGAGCAAAGCTCAAAGAACCTTAGGTGTTTGGGTTAAAACAAAACAAAAAAACACATATTACTTAAGAAGGCCCATTATGGTCTTATCACTTAACTGCTGTTTCCCCCATTGATTAAACAGGAATAAGAATATGTTTAAGCATTTAAGGACTAACCCCTGTGGAAAAAACTTAAGCTCTTAATGTTAAAAAGAAAAAAATATAGTAATTTTACTCTCAGGGTTTCTACATTTGACTTTTTTGGGGTTTCTTAATCATATTTTGGTATTTTATTCTAAGTAAGAATGACAGAATTTGGTAGACAGAGAAAGTAAAAGTCCTACTGAAGACATGGAAATTCTGTAGAATTTAAATTAATACTTAAGGAATCTTGTTAAAGGGGCTTTTAAAATGGGAAGAGTACATTCTGAGTTTGAATTGATGACTCTATCAATTGTTGATATGATTTTTTTTCTTAAGTTGCTTTTATATTGTTTAATTGTGGAATAAGTTATGTACAGAGATGTTCCTTAAATAACGATTTAAATAAGGAACATCTGGTAAAACTAGAAAAGAGATGGAGAAGTTTAAGTATATATTGAAGAAATTAATTATTTCTAGTTTAAAATTTTTCTGTTGTGACCACACCTAGTAGTGAGTCTAAACTCTTAGATTATGAGCTCTTTGAGAAATGCCACTGCATTTTACTTATCTTTGAAACCTCTTAGTATATGGCATAGGACACAAAATAGTGACACAATCTCTTTTTGAGTCACAACCTTTGAGAATGAGAATCCCATCCCCCCACCCCATTCTCCATGCAGTTTCAAGAAATTATATGAAACTCAGGTGATTCAACCCCCCATCTAGAACATAGTAGTAGTTTGTGGCTAAATATTTAGATTGCTCAGTTCATCCAGTTGTGCTTTCCCTTTTGGGAAGACTTTGGATTTTATTGTTGGTTTTTCATCAGTGACACTGTTGCTATAATTGCCAGGTTGCCTCAATTAATAACAAAATTTAGCTAAAAATTGTGATTGAAATCTTGATTGTATAGTTTATATAGCAAATTAAGATCTTTGTGTAGAGTTCTGCCTGTAACTCAAATATAAAACTGATTTAGGGAAGGTTAAGAATTCTGGAGCAGTGATAATAAAGGGACATTAGCACAACATGCCAGCAGTAGCAACCTTGAATTCTTAAGTTCTGTGAAGATGAACATTGCTTAACCCCATTTGGAAAATTTAATAAAAACAAACCAATCAACCCAGTTATGTTTCAGCATTGGATCAAGTTAAGATCTTTGGAAAACAGACTAGAAGTGCATTTTAGA
This sequence comes from Tamandua tetradactyla, assembly GCF_023851605.1. Lineage (NCBI taxonomy): Eukaryota > Metazoa > Chordata > Mammalia > Pilosa > Myrmecophagidae > Tamandua > Tamandua tetradactyla. The sequence goes on along the minus strand of NC_135328.1, from coordinate 62,244,823 downwards.
GTTGAAATACAGAATTTCTGAATAAAGTTGAGGATTTAATAACCATAACTGCTATGAATATTCTAACATTTTTTAATTTTAATTTTTATTATGGTAATATATATACAAATAACATTTCCCATTTTATCCACCTTAAAGTATACAGTGCAATGGTGTTAATTACATTCATAATGCTAATGGCTTATTGATATATTAAATTATTGGAATGATTGGGAAAGTACTCAGAGCTGTATTTGTGCTTTGATAATACTCTGCGTGCATGCATTTTGTTAGTCTTGATGCAACTTAGCCAAATATATATAAATATAGCCCCACAGTGTATATAAATTATCCTAAAAGTGCATGTTAACTACATTTTGCCCATTCTATCCATATAGCTAGATATGTTTTATATTATTAGCTATTTATATAGCTAGATGTATTTTGTATAGCTAGATATATATTTTTAAACTTAATTTGAATCAGAACCCAATACATGAGCCACAGTTACATGTAGTTGATAGGCCTCTTAAGACTTTCTATAGATTCCCCTTTGTTGTTTTTTTTTTTTCACTTAGTAACAGCTTTTATAAGATGTAATTCACATGCCACACAATTGACCAAGAGTGTTCAGTTCAGTGATTATTATTATATTCATAGAGTTGCAGCCATCCCCGTAGTCAATTTTTTGACATTTTTACCTTCCCCCAAAGAAATTCCCTGCCCATTAGCAGACCTGCCGATTTGGCTTAGAGAGAGGCTACATCTGAGGGACAAAAGAGGTTCTCTGGGGGTGACTCATTTGCATAATTATAAGTGGGCTTAGCTTCTCCTTTGCAGAAATAAGTTTCATCGGGTTGAATCCTATGCATAGGCTAATAGAGGGCTCAGCCTGTTGAATTGTTTGTCCCTATTGCTTGAGAGAATATCAGGAATTTCCCAAGTGGGGAAGTTGAATATTTCCTCTTTTCTCCCCAATCCCCCAAGGGGACTTTGGCAAATACTTTTTTTATTCTTTTTTAATTTATTTTCTCTTTTTTTTATACTCTTTTTTTTTACCCTGGGGTATATTGGGGCATCACACTAACCTGTACAAAACAAGATCTCATCCTCTATTCAAGATTCCATGTAATTACAGTCTTCAAAAACACTGATCATACAAGTTGAATTAGACAGTGTGCTACTCAAAATATAAATTTTGCACCAGATAAACATCTCTCACACAGAAGTTGAAGTTTTAAAATATGGATCTTATCCTTTACCCTGTATTCTGATCCACCTTGGTCCCATGCAGGCCAGCTTCATTCATATCTCTAGTCAAAGTCTGATCACTTTTTTAACTTTTTAAACAGTTGCTCTATGGGGTAAAGCTGACTTTCATAGCTTCAGAGCTCTAACTCTGAATCTCAGGTGCCACATAAATCCCTGAAGTTACAGGAAATGACCAGGTTATACACAAATAGCTCAGTATTTCAGAAGTTAGAAATAACAGTTACAACTCCTGAATATATGTGACTACTATAAGAGCTTATAATCTAGGACCTTTTATAGTAGGCCCCAATGTGATAACCCATGGTCTCGACTTCAATTCTCCAAGCTTGTATATTATAGTTAGTCCATATGATACAGGCATGATAATATTTGTCTTTTTTGTTTTTGACGTTTCATTCAGTATACTTTCCTCAAAGTTCATTTACCTAGTTGCATGCCTCGCAGCTTCATTCCTTCTTGCTTAATAGTTTGTATACTCCACAGTTCCCCCTGCCATTCCTCAGTCATTGTACCCTTAGGCCACCTCCATCCATTGCAAATCGCAGACACTCCTGCTGTAAACACCAGTGTGCAAATGTCCATTTGTGTCTCCTCTCTCAGTTCCTCCAGGTATATACTTAGCAATGGGGTTGCAGGATCATATGGCAACTGTTCCACCCCTAACCTTCTGTGGAACCACTACACTGCCCTCCAGAGGGACTGCACTTCTCAGCTTCCCTACCACCAGTGAATAGGTACATCTCTTTCTCTACATTTGTTTAGCACTTGTTTCTCTCTGTTCATTTTTAAACAGATTTATTCACACATCATGCAATCCAGCTTAAGTAAATAGCCATGCATTTGCCACTGTGAACTATATGAAGATATTTCCTTTTCTTCCAGGAAGAATTCATACTCCTCCTGCATATCCCCTATTTGTTGACATTTAGTTTTGGCGTAATGTCTTTGTTACATTAGTGGAAGCATATTACAGTGTTATGGTTAACTATGGACCTCAGCCCACGTTGATTACATGCTATGTTCTTACACCTCTCTGTCCCACCACCTTTTTGTAATTCTTGTCATAGATTACATATTTATATATTATGAGTCTAGAACACTGATTTATTATTATGTTTTTGATTTTGCCATTTAGATCCTGTAGGAAGTAAAAAGTAGAGTTAAAAACAAAAAATGTAATAATAGTAGTATTTATATTTACATATTTCGTTGCCTTTGCTGGAGATTGTTATTTCTTCCTGTGACTTCAGTCTCTTGTCTAGTGTCCTTTCAACTTGCAGAACTCCCTTTAACATTTCTTATAGCACTGGTCTGATGGTGACAGAATCCCTCAGCTACTGTTTATCTGAGAATGTCTTAATCCTTACCTCATTTTTCAAAGATACTTTTGCTAGATACAGAATTCTTGGTTGGCAAATTTTGTTCTTAGCACTAAAATGCTTTCCCACTGCCTTCTTGCCTCTATTGTTTCTGATGAGAAATTGACACTCTTTTTGAGGGTCCCTTGTATGTGACATATTGCTTTTCTCTTGTGGTGTTCAGAGTTCTCTTATTTTTGACATCGACAGTTTGATTATTATGTGGCATGGCATTGGTCTTTTTGAATTTTCTGTGTGGCATTGATTGAGCATCTTGGATGTGTATTTTCATGTCTTTTGTTAAGTTTAGGACGTTTTCAGCCATTATTTCTTCGTTTTCTCTTTCTTCTCTTCTAGGATTCCCATCATGTGTCTGTTGGTACCCTTAATGGTGTCCTACAGGTACCTCAGGCTCTGTTCTCTTTTCTTCCTTCTGCTCTGCAGCCTGGATGATTTCAGTTGTATTATTTTCAAGTTCACTGATTCTTTCTTCTGCCAGCCCCAATTTGCTGTTGAACCCCCCACCCCCACCCCAGGGAATTTAAAATTTTTGTTACTGTGGCCTTCAGCTCTCTTTGGTTCCCTTTCATAATTTCCATCTTTCTATTACTATTCTTTTTGTGTTCCTCTGTCATTTTATTTGTCTGTGTTTTTCTTTAGCTGTTTGACCATATTTAGGACCATTTTTTAAAAAGTTTTTGCTGTGTCCAAGTCTGATTCTCCTTACTGATAATTTCTAATCATTTAATTTTCAATGCCTGGGCCATGGCTTCCTCTTTCTTTGTATGTTTTATATTCTTTTTTTGAAACCTGGACTTTTGATATTTTAATGGGGTTATCACTGGAATTTAGCCTCTGAGATGTCTCTTCCTTAAACTTTTATCCAGCTAGTGTTACAAAAAAGCTTTCCTTGAATGTCAGGAGTGAGGAAAAAATAAGGAAGGAAGGAAAAAATGTCTTTTCTTTCCAGTCTTTGCAGATGATATGTGTAAGTGCTCTCCTTCAGAAATTACACATTGAGTTTAGATTATTAGCTTTTGGCCAAAGCATAGAGGACTTCCTGATCTTTTCTGTACACGTCTTTTCTCAAGCATGTGTGCATGGCCTTAGAAATTCCCCCATATAGATGGATACAAACATCCCCTCTTCCTAGGAGACAGTTTCCCGTGGTGGGCATTACACTGTGTGTACTATAGCCTGCAGTCCTTTATCCCAGGTAGCCACTTGACTCCTAACTCACAGCGTTTTGTATAAGAGCCTTGTGTACTGTATTATACACACAGGACAAGTTCTGGGGCAGCAAGTCCCTCAGGCCACTGCCAGACAGATTGGGCCTGATACACATGCTTCCCTGTATGTACACGAGGGTTACTCCCTCTAAACTAGGACCACGGATCTGCACTAGACGTGTGGGCCGCCTTTGTGGAAGTTTGTGAGGGGTGAGGCTAGCCAGGGTGTGATGAGATCCTACCACTTTTCAAGTAAGCCTCTTTTCTTTATTAAGTACTCACCATGTCCTTGATTCAGTGCTAAGTCGTTTTAAGTTTTCTGGAGCTTTGAGAAAGATGTTTGTGTCAATTCTTACAGGTCTTTCAAAGCTTTTGTGGGTGCTGGAGCCCTGAGGCTTCTTATTTCACCATCTTAATTGGGGCCACTTCATTCCTTTTTTTGGGGGGGAACAGGGTCTATGGTTCGGGAATTGAACCTGGGTCCCCCGTATGAAGGTGAACATTCTACCACTGAACCACCTGTGCACCCATTTCATTTCTTTTTATTGTCAAATAACGTACCATTGTAAATACACTTTATTAATCTATTCATTAGTTGGTGGACATTTGGGTGGTGGACATTTTTGGCTATTATGAATAATCCTATGAACATTCATGTACAAGTTTGACGTGGACATATTTTCATGTCTCTTGGGTATATGTCTAGGAATGTAATTACTGGTCATATGGTAACTATGTTTTTTTTGTTTTTTTATTTTATTTCACTTTTTTAAATACCAAAAAACACGTAACAAATGCAAACATTCCTATTTTGATCATTCTGTTCTACATATATAATCAGTAATTCACAATATCATCACATAGTTGCATATTCATCATCATGATCATTTCTTGGAACATTTGCATCTATTCAGAAAAAGAAATAAAACAAAAACAGAAAAAAAATTTATACATACCATACCTCTTACCCTTCCCTTTCATTGATCACTAGCATTTCAAACTAAATTTATTTTAGCATTTGGGTAACTACGTTTAACTGCATGAGGAACTGCCACCATTTTACTTTCTCACTGGCAATGTGAGGGTTCCAATTTCTCTACGTGGTAGCCAACAGTTGTACTCTTTTTTAAAAATTATAGTTTATTTGTTGGGTATTGAATGCATTTAACTGCTGAACTGCTGTTTTCAGTTTTAAGAAATTCCCAATTGGATAGATGATGATTTTATTTTATTACAAACCACAGGATATTATAATATTAATGTAGTGAGAACTTCCTGTGCTTCCAGCACTGGAGGTCACCAGACATTTGTTATAATCATGGAACATTCTAGTTATTCTCTTGTTTTTTCCACATTATTTTTTCTCTGTTTCAGTTCTTTTTAAATCTTCCCATACAGGACCTAGTCACATCTCATCTTTAGCGTGGGGCTTTTTAAACTTGGAGTTGAAAAATTCTAAGTTCATGATGAACTTAGTCTAATCTGTCATACATGAGTTACATAGGAATTTAAATTTCATAACTTGAGATGAATTAAGAGATGTAATTTGAGAGAAATTAATTTATTTTATTTTTAAACTAGTTTATTAAAAAAAGCACTTAACTGATATGTAATCCTTCAGAAATATTTTATGGATATGCACACTTATCTATGCATTTAAAAATATTAATGTGATTATACTATAGGTATTTTTTCTGTATCTTATTTTTCATTTTCTTTCTTTCTTTTTTTTTTTTTACTTAATTTCTCCTAGAGATCTTTCCATTTTGAACATTTGTAACTGTTAAACAGTGTTCCAGTTGTTAAGGGTGTGCTTTAACATACTTAATTAATCTCTTATTAATGAGCTATTATTAAGTTTTTTACTCTTAAAAGGAAAGCTGAAAGGGACATAGTTTTATATTTTTAAAATAGTTTTTGAATGGATTGCTTGATCAAAGGGTATGTGTATTTAAATTTTGCTAGATAGCCAAGTTATCCTTCAAAAATAGTCCATTATGTATGTGTATTCTCAAACCATAAAATTTTGAAAATCTGATAAATCAGAATTTATGGTATTTGTTTCTTTAAATGAATGAAATTTAGCTTATTTTGATTCCTTTGGTCATATGTAATATATATGCAAGTTGTTTATACTTGCCCTTGGCCCATTTTTCTTTAGGTTGCTTTTATTTTTTTGAAAATAGGCTATGGGCTTCTTCCCTAGAAGTTATTTGACATGTGTTGCAAATTTCTTTCCTTATTTCTTTAACCTTTCTCAGTGATTTAATTTAAAAAATTAACTTGCACTTGAAATTCTATTCAGAATTAAACATAAAGGCAAGCATAGAGAAAATTATGTCACTGTCATGACAGTAAAAGATGGGAGAATTTGTGGGATTTAGAGTTTGCCTTCCTGAAAAATTTTTACGTGGATTATTCATATACTTTAAACAAATTTAATACTAATAATGTGCAAGCTGATACAGAAGTATCTGGACTTAACTGTGTAAATGGTGATAACATTTTTTAATAAAATGAAATGTTTATTCCTGCTTATAAGCTAACATATTCATTGTAGAAAGTTTAAAAAGTTTCTGAAATTATGAAGAAAAAGTAATTTTTAATGGCGCTAACTAGAAATGACATTTAATGTATTTTCTTTGGAAATATACTATGTTTCATTTTAAATATTGGACACTATATATCCATTTTTTGAGTTTAACATTATATTTTGAGCATTTTCCCAGTTAGCCATTATTGAACCAATTCCATTCTGTTGGACTTGGAGACAGTTTAGTTTGCTTTCTGAACAGTACTGTGTAGAACACATTTTCATATACATGTTTATGTATTTCTCACCAATTTCTGGGACTAGACTTAGTGGGTCAAAAGTTAAGAACTTCTACATATTACCATAATTAGAGAAGCTATTTTGAAATGATTTTGAAAGTAAAGTGCAATTGTAAAGATGCCAGTTTTCTGGAGGACAAGGAAATCACTGAAAAGGTGGCTGCTGTAACCTTTCTTTTGATGAATTGCGTATCAAAAGTTAAATGAACTGGAATAGCAAAAAATTTTTTGAAAACAGTTAAGTTAGAAGAATTACAATACCCAATTTAAAATCAAGTGTTATATTGGCAAAAGGAATAAGGTAGAGAAATAGACTATACAAATATATAGTCAGTTTCTAGGGCAGTGTGATGGTGGCTCAGTGGCAAAATTCTTTTTTTTTTTTAAATTTTATTTATTAAACATACCAACATACAAACACATTCTTACCATATGATCATTCCATTCTACATGTATAATCAATAACTCACAATATCATCACATAGTTGTATATTCATCATCATGATTATTTCTTAGAACATTTACAGCAATTCAGAAAGAGAAATAAAAAGAAAAAAATTTCATTCATACCATACCCCTTAACCCTCCCTTTCATTGATCACTAGCATTTCAAACTACTAAATGTATTTTAACATTTGTTCCCCCTATTATTTATTTATTTTTAATCCATATGCTTTACTTGTCTCTTAATAAGGTAAATAAAAGGAGCATCAGATACAAGGTTTTCACAATCACACGGTCACATTGCGAAAGCTCTTTCATTATACAATCATCTTCAAGAAACATGGCTACTGGAACACAGCTTTGCATTTTCAGGCAGTTCCCTCCAGCCTCTCCATTATGCCTCATCTAAAAAAGGTGGTATCTGTATTATGCGTAAGAATAACCTCCAGGATAACCTCTTGACTTTATTTGGAATCTCTCCGCCATTGATACTTTATTTTGTCTCATTTTGCTCTTCCCCCTTTTGGTCGAGAAGGTTTTCTCAATCCCTTGATGCTGAGTCCCATCTCATTCTAGGATTTCTGTTCCATGTTGCCAGGAAGGTCCACAACCCTGGGAGTCATATCCCATGTAGACAGGGGGAGAGCAGTGAGTTTGCTTGTCAGGTTGGCTGAAGAGAGAGAGGCCACATCTGAGCAACAAAAGAGGTCCTAATTTTAATTTTAAGTAGGCTTAGCCTGTCCTTTGCAGGGTTAAGTTTCATATAAACAAACCCAAGATTGGGGGCTCAGTCTATTGCTTTGGTTGTCCCCATTGCTTGTGAGAATATGAAGAATTCTCCACTTGGGGAAGTTGAATTTTCCCCCTTTCTCACCATTCCCCCAAGGGGACTTTGCAAATACTTTCTTATTCACTGTTCAAATCACTCTGGGATTTAAAAAAAATTTTATTAATTAAAAAAAATTACAAGAAACAAACATTCCCAACACATACACTCAGCAATTCACAATATCATCACATAGTTGCATATTTATCATCATGATCATTTCCCAGAACATTAGCATCAATTCAGAAAAAGAAATAAAAAGACAACAGAAAAATATAACAAACAGGAAAAAAAAAATTTTTACAGGCCATACCTCTTACTGATCCCTTTCACTGATCTCTAGCATTTCAAACTAAATCTATTTTAACACTTGTTCCCCCTATTATTTATTTATTTATTTATTTATTTTCAGCTTCTTTCAGTGTTTTAACATAATTACATTACAATTAGGTAGTATTGTGCTGTCCATTTTTGAGTTTTTGTATCTAGTCCTGTTGCACAGACTGTATCCCTTCAGCTCCAATTACCCATTATCTTACCCTGTTTCTAATTCCTGATGGTCTCTGTTACCAATGACATATTCCAAGTTTATTCTCTAATGTCAGTTCACATCAGTGCTATTATTTATTTTTATTCCATGTGTTCCTCTCATCTGTTGACAAGGTAGATAAAAGGAGCATCAGACACAAGGTTTTCACAATCACAGTCACATTCTGAAAGCTATATCATTATACAATCATCGTCAAGAAACTTGGCTACTGGAACACAGCTCTACATTTTCAGACAGTTCCCTCCAGCCTCTCCATTACATCTTGGATAACAAAGTGATATCTACTTAATGCATAAGAATAACCTCCAGAATAACCTCTCGACTCTGTTTGGAATCTCTCAGCCATTGACACTTTATCTCATTTCACTCTTCTGTCTTTTGGTCGAGAAGGTTTTCTCAATCCCTTGATGCTGGGTCTCAACTCATTCTAGAGTTTTTCTCAATCCCTTGATGCTGAATCTCAGCTCATTCTGGAATTTCTGCCCACGCTGCCAGGAAGATCCACACCCCTGGTAGTCATGTCCCACGTAGACAGGGGGAGGGTGGTGAGTCTGCTTGCTGTGTTGGCTGGAGAGAGAGGCCACATCTGAGCAAGGAAAGAGGTTCTCTTGGGGGTGACTCTTAGGCTTAATTTTAAATAGGCTTGACCTATCCCCTATGGGGTTAAGTTTCGTATGAACAAACCCCAAGACTGGGGGCTCAGCCTATAGCTTTGGTTGTCCACACTGCTTGTGAGAATATCAAGAATTCAACTTGGGGAAGTTGAGTTTTCCCCCATTCTCACCATTCCCCAAAGGGGACTTTGCAAATATTTTTCCACTCACTGATCAAATCACTCTGGGATTCATCAGGGCATCCCCTGGACAAACCAACAAAATCTCATGTCCTATACAAAGTTCCATGTACTTAAGGTGTTCAATCAACTATCTACGTAAGTGATATTAGGAGATGCACTAGTCAAAGTGTAGATTTGTACCAAATAAACATTTTTTGCTTTAGTCTCACACATTAGTTGAAATTTTAAAATATTAAGTACCATCTGTTTTCAGCACACTGCAGTAATGACATTCTTTTGTTCTTCCTCATGCAAACACATTTTTTAAATTTGTACATTTAGTCACTATCATTATACACTCTAGGCATTCCTAGATTACACCATCTCAATCTTTATCATCTATCTTTCTTTGTGATTTCATTTATGCCCCAGCCCTCCTCCCTCTATCATTCTCATATGCAGCCTCGTTCAGTGTTTTAACATAATTGTATTACAGTTAGGTAATATTGTGCTGTCCATTTCTGAGTTTTTCAGTTCAGTCCTGTTGCACAATCTGTATCCCTTCAGCTCCAATTACCCAATATCTTACCCTGTTTCTTTTCCTGGTGGTCTCTGTTACCAAGGAAATATTCCAGGTTTTTTCACTAATGTTAGTTCATATCAGTGAGACCATACAGTCCTTAAGGTCCATTCATGTTGTTACATACTTCATAACTTTATTCTGTCTTACAGCTGCATAGTATTCCACCTTATGTAAATGTCACAGTTTGTTTAGCCAGCTGTCTGTTGATGGACATTTTGGCTGTTTCCATCTCTTGGTAATTGTTAATAATGCTGCTGTAAACATTGATGTGTAAATGTCCATTTGTGTCCTTGGCCTCGTGTCCTTTGAGTAGAGACAGCATATAGATGGGTCCTGTTTTTTAATCCATTCTGCCAGACTATGTCTTTTGATTGGAGAGTTTAATCCATTAACATTCAGTGTTATTACTGCATGGGTAGTACTTTCTTCTACTATTTTGCCTTCTGGATTTTATATGTCAGATCTATCTATTTTCCTTCTTTTTACCTTTACTCATAGTCTTCCTTTCTACATTCTTCTCCACACCTCTCTCTTCTGTCTTCATATGTGTCTCTAGTGTTCCCTTTAGTATTTCTTGCAGAGCTGGTCTCTTGGTCACAAATTCTGTCAGTGATTTTTTGTCTGAAAATGTTTTAATTTCTCCCTCATTTTTGAAGAACAATTTTACTGGGTATAGAATTCTTGGTTGGCAGTTTTTCTCTTTTAATAATTTAAATATATGATCCCACTGTCTTCTCGCCTCCATGGTTTCTGCTGAGAGATCTGTGCATAGTCTTATTGGGCTTCCCTTGTATGTGTTGGATTGCTTTTCTCTTGCTGCTTTCAAGATCCTCTCTTTCTCTTTGGCCTCTGACATTCTGATTATTAAATGTCTTGGAGTATGTCTATTTGGATCTATTCTCTTTGGGGTACGCTGCACTTCTTGGATCTGTAATTTTAAGTCTTTCATAAGAGTTGGGAAATTTTCAGTGATAATTTCCTCCATTAGTTTTTCTCCTCCTTTTCCCTTCTCTTCTCCTCCTGGGACACCCACAACACGTATATTCATGCACTTCATATTGCCTTTCAATTCCCTGGGTCCCTGCTCATATTTTTCCATTTTTTTTCCTATAGTTTCTGTTTCTTGTCAGATTTCAGATGTTCCGTCCTCCAGTTCAGAAATCCTATATTCTGTCTCTTGAAATCTACCACTGTAGGTTTCCATTGTTTTTTTCATCTCTTCTACTGTGTCTTTCATTCCCATAAGTTCTGTGATTTGTTTTTTCAGACTTTCAGTTTCTTCTTTTTATTCTTTCCTTGTCTTCTTTATATCCTCCCTCAATTCATTGATTTGGTTTTTGATGAGGTTTTCCATGTCTGTTCGTATATTCTGAATTAATTGTTTCAGCTCCTGTATGTCGTTTGAATTGTTGGTTTGTTCCTTTGACTGGGCCATATCTTCAATTTTCCTAGTGTGATTTGTTGTTTTTTGCTGGCGTCTAGGCATTTAATTACCCTAATTAGTTTATTCTGGAGATTGCTTTCACTTCTTTTATCTAGGGTTTTCTTGCTGCATGAATTTGTTGTCTATTTGTTCTTTGACATTCCTCAGCTTTATCTGGACCTTTAGCTTAAGTTTTGTTTAACAGAGGAGAATTTTTCAGTTCTTGTTTTCTTTTTTCTTGCCCTGCTTGTGTGGTGCCTTTCCCCCACATACACTTAGGAGGGTCTACTTAGATATATAGACTCCAGTCAGATTTTCCCAGACCAAACTGGCCTCCTATCAGGAGGAAAGAGTCATCTGCGTCGGTTTTTCCTGAGGGTGAGACCCAGCAGGTTGAAAGACTTTCCTGAGAAGTCTCTGGACTCTGTCTTTCTTATCCTGCCCAGTATGTGACACTTGTCTGACTGCACGTCCCACCAGCATAAGATGATGTGGTACCTTTAACTTTGGCAAACTCTCCTTGCTGGGGGCGTGGTGGAGACAGAGGAGAGGTTGTAGGCTGGTTTTAATGGATTCAAATTACCAAGCCCTGGTGTCTGAATTCCTTGATGGAGGGATTCCACCTGAGTTGGGCTTCACCCCTCCCCTGGCGAAGGCACATGCTCCAGATAAGCCCCCAAAAGAGCTCACTTCTGCCTATGCCTGGGGCAGTTGCAGCCTGAAAAGTCCTGCCTCTGGATTCAGAGGCAGTCAAGCCTTTGTAGATGCACAGCCACAAAAACCTCTGTTTCCTTCTTTTTTTGTGTCCCCTTTTTCTGTCAGTCCTGCCCCCTTGGCACCGGGGCAAAATTAAGCAACCTCCACTTTGATCAGGTTCACCTAAGCTGGGGGCCTATTTTTAGTAGTCAGAATTTGTTAATTAGTTCCACAATTGGCTTTTGATTGTGCCCAGTCCCTGCTGCTGGTAAAGTCCTTTCCTTTCCCCTCTGGCAAGCGGCCTGTGAGGGAGGGCCACTGGCTGCTGCAGCTTTGGGAACTCACGGTTCAGGGGGGTGCTTGCAGCTGGTCCAGCTGGTCCAGACTGGGGTATGCTGTGTGTCTGGTCACTATCGTGGCTCCGGGAGCTGTTCTGTACTGTTTCTGGTTATTTAATAGTTGTTTTGGAGGACGAACTAAAAATCATCACTCTGGAATTTATTGGGGTATCACTCTGGACAAACCTACAAGATCTCATGCCCTACTCAAGGTTCTCTGTACTATGGTGTTCAGTTAAGCTGTCCACAGAAGTTATATTAGGAAATGCACTAGTCAAAATATAATTCTGTACCAAATAAACATTTCTTGCTTTAGTCTCACACATAAGTTAAAGTTTTAAAATGTTAATTATCTGTTTTCAACACCCTGCAATATTGACATTCCTTTGTTCTTCCTTATGCAAAAACGTTTTTAAATTTGTACATTTAGTCACTATCATTATACACTCTAGGTGTTCCTAGATTATACCAACTCAGTCTTTATCGTCTGTATTTCCTTCTAATTTCATTTGTGAGTGGCAGAATTCTTGCCTGCCGTGCGGAAGACCCAGGTTCAATTCCTGGTGCCTGCCCATGGGGCGGGAAAAATATATTTATTATCAATTTTTGACAAAGGTGCAAAGGCATTTCAGTGGACAAAGAATAGTTATTGCAACAAGTGATGGTAGAACAACTGGACCTCTATGTAAAAAAAAAAAACCAACAAAAAAACCCATATAGCTACCATATACAAAAATTAACTTAAAATGGATTATAAACGTAAGTGTTAAATGTAAAACTCTTAGAAGAAAACATCTTCTGGACCCTTGGGTTTGGCAAAGAGCTCTTAGATACAACACCAAAAGTATGATCCATGAAAGAAAAAAATTATAAATTGAACTTCATCAGAATTAAACATTTTTGCTCTGTGAAAGGCACAGTTAAGCGAATGAAAAGGCAAGTCATGAACTGGGAGAATATATTTGCAAGGAACGTGTCTGAGAAGTGGCTTGTAGCAGTAATTTGTGAAGAACTTTTAAAACTCAATACAGAAAAATCCCTACCAATTAAACAAAAACGAATAACAGTCACTTCACTGAAGTTGATGTTTGGATGAGAAATGAGCATGTGAAAAAATGTTTAACATCACTAGTCACTAAGGATATACAAATTGAAACCACAGTTTACATTACCTACCTACTTATTAGAAAGGTTAAAATGAAAAAAATAATACTGACAGTACCAAGTACTGGTGAAGATGGAGACCATCTGGAACAGTGCTGGTAGAATGCAGGATGGTACAGCCACTCTGGAAAAGTCTGGCAGTTTTTTATACAGTTAAATATACACTTACCATATGTCTCAACAGTCTCACCTCAGGGAATTTATGTTAAAGCAGTGTTAACTATGTTTATACAAAAACCTACATCCAAATATTTATAGCAGCATTATTAATAATTGCCCCAAACTGGAAACAATCCAAATGTCCTTCAGTGGGTGAATGAATAAGCAAACTTTATATATCCAGATAATGGAATACTATTCAGCATTAAAAAAGGAAACAACTGTTTAAATATTGGTAACATGTATGAGTCTCAAAGGCGTTATATTGAATGAAAGAAGCAATCTCATAAGATTATATTCGAAATGACTCCATTTACATGGCAGCCTTTAAAAGGGAGATTTATAGGGTCAGAAAACAGATCAGTGGTTGCTAAGAGTTAGGGATGAAGGGAGAGTTTGACTACAAATGGGCATATGAGGGAGTTCTTTGGAATATCAGAATTGTTCTGTATTCTCTGTTTGTGGTTGAGGGTATAAGAATCTGTGCAGTGCTAAAATTCAGAAGTGTATACCAAGAAAGTGAATATGTAATTTTAAAAAGGAAAAGTAGCAACAAGAAAATTGCAGAATGGTTTTGATAAATTTGGGGGGGGGGCTTAAAAACCTGCAGCTGTTTGAGATTGAGCAAGCTAAATAAAGAAAAAGCATTTTAGTGTTATTGACCTTTTCAAGAAGCCACTATATTGCCTTCTGCTAGGTTCAGCATCCTGTTAGCCATATGTCCTGTGTTTGTATCTACAACACCTTGGCCAGAATGAACCTTATTTCATGGAAAGATGAAATTTTATTATACCCTTGGTTTTTTCAATTAAAAGATAATAGTATTTGAAAGGTTAATAGTGTTTAGCTAGTTATAGAACTCAGACAAATGAAGGATACAGTGCTCAAGTTTTATCATTTTTTGGCGGGGGCGGGGTGCGTGGGCAGGCTCCAAGAATGGAACCCATGGCAGGAGAGAAATCTGTCTCTGCGCCACTGCTGCACCACCCGGCCAGATTTTTTTTTTAATTGTGAAAAATTACAGATATACAAAAAAGCAATAAATTTCAAAGCACACCACAACAATTAGTTATAGAACAGATTTCAGAGTTTGGTATGGGTTACATTCTCACGATTTTAGGTTTTTCCTTCTAGCTGCTCCAAGACACTGGAGCATAAAAGAAGTATCAGTGTGATTCAGCAGTCATACTCATTTGTCGAGTTCCATAATCTTTGTTATAACTCCACCTTCTCTTTTGATCTCTCTCTTAATCTTTAAGGGTATTTGGGCTGTTCCCATTCTAATTTTTTCATGTTGGAAAGGTCTGTTGATAATATGGAATAGGGGGAACTAATTTATGTACTGGAGAGGTTGTCCCCTCTGGGTTTCAGGAATTATCTGGCCTAGGAACCCATCTGGAGAATCCAGTTTTCTGAAACATAATCTTAATACAAGGAACTTTTGTAGAGTTTCAGATAAAGCCCTAGGTGTCTTGTAGGGTTGGCTGGAATGGTGTTTTTGACTCTTAACCTTTTTAAAAAATAATTTCAGGGGTGCAAGGAGTAGTTCCAGTGGTAGAATTCTTGCCTGCCATGCAGGAGACCAGAGTTCGATTCCCTGCCCATGCAATTCCCAAAAACAAGACAAACACGCAAAAATTCAACAAATGGTACTACAAAATGGGATACTCACATGGAAAAAGAATGAAATATGACCCCCACCATGCAGCATACCAAAAAAAAAAAAATTTTTTTTTCAGTTTCAAGAATGTTGTAAAAATAATACAAAAGCAATAGAAAACTCAAATCTGCTTTTTACTGAGAAACCCGTATTTACTGACTTTTAACATTTTGCCAAATTTGTTATATCGTTCTGCTTACCTATGTATGTCTCTCTGTTTTCTAAATATTTGACAGTAGATTACATATATAATACTCCTTGAATACCTAATACTTCCATGTATCCTTCCTAGGAAGAAAGGTACTTAGGTAACTATATTAAGTTTAGTTATCAAGTTTAAGATATTTAATATTGATATATAAAGTATACTTTCTCTGTATAATTTAAGAAAGGATGTAAAGGATTTGTATAGGGAAAAACTACAAATATTATTTAAATAAATTGAAGAAGACCTAAATAAATGGAAAAATAATCTTATGCTTATAGATTGCAGTACTTGAGATCATTAAGATGTCAATATTTCCCAAAGTGATTTACAGATTCAGTGCAGTCGGAATCAAAATTCCAGTAGCCTTCTTTGCATTTAGAAATGGATAAACTATTCATCAAATTTATATGAAAGGGTGAGGGACCCCAAATAATGAAAACCATCTTGATAAATCACAAACTTGGAGGACTTACACTTCCATTTCAAAACATTACAAAACTATAGTAATCAAAACAGTTTGCTACTGGCAGAACCAAAAGATGTATAGACTATTGGGAAAGAGTTCAGATTTCAGGAAAAACACCCATACATCTATGGCTCGTTAATTATTTAGAAGGATGCCAAGTCCATTCAATGAGGAAAAAATAGATCCTTCAAAAAATGATGCTAGAAAAACTGGATATCCACATGCAGAGGAATGAAAGTAGACGTCTACATAACAACAAATGTAAAAATTAAACTCAAAATGAATCAACAATTTAAATATAAATGCTGAAACTATGAAACTCTTAGAAGAAAACCTAGGGAACAGTTTTCAGGACACCCAGTGGAATATTCAGTCATAAAAAGGAATGAAGTTCTGATATACACTAAAAACATGGATTGAAGTGTGAAGATATGTTGAGTAAAATAAGCAGATACAAAAGAATAGATGCTGTGTAATTTCATTTATATGAAATAACTAGGATATGCAAATTCATAGAGATATAAAGTAGAGTGCAAGTTACTAGGGGCAGGGCATGGAGATAGGGACATTCTGATAGGGGTAGTGGCCAAGTTTGGTAATAAATTTTGGTAGTACAACACTGTGAACGTGATTTATTCATAAATTGTATGCTAGGGAGTTGAATGAGAGAGACTTTTAATTTCTTTTTCATTGTGATAAAATATACAAAACAATCATTTTAACCATTTTGAGTGTACAATTCTTTGACATTAAGTACATTTATAATACCGTGTAACTTTCACCACTATTTCCAGACTGTTTTCATTATCCCAAACCTAAACTCATTTAGCAATAACTCTGCCCCCTCCTGCCACCCCTGGTAACAACTACACAGCTTTCTGTCTCTCTGAATTTGATTGTTCTAAGTATTTCATATAAGGGAAATCATATAATATTTGTCCTTTTGTGTCTTCCGTATTTCATTCAACATGTCTTCAAGGTTCATCAATAGCATACATATGTACTGTTCCTGTAGGAACTCCTCTAGTCCCACCTTTTTTTTTGTACTTATTACAAATTATGTCTTTGTATATAGTATGTCCAATTGTTTTTTATGCTTTTGCATTTTTTTTCACATTTGTTCCCCCTATTATTTATTTTTGTTCCATATGTTCTACTCGTTTGTTGACAAGGTAGATAAAAGGAGCATCAGACACAAGGTTTTCACAATTACACAGTCACATTGTGAAAGCTATATCATTATTCAATCATCCTCAAGAAACATGGCTACTGGAACACAGCTCTACATTTTCAGGCAGTTCCCTCCAGCCTCTCCATTACATCTTGAATGACAAAGGTGATATCTACTCAATGCGTAACTTCCAGGATAACCTCTGGACTCCGGTTGGAATCTCTCCGTATGCTTTTGCATTTTAACACCTGTACGAAGTAAGAAGTGGAGTTACATACCAAAAAATATAATACAGTACTACTGGTAGTTATAATTACCCAAATGTTTTCTTTACTGGATGTCTTTATTTGTTTGTGTCTCTTTGAATCTCTGTCTACTATTCTTTTAGTCTGAAGAATTCCCTTTAGCATTGCTGTTAAAGGGTAGGTCAAGCAGTGAACTCCTTCTGCTTTTTTTTTTTTCTTTTCAGTATTTGTAGTGTATTCCTCATGTATTTTGGGGATCCTCACGTATTTTGGGGTCCTTCTGCTTTTATTTGAAAAGGTTCTAAACTCTCCCTCATTTTTGAAAAAGTCTTGCAGTGTAAAATTCTTGGTTGGTAATAGTGTTCTCTCAGTGGGTTGAAGTATTTCTTCTTCCCTCCATGGCTTCTCCTGAGAAGTTTTCGTGTAATCTAATTTTGAACTTCTTTGTCCAGAACTTGCTACTTTTCTCCTGTGATTTTCAAAATTCTCTCCTTGTTCCCTGCATTTGACAGTTTGATCAGTATGTAATGGGTCATTTTTTTTTAAAATACCAAAAAACACCAAACAAACGCAAACATTCTTAACTTTTGATCATTCCATTTTACATATATAATTAGTAATTCGCAGTATCATCACATAGTTGCACATTCATCATCATGATCATTTCTTGGAACATATGCATTTTTTCAGAAAAAGAAATAAAAAGACAACAGAAAAAAGTGCATACATACCATACCCCTTACCCCTCCCTTTAATTGATCACTAGCATTTCAATTAATTTATTTTAACATTTATTCCTCCTATTATTTATTTTTATTCTATATATTCTACTCGTCTGTTGATAAGGTATATAAAAGGAGCATCAGACACGAGTTTTTCACAATCACACAGTCACATTGTGAAAGCTTTATCATTATACAGTCATCTTCAAGAAACATGGCTACAGCTCTACTTTTCAGGCAGTTCCCTCCAGCCTCTCCATTACATCTTGACTAACAAGGTAATATCTATTTAATGCGTAAGAATAACCTCCAGGATAACCTCTTGACTCTGTTTGGAATCTCTCAGCCATTGATTGACACTTTATTTTGTCTCATTTCACTCTTCCCCCTTTTGGTCGAGAAGGTTTTCTCAATCCTTTGATGCTGAATCTCAGCTCATTCTAGGATTTCTGTCCCACATTGCCAGGAAGGTCCACACCCCTGGGAGTCATATCCCACGTAGATGGAGGGAGGGTGGTGAGTTTGCTTGTTGTGTTGGCTGGTGAGAGACGCCACATCTGAGCAACAGAAGAGGTTCTCTTGGGGGTGACTGTTAGGCCTAAATTTAAGTAGGCTTGACCCATCCTTTGTGGGGTTAAGTTTCATATGAACAAACCCGAAGAATGGGGGCTCAGCCTTTGGCTTTGGTTGTCCACTCTGCTTGTGAGAATATCAAGAATTCAACTTGGGGAAGTTGAATTTTCCCCCTTTCTCACCATTTCCCAAAGGGGACTTTGCAAATACTTTTTTATTCACTGTTCAAATCATTCTGGGATTTCTCGGGGCATCACGATGGACAAACCCACAAAATCTCATGTCCTACTCAAGGTTCCATGTACTTATGGTGTTCAGTTAAGCTATCTATGTAAGTTATGTTAGGAAATGCACTAGTCAAAATATAAATTTTGTACCAAATAAACATTCTTTTGCTGTAGTCTCACACATAAGTTAAAATTTTAAAATATTAATTACCATCTATTTTCAGCACCCTGCAGTAATGACATTCCTTTGTTCTTCCTCATGCAAAAGCATTTTTTAAATTTGTATGTTTAGTCACTATCATTATACACTCTAGGCATTTCTAGATTATACCATCTCAGTCTTTATTGTCTCTCTTTCTTTCTGATTTCATTTGTGCCCCCAGCCCTCCTCCCTCTATCATTCTCACATTCAGCTTCATTCAGTGTTTTAACATAATTGTATTACAGTTATGGTAGTATTTTGCTAATGGGTTGTATTTTTCTTTATGTTTATCCTCTTTGGTGTTCTTTGGGCTTCTTATATGTGCATATATACTCGTGACTTTTATGAACTTTGAGTGGTTTTCTGTAATTATTTATTTGTGTATTTTTTCTACATCTTTCTCTCTTTATTCTTCTGGGACCCTCATAATATGTATATTTGTACCCAGTGGTCTCTTAGGCTATTTTAACTTTTTATAATTGTTTTTTCTTTCTCTTTCTTAGCCCAACTCATCTCAGTTGTCTTGAATTTTAGTTTACTGATTTCGTTGTTATCCCATCTCCAATTTGATGCCGAAACTGTCTTGGGAATTTTCATTTCAATTATTGTGGTCTTAACTTCTGTAGCTCTGTTTCGTTCCTTTCTGTCTCTTTATTGAGATTCTCATTTGTTCATTCATTATTTTCCTGGTATCCTTGAGTTCTTTCTCTGTGTATTTTTTTACCTCCTTGAACATATTGAACGTCATTTTTTGAAAGTATTTGTTCAATATGTCCAGTCTGGTCTTAATTGGTGTTTTCTGAAATTTTATCCTCTTCCTTTGGATGAGCCATCATTTCTTATTTCTTTGTCTTGTAATCTTTGGCTGCATACTGTATGTTTTAATATTTTAAAATGTTAACTCTGGAATTTATTCCCTGAGATATGTCTGTTTCTTGAGCTTGTAATCAGCTGGTGATATGACAGAGATTTTCTTAAGTGTCAGCTGTCCTATCAGGAAGGCCTGCCCAAGGCAAGCGCAAAGTGCAGGGTCATCCCTTTCTATTCTTGGCTTGTGTCTTGTTTTGGACGTGTACTTGCTAGTGGCTTTAGGAGTCTCACTGTTTACAGGAGTTTGAATGTTGCCTCTAGTTCCCCCTCTAGAAGTAGACCTCTCCTTCTCCCTGGTGTTCTACTGCCATACTTAAAGCAGGTAAGCCTTTGCCCCATGCCCTCTGCCTCAGACATTTCTTGCACTGCTTTTGTTGTCTCAAACTACTTTTGCTTGGAGGGCAAATCCTAGGAAGGGTTGTCATGCCAGAGAGGAGTTTTACAAGTCAGTCTTTTCTAGCTGGAGCAAGGCTGTGGACCTAAAAAGGAAGCACCTGGAACAAGACTAGGGAGGGACCTATAAAGGGTGCACTGGCTGGTTCCACAGTGCTCTGGAGAGGGGATGAAGGAGGGGTTGGAAACTTCTTTTACAACTCCCCAAAACTGTGACTTCTTTACATGCCTGACAAATGTAGCCCTTCAACTATCCTCTCAGCAAGCACAGAATCTTTAACTCTCTTCTACCACTTTGCCTGGGGCGAGTTGGAACAGTGGCTATGCTGAGTGCCCGGCTCCCAGCAATTTGAAGTAGCTGATCAAAAGCTGTGATCTGTGCCCTACCACAGATCTTGGGGAACTGGATTTTCCTTTTTCATCATAGCTATTAAGTTTTATTCAGCACAAATTATATGTAGCAGAATTTTCCCATTAGGGCTTTTACAGATGTCTGAATCAGTTCATCTAGGTCCTCCCAAAGTTCACGTCTTTAATAACAATAATAGTATCTGATTAAATTTCTACTTAAAAAAAAATCAACAAATGAAATAATTATTTAAAGAACATCTCAGTGCATAGTAAGTGAAAGGGTATTGATTGGTGGAAGTGATGAATTATTTATATGCACACTATATTAGCTAGGATTCTCTAGAGAAACAGAATCAGCAGAAAATATTTGTAGATGTAAAATTAATAAAAGTGTTTCACGTAACCATGGGAACATAGAGTCCCAAATCTGTAGGGCAGGCTGTGATGCTGTCAACTCCGATGAATGGTGTGGATGAACTCCACAGGAGAGGCTGGCTGGCCGAAGTAGGAAGAGACTGTTACTTCTGAATCCTCCTTAAAAGCCTTCCAGTGATTAGATTAAGCATCACTCATTGCATCACTCTCCAAATGCAGTCAGCTGTGAATACAGCTATGTGATCATGATTTAATTCTATGAAATGTCCTCATAGCAACAGACAGGCCTGACCAGTACTTGCCCAACCTGACAAACGGGCACCACCACCTGGCCAAGTTGACACATGAACCTACCAATGACACACCTATAGCGGTATTACGCTGTTTTTTTCCTTTAATGCAATTTTTTTGAGATATATTCACACATCATACAAACCATCTGAAGTATACAATCAGTGGCTCACAGTGTCATCATATAGTTGACATAGTTGTGCAGACATCACCGTGATCAATTTTACAGCATATCCATTACTTCAGAAAGGAACTGAAAATGAAAACAAAAACCCAGATCCTTCCATATCCTTTATTTCCCCCTATTATTGACCTATAGTATTGTTTTGGTCAACCCAGCGTATACGTAAAAGAATATTAATGTATTGCTGTTAATTGCAGTCCATAGTTTGCAATAGGCATGTTTTCCCCATATACCACTGTTATTAACTCCTTGTAATAGTGTTGTACATTTGTTTTAGCTCATGAAAGAGTTTTTTAGTATTTGTACAGTATTTTCACCATGTTACACATTCCCATGTTCAAACCTACAATTTTCCTTTTGATGAAATACATGACTAAACTTCCCCTTGCCACCACATTCACACACAGTTCAGCACTGTTAATTATTCTCACAACAACGTGTTACCATCATTTCTATCCTTTTCCAAACATTGAAGTTGGGAAGTGTATTTATTTTTTTGTTCCTTTCTGGCATCAGCACCTTATGCCAGGGGTCAGACCCCACTGTTGACTGCTACAAGAGTGGAGGATGGGTTCCAGTCACTGCCACACAAAGAGAAGGATTTGCGGGTATTTACCCTAATTTACCTAATTTGCCTCTTCCTCCCATTTTTACCTGGATACTGTGCAGTGTTTTACTTGACGCTGTAGTTTCAAAATAGTTGATTCAGACTTTTCTTCCCTGTTTAATAGTTGTTCTGGTAGAGAGACTAATTCCTGGAGCTTTCTACTCTGTCACCTTTCCATAATGCAATTTTATTGAGATGTATATTTACCTATCATATAATCATCCAAATTGTACAAGTTCACAGTATAATCATATAACTGTGTTGTCACAATCGGTTTTTGAATAGTTACGTTACTCCAAAGATATGTGGTTTTTTTGTTTTGCTTTTATTATTATTATTATTATTATTATTTTTTGCAAGGGCTGGCATGGAAATCAAACCTGGGTCTCTGGCATCACAGGTGAGAACTCTGCCTCCTGAGCCACTGTGGCCCACCCCGAAGATATGTGTTTTTAATGAGTTAGGTAATAGTTTTGATTTCTGTTTAGAAAAGGAAATTATTTCGTAAGATATTTATTTCTTTACTGGCAGTTGTTTTCTTTAGTAATTGAGAACACAAGTAGAAACTTGTTAAGATGAATATTTTAGATTTCTGGGTACTCTTTTATCATTGAGAGAAGCATTTGGGGTCTTAGTAAACAATATGTTATTTCTCGTATATAATTGAACCTGTCAATGTGAGCTGTGGAAACATGGAGAAGAGCTATTTAAACTTCGAATGCCATTTTTCAATTCATGATTTCGTTTGTTCAAATATTTATTGACTACTTACTGTGTGTCAGGCACTATTGTAGATGTTGGGGATACAGTGAAAAAAGTAGATGAACTAACCTCATGGAACTTCCATTCTAGTAGGTGAGAAAGACAATGAACAGCAAGTATATGGCATCCTAGAAAAGGAAAGTAGAAAAAGTGAAGCAAAAAAGTAAAATTTGAAGTAGGGAAAATGATATTACAAAATTATATTTTTGGCTGCATATCCCTTCAATTTTCCAGTACTTTTGCAGTTTCTTGTTACAAAAAGTTGTCAAAGTTATACATTTCCCTATCCAAAAATCAAATGGTTCTACAAGTTCATTACATAAAAAAGCAGCCCCCAGACATGCTCCACCTCCAGTTCCACCTCCCCCCTAAAGAAACAATTTCTAATTCTTTTAGCTGGTTCTTTTGTTATTTATCTTATTAATAATGTGCTTTTATGGCTAATTTATTTTTTTTGGAGTTTTGGCTACTTTTTTAGCAATTTTTGTTTGTGAAATATATGCAGAAAAGTGGTAAATTTCAAAGTACAGTTTAATAAACAGTTACAGAGCAAATTTCACAGGATATGAGTTTACAGTTGCACAATTTCAGTTATTTCCTTCTAGTTCTTCTAATACACTAGAGATGTTAAAGAAATATCATTTAATAGTCATATTCCATTTATTAAATCCTATCTTCTCTTACAGCTACTCCTTCTCCTTTAATCGTTCTCCCAATCTTTAGGCGTATTTGGGTTCTGCCCTTTCCACCTTTTTCGTGTTTGGAAAGGGGTGTCGAGTAATATAGAGGAGGGAGATGGAACTGGTTGATATTCTTAGAGAGGCTGTCCCCTCTGGGTTTCAGAACTTATTTGGCCTAGGAACCATCTGGAGGTTGTAGGTTTCTGGAAAGTAACCTTAGTATGTAAAACTTTTGCAGAATCTCAAATAGAGCCCAAGGTGTTCTTTAGGGTAAACAGAAATGAGGTTGATCGGCGTTTGGCAAACCGTGGTAATTAGCACTATCTATCTGAAGCTAGCATAAGAGTAGCCTCCAAAATAGCCTGTCAACTTCATTTGAACTCTCTTAGCCACTGAAACCTTATTTTGTTACATTCTTTTTCCCCATTTTGGTCAGGAAGACACTGTCCATCCCTTCGTGCCAGGGCCATCTCATCCCTGGGAGCCATGTCCCATGTTGCCGGGGAGACTTACATCCCTGGAAGTCATGTCCCACATATGGGGGAGGATAATGACTTTACTTTGTGAGGTGGGCCTACAGGCCACATCTGAGCAACAAAAGAGGTTCTTTGGAAGTGACTCAGGCAAAATTATAGGTAGGCTTAGCATCCCTGATATAAGATTAAGGGCTAGACGTGTAGTAACTTGGTAGTATCTAATGTTTCAAAAAGCATCAGAAATTTCCTATGTGGGCAAGTTTAATAGTTCCATATATATTTTTCTAGTCTCTCAAGAGACTTTGTCAATAGTTTTTATTGATCTACCCAACATACTCTGGAATGTAGCAGGGTATTACATTAAGCTATACAGAATTATAAGATCTCATTCCCAATTCTAGGCTCTATATGGTTAGGTTGTTTAAATGAACTGGCCAGACAGGTTAAGTTAGGTTGTGTGCTACAGAAAATTTAAGTTTTAAACAAAATAAATAAATATCTTCCTTTTGTTACGCAAACCTAGGTGGAATTCTAAAATACAGACAATTTGATCCTTTAGCTTATATTCTGATTTACTTTAGTCTCAACCAGATCAGCTTTGTTTTTATCTCTAAGTTGAAATTTTTTGGCTTCTTTAACAGTTGTTGAATGAAGTAATGTTGACTTGCAGAACTCTAGAACTCTAACTCTGATTCTTTTTTTTTCTTATTTTGATCATTCCGTTCTACATCTAATTCTGATTCTTAACTGTAACACAGATACCCAAAGTTCCAGGGAAATACCGGATTATACACATAGAGCATAGCATCTGAGTATTTAGAAATAAGATTTAAAGCTCAGGGATAATGTGACTGCTGTAAGAGCTTACAATCTGGGCCCTAATTTTTTTTTTTAAACTTTTTTTATTAATTAAAAAAAATTAATGAACATTAAGGTATCATTCCATTCTACATATACTGGGCCCTAATTTTTTATAAGTATTTTCTTTTTTTTTTAAGCTGAAGTCCATACTTTATTTGAGTTTCCTTAGTTTTTATCTGTTGTCTTTTTATGTTCCAGGATCCCAGCTAGGATACCACATTATAATTATTATTTTTTTTAATATAGGTTTATTGAGATACACACTGTAGAGACCATCTGAAGTATACAATTACTGGCTCCCGTATTATCACGTAGTTGTGCATAACATCCCCATGATCAATTTTGGAACATTTTCATTACTCCAGAAAGGAAATAAAAATGTAATCATTTTCTAAAAGAGACCGTACAGTATTCGTCCTTTTGTTTCTGGCTTATTTTGCTCAGCATAATGTCCTCAAGGTGCATTCACCTATGGCTACTTTTTGATTTTTCAATTTCTTTCATTATCTGTGATAACTCCCCATGGAAGAAAAAGATTTACCTCTTTTCCTTTCTTCCCCTTCTCTCTCTCTAACATGCATTCATGTACATATATTCCTTCAGTCTTCCAGTAAAGTTAAACCATAATTATAGATAATCGTTGCTCACAATATTAAGATGATGTAAAATATATTTATTTCCCACGTAATATTGTTTCCTCTTCAAAAATCCTAACTTTCTTGGAATATCAGTAATTCTGCCTAAGAATAAGTATTTCTGCCACATGTTTAAATCTCTCAAGGTACTCACATTCATTGGGCATTTTATGAACTTTATCTATGAGGAAATCTCTTGATTTTTTTTTTACTAGCTTTATTGAGATATCCTTCACATACCATGCACTTCACTCAAAGTGTACAATTCATTGTTTTTTTTTTTTATATTTAGAGTTGTGCCACCATTACTGAAGTCAATTTTAGAATATTTTCATCACTTCCCAAGAGAACCCCTACCCATTATCTGTCACTTTCCATTTCCCTCCAACCTCCCTAGCCATAAGACACCACCAGTCTGCTTTCTGTCTTTGTGGATTTGTCTATTCTCGACATTTCATATAAATGGAATCATAAAATATATAGTATTTGTTCTTTGTGTATGGCTTATTACACTTAGCATGTTTTTAAGGTTCATCCATGTTGTGGTATCAGTGCTTCATTCCTTTTCATTACCAAATAATATTCCTTTGCATGAATATACCACATTTTGTTTATCCACTGATAAACTTATGTTGGTGAACATTTAAGTTGTTTCTACTTTTTGGCAATTAGGAGTAATTCTTCTGTAAGCATTCCTGTACATGTTTTGTATGGACATATATTTTCCCTTCTCTTATGTATATACCTAGGAATGGAATTGAATTGGCGGGTCATAGGGTAACCTTTTGGGGAGCTGCCAGAATGTTTTCCAAAGTGATTGCGTTATTTTTACATTCCCAACAGCCTCCTGGAGTATTCTGAGCTCCATCAGAATTTTGAGGCTATTTCTAAATTGTCTAGAGGTTGCAAAAGTGCTGTTTGTAATTTAGTGTCATTCTAAATCTGTCTGTTGTATGTGACCTGTTTTTTTCTTCTGGATGCTTATAAAAATTTCTTTTTTTTTGTCCCTGGTGTTCTGAAATTTCACATTACTGTGCATATTATTAATCTGGAAACTGATGTTCTTCAGCATTAGACAGTTTTCATTATTTCAGTGATGTTTTCTTCTGTACAATTTTGGAAAATTTTGTAACGGTTTTTTAAAATTGTGGAATGCAACATATATACAAAAAAGCAATAAATTTCCAAATACATTTTTTTTAATATATAAAGGGGATTTATTAGGTTGCAAATTTACAGTTCTAAGGCCATGAAAATGTCCAAATTAAGGCATCTACAAGAGAGTACCTCACTTAGGAAAAACTGATTGAGTCTGGGGTTTCTCTGCCACAAGGGAAGACACATGGTGACTTCAGCTGGCCCTTCTCTCCTGGGTTGATTTCATAATGGCTCTCTTGCCTCCTTTGGGTCTTCCCTTAACATTCCAAATACGTTTTAACAAGTAGTTATAGAACAGATTTTAAAGTTTGGTGTGGGTTACAGTTCTGCGATTTTTTGTTTTTTCTTCTAGCTGCTCCAAGACACTGGAGATCAAAAGAAATATCAATGTAATGATTCGGTATTCATACTCATTTGTTAAATCCTATCTTCATTGTTATACTCCTCTTTTTTTTCTTTTTTATGAAAGATAACATATATACGAAAAGCAATAAATTTCTAAGTATATCACAACAATTAGTTGCTCCACAATTTTATGTTTTTGTTTCTAGCTGCTCTAAAGTACTGGAAGTTAAAAGAAATATCAATATAATGATTCAGCACTCATAATCATTTGTTAAACTTGACCTTCTTTGTATAAATCCACTATCACCTTTGCTCATTGTCCCACTCCTTAGGGGTATTTGGGCTGTGCCATTCTAACTTTCTCATGTTGAAAGGAACTATCGACAGTATGGGTGTACTGGTTTGAAAGGATGTATGGACCCTAGGAAAGCCATGTTTTAATCAAAATCCCATTTCATAAAGGCAAAATAATCCCTATTCAATACTATATGTTTGGATCTGTAATTAGATCATCTCCCTGGAGATGTAACCCAGTCAAGAGTGGTTGTTAAGCTGGATTAGGGGAAATGTGTATCTACCAATTTGGGTGGGTCTTGATTGGTTTACTGGAGTCCTATAAAAGAGGAAACATTTTGGAGAATGAGAGATCTCTGAGAGAGCAGAGAATGACATAGCCACAGGAAGCAGTCTACCAGCCAGTGAACTTTGGAGATAAAGAAGGAAAATGCCTCTTGGGGAGCTTCATGAAACAGGAAGCCAGGAGAGAAGGCTAGCAGATGACACCGTGTTTGCCATGCTCCCTTCCAGTTGAGAGAAAAGCCCTGATTATGTTTGCCATGTGCCTTCTCACTTGAGAAACTCTGAACGTCATCGGCCTTCTTGAACCAAAGTATCTTTTTCTGGATGCCTTTAATTGAACATTTCTATAGATTTGTTTTAATTGGGACATTTTTTTGGCCTTAGAACTGTTAACTAGCAACTTATTAAATTCCCCCTTTAAAAAGCCATTCTGTTTCTGGTATTTTGCATTCTGGCAGCTAGCAAACTAGAACAATGGGATAGGGAGATGAACTAGTCGGTGTTCTGGAGAGGCTGGCCCCTCTGCATTTCAGGACTTATCTGTTCCAGGGACTCGTCTGGAGGTTGTAAGTTCTGGAAAGTTATCCTAGTGCATGGAACCTTTGTAGAATCATATATAATGCTCTAGGTATTCTTTAGGATTGGCAGGAATGGTTTTGCTTGGGGTTTGGCAAGTTACGATAGTAGCAGTGTCTAACTGAGGCTTGTGTAAAAGTGATTTGCAGAGTAGCCTCTTGTCTGTTTGAATTCTCAGCCACTGATATCTCCCAGGTGTGTTGGCTTGACTGCCTTATCAAAGATCAAATGTCCGTAGATGAGAGGGTCTATATCTGAGCACTCTATTCGATTCCATTGGTCGATATATCTATCTTTATGCCAATACCATGCTGTTTTGACCACTGTGGCTTCATAATATGCCTTAAAGTCTGGCAGTGCGAGACCTCCAGCTTCGTTTTTTTTCCTCAAGATGTTTTTTGCAATTCAGGGCACCCTGCCCTTCCAGATAAATTTGCTTATTGGTTTTTCTATTTCTGAAAAATAAGTTGTTGGGATTTTGATTGGTATTGCATTGAATCTGTAGATCAATTTAGGTAGGATTGACATCTTAACTATATTTAGTCTTCCTGATATCTCATTTATTATACTTCTTTCCCCCCTTTTGGTCAGGATGGCATTGTTGATCCTACAGTGCCAGGGTCATACTCATCTCAGGGGGTCATCTCCCACACAGCCAGGTAGACTTTCATCTCTGGATGTCATGTCCCACGTTGGGGGGATGGCAACGGTTTCACTTGTAGAGTTGGGCTTAGAGAGAGCGACCACATCTGAGCAACAAAAGAGGTCCTCCGGAAGTGATTCTTAGCATACCTGTAGGTAGGCTGAGCTTCTCCACTTCTGCCCCATTTTATAAGTATTTTCTAAATGAGATTATACAGTATTTGCTCTTTTGTTTCTGGCTTATTTTGCCTTACCAAATGTCCCACAGGTTCATTCACAATATTGGATGCTTCATTGTTTCTTTCTGTAGCAGCACAGTGCTCAATCATATGTCTACACTGTTGTTCGTCAGTCTACTTCTCAGTCACTGCATCTTTCAGCCATCTCCATCTACTGGGCTTCATATGTAACATCCAAAGTCAACATCCACCAACACTTTCACTTTTAGATAATTTCATTGTTTCCGAGGGAAAGATAACCAATAAACACAACCTCACCAAGTAGAAAATTCAAACCTCCCCCTAACTCTTGTCCCTCCCCCCATTATGTACCCCTGGTCTTGCAGCAGTACTGTTGATGTCTTCCTGTTAAACATAACCCATAGCATGCAATTGCATTTCCCCCCATACCCTAAAATTTTACACTCTTTGTACAAGATTCATACTTTTGCAGTTCATGTAAGAACTTATTTATATTTGTCGTGTTAGGACACATGGGTCTCTACAATCCCTTTCAATCATTTTCACCGTCATTATGGTAATATTAATTATAGACCCATGGTGAACCACCTTTACTTCTATTTGAGTTCAACCTCATTAGCTAACCATTCACCCATCTCCAGCTATGTGTATCTCTAGGTCCCCTGTGTTCTGTATTATAAGCCTCTGATTTTACCTTTACCATGGTCATAAAAGTGGAATTATACAGAATATATCCTTTTGTGTCTGGTTTATTTCACTCAGCATGGTGTCCTTAAGGATCATCCATTTTGTCATGTGCTTCAGAACATCATTTCATCTTACTGCTGCATAATATTCCATCGTATAAATATACCACACTTTGTTAATCCACTTGTCTGTTGATGGGCACTTGGATTGTTTCCATCTTTTGGCAATTGTGAATAATGCTGCTATGAACGTTGGTAGGCAAATGTCTCTGTCACTGCTTTCAGCTCTTCTGGGTATATACTAAGTAGTAGTATTGCTGGGTCATAGGGTAACTCAATATTTAGTTTCCTTAGCAAATGCCAGACTGTCTTGCATAGCAGCTATACCATTATACGTTCTAGCAGTGCACAAGTGTCCTATTTCTCCGCATTCTTTCCAACATTTGTAGTTTCTTGTTTGTTTACTAGCAGCCATTCTTACAGGTGTGAGGTGGTATCTCATTGTAGTCTTGATCACATTTCCCTTACAGGTAATGAAAATGAGCATCTCTTCATGTGCTTTTTGGCCATTTATATTTGCTGTACAGAAAAATGCCTATTCATATCATTAGCCCATTTTATAATTGAGTGTTCTTTTGTTGTTGAGTTGTATGATTTCTTTCTTTTTTTTTTTACATGGGCAGGCACCGGGAATCGAACCCGGGTCCTCTGGCATGGCAGGCAAGCATTCTTGCCTGCTGAGCCACTGTGGCCTGCCCTGTATGATTTCTTTATGTAGGATATCATACCTTTATCCGATGTATGATTTCTAAATATTTTCTCCTGTTGAGTTGGCTGCCTCTTCATCTTTTTTACAAAGTCTTTTGAGACACAGAAGCGTTTGATTTTGAAGTGTTCCCATTTATCTAAATATATTTATTTTTTGTTGCTTGTACTTTGGGTGTAAAGTTTAGGAAGCTACTTCCTATTACTTGGTCTTGAAGGTGTTTCCCTACATTTTCTTCTAGGAGCTTTATGGTACTTGTTCTTTTATCTAGATACTTATTTTGTGTAGCATTTTAAAAATCGAGTTGCAGTTCCATACAATGAGTTGCACTGATTTTAGGTGAATTGTTTGGTTCATTTTGATAAATATGTATTCTCATGTAGCTATCCCTACAGTCAAATTATAGAATATTTCCATCATCCCAGAAAGATCCCTCATGCACCTTTCTAGTTATTTCCTGTCACACCACTCCAAACAAGCACTATTTTGTTTTCTGTTCTCATAGCTTAGTTTTTCTGGTTCTGGAACTCCATGCAAATGAAATCCTATCATATGTACTCTTGGGTCTGGCATTTTTTGTTCAACTGAGTGTATTCCATTGTAACAGAATACTGTAATTCATGCATTATATGTTGGTAGACATTTGGATTGTTTCCCATTTTTGCATTCTCAGTAGTGCTTCTATGAACGTTCTTATATAGGTGTTTTAGTGGACATTTGCTTTTTCTCTAGGGTAAATGAGAATGGAGTTTGTTGTTTATGTTTATTTCTGCTATTTTATTTTTAATTTCTGAGAGCGTTATCTTGATATCTGCATTAAAAATATCTTTTGAGTCGTGTTTGAAGTGAATAATTTTAACTTTCTGAGGACTTTAGTAATATATACACACATATTTGTTTACTTTTCCTTCATGTACTGTGTTTCCCCTCATTTGAATGATCTGTTTTTGATAACTTTGTTTATTGTTAAAGACTTGCCCTAGATATCTCATAATCCTTGGTAATCTTAGTTATTTTTTAAATTGAGTTATAACATATACAAAAGGGTATACATTTTAAGTATTCAACTTAATGAAGTTTTTTCTATATATCTACCCATGTAATAGTGCTCAGATTAAGAGAGAGGATTCTTCCAGCACCTCATTGTACCACTCCAAAGTCAGTACCCCTAGTGTCCTATACCCACTAGTTATTCTGACTTTTTAATGTAATTTATTTTTACCTATCTAGGGGCTTGGTGTAAGTAAAATAATTCCATTTTTTTCCCTTCTCCATTAGTTTTCTATACATTCTTAATTGTTTTTGGTGGCTACCCTAGATCAGAGTTTCTCAACTTTGGCACTATTAATATTTGAAGCTGGGTAATTTTTAGTTTAATAGCCCCCTGTACTAGATCCCCTCCCATTTTTTCTCCTACCCATACTAGTTGGGACAGCTAAACTGTCTTGCCAGATGTCCCCTGGAGGAACAATATTACCCCTAGTTGAAAACCACAGTCTTAAATATTTCAACCTGCATCCTTAATTCATGACCTTACACCAATTCGCATGCCCTCCTTGCCCTTTGTACTATTGTCATATATTTTAGTTCACATATGTTATAAACCTTTAAGATAATACATTGTTCTTTTACAATTAATATTTTTAAATCTTTGCATTCTAAAATAAACAGAAAATCACACACACATACACACACATATTTTTCTCTTCATAAGGCAAACGTCCTGACACAGCCAGGTCAAGAAGTAGAACTTTGCCAGCCATCCCAGAAGCCACTCTACATATTCCATTTTAAGTTTAACCATTCCCTCCAAAAAAAAAAACCAATTACCTGTTCTACTGTTTTTGTAAAAATTAATGACTTTTTCACACTCAGTTTTCCATGTTATTAACATTTTGCATTAGTGTGGTACCTTTGTTAAAATTGAACCAGTATTATAATAATGATTTATTGTGGTCCATAGTTTACATTAGGATTCACTCTTTGTGTTGTACACTTATATATATATTTTAACTTTTTTTGTTATATAATATAACATATATACAAAGCAAAAAAAAAAAAGAAGCAACAATTTTCAAAGTGCTCTTCAATAAGTAGTTACAGGACAGATCCCAGAGTTTGTCATGGGCTACGATGCCATCATTTCAGATTTTTCCTTCTAACTGCTCCAGAACATTGGAGGCTCACTTCTATGTTTTTTAAAAAATTGTTTTTTAGATATTTTTTAAAAATTTGTTCATAACATATATACAACCTAAAATTTCCCTCCTTTAACCCCGTTCAGATAAATAATTGTTCTTAATTATGTTCACAGTGCTGTGCTATCACCACCATCATCTATTACCAAAGCTTTTTCATCACCCCCAACAAAGTTCTGTACCCAGTTAAGCTTTAACTCCCTATTCCCTGCTTCTCCTCAGTCCCTGGTAACCTGCCTTCTAATTTCTGACTGGGAATTTGGTTGTGCTTATTATTTCATATCAGCAAAATTATAAAGTATTAGTCCTTTTGCATCTGGCTTATTTCACTTGATGATGTCTTCAGTGTGTATCCATGTTGTTACACATATCAGAACTTTGTTCCTTTTCATGGCTGCGTAGTATTCCATTGTATGTATATACCACATTTGTTTATCCATTCATCTGTTGATGGATGTTTGGGTTGCTTCCACCTTTTGGCCATTGTGAATAATGCTGCTGTGGACATCAGTGTGCAAGTATCTGTTCAGGTCCCTGCTTTCAATCTTTTTGGGTATATACCTACTAGTGGGATTGCCAGATCATAAAGTAATTCTATAGTTAACTTTGTGAGGAACCACCAAACAGTGTAACATTTTACTTTCCCATCAAAAGTGTATGAGACTTCATATTTCTCTACGTCCTTTCCAATACTTACTTTCTATTTCTAGTGAGTATGAAATGGTATCTCATTGTAGTTTTGATTTGCATTTCCCTAGTGATGTTGAACATCTTTTCATATATATCTTCTTCGGAGAAATATCTATTCAAATCTTTTGCCCATTTTTAAATTGGGTTGTTTGTCTTTTTGTTGTCAAGTTGTAGGATTTCTTTATATATATTTTAGGTGTTAAACCCTTAATAGATACATGGTTTCCAAATATTTTCTTCCATTCTTTAGGTTGTCCTTCTTTCTTTATTCATAAAATTCTTTGCACAGAAATTTTAAATTTATCATGTCCCATTTATCTAATTATTCTTTTGTTGCTTGTGCTTTTGACCTTAAGTCTAAGAAACATTGCCCAACACCAAGGTTCTAAAGGTGTTTCCCTATCTTTTTTTCTAGGAATTTTGTAGTTTTCTTTCTTATGTTTAAGTCTCTGGTCCATTTTGAATTAACTTCTGTATATTGTGAGAGGCAGAAGTCCACCTCAATCTTTTGCTTGTGCATATCTAGTTTCCCCAGTCCCCTTTGTGGGAGAGACTATTCTTTCCCTGTGGAGCAGACTTGGTTCTCTTGTCAAAAATCATTTGGCTATAGAGAGGTGGGTTTATTTCTGTACTCTTCTTTTCCACTGTTTAGATGTCTGTTCTTGACCTGTACCACACTTTTTTTTAGTACTTGGCTTTGTAATAAATTTTGAAATTGGGAACCTCATAGGATTTTAAGAATCAAATGAGTAAATAATTTAGAATAGTGCCTCGCACGTAGTAAGTATTTAGTAAGTGAGAGTTGCTACTACTGTTATATGTTTTTTAGAACAACCGTATGCAATAAGTCTCACTGACCCAGTTCTATATATGTGACGAAACTAAGTCTCACAGGAAGATTGAGAGAGTTGTCTAAAGTTACAAAGATTAGTTTGCATTCCTGATTCTATACTTTAGTAGTGTGTCTACCTTAACTGTTTTCTGCCCTTTCAGAGAAGATGATACGGAGATGTACAGACAGGGTTTGTTAATCCCTATAAGAAGACCACCCCTGCTACTGGCCTGTAGTTTGGGATAGAGCAGCCTTAAGGAAGAGACACTGGACAAGATTGGACCTCAGGTTCTGGGATTGTAATTGCCTCAAATTAGAATTGTTCCTGGGAGCTGGAGCTTCACTGATTGCTGTAGGTGTATTTAAAGCAGTGGTAGCTGCAAGGAGGTTTGCTGCAGAGACTGGGAATGAGACTCATCATTGCTTCGTTTCTGAGTCACCTGTAATCACTCTTCATCCCATGACCAAGGGTGCCCTGATAATTGGGTGAACTCATGAGCTGCTGAATTCATGGTTAGTTGTCCTTTGCAATACCAGGTTTTATTTGTGTCTTGATGGCTGAGGACTTAACTGACTTGCCTGTCTGGATTCTTGAGTTCTGGATTCATCTTAACCTCTTAAAATTTGCCTGCCCCTCCAAATCCTGCCAATCCAGATTCCTTATAGATTTCACACTTCTTTCTTTTTTATTAAATTTAATATTCATTTATAAAACTAATGTGCATACATAGTATTAAAAGTCAAATGTATTATAAGGCTTATAAGAAGAAACACCCAGATTCATTCGTATATGCCAATATTTATTTGAACCAATTTTTTTTTTGTTTCTAAGGTTGAATTAATAATCATACTTCAGAGTTCATGACTGTTTATCATGATTTTACCTATACCGGACTTTTTCTTGGTATGCATATATGTTATTTTTTTTAATTACCATTCCCACTCCTATTCTCCTATTAACCTTTAAATAACCACTCAATATGTTTATGTGTATCCATTGTAGATACTTTTTTCCTTCATCACAGAGTTATGTATTCTTCATCATCATGATCATTTTTAGAACATTTGTATCATTCTAGAAAAAGAAAACTCATGCAACTCATCCCCTTAACCTCCCACTCATTTACTCATCTTCCATACCCTGGATAAAAGTATCAGGCACACAGTTTTCACAGTCACAGTAGTCATACAATCGTCTTCAGGAATCAAGGCTACTGGAACGCAGTTCATCAGTTTCAGGTACTTCCCTCTAGCCACTCCAATATACCATAAACCAAAAAGGAGTATCTATATAATGTATAAGAATAACTTCCAGGATTACCTCTCAATTCTGTTTGAAATCTCTCAATCACTGAGACTTTATCTTGTCTCATTTCTCTGTTCCCCTTTTTGGTCAAGAAGGTTTTCTCAATCTCATGATACCTGGTCCTGGCTCATCCCCGGGCGTCCTGTCCCACGTTGCTAGGGAGATTTACACTTCTGGGAGTCATCTCTCACATGGTGGGGAGGACAGCGAGTTCACTTGCCAAATTGGCTTAGAGAGAGAGACCATCTAAGCAACAAGAGAGGTTCTCTAGGGGTGACTCTTAGGCATAATTTCAGGAAGCTTAGCTTCTCCTTTGCAAGAATAAGCTTCATAGGGGCAAGCCCCAAGCTTGAGGGCCCAGCCTATTGAATTGGTTGTCCCCACTGCTTGCAAGAATATCATGAATTCCCCAGATGAGGAAGATGAAAAGTTCCCCCGAAGGGAACTTTGCAAATCCATCTTTATTTACTGCCCAAATTACTCTGGGATAAATCTGGGCATCACACTAACTTGGACTAACCAACAAAATCTCACACCCTATTCAAGGTTCCATTTGCTTAGGTTGTTCATCTAAACTGACTATATAAGTTAAGTTAGGAAATGTACTACCCAAAATATAAATTTTGCACCAAATAAACGTCTCTCCCTTTAGTTTCACACAGAAGTTGAAATTTTAAAATATAGGCAATATAATCCTTTACTCTGTATTCTGTTATACCTTATCCTATCCAAATCAGCTTCATTCATATCTCTGCTAGAAGTTTGATTACTTTTTCAACTTTTTAAACAGTTCCTGTATGGGATACTGCTGATTTTCATATTTCTTAGCTCTCACTCTGATAGACAGTCTTTTTTAATAAAA